>NC_136059.1:1603837711-1604437711 GCF_964261635.1 Lissotriton helveticus | reverse complement strand
CAATCCCCAGCTCCTGACTGACTGCAGAGATTGTACCGTTTCACAAAAAAGGGTCCTAAGAAGATCGGGGGAATTACAGGCGCATCAGCCTTATCGACGTGTCCCAGAAACTTTTCTGCCATCTGGTTCTAGGACAACTGCTTGATTGGGCCAAGTACAACTCTGTTTTTTTCAGCGTTCCAAGTGAGGTTTAGTAATAAGGTCAGTACGGTGGATCAAATCCTCCGCTTCTGCACCCTATAATGGAAAACGGACACGCTAGATAAGAGCTACCTGTATGTGGTCTTTGTTGACCTAAAGACAGCCTTTAACTCCGTTCCTAGGGCTAAGGTGTGAGAAGTTCTGGAAAAGATGAGTTTTGCCTCTAACATTTTGTCCGTTCTCATTAGATTGCATGCATACAATACTGCTAGAGTCAGGTGTGGCAATTGCAGTGAGTTCACAGCCCCTTTTAAGATTGAAACTGGTGTCTGGATGAGTTGTTTGCTGGCCTCAACACTGTTTACACTTCATATCAATGATCTAGAACAAGCGCTAGACTTCCCCAGAAACACTGTACCCAAACTCGGCCTTCATGAAATTGTGACGCTGCTTTCCACAGATGACACATTTTGAATTTCTAAAACTCTGCGTGGTCTGCAGACACTATCACTTTTTAATTTCCTGAGATGATCGTGGCCTTCAATTTAATATCAATAAAACGAAATTCATGGCTTTTAACCCTTATAAATCTGCTAGAGCGACTATTACAGTGCAGGGTGACCCTCTAGAAAAAGTGCAGGAGTTTGTGTACTTGGGCTTTGTCTGAATCACAAATTGACCTGGTCCATGGATATTAGGAAATGCTCTCCAAAACTCCAACAAGAACGCTAGTGCTGTAGCCAAACTGTGTAAGCCGGCCCCTAGAAGCAGTGGTGGAGATATACAATATAAAAGCGAAAAGTGCAGCCGTTAATGGTGTCGAATTCTGTGGCCATGCCAAGAGTGACGACGTTGGTAAAACGGAAAATAGATTTGTGAGGAGCATTCTAAACCTCGTGCAGATTGCTCTTCACGTTACCCAACTCCTATATTTGGGGATTGTCCCTATAAATCAACGTTTTATATCTCACCCTGTTATGTATTACCACAGACTGTGGTCCACAGATAAACTAGAATCATATAGAGGTGTGATCAGGGCCCTTTTGAAATCTCCTGGTTGCGAGAGAATTGCCTGGTTTGCCTATCTCAGGGCTCTGCTGTATGAGATAGGCTTGCCTTTGCTCTGGGATATCATTGCTATAGAAAAACAAGGTCCTCACTCTTGTCCAAGAAAGACTGATGGAGCATCCGTGGATGAGGGAACTTAAATTTGTCAAAACGGGTAGTGTAACGGACTATTTTCTAGACATTAAGCTCAGTCCCGCTTATGGCTTATTCTTTAGAATCCTTCCAGGTCCCATCCCTTTGAAACTCATTTTAAAATGGAGGTATGGGGTACTGCTGTTATACAGCTTCTGTATAAAATGGGAGGCGCAGTATTGTAGCTCTGACATGTGTCCCTCTTGCAATTTAGTGGAGGAAAGTCTATCCCACTTAAAATAGATCACAAAAACTATGGATAAGTCCAATATGTAAACTTTTCGTCACTACTTTCAGACACTACACACAAGAGAGGTAATTGTTGTTGGGATGACTACATTTCTGCACGCTGCTTGGATTAATTGTATGCGCAGTGCCAAAGCGCTGAAGCAATGATGCCTTAAATATACACTTCTCTTTTCTGTGTCTATGCTGAATGCTGCTCCAACCCTGCTGGAGTTCCTCATTCTTATATTTTTTTATCATGTATTTATTGACTGTGGGATTGTCGCTTGTATAAGACTGCTGATATTTACAATTTATTTTATCCATCTACTTTTACTTTGTTACCTGCTGTACTGTGTTTTATGGATCCTTGTATCCGAAAAAAACATTTTAAACAACAGACAATGTCCATAATACCTAAAAATCCTAATTAACCTTCGTTCCTAGACATCATCCATGGAAACCCTGTCTAAATCCAGTGGAGCAGAATTCTTAGCAGTGGCATAAAAGTCAATTTTTTTTAAAAAAGGACAAGGAACTGCCGTCTTCTATTCCTGGAGCGTGCTTGGTAAATGCCCCCTGCTGCCTAAGGAGCACAGCTCCCCTGTACAGTGGCACCATTTTCAGTATAAAATGGTTAAGCATCTGCCTGATGGCATACGAGGTGCTGGAACACTTCCAAATGCCACCTGATCTCCAGCAGCAGGCTCTCAAAACAGGTGGCCTGAGGGCACTGCCAAGCTTATGTTTCCTACTTGGATGAATGCCACCCATTTCAATGGCTTATTTGTCGACTATTGTTGATTTCCTTGTTTGAAATGAAAGCCTTGCTGCTTTGAGATGGCGGGTCAACGGTTTATTGTGGAAGGGAATACCGCTTGTGCGGTGCACGGCAGAAATAGTGGCCAGTCGCATCTAATGTAGGGTAACTTTGCACACACTTGAGGGACACAATTTAGTATCAGTTGAGCTGTTCTATGTTGCCACAAAATGAATATTCTATTAAATGCCATCCCATACGGATCCATAAATATACACAGGAGCTGACTCACAAAGGTTTTCATGAGTATGTGAATTAATACCCCAACTATGAATTCTCAGGAAAATGTGGTTGATCAACATACAAAGCCAGTACAGTACGTCATTCTCAGTGCAAGACAGCTCTGCCAAATTAGGGGGACACAAATGCAGTGGCATCACTAGAGAGATATACTCAACCATCACCATTGGAAGCAGTAGGCCTTGCCACGTACAAAACCCCAATAACGTAAAGGGGGATTGAAGGGATGTGTAGATAAACCTGAATTTCACGAGCCTTGATTCAGGCAGATCACCCAGCTTCTGAACCTTTGAGCTCCATGAACTCAGTATCACAGAGTAGGGAAAAAGACTTATAAATGCCAATTGACAATTCAAAAAGTGTCTCTTGCTGTGTGAGTGGAGTACTTGAATGAGTATTTGTTTCCAAGAGTGGGAGGGGTTTTGGCTTCCAGTGGCTTGCATGTACTGAGGGTGGTGGGGTGGGGGACAAAAATAAAAGCAACAAATAAATAAATTCACTGATCTTCCTGGTGCCACATCCTCCTCACTCAGGTTTTCTCCAGGCAGGCAGGCTCCAAAGTGGAACCGAGGAAAGTGCAGTAACCAATCCTGGCGCTGCTCTCATGCAGCATTACAAAGCACCCGGATTGGAGGGAGTGGCCTCCTTCAGGGTTCCCGAGGACACTGAAGCCCTATGCTGTCTCTAACCCAGCTGTCAAAGCAGCTGGGTTTAAGAGATTTAATATGCGCATGTTTTGGTGGACTTTGCAAGACAACCGTCCAAAAAGACATGCACACTTTAAACTTAAAGTGCCCTGCGCCATCGCTGCTTTCTACTGCTGCCTGACTGGAGCAGCATAAATCATAAAGCCCCGCCCCCTCCGACCTGATTCCCAGCTTGGAACGGGGTTTTGAAAAATAAAAAGGTAATAAATTTACTTTATTACCATTTTATTTTTCCATATCTGGGGCAATTTTTTAGTTGGGTGATGCTCCTCTGCCCTAATGGAGGAGCCCCCCCCCCCCCCTGAGTAAAGTCAATGTCTGATATAAGGTCCTATGTGGAAGGTCTAGGTCAATGGAAACCGTCAGTGCACACCCAAACTCGGACCTTACAAATGCATTATCATTCCAAATCTCTCAGAAAGTGGCTGAGGTCGGACTCATACTCGCCCACCCTCACGCCTCCCTTGAACACCTATTCACCGCCCTCCAGAGTTCTGCCTGGCTGATGTCCCATTGGTGTTCTTTGAATGCCTGCAGAGGCGCGTCAGGGTCAATAATGTCCTTCTTGGCACCCAGTTGATTTTTCATGTGGTGTCAAATGGAACATTACTGTGCGCTTGCCTGCTTATTTTTCTTTCTCTTCTTCGCGTACTTGTCTCCGGGAGGGCAGGCGCAATTTATCATCCGCCTAGGCCCTCGTTTTCCTCCGCCTTCTCTAACATTAGAGAAGGATCTTCGACCTCAAGCAGGTGTCCTCTCTCAGCCCACTGCTCTTGGGCTTGTTGTCTTTCGAGAGTCAGCCATGCAGCGTTTTCAGAAATGTCGCGAAAGGTACAGAGACACGCCACTGGTCCTTTCACATTCGGTGCCTTCTAGAAGGTCTGTGTATACAGCATTAATGTCCTCTGCTGGGATGGAGGCTTATATCCCTCACCCTTCACTCTGAATCATTATAATTAATCTGAGTATATCTATTTTTAAATCTGTGTGTTGTTAAAATAATGGAGGAAATCAATGCCTCGAAGCATTAAATTTGAGCCACTGCGTGTTGCTGAGATTGGCAGCATATTTTAATTTCCAGAGGGAAAACGATTTTATATATTAAAATCTGCCTTGGTATTTCTGCTGATCGTTCAAAGACACCTCATTGACAATGCTTTCCCTAATGGAAAATAATCAATCCCGCCAAAACGGTAGAAGACTCATCAGTATGATTAATGCATATAGTTCTATAACAATGTGATGGAGATGCACAGGTGATGTTACACTTCACTCAGTCTCTCCTGTCCCTGTAATGATCCAGTATGCTACCTAACTTACCATTCAAGTATTCTGGGGTAGGAGGAAAGACCTTTTTCTGAGGATTTTAAATCAAGCTGTTTTTTTCTATTTTTCTTCAATATCCTCCAAACATTGTTGGATGTGATAAAATCAGTCGCAACTCTTTTCGCCTGCTTACTAACTGGAAAGCGTATTCTCTTGTGCACTGATTGTAGATCTCACTAACTGGAAGGCATATTCTCTTGTGCAATGATTGACGTTCTCATACACTGGAACGAATGCTCTCTTGTACACTGAGTAAGAGGATCTCACTAACTGGAAGGCATATTCTTTTGTGCACTGATTGGCGTTCTCACTAACTGAAAGGCATATTGTCCTGTGCACTGATTGAGGATATCACTAACTGGGAGGTATATTGTCTTGTGCACTAACGGAGGTTCTTATTAACTTCAAGGCATATTATCTTGTGCACTGATTGATGTTCTCACTAACTGGAAGGCATATTCTCTTGTGCACTGATTGTAGATCTCACTAACTGGAAGGTATATTCTCTTGTGCACTGATTGAAGATCTCACTACCTGGAAGGCATATTCTCTTGTGCACTGATTGAAGATCTCACTAACTGGAAGGCATATTCTCTTGTGCAATGATTGACATTCTCATACACTGGAACGAATGCTCTCTTGTGCACTGACTGAGAGGATCTCACTAACTGGAAGGCATATTCTTTTGTGCACTGATAGGCGTTCTCACTAACTGAAAGGCATATTGTCCTGTGCACTGATTGAGGATATCACTAACTGGGAGGTATATTGTCTTGTGCACTAACGGAGGTTCTTATTAACTTCAAGGCATATTATCTTGTGCACTGATTGATGTTCTCACTAACTGGAAGGCATATTCTCTTGTGCACTGATTGTAGATCTCACTAACTGGAAGGTATATTCTCTTGTGCACTGATTGAAGATCTCACTACCTGGAAGGCATATTCTCTTGTGCACTGATTGAAGATCTCACTAACTGGAAGGCATATTCTCTTGTGCAATGATTGACATTCTCATACACTGGAACGAATGCTCTCTTGTGCACTGACTGAGAGGATCTCACTAACTGGAAGGCATATTCTTTTGTGCACTGATAGGCGTTCTCACTAACTGAAAGGCATATTGTCCTGTGCACTGATTGAGGATATCACTAACTGGGAGGTATATTGTCTTGTGCACTAACGGAGGTTCTTATTAACTTCAAGGCATATTATCTTGTGCACTGATTGATGTTCTCACTAACTAGAAGGCTAATTGTCTTGTGGGCTGAGTGACGATTTCACCTACTGGAAGGCATACTCTCTTGTGCACCGATTGACATTCTCCCTAACTGGAAGGCATATTGTCTTGTGCACTGAGTGAGGGTAAAACTAACTGGAAGGCATATTCTCTTGTGCACTGATTGACATTCTCCCTAACTGGAAGGCATATTGTCTTGTGCACTGATTGGCATTCTCCCTAACTGGAAGGCATATTGTCTTGTGCACTGAGTGAGGATATCACTAACTGAAAGGCATATTCTCTTGTGCTCTGTGAGGATATCACTAACTTGAAGGCATATTGTCTTGTGCACTGTGAGGATATCACTAACTTGAAGACATATTGTAGTGTTCACTGATTGAGGCTCTCACTAACTAGAAGGCACATTTATTGCCTTGCGTGCTGATTTAGGTTCTATGACTATTTCATGGGAGTAAGCCGTCTCGTGTATCACAAGATGTCTTCTAACATGCCAGTCTGTGAAATGTGAGTACATCTTCATTTTCCTATACAGTGCCATTAAAAAGAAAACATGGTGTCCTCCTTATCCAAGTTGAACGTAGAGCACGGATAGCCCCACCTTCCTTGCAGCACTTTCCCTCTCAAAGCACCACCTCCATTTCCAAGTAATCACTGGCCACGGAGAAGACCATCAGTGACCTCTGAGCTCTGGTCATGGCCTTCATTTCCTGAACAAGTAGAGCATGGAGTTATTTTGGATCCTTCATGTTCGCCATCCGCTAACCTGATCGCCGCGAGTGCTGGCTGATGAGAGGCGGGAATGAGCTCAGGACGAGGTCATTAGATACACAATTGGCAACTCCACAACTCGTTATTTGATGATTATGTTTTATTGCTGTTTACGTTCTTACCTGAGCGCCTACTGCGGAAGCACAGATGGCTGGGTTCAATGTGGGATTTGACGGAGTAATAGCAAGCTGTTATGATGCTGCGCATGCCCGATGGAAACAGAGACGTGTTGACTTCGGGCACTTCATATGATGTGAAAAGTCATTCCTTCTCTGTCCTTAACAACATATTGGACCCTTTGGTTCACCAGCTGCTATAGCAGTTTTCCTAAGTACTTTGAAAAACACAAATTTTTCTTTTTCCAAATCTGTTTATGGATTTTGGACACCTTCTGATAGAGAAACTCATGTAGCACTGTTAGCATACATATAACTGCTGCATACGGGCATACCAAATGGAGCACACCTATTTAGTTAGATGATTCTTGTGCTTTATTTCAGTTACTTTCACAAGAAGCACTACACATAACACACACACACACACACTGACAGTGTCTCATTACAATGAGAACAATTGATTATCCTGTATACCAAAAGCACCTTGAATTCTGTTCATGACTGAGGCATATGTTAGCCACCTTAAATATAGTAGGGTCTCGCTCTGACCAGGGACTCTCTTAGGATTGGGGCACACCTCTCAACATGTTTCAGAGGCCCTTGCTAAAATCTGCTTAAAAAGTAACTAACCTCACGAAGCCCCATCAAATCCAAACAGGTAAACATGCCTGACATTAATTCAGCCAACATTTGCTTAAAGCACTGAGAAAAGAGGCAAATTGAATAACATAAATGAATTAGGACAAAGAAGAGAGGTGCCAGGTCCAGCAAGGGCTGCTCTTCCTGTATCCTGTAGCAGTGCTGCATGTCTGCGGCTGTGGAACAGATGGTGGAAGAGCATTGAGGACAGTCTAAACTATTCAGACTGATGGATGCGTTCAGGCAAGCACAGCCAGTTATAGCTCTGGTCTTCAATCTTGAGGAACAGAAACATCTGAACATAGGAGTGGCTAATTGCATGCAACAGATAGCAGTATATATGTGCAATGTCCCTAGGATGCTTGCAGTACTGTAATCACAGAGCAAGCTTTGGCACTACTCTTCCACTGCAGGACAATGCATCAGCCCAGGAGTGAAATGTGTAGTGGCTGCAGGATTGAAATGTGTGTATTGTCGTATGTGTTCAAGCAAAGAACAGCCCACACAATCCAACTGGAGGGAGTGCAGAGCATGGTATTCCTTCCGCACCAACATCTCTTAGATTATGTTTTCATATTAAGATTCTTTTCAATATATTATAATAAATTCAATGACTCTTTTCATAGTCTTACACCAGAAATGAATCATCCATCAAGAAATTTAACAGCTCTTCAGCATGTAAATATGTATGTATCTTTTTGTTCGGGCACTGGATCATTGTGTTGGTGATTTGGGACTTGATTACATCAAAGACATTTGGGGAACAGCAACTTTTGTAGCCCAAATGTGGTTTGTGTAGGTGCATTTTGGGTTTTTATGATTTTAATTAGTTGGATGGGGAGTTTATGTTGTCCATTTCAGTCCAAATGTTATGAAACGCCCAAGTGCTTCATATGATTAGGCATTTACAATTTTGTGATATAAGAAATTGGGTTTCTAGGTGAGGGAGTATATAACTACCTCAAGTAAAAATCACAGACCTTGTCAGGCTGAACCACTAAAGTCACTATTAAAACCTACCTGAGCTTGACCCCCCTGGTAGCTATGGCATAGTGACAACAAGCTTAACTATTCTTTTTAGACTTTTGACTTTCCCTGTTATTAACTCTTGGTCTCACGATTTAATTATGTGCCCATGTGACGACTCCCCACCCCAATCTGATATTCATGTTTTATTCTTCTGTAAATTTTATACACTGCCCCACAGGAAATTTATTATTCCAATTCTAAAGGAAATGAATTTAAATCGATCCCGCCCAGCGTTTTTAGAAGTGCAGAGACTAGACACAGTATTAACTGTTGCAACTGTCTCAGAATTTTTAAAAAGTGTATTTATATTACGGAAATCAATTTGCATGGATGAATTTTAACCTTTTTGCTGTGCGGAAAATTGTTTTTTATAGGGAATCTTGTGTAATACTTCTTTGTATATGAAATTTCATGTTGTATGCTTTTATGGTTATTGCTAATTAACCGAATAAAGTAAAATTGAATTGAATTGAACAAGCTTAACTAAGAGGCAATGTGTATAGTATTTATGCAGTACTAAAACAGTAACTACGTCAAAATGCAAAACAATAAAAATCCCATATCGAATTAGAAAAAATGAATAAAATTTGATAAGCAAAATATCACCAAAATGACAAAAATCCAATTAGGGGAACCAGCGATAGTCATTTGTAAGGTTTTAAGTAGAAATAGCACCAAGAAGCACAACGTGTCAATGATAGTCAATAGAACATGACCTAGGCACAATTCAACCTCGACTGTGAAAGATTACAGGTCATTTACATTAACCAGGTTCATCCTGGTCAAAAACGTTACCATCTGACTTTAGTCCTAAGTTCCATTTCACCACTGGAGTACACTTGTAAAGCCGACCAGGACCACAGAAGAGGCACTTAGAAATTCACAGGTATCATGCAGAGGCATGACAGGGTCCAGTCCAGGTCCAGTTGACACTGACCAGCTGGTTAGCTGTAGGAAAAGACCTCTTGTAGCTTGTTGTGTCCCTGTAGCTTTCACAGGAGGTCAGCCTTATGATGCTTGGAGCCCTCTTCTTTGTCCTGGGTACTTGAGGGAGAGCAGGACCAGTCTTCTTGGTCTTCTCATGTCTCAGATAGCAGGTTCAATCCTGTTCCGATCTTCCAGAGGTCTAGGAGTATTCTGAAGTATGTTCCTGGATGTGCCAAATTTATGCCTGGCACAAGCTAGTGGGTGGAATAATTTCTAGGTATGCCCTAGCCATAGGGGTAGAGGTTCCTATGGTAACCTTACCCACTTTGGGCATTTCCAAGATGGCCAAAGTCTTCAGCCACAATAAAACTTGGGCTCTGATGGCTGCGGCTGTTTGAGGGCAGTGTGCTATGCTGATCCCACTTCCCGCCTACATCTAACAGCAAAATGCAGTTTGAAATGCAGTCCCTGTATACAGACCAACCTAAGAGACACAAGTCTGGTACAATAAAGCTGAGCTTTCAGCAACAAGACAGTGTATACACAAGTTATTTTGGCATTCTGTTTGCCTCCTTTGAAGTCCACACAGAATGTTATGCCAAACAGGCTGCCACATTGTGATGTCAAAAGAGGTCCATTGTGATTGGAGCCTGACTGACTGGGAAAAAAACCTAAGGGCCCTGCTTAGGTGCCAGCTAGCATTTGACTACTGTGACAGGTGAGGCCTCTTTGAAGTGCCCCCAAGAGTCATATGAAAAGCCCCAGCAGACCTATTAAGTAGGATGTGCCATTCAAGCAGAACCTGGCACTTTAAGGTAAAAAAGTATCCACGCAGCTCCTCTGCAAATTCTGTCAGGTTCAGAAGGTTCATCTCTTCCCTTTCAGGTAAGTCTATTTATTGTTCTGCTCCTGGCCGCAAGTTCACACCTCATTTGTGTTGATTTGAATGCTAATTAGGGGCTGGCTGAAGTGGGAGAACAAAATGCAGAATTAGCTTCGAGGGACTTTGGGCAGGGCAAAGGTAACTTTTTGATGTTACCTTTCTGTAATATTTATGACAAATCCAGCGTCATCATTGAATCAGACTTTTAACATCTATTAAAAAGGGATGTTTAATTATTGTCTAACTAGTCCCATTCCTGAGATATGGGATAAGTATTTAGTACTGCAACCCATTGTTTTCTATGAACAGACAAACCTTTTACTGTGAAAATAGCTTTGAATGCATTTTCACTGTAAGGAAATGTTTAACATTAAACATTTACATATCCTACTTTTAAATATCACGCATTATGCCTTTTTGGGCAATTAGGCCTACTTATGAATATTTACAAGGAAGGTTTAGGCCTGTCAAAAGGAGTTATTCTTACAGGTCGAATTTACAGCTAAAACGTGACAAACTAGGCTAATGGTCATAATTACAATGTCACTGTAGTGGATGGCGCAGTGGGTGCTGCAGTCCTCTTGTAACTTTTCATTTATAGGCCTTTGATACACGATGGTACTGTACATTCGGTAATTAAAAAATGCCAATCAGGTGTATGACCACTCTATCATGTTGAAAGGAGGAGCAAAAGCTCTTCAACTCTGGTTAGCAGGGGTAAAGTGCACAGATTTCTATAGCTAGCAAAAATAGTGTCCAGCAAAAAGGCAAACAAATTCAGGGTGACCCTGCAGAAAGGGCAAATTTCCAACATTTGAGAATTGATGGAGTTATAGAATCTTTGGAAATTTGAAACAAACATTATTGACTGTTGTAGGAGTTGTGGGCAATCAAGATTGGGCTACAGTCACCAAACACAGACCGCAAACACACATACGTGAAATATCAGCAGTGCTTCAAATAGGTTGGGAGAAACTGTGTTTGGCTGTATTTTAGACCGTGTTGGTTGAATGAGTACTGTGAGGCTGAGTGCTATAATTTTTCGTTTATGTGTAACTATGTGAATTATAAATGCAATACAGCAGCTGTTTGGCAACGAGTTGTGCACTTTTTCGCTCCAAGGACTATAACAACACGTCATACAGGATATAAGGGTTTCCATAAACAGTAAATGCAGACATTTTTTTAAAAAATTATTCTTGTTAGGTCACCTTATGTCGTACTTTTATACTGTATGCTTGAGGCTACTCTCAGGCTTGTTCAAAATTGACAGTGTCAAACTGCAAAAAAACAAAAAAAAAGTAAAAGAGCACTGTCAGGGAAGTGCTGAAAGCCAACTGAAAAATGGTAACAGATAAATAAATAAAGTACACAGCTGTGGAGGATCACAACTTAACAGAGTTTATTTTTGTGCTGTAAATACCTCTCTTGGGATGTGTATTCTCCATTTCACTTTGTTGTGCTTGTATTCTTTAATATCAGAAATGTAGGCTCTTTTTAGGTGTGTTGCTATAGTGTATCAAGCATCTGAAAATAGACTAACCTTTACTGTGTTGGTTGAACAATGTGTATGTTTGTGTTGTAAATATTGTGAGTTGAACCAAGCCCAGGTGGCCAGTTTAAGGCTACTCACAAGGAGAAGGGAGTTACTTTAATCTATGATGGTCATTAGGCAGTACTTAATTTGAGCCGGTGGTTTCCAGTGCTCGACACCAGCACTTAATTGTCAACACCAGCACATATGTCAGTCTTCCACATGGTGGTACTGTTTATCTTATTTAGAGATGAACACAACAATAGTTTATAAAGTCAATATACATAAAAAATTACTAATACCCACCGCCCAAGCAATTCAAATAGCTTTCGGGGCCTGGAATAGTCTGGATTGTCACACTTGTAGTGATGGCTAGTAGTTGTGTTTTACATTGATGTTGGCAGTGCTGGCAGGGGGTATGAGTGGTGCGAGCTGAAGTGGCCTCCTAACGAGGGTCCTGGCACTTATTTTATTTTTTTACAAATTAAGCACTGTCATCAATCAGGCACCATTTTTGGTTCTCACAGAATTTAACTCAGTTAAGGTATGACTCAATGGAGAGGAAACCCGACTTGGCAATGCTGTGCTTCAGAGGCAAGGTAAGCTTTGGGCACTACACGTGGGCCTAAGAATGTGGGCCTTTTATGGGTAGGTTAATACCACCCACGAACAACAGTGCTTCTATCACTCAGATGTTGGAATCTTTTCTAGCCCTAGTACACGCTCATCAGCTAGGATATGAATAATAATGAGAATTAGAACATTGGAATGTTGGGAGCTCCATTGAAAACAATGGAATGCTCCGGGCTTATAATGGCTGGTATAAGCCTGGAGCTCCAACATTTCAGTGTTTCTTTGTTCACAGCTCTGGTTGCAAACAAAGGCTTCAGGGATCCTGAGGAGATTCCAATCCCCTCACACTCTCATGAGGCTTTGTTCTTTTTTGTTAGAACATTCTGCCCTCTATTGGCAGAATGTTCTAATAGCCTTATAGCCCTTCGTAGTTGGGCTATGCCGGCTATTAAAGTCCCTCCCCCGTGTTAAAGGCCCTCGCCTTCGGCTCGGGGCCTTTAACGCTGGAGAGGGCCTTTAATAGTCGGTATAGCCCTCTACGGCGGGCTATAAGGCTATATTGATGCTGGTAAATTGGTTGGTCCAATGAGGTAGTGACATCCGGCGATGTAGTGCGTCGTAAACAGTTGCCCGTCTAAACAATGAAGAGTCTGGAACTATATTTGAAGGAAATTGTCTAGTATTAGAGTGAAAACATTCATCAGGCTCTTTGGGCTCTCCTCTGATATTAAATATGTTCAAGTTGGACCAGATCTTTTTTTCCTCTTCGTTTAGTGCCCTGCACCCCAAAGAGATGTTGTGTGTGCGTCGCGCGCGCCGGCATGGTGTGCTTGCAGTACCCTACGATGTCATTACGAGCAGCCCTGAAGGGAGCAGCAATTCTCCGCTCTCCATGAAACTGGTTTCAAAAAGGGCTGCGAGCAACAACAGCAAATGGCGGCGGGGAGATATATTAATTATTTGGAATATGCCCCACAAGGGGAATCAACTGCTTTATTACAGCGCTAATATAACTTGAAACTGGAAGGTTACTCTGGCTGATATCGTAATCTATGTGTCATTAACTCGCCTTGTTTAGAAAAAGAGATTAACAGCCTTGTAAATTGTTACAGTAAATACATGAAACATAACAGCATGCATAATAGGAAAGTTTCACTGTCAACAGTAACCTGAGCAGCTACTAGAGAGGGATAAAGTCAGCAGGTATTCAGCATAATGTGCTCTGTTGTGCACAACTATAAATCTCTGTGAGCGAAATGAAATGCAAAAAGCCACAGGGCCAGAGAATTGTGCATTCCTGCTGGGCTGTGATTGTTTATAGAGTGCAATATTACTGAGGTATGGAAGCGCTGGGCCGGAAGGGGCAGTAGATACTGTCCTCTTTCAGCAAGACCTATGGAAGAAGGATTGAGGCCAGCTCTGAACATAAAGAAAGGTTAAACAGAGGGGCTTTTGAAATCTATTACATTAAGGGAGATTCAGATTTAGAACCAATGTCTCACCTCAGGGAGGCAAGCATCAGGTATCAGAGACTCTTTGTGATAGTCACATAATCTTGGATGCAGATGGAAACTGAATGTATCCTATCGAAATATCATATTATAACAAAGAAGCAATGGCCACAGAAGTTATCAGTAAAAAAAAATTGCTTTTTTATATCTTGGGGTATTATATGGAATCTAAACACATATATTAATGAAGATAGGGAGGAGAAAATTGAAATTATTAATGGCGACACACCGCATCAAAGTCGAAAATAAGTTTGTATGTTGTAAGAAAAATGTTATAGAAACGAAGGATAACACTAAAATGAATCATGTTGAAAGTGCTCATTAAAAGAGTTAACACACAGTGCTAGTGGTGCCAGGTCTAGCTCAAAATATGATGGAAAAAATGAATAAGCGTCGATAGACATTTTTGGTATGCAACACTGAAGAAGTCACAGATGCATTTATTAGATGAGTCCACGCGATATCTCAATCACACTCTATGTTTGGAACAATATGGAGAAATATCGTTAAAGCTGTAGATGTTGATAATGTTTTCGGCAATGAATGAATGAGATGGTCAGATCAATGGGCAGAGCACAATAGTGGTGTCCATGAAAGAAGAAAAGGCACAATAAACTAACTATGAAATTGGTAAATAGCATGGTTATTAGAAAGAATGCACTGTCTAACTTGTCTCTTGGTTAAAAAAAAAGATTAGGTAGTCCAATAGATGTAACAAAAGAGACTAAAGTCTACGACTAGAACTTGGCCAGGGTGGTCAAATTGCCAAAACTCATTAGCCCCAAAAGAGCATGGCTCTGATGTAGGAGCTGCAGACAGGGTACTGCATGGAGGAGCAGGGCATGACATTACAGATCAAAAGAGGAGCACTACACAGCTTTCAAATCATAGTAAGGAAACTGACATACAAGATTGCCACATGCCTGTAATAAGAAAGCCGATGTCATCAGTAGCGACAGAGTGTATGTTTATATTCTGTGTAACACCCCCATGTTTAAAGGCATACTTTTTTATTGATACCTTCTGTGTACATTGTTACTTTGTGATAATATGTATCAACGTTCCACCAAGGGTTTATGAGAATCCCATTATAGTTCTTCATTTTTGCATTTGTCTTGGGAGTGCCCTGTAGTGAATGAGTATTGGCTGAGAGTGCTGGCCCGAGTGAGGACTGTGGTTGGATTCCTGTGGACTTGGACCCTGCTGCCTGACTGTTGGGTGACATCTGAAGGCTGAAATGTCAGAAAATGGCATTTAAATTCTCACACTTGGTTGAACTACTCCCCAAGCGATGGGTTGCAATCACATGGATGGCTACATTGGGATCTGAGTGTGGGGAATGTGGCAGAGTGAGTGGTGGCTTAGGAGATACGTCTGAAGTGGTGCAGACATGATGGTAAGGCTGAAGAGAACCTGGGGTGTGGCGAGACTCCTGGTTGGGTTCATGAACCCTGAGGGTGCTCAACCATGCTCCTCAACGGATCAGGAAGGGTCTCTTGCCACTCATGAGGACTTACTTGGTCAGATGTGATGATCCATATTGAAGTTTCTGGGGTACTAAGCAGATATTATCTATGATGTATATGCAACTGTGCAATTTGGGCATATTTTTACTACAATAAAGAATTGGCCCTACTGGATGAACCTACCTTATCTGTGACATGGTTGAAGATGGCTGTTGGTTTTATGACAATTATTTTTTGTTTAAAATAATACAATTTGTTTTTCAAGTCCCGTTATAGTTAGGTATAGTTATACTATCTTACTTTACATTTAAAAAAAACCTTAGAAATTCACTGAAAGGAACAAAGTTTACGGTTATGTTACAGTTAAATGAAAATGTTGGTTTACACATAATATTTTGAACTAAAAAAACAATGAAATTAACCAATTAGTTAACTAAAGTAACTATAACTTTTACCCTCGCCATGCTGTACATATGATCTCACATGTTAAGTCATGCATTACATGTTCTGACATCATTTATAAAATCACTGATGACATATGAAATGACATCATTGATAACATCACTGTGCACAAACACAAAATCCCCTCAACGACCACACCAGCCTTTGACTGATTCCAAGCTCATTTGTAAACTGCCACTTGCAAAGAAGTTAATCAGAGAAAGGTTTTTTAAAAGAGTATATTTTCTGTGATCTGGCACCTACTGGCAGTGAGTGCACAATAACAAATTAATTCAATATTGGTTTGCTGTTTCAAAGAAGAATATTGAGGTACAAAATACATGCACATATATCTTCGGACGAAAAAGATTGTCTATTACCAATACTGATTAATTAAAATTTTTATTTTATTTATTTGGTGAAAAGACCTGGAAATTCAAGAGTATTTCACACCCAAATCAGGCGTTGGACACACATCTACTCACAGGGAAAAAGTTGTATAAAATGGCCCCTCGATCAGAAAAGATGTAGTAGTGTACATTAATAAATTGATATGCGATGGAATTAACGTAGGGCTGACAATAAACTTTTATAAGTCTCCAACACGAAAAAGCAGACTGGTGGCTGATGCAAGTTTATGCTCTACAAACAGACAGTACTGTAGCACAGAATCATAATTCCTGAGCACATAATAGTGGATAAGTGAGAGTGACTGCAGTTGTATTGACCAGATTTAGAATGTGTCCCAAGGATGCTTCATCGGTGCCTACCTTTACAATATTTAAAATAGAGAGTAGTGGTGACTGTTCTAATAGTGAATAAATATAGACCCTGGATGCAGTCTTCAGTCAGTTCTGTGAATCATAAGGCATTGCTTAAAATCCATGATAGAGGGAAGACTAAATTCCAAGACCTGTTCATTTACATTTGAGTCATAACTCGAGTGGGAGGTCCCAAGAGTGATTTGTGAATAGTTGCTGTAATGTATTCTTAAATTCTGTATCGGTTAAGCAAAAATAAGTCCAAAGGGAATAGATCACACTCTAATGCCAGAATCTCTATGAACATTTTTAATGTAGGAACCATGTGATCAGCCAAGCTCTATAAAGATTTTTAATGTATGGATCATATAATCAGCCAAGTGAGCTGTAAAAGGTGCAGCTTTATCAATTAGAATTAATGAAATCCTGGGTCGAGGATGGGTTTTGGGAAGAGGCTGTCAGGGAACCATCTACTATCTCTGGTTACTTTTTACAACCTCTGACACTACCCTTGCTGCTGGTGCTCTCCAGATGCGTGATGGCAGGGTTATGTCCTCAACATAACTGGACTTTAGGATCCCCATTTAAGTTCCCCATTTTCCCCTTCTTAGTCCTTCTTTGGCCCCTCACAGCAAATGGGAAGCTGTTTGGCATCGTGGAGCGGGACAAGGCGCGGGTATATCCTTGTGACGTGTCTTGGTTTTCAAAGTGGGCTGTGTATCTTTTCCTCAAGCCCGCGCTTTGTCGACTTGACTAAACATTAATGAGACTAAGCAATTATTGTCATCCAGCACTGACTCAGAAGAGTGTGTCATTCAAAAAGATATTCACAGGTGACAGGAAGGTTTCAACATCATGACACATAGAATGCCATCTAAAAGGACTCTCAGTATCAACCGGCCATGCTGGATTTTGTATCTCACCCTTGCCTCTAAGAAGGACATTTTCTTTCATTCTTCAGTAAGACTCTGTTGTTGAATGTAACTTGTTTGGAATACATGATTTGCATATTGTATTAAGGAGAGTGCCCTTATTATTCTTTTTTTTAAATGTGGCATTGTGTTTGTTTACAGGACAACTTCCCTATAGACCTCCCCAGAATCACCTCGATCCTGAACCGGAGCGGCCATCTAAAGGTAAGACGCCAACTTAAGATGTACAATTAATTATGTGTATAGAGCACATATGTATGAAAAGCATAATGTGGCGGCTTCCTTACCTTCATATGGGTTTTAACCGCCACTGGAGCCATTTTCTGAGAAAATAGCACGGCATGCAAAAGCATATAGGTGCAGTACATCATTCCCGGTAAAGCACACCAGCTTGCTGTACTTCACAGTGACTTTGGCCCTCAAAACTGTGATAGATTGCACTAGGATCACTCTGAAATTGCAAACAAAGTCACTTCTCTTCTCCCTGCAGCTTCTAGTCCCTAAAGAAGTAAATGCAGTTTATGCATCCGGTCCGGGCAAGGTGCACCAGTGCCAGCATTGCCTGCTGCCCCCGCCAATGGCAACCTCAAAGAGCTAAATAATGGGCTGTTTCTGTCATCAAATGTTACCTATCATTTCCCAAGGACAAACACATGACCCAGATACACCTAGAAATAAAAGGAAAAAGCAGTATAAGTACCCCATGAAAAGAACAAAAATGTAGGAACGTGAATCGTGACAAAAGGTAATTGATTGGTGAGACTTCTGGCATCAGTGTGTATGGTGTTGTTTCTTTATCAGATGTCTTAAATCCCTCTATTCTCACTTATTTGTTGCCATTCTGTTGGGTTATATAGATGCATGTGGGTGATAGAGAGGCAGTTCCAGAAATCTCCAAAGTGGATATTGGCTAGAAACGTTTACCCACAACAAGAGAGACGGGAATGGACAGTGGGCCGCAATGAGTCGCTGTAGTTTGTATAGTTTACAATTCATCTTCTTTTGAGGTACATATTAATACTGTAAGAGCAGCAGCAAACATGTTCCAACCGGAGGGAAAACAGACCAGTGGAACGCTTGAGGTGACAACCTTGTTTCCACTGCACCTGTTAACGAGCATTTGCCCTTTTTTACTCGTGCAGACCATTTACTCTCCACTCCCTTCCAGAAAGAATCTGCAGTAGACATTACGTCAGTGCATAATTGCTGGGGTGCCTTCAGAGGCCGGAACTGGCCTTGATTTAATGCCCACTTAAAGTGTAATTGTGGCCAACCTAACCCTGACTTTAGTGTCAGCCTTGATCATTTTCTTATTAGAGGCCTTCGGGTTACATTTATCGAGTTCTGTTTTCAGACAACATTGATGGACTTTTCCATTCCCACAGCGGGTGGTGGCAGCTGCCAGAAACTGGGGCCCCCGCTGATGGCACTCAGTAGGATGGACCAATACTAATGCGAAGTGACGGCCATTTTGTTTGTCTCCCTTGCTCCTGAGACAAAGGCTGCGTAATGAAACGAGCGTGCAGATGTTATTGTGCATAGTTAACCAGGCTAACCAGGCCAGACCCTTTGTGTGTCCACATATGTTTTGCTGGCGGGAGCAAAGGGAGTTGCCTTTACTAATTTATAGCCCTTTTCCTTTTGAAATATTTATAGGGCAAATAAGTATTTGAATTCCTCAGACAGGCGAGGACCATGGAAAGCTGTTAAATTAATAAACACCTATGGCACTTTATCAGGGGGAAAAAAACAAAAAAAGCCGTAGTTTGGCATGACTTCCGGATGATTTGTGCAGCCTATCGCCCATCACACCTGCTGCAGGGACGATAAATGGGCACTTAATAACCAAACAATGTGCAAGCCCCGTCCATTAGAGCTTCATCATGTCAGATGTAATCGTCTAATACTGGACGTCAAATACATAATTGATGTCCTGCGGCCCGCGGGACTGGGGCCGTGCAAATGTAGAGTCCATTAATAGCAAGAAGCGTTCTGTCAGATGGTGTCCAATTTTTTCACCATTGTGTCATCTGCTCTCATTTAGCACTGCTCTAATGCTTCTGGAAACACCATCATGTCGATATTTGTGGTACCAGAGGAGATGGCTTCTCCATTATAAAGAATATGTCATAGTTGCAATGGGCTTGCATCTGATCTAGAACTGGAATTGTACAAGTTAAAAGTAACTTCATTTCAAGATGAGGAAATCTTATATTTCCCATCGTTGAGACCAGCACAATAGTGTGGGGCTTATTTATGAGAAGTGTCGCCCTATGTGAAAGAGCCTGCGTCACCCTTATGCCTGCCATGAGGCAGGCGTCAGATTTTGATGCAATGGCGTCCTACAAATGACGCACTGAAATCTTATAGATTTCAATGCACCACTTCTACAAAGCTTTGCTGCGGGGGAATGAGCATTCTGCATACATTATACCTCACGCAGGTATAATGTAGCACAGGGGTTTACGAAGTGTTGCATGTGCCTAGGTGCATCACTTCGTAAGTATGGCACAATGTGGCGTATTACTTACGCCACCGCCGCGTCACAAAAAGTGATGCAACTACAGCGTAAATATGACACAAGGGCTCATAAATAAGTCCCTGTGTTTCTTTGACTCTCATGCATGGGAATGTCTTTTTGTGTATGCAATTTGATGGGACCAAAGTGCTTCACAGTTGATAGGAACGGAATGGCTGCATTTGCAGCCAGGGACGGACTAGGAACCCAAGAAGCCCTGGCAAATTTTGTTAGACCAGCCCCTGTACGCATACATGCCAACCCTCCCGATTCAGGCGGTAGATTACGGATTTCAAGGCAGTCTCCAGCCTCCCAAATCTTGCAGGCAAAAACCTGATTCCTCTTTGGGCTTCAGCCGGGACTGTTCTAGTGGGATTTGTAGTAATCACTGCCAGTTACCTGCTACTGCAGGCCAGCGCACAACATTTTTGTCACGCTCTCTTTGCTTGCTAGAGAACTTTCTCCGTGCTCCTGGCAGGTAAGGGTTTACAAAAAAAATGTATCTGCATGTCTGATATCTGAACCTGCAGCAGTACACTTTCAAGTCCCATACATGACACTAGACCTGATTCAAGCCTTCTTAGAAGTCAATAATCTCCTGATTATTTCTCTAAAATCTCCCAGTTTCCTTTTTCTAAAATGCTGTCATGTATTTGTATGGTGCATAGTGAGTGCAGCCAGTGAGCCTGACCACTACAGAAAGGGTTTGGGGGGTACTCTCCTCAAGAACATTTGTTGCAAAATGGCGCATTTTACAACACATTTTTAATTATATATTCAATTGTATCGGCTCTTAAAGCATAGTAAATGATGACCTTACAGTGCACCAGGATTCAACAATCTTTGAAGGTGCTCTCACATGTATTTCATTTGTTTTATAGTGCCTCTCATACCAGTGTAGGGTGTTGGAGCACTTTACGTCACACACAAATACTGAGACAACGAATAGTAAGTGTGTAAATCAGTGTATAGAAAATGTTACGAAGGGGACCACAAGGTGTAGGATTCATATGTCATCCATACTGGTAGGCATTTATAATATATAATATAGGGCCTCATGTATAAAATGCAAAATAAATTGTAAATTACGATAATGATTCCCGATTTGCAATTTCTTATTTGGAATGTACTAAATTGAAATCTGTAAAAGTGGTTGCAATTTTCCCACTGACTTCTACTGAATGCATTGATATTTTTCAAACTGACCTATGTACTAATAGGTCTGTTCTCAAATTACAGAATCATATTGTATCAAAATTCAACTTAATTAATATGTATGAGATAGGTTGTAAATTGCTATCTTTTATTTTTTTAATGCAACCCTTTTACCCTAATGAAAAACGGGATGTGTTTAAAAAGAAATAAAACATACACAAACATGCTTTAGGAGAAGGTAGTGCTCGTATGGACCTTTGGCTACTCCTAAAAAGTGTCTTTGTCATCATTCACAAATGGGAATGAGTACCAACGGAGCCCTTTTCTATTTGCAAATGATGTGCTATCTTCTTTAATTTGTGGGTAAAATATTAATGTTTTGTGATCTGATGTCGGTTGCAAAACACTAATGCATACTATAAGGAATTAATATTTGAAATGGATGCCCAAACAAACCCCTTCCAAATACTGATTCCTTTATGTTTGCATAACCCATTTAATAATTAATGATGAAGAAAACCTTTTATAAATTGTTACTTGGGTTTTGTACTTTCTAAAAAGTGTTTTAGCATTTACAAACCCTCAGATTTACTCTCAGATTCCTTTCAGAATGTGGGATGGTTCTCTGTTTATAACTATGTGTGTGGTATTAAAAATTCAAGCATTCAAAATACTCTAGGGCTGCCAAAACAGCAGGATTGGTTAATGATATAACACATGACTTGTGGCCACTTGCAAGTTATGCTGTTGTACATGTATATAGGTAGTGTGTGCCTCTTTCTGTTTGCTAGAAATTGTGTTTCTTGTTCACAGAAGTATGCACCCTGTCCAAGCAGGAAATCAGACTCCTAGTCAGAGCAAGTGTAGTACACACTAAAGGTTTGCCTGTGCTCACCCTCTGGTAGCTTAACACAGAGCAATCAGGCTAAACTACAGAGGCAATGTACAAAGTATTTGTACACACACATACACACACACACCAACAAAGTGAAAATATTTATCTGAGTAAAACAAGACCAAAAAAACAAAAATCAAGTGGACAAGCCAAGTTATTAACTTTGCAAGATGAAATCAAAATGCAGTGCTTAGAAGTCAATAGCTCCAACTGGGGCTATCTGTTTGCCCTTGATTGGGGCAAATCCAAAAGTTTGGTCTGACCGCGAGCCGGATACAGGAGTCATGTAGACTCACTGACATTACCTTTGATGCGTTGATGCTTGGTGACTATGCGTTGAAATTCAGAGGTGATGCGTCTCTGCCGTAGGCGATGCGTCAGGTCCGAAGACGGTGATGCGTCGTTGTCACAAGCTCTGTGCTTCAGTTCTGAGGCATCAATGTCGAGCCTCTTGGCTGAAGGCAATGCACCCAGTAGAAGCCACACTGGAGCGGGGATGCATTGGAGTCGGGGATGTGTCGTCATGGACATCGGTGATGCGTTATCCGAGACTCGTACAACAGCGGTGATTTTGAGGTGCTGCGTAGGCAAAGTCGGGCTGCATTGTGAGTCGAGGTCGCTCAGTCATGCACTTGGCGAGCGGTGTCCAGGGCTTCGATGTAGGCAGTGATGATATGTCAATTTCGCAGGGAATGCGCTGGTTCTGAACAACGCTTTGGGTCGATGCGTTGGATTCTTGGGTTGCAGCACCACTCACTTCCAGGGGTGCAGGACTGGATTTGGCACCACTTGGCAGAACAGGACTCACAGCAGAGGAGCCCAGATGCTGGTAGCAAGATGCAGGTGAAGTCTTTGATATCCCTGAGACTTTAGAAACAGGATGCAAGCCCAAACAAGCCCTTGGAGAACATTTAGATGTATGATGTAGAGAGTAAAATCCAGTTCTCTCACATCCAGGCAAGAAGCAGCAGGCCAACACAGCAAAGCAAGCAGCAAAGTTGCAGTCCCTCCTGGCAGCAAAATAGCTCTTCTATTTGGGAGAATGTCCTCAGTCCAGAAATGTTCTGAGTTTATGGTGTCAGAGGTCCAGTACTTTTACCCATTTTAGCCTTTGAAGATTTGGAGACTTCAAACAAAGATATTTGTAGTACACAACACCCTGCCCTTCCCGGCCCTGACACCAGACACACTACAGGGGGTATGCAGCTCTTTGTGTGGGGGCAGGCACAGCCCTATTCAGGTTCAAGTGTCAGCTCCTCACTCTAGCTCAGGAAGACCTATCAGCCTGATGATGGTTCATCAGGATATGCAGGGCACACCTCAGCTCCCTTTGTGTGTGACTGTCTAGAGGGCATGCCCAAAGCCCAGCTGTCATCCAACCCAGGATTGTATTCTAGGGACAGGCAGATGCACAAAATGGTTAAAGTGAGACCATGCCAATGTACTAAAAGTGGTGTTTTCAGACTTACAATTTAAAAAATAACTTTACTAAAAGATGTGTTTTTAGATTGTGAGTCGAGAGACACCAAACTTACTCTACCTATATTTTTCCAATTGGAAGTTACATTTGTAAAGTGTAACAGGCAGATCCAATGCTAACCTATGAGAGAGATATACCTTGCTGTAGTGTAAAACCAAATTATGCAGTTTTTCACTACCAGGACATGTAAAACTCAACAGCATATTTCCTTTTAAATGCACTGCACCCTGACAATGGGGCTACCTAGGGCCTATCTTAGGGGTGCCTTACATGTAATACAAGGGAAGGACTGGGCTTCACAAGTTAGTGAATTTGCCAGGTTTACATGGCAGTTTAAAATTGCACACACTGTCTCTGCCTTGGCAGGCTTGAGACAGGTTTCGAGGGCTTCTCATCTGGGAGGCACAATTAGTGCTGCAGACCCTGGGCATATGTGGTGCACTGTCCTTGGGACTTATTAGTAAATTGAATATACCAATCATTAAGAAACCAAATGCCATTACATTTTAGACACAGAGCACATTCACTTTAGCACGGGCCAGCAGTGTAAAAGTGCCCAGAATCCTAACACCAGCAAAACAAACTCAAAAACAGAGGAGGAAGAAGGCCAAAAGTTTAAAGCGGTCCCACAAAAAGGGCCATTTCCAACAGTGTTGTATGTGTACAGTATGTTATGTTAGTTTACACTATGTTCTTTTGATTTATTGTATGACACAGTCTGTTTATAGCGCACATTCTGCCATTGGCATGGTTTTGTGATGTTTTAAATAATTTAGGATTTCTCAGCTTTTGGTGTCACTATCATTTACGAGCGACTTGCTTCACGCACCAATCTCCGGGGAAACGTTAAGCTCATTGTGAACAGTGACTATGTGCTGCAGTTTAATGTTCAAAGTCTGACTTAGAACAATACATTGAGATGGTATCTTGCAATTCTTCTGTGCACTAGGGCGTGCTTCTCATTCAGTTGTCATGAACATGGCGGTCCATGCTGTTTAATGCAGTGTAATACTCCTAAGAATTATGTGTATTATGAGCAGAATTACATTTCTCATTATCACCCACCAACTCTAATTCCATGAGTGCCTGTGCGGTGTTTCTCAATTAACGTCTAGTGACTTACTCGAGTCAGTTCTGGCGCAGTTTAGTCCAACAAGAGCTTATTGAAGCATTTGGTTTTTATTCTTTCTGTGCATTGTTTGACGGGATGTCAAAGGACACATTCACCACATGGACATGAGGAAATAGAAAGCTCCCAGTCACATCTCGCCAAGTAAATAATTTGACTGTGCATAGAGATTCAAACCAAGTTGGCTTGTTTAGGAAGTAAACAACATCCAAGCTGGTAATCCCTTCGTTTTCTGTACAATTTAAGGGCGGTGTGCACTTGTAAAATGACATTTAAGTAATGCATCACTGAATACGGTTAATATACTAGCTCTAGGAACAAGCGACTTTAAAACAAGTCAGTGTTTTATTCACCGTTTTAGATGAGCATTTGTTTTCTTGTGTTATTTTTTCTTTTCTGTTATATTATGTTATTTTGTGCTATATTATGACATTATATATTACATCATGCTATCTTATGTTATGTGACATGTCATGTTATGGTAAGTTGTTATGTCAAGACACATTGTTATGTTATGTCATGACATGCCTTATTTTCTTAAATTGTGTTAGGCCAAATTTAACCCCTTCTGTGCTGGCCACGTTCAGCGGACGTCGTGTGCACTACCTCGGTAGTGCTGCGCACGTCCGTTGAACGTTCCGGCCCCGCCCGTGCAATAGAACGTTCCGCACCAGCGTGGAACGTTCAGCGTACTAGGTCTTTACTGTTGACATTTACACACAATAGAAGAATATAGCTCATCACAGCGCAATGACTAAAAAGTCGAAGCATGTATGCTTTTGAAAATGAAAAAAGACCAGAGTAAATGAGTCAAATAATCGAAAGGTTCTTAAGAACCTGAGCTAGGTTGCTTTTACAATCGAAATTTAGTGCGAGAAGAAAATAGAGTGTAAAAAGGCATCACAACATATGCTTTGGGGTGTGTTTCTTTAGACATCAAAAGCCCAGTAGATGGAGCAGAGTGTGCAATGTAGAACTTGGTATTACGTATGCTGGTGCGGTAAGGAAGATTACTTAGGCATTAGAGGAGTACATATCAAGGTTATATCAGCACTTAAAGTTGTCAGAGTTTTATCCTAATTCTATTATAGAAATACCATTTATAGCTTCAAGATTACTTTATTTTGAAAAAGTTGAATTGATACCGTGTATATTTTCAAGATTACTTTAATTTGAAAAGGTGACTTAATACAATTTACAGCTTCAAGATTACTTTCCTTTGAAAAAGTTGAGTCTGCGTCTGGTAATACTTAACGAACCTGATGTCACCACAAATACCTCAATTGTATCTTCACTGGAGAACACAAGTAAGAGTAGGAGAAGTATAAATGAGGCCATTGCTTCAGACTTGTTTCTAAAGAAATGTCAACAGACCACGACTTGGCGCCACACCTACCTCAAGACTGGCCATCTTTCACTGTGCCTTTGAAACTCCATTTTTTTGTAACATTGCAGGCATCTCTCCTAGAATAACTTACTCACAGGCAAATGTGCAAGCATCATGACCAGCCTTGCAGTGTCTCATGCAGTGCCTCCTGCTGCTGTTAGTTTACTTTGTTGTGGAATCAGCAGATATCAGTGTTCTTTGTGTATTCACAGCCCACACCTACAATTAAAGCTAGATTACCCCAGAGTAATTCATTTTACAGCAAGTAACCATTGTCCTGAAACATGCAGGAGATGTTCTGCTTCTTCATGGGATCTCATTAACTTCTAACTCTTTAAAAAAAAAAACAGACAATCTTTCTTTCTAAGAATGAATATGATGCAACTTTTTAGATGGCATTGACACACCCTGGTGCCTGTGCTAAATTGTGCAGATTTCTTTCTCTGACTGCACTCATCCATGCTTTCATAAAGCAAGGAACTCTGCACTACCTCGAAAAACTTTTCCTTTGACTTATCTGGCACTTCCGTCCATAACCTTTCACATTTCTCTTTTGTTCTCATTACGGAGGACCAGGACAAAAGCATTCTCTAAAACGTATGCTCTATAAAAATAGCTAAATACTCTATTCTGGATTCCCTGGCCAAACAATGCACCGACTGACAGTTGCTCCAACGTAGCTATCAATTTCTTTCTCCTTACCCGCTTTGAGACTAAACCCTTCAAATGCTCAATCTGTTATTAAAAAATTAATTTCTGAACTATGGTTCTCTCCAATTACTATTCTGCTGTTTACCTATATCGATTATTCAAACTCCTTGGAAGAGTGGGGCTGTTCAACCTTCATAAATAACTTGAAGCACCCGCAGTAGTTTCCCCCTCGCCATGATAAAAGTCGAAGGTGCAGATAATATCCTTTTTCTACTGTTGAGGGCTCTGTCTTGCTCCTCATACTTTTCTCTTCTAGATTGAAGATGTCATTAATTTACTCCATTAATACCTTTCTCTGTGGCCGTGATCAAGCCATTTCTGATACCACTTCTGTCACCTGAGATATTCCATAAGACTCAATGTTGTCTACTTTTCTCTTTAAAGATTGGATGTTACCACACATGGTTTTGTTAAGAATTAAAAAAAAATCAACCCATACTTGTGCAGACAGCACTCAAACCTGCTGCCTGTGATTTCAAAGGGATTTTGGCTCTGAAATTCTCCAAGTCGAAAATCTCCTTACTTTACTCTCTTGCAGCGTTCTCAATATTTCAGTTAGTTCACTGATAAAACCAAATTGGACCATACACTCTTTTGATGTAGACTCGAACAACACCTCTATTTGCAAATGTCTTACTGAAAGTGTACAACTCCCCCACCAGTCTGCTACACTCTCCTCGTATTCTGCTGATCCGCTTTCGCTCCTCACCATGAGAGGCACCTAGAGACAAGTGAATTTGTGCTGCTTGCTTTATATGTCCAAGTTATAAACAAAGTTAAGTTCTCATCAACAGTTGTATCAGAAACCCAGAAATATTAGAATGTCATCTGATGCGTGTATATAAAAAGTGACAACCTGAAGATGAACAGAATCATAATAGGCAAACAGCAGACCATTTCAAGAGTAATCTTTCAAGGCAAGGCAACTTCTTATATAACTTCTCTTTAAAGATGGTCTAATTCCCGCCTCTCACTGCACTTCCTTCCTGGGATCTATTTCACAATTTTATGTCCCAAGAAGTACACATGTACTCGAACCAATTACCATATTGACACAGTGGCTCCAGGAACAGTTACCCTATTCCTGTTTCTTCTTGGTGTATGTGTGGCCCTATGTGTGTGTTGGTTTTTTGCCACCCCACAGAGATGAGCCACAACATGTTTATCCAAGCCCTAAATGTAGTTACTAATTAAGAATAAATGCTATTGTCAATTCATATATTTGAAACACTCTAACTGAATACATTTGCAGCCTTTATTTTACTGTAACATGAACAATTTTTAAGTGAGGTCTGTACCAAAACAACCTTATTTATTTTTATTTATAAAGTTTTATATAGAGCAAATATGACCCTAGTGGGGTATCAGAGCGCTTTGCAATTGGTTAGGCAAGAAAAAAACAAGACAACACGAAACACAAATGCTGTCAATACCCGTTGCAAATCCGGAGGAGATCCGTGAGTTATACACCCGGACATCAACGGCGAGTTAGAGCCCAGGTTGAGACACTATGTTAGCTAACTATACATATACTGAGTCAGAGTTCTAGGGTTGAGTTTTGTCCATCAAAAACAGTTTGAATTTTTTTTAATGATGTAATTGGGGGCTTCAGATGTTAGGGAGTTCCAAATTCCTGGGGCCCTTCTGGAGAAGGCGCGGCTGTAGGTTTTCTTCTTCCAAAATTTCTGAGGTTTTTAACAGTAAGCAGGTAGCTCCAGTTTATCAGCTAGGTACTTCGGTTTGTTGAAGTGTAGAGCTTTATTTGTCAAGCAAGCAATTTTCAGCTGTATCCTTCCCTCATATAGGAACCTTGACCTTGTGTGCTACATAAATGTAGAGTGGCAATCCGTTTCCCACCAAATTGCCCCTTGTACCAGAATCTTTAGGGTATGATGTTCTGGTACTTGTTGGACAACATTGTCTCTACCCAGGAACTGGTCTTGGTATGTCAAGAACACATCCTCACATGGGAGAAGTGTTTTTTACAAAGAGGATTCCTTTGCTCACATCACTTCTGATTATCAACCTGTGTATTAGTATTAGTATTCTGAGGGAAAAACGATGCACTTGAGAGCTAAGCTGTGCCAAGAGATAGAGAGATAGATAAATCTGTGATGAGAGCTACATATTGCTTAATCAACAAAGGACAAGATGAGGACAGGTAACTTGAATGCTTAAGCTGTATCTCATGGGAGTAAATGTACATGTCTTAAATCAGCATAAACTGCTTCCTGGCACTAAGCATGCACTATGCAGGAATTCACATATACCCATTCACAACACAAACCACTTACACGCATAAAGGAATGCATATTTGCATTCGAATGAACCCTTCTGTAGTCATGAACCAAAAAACATGACTAGACAGACACATGCAGGATGGAATACACAAACTCACCCTATTCTAACAAGCCCTGACACACAATGTGGGAGAGTTGTAGACCGGGATACTCATGGGCTCCTCCGAGCCGTACTGCTAATGTTTTTGTAATGACACAGAACATGGATGCGGGGCAAATGAGAAGCTAACAGGGTAGATGAGAATGAGCTACCTCTCATTGTTACAGTCCCAGCCATATTGTGAGTTTTGCCCTTTCCTAATTTACATATTTTGGGCTTATTTATAAAAAAGTGTCTCAGTGTGGCACCGCAAGCCGTTTGGCACCGCCACGCTGCAGCACTTTCAAAACACAGGGCTACGTCATATTAACAACAATATGTTGCATCCCTGTGATTTCTCCTGTGCTGGCAGTCAATCGCTTGCCATGCACCATGCAGGTAACCTTGCGCCATGGTGCAAGGGTGCCTGCATTGCGGGTAGATTGTTTCTGTGCAAGAAGGGGGGTACCTTCCTGCACAAGAACAATAACAAAAAAGAGGTAATTTACTCTTCATATGTGTGCTGCAGAATGCAGCACCCCTAGAAAGAGGAGAAAACGAGGTTAAATGTTGCACCTCTTTACGCCAACCCTATGGTGGCATAGCATTCTGACACATTTCCAGGTTTACGAATTCTTGTAAATCTGGAAATGCGGCAGAATACATGAGTGGTGCGTGGAAACACCCACAGCAACACCCATGTCATGCCCCTTTCACTCACAGTGTTGTATGAGAAAATGGCATTTTTACAAGGACACGAAAAGCCATGCAGGGTGGCTTTACGTGTCCATGTAAATATGGGGCAGGAGGTTGCGCTAGTGGTGTGCGATGCACCAGTGGCGCAAGGGGCTTGTAAATAAGACCCTTTATTTTTAGTATTGGTCAGCAGTTCAAAACAAAAACAACTACAGTAAATAGCAAACACGGTGTAAAAAGGTGCATACTTATCATTTACGTAGTCTATATGATCATTTTACCACAGCAGGTTGCAAACATAGATTAGGTATTCAGTGAAAGAATGGCTTCCTAAGCAAAATTGCGGGTGACGCATCGGGACAGTGTTACATAATAATATAGCACAGGTCATAACTGACTTTAAGATAGGCAAGAGGTTTTTGTCGCATTTAACAACATATCAAACTGGCAAAAGCAAAGTCTGGATTTTTATTCTTATGGATGTTGTTTATGCCAGAACAGAGTTAAAAGCAGAATGTCCCCTGATGGAGGTCACCCTTGCGTGGTCTGAGATGCGTCAACCGAGCTTGAGCTGATATTTGAGGAATATTAATGCTCTGTGGGGCATATTATCAGGAACCGGTGTTAAAATTTTCGCCGTTTTATCGGCAGGAAACTGCCGATAAAACGGCGATAATGGGCTTGATAATACGCCCTTGTTAATTCCCATAGAAGCCCATGTTAACACCAGAACATGGGCTTCTATGGGAATTAACAAGGGCGTATTATCAAGCCCATTATCGCCGTTTTATCGGCAGTTTCCTGCCCGTAAAACGGCGATAATTTCAACACCAGTCCTTGATAATATGCTCCTGTATTCTTTCTTAAGGGAGGGGAGGTGGTGACTGGCTTAGGCTGCTGAATTGTTGACAAAAGTATCGACATAAGGTTTTTTTAATTAAGAGGTTTGGAGAGAAACGCGTGGGTGGCTTATTAATCATGCTATTATGGAGGTGTGTTTTTGGTTTCTTTTGGAGGGGGAAACTTGCACGGTAGAGGTCAAATCTAAGGTAAGCCGCCTGTTACTAATAGAACCAGAGCTCTAAACAACTAATGTTTATGCTGTAGTATTCTTAATCAAACACCTTGGTATGAGAACAAACCTGTTTTTTGCCGTACCTTCTTCAGATTTACTCTTATCTACAAAACATATGGCCATTGCACATTTTGTTTGCTCCGATAAATGAAATTAGATTTTAGATGCCTCTTGCGCAGGCCGGCAGGTTTGTCACTGTGGGCATTTTCCAACACTGGTTTAATTAGCTGGCAATCCTCCGGGAGAGGTTTATGTAACCACACACGCTGAAAGTCTAATTTCAGTCTTTTTTCTATGTTTTTGTCATTGCTTTCATGTCACAGAGGCTCACAGCAGTGCACATTTAAAATGGCATTTTAGCAAATATGAAAAGCTAATGTTTTTGCCCTGAAGTTCTACCTTGATTAAAAGAATTCAAATCTAAATGTTAGTCATGAAATGCACTATTTCGGGACAAGCAATGGCAGGGTTCCCTGCTTTTTTTCGGTGGCTATGTTCTTGCGCATTTTTTAAATATCCATGCCTCTCTCGCTGTGTATTAAACATGTCAAGTGCTACTTTTTTTACTTTCTTTCCTATGTCGCGGGGAGCTGCTGCGTGCTCACGCCACGACTGTCGTATAATTTGGCGAGGCTCAGATGGCGAGGTAAAATGTTTTTCCCTGTAACGGGCGACCTCAGACCGAATCTCCTCATGGCTTTGTGTAGAGCGGGGACAGCTGCTTGACGGTGCCTCCTCTCCCGGGGGAGGGAGTCTGTCTGCCAGGAGCCACGCAGCTTCCCAGGTGTGCCTGTTTGCGTTACTCACGGTTAACATAAATCCGGTTATATGATTTGTGTTTCATCTGAAGGATCACTTAGGAAGCCGGCTGCGTTAGTGGCGTGATTCGAGCCGAATATGCTCGGCGACAGCCGTCCCCCTTGTCCCTAATGTTGCTTCAGAGATAGTCCAGTGGTGTGTGTGCGCAGGTGGGGCCTTGCTGCTGTGTTGATGCACTACAGTGATGGAAATGTTTTTTTGTTCTGAGACTGAAATCCGAAACTAGCTGCTACTACAATTTATAGTCATAACTGGGGCTGCATTACGGAAGGGTGTTTGCGCCCACTATGCGCATCCCCCGGGACACTTTGGTATTACAGAAGGGGCCACAAACGTTTGTGCGTCCCCTTCTGTAATACCGATAGCGCTGACGCACTTAAAGCGCCAGCGCCATCATCAAGAGCGCTCCCTGTTTTGCATGGGGGCATGGCCTCATGCAAATGAGGGAATCCCTTTGCCTCTGCACCTGCGCGGCATTGTAGATGGGGCGCAGAGGCAAAGAAGCTGTCAGGAGGTGCACTAGCAGTGCGCGCACTGTCAGTTTGCTCCCTGATGGCAACCCTCTGGAGGAGGAAAAGGGGGTCCCTTGGACCCCCAGACATCCCATTGCTGGCGGGTGCTGTCACTCACTGCAACGTGCAAGGGGATCTCTAATCCCCCTTCAAAGTGCAGGCAGGTTCCTGTCTGCACTGTGAAACATGGAGCGTCTTCAAATCAGCTGCTCTGTTTTTTCACATGAATGCGCTGTCCCCAGGGCAGCGCGAGTTTGCAGCTACCTTGGTGGTAGCACATTCATCCTAATACAGCACATTTTCCTTGTTTGTGCCGGGTGCACCTTTCAAAAGGTGCACCCGGTGAAAGCAAGGAAAACGTGCTGGATCTGAAAAGGTCCCTGGTTTATACTTTCAGCAATTTGGTAAAGGCCAGGGCCGGACTGGGAACCAAAACCGGCCCTGGCAAAGTGCTCGGCCGCCCTCTATGCCAGGGCCGGTTTTCGGACGATTTTGTTACAGGGCCGTTTGTGCAGCAACAAACGGCCCCCAGGGGCCCAAAACCGGCCCCCACCCTTGCGGCGCACCGGGGGATTGCACGGTGCCCGCAACGGACAGTCCGGGCCTGGTTAAGGCATCACTACTTGTACATACTCCATTGTTTCACCTGGCTATTTCTGGGGCAAGCTTATTTTTTTGGAGTGGGACAAATATGTTTGATATTCATTATTTAGCATCGTTTTTTTACTTACTATTGTTTTATTGTCTCCGGATTAGTTGAGCTGTATTTCCTCAATGAAGACCGTTATTCATAATATCATAGACAGGTTTGCCATATTAGGCATACCAATACTCTGTGTTTTTTTCCAGACCCTTGTGAGCCCCCTTTTCCATGTAACATCTGGGCATTGCATGACTAGAGAATCCTTAAGAAAAGCCCATTTTAACGGCTGTGCATGAATGATCCCTATCCCACTATAACATCCACCTCGCTTGATTTGCTGCCTCCATCTTCATAAGAATATTTTTTGGTGTGCCTTTACATACACCTGTCATTTTTGAGGAGACATTAAGTGTGGGCACATTATTAATTTCCTTAGTAAGACACCACTGGGTTGCTGTGCTGCATGGTGAAATCCGTCCCGCGGCACACGCAGTGTGCCCCTGTAAGAGGGCGACCATCTTAGTGCCGCATTCAGGCACATCTCTGCACACATTTCCCTAGGACACACCATGGAAATCTCCCAAAATCTGATGCCTCTGTGGCGTCATTTTCGGCACGCAATGGGACTGGGCCAGGTACTTACACCTGCCCTACCCATTGGTCGTCTTCTTTGTTCCCCATTTGACATGCTGTCCAGTTCAGGCTGGTCTCAGACTACATGGCAAGACGTCCCATCACGGGGGTTGCCTGCTACTACATGCAGATCACATGCCCCACACAAGATACCAGTTTGAGCAAGTGATGCTGAACTGTCAGGCAATTCAGGGGCTGGCAGGCGATGCTCTAGCCATTCCTTCCGAATAGGAGCAGCCACTACAGTTTTCAAGGTGGGCCTTCCCCCTGATTGCATCAAGATGGTGGGGCAGTGCGACTTTCAATACTATAGGCGTTATATCCGCCCATAAAGGATTGCCCTTATCGACACTATATTTTTGCTGTTTCCTGAGATGTGACATAGCTCTAAACCCTCTTTTCTGATGGGAATCCAGCATACACACCCAGAATGCCACATCAAAAAAGTAATGGTGGAATAAGCTTTCTTGCTCCAGGAAGAGAATTACAATATCTGTAAGGCAGGAAGGAGTGACTTGCATCTGTGGAGAAGCTTGTCTCCCTGTTGTTTTCTTCAGCTCAGAATATCTGGTGTGGTAAGGACCACACAGCGATGAGTAGCTGACTCCCTGGAACATGTTGTACGTAAGTGAAGTACCCCGCTCATATGTCTCTGTTTGAGTGATATTATTAGCTGAAACTCCTGTAGGATCCACAAACAAAATGAGTTGGGGGTGATTTGGTGTGATTTCGTATGAAATAGTTGAGAAAATGTAATTGAGCATTTACATTTGAGAAGTTAAAACAAAAATTATATTTTTGGAAGTTAATCTAAATCACAAGATTTGGAGGTTGGCGAAGAGCTTTGCAAGAATGATGCATAACAATGATACAGAACCTAGTCATTTGAACGGAATATGGTTATACCTGGACCTCCGGCTTCGAAGCTATGGAGCACCTTTCCTTCAGGAGTTTCAAGATGTGACTTTCTTTTGTTTTAATTCCTTATGAGTTGTTCTGATGGTTTTACATAGAAGCCATTATTTCGATTTGTCTTCTGTTACGGCTTCTGTTTCGTTGGAATTGAACAATTCCCAGACTGTAAAAAGCAGTGAAAGATGGAGTGCATTAATATTGCTTCTTTTGCCTTTTTTATGTTGTGGTCTGCCTCGCTGGCACGTTGGCACTGCTCTTTCGAGTGCATTTTTCCCATGAAAATAACAGTCATACGCAGCTGCTTTACAAACAAATAAACCTCAAGTAAACAATTAGCTTTGTTTCTCATTATCATTTATTTGGAAAGTAAAAAAAAACAAAAAACTTTTTGTTATGGTCACAATTTTATAAATATGTCTGACAAGGTTCCAAGCTGTGCATATTTGAGAAGAGAATGTGTGATTTGGGGTTTAGTGGGGGATTTCACTTGCTCTAAGTAGGCCTTCAAGACAGACAGCCTCTAAAAAACTCAGTTTACAAGGTTTTACAAGATACATGGACTAACCAATAACTGCTCTGACAGAGTATTGTTTAGAGAAAGAAACTAATCGATGGGCATGACTCTTTCAACAGCTTTGTAGGCACAGAGTTTAGTACTTCTCACTTCAAAATGTTGACCGTGGAGAAGAAGCTTGTTGTTAAATTAAGATATATGAGTTGCAAGGACAGATGAAGGTCACTCTTTTGGTTATCCTGGTTTAAGTTAATCTCTTATTATCCTCATTTCAAAACAAAGAGATTGTCACTTTTCCTAGTGATCATTTCCTACTAGTGTTGGATATCCAGTCGTCGTAGAGGATCTTGGTGCAACATCGGTTCACCAGTGTGTCTTTCTGAGGGAGAGATGGGCGAGTGTATTGGATTCAGAGGAGGACAAGGCTTTAGAAGCCATGCTTGATTTTCAGACAATGCACCCAGTGAATTCCCATTTGTTGAGCTTTGGTGTGAGAAACTATGTCATTAACTTATATTTAAACCTCTATTTCCATATGTGTGCTGTGCTTCTTAGTGCTCTTTTGTCAAAGTTTGTCCTTGCTTTTCATCAATAGATCTCAATTTCCACCATTTGCTGTGCGCATAGGCGGTGTCACACACCTCCTTCTCAACTGCTCACTGTCAAGTTTGTGTTCGTTGTACTTTAATCATTGGTAACGCAGTGCATGCAGCACATATCAATTATATCAGCTAAGGGTGGCTCAGTAATCAGGATCTACGTAAGACTACAACGCATTATACAAAATGTGCACAGACCTATTTCAATGAGCGTATTGTGCAACTCATTTTATGAAATTATAGTCATTATTTCTGTCGCAGACACTCACAAATAAAGGTGACCAGAGATTCCAAAACTGTGTTTTAAGAAATAATGCACATAAGAAAAAGGTGGAAGGATCCATTCAATTTCCTCACATAATAGTACTGACTGAAATCAAAACCTTTGTCTAGTTCTGAATTTAACAACTTCCATTGGCTGCTCTAACATAGTTGGAACAGGACTGACCTAGCAACCTTATTGCCGCTACTGCTGCTTTGTGAATGTAACCATGGGAGTACCATTCTTGTGCTCACCAGCAGCTTTCCTTTAATTTAAATGTCAAAAAAGATTGTGGCATTTTCCTCTGAGCTGGAAAATTCTAGCTCCTGAATAACACATCGGTTGCTGCAAAGGTTAGTTGATTTAGAGCAGCTGTGTCCAAAGTAGGTTCAGGAGGTCAAGATCTGTGCATCAATTTCAGCATAATGACTGAATACATAAATGAGTGAGCCATATTCTAAATAAATGTATGTAAATACGTGTACATGTATCTTAGGTACATATTCTAATACTGTGGAATGGATTCAGCCCACCCTAGACCTCTGTTGCACCCACCTGATTTAGATACCACCTAAAGCGTCTATTAAAATGTTCTCCTTGAGCTGTAAGTTTTCATAGGTTGACAGTTATTACACATATTTCATTAGGACCACCTATCAAAGAGTTGATGTAGAAAATAAAATTAAATATCTTTTCCGCAAAGTTTTAGATAAAACACTTATTTTCATCTAATTCCTTGGTGCTGTGATTTCAAACTTTTGTGTCTGGTCTGTGATAGTTGTGACTTCCAGCTAAACATTATGCTTTACAGTTACTTGGTTTGTAATATCCTTTTATAATTGATTAACAAATGTGTTTTCGATGATAGTTGCAAATTGAGTGACTACAATTTTAGTGACTTTCTTGCTAGGAAGTGACGGAGCTTCAAACTTGAACTGGGATTGGCATTTTTCCAACTAGCATTGTGTCATTTTATTTTGTTGCCACGTTATGGTTCTAATGTATCTGATAGCATTTGGTGCCTTTTTGCATATGTGCAGTAGAAAAGACAGGTTTCAGGATGGCTATTCCATTTCGAACAAAACCATTCTGAACCTTACATTCCTCCATAAACAACCTGCAAAATGTATGGCTTAAAACTCGAATTGCGATTGGCATGTTTTTACAAGTAAGATCATCTCATTGCAAATCTTCAAACCTTTGAGGATGTTAACTTTTTCTCATACTGCTCCGAATGCTCGCTTTCATAGGAGCAGTAGAAATTACTGGATATGAATTGGCCAATCCTTATAAAAAATACTAGCAATACAATCTTTGCATTACTTCATATGCAACTAGCAACATACATGAACATCTGTGATGCAGTATTTTGGATGCTTTGCAAAACTGAAGAGAATCTTTCTAAAAACCCAGAAAGCCTACAAGTGATGCACGTGAAAAGGTTATGCTCAGAATTTTACAGGATATTCTTTTATAAAATGTTGGTACGATTTCTTACAGGAGAGAATATTACCTACTCCACCAGTGATATGACCCTATTAGACAAAAATGGCCTCGGCCTCTAGAAATGACGTATGGCTTCAATTTAGGATAGTTTCCTAAATGATGTTAGCATACACATCGTTTTTATAACAATTTTGTCTTTCCACATCAGAAATCAGATGGATAACTTTGTTTGTGAAAGATGTGTACTCTAGAGGCTTTCTGTACAAATTTGAGGGTCTTTTTGTATGTATCTTGAACCAGATCTGTTGCATCCACATGTTCATTTCCATTACATTACAAGGTGTGTCAAAAGAATATTTCAGAGATGTCTCTATATATTTAACAATAAACTCTATTGCTTCAAGAAAGTGGTTAGCCAAGACAGATAGAGCTTAAAGATATTATGGTTCCAAAATAATCTAATGAGACACATATTGGTTTACCTCTGGAGAAATGTAAGGGCACCCTTATATATTGTCTCTTGCTGTTAAAGAAAAAATATCCAACATCTAAAGTCTAGTAACCATGTTGAAGCAGAATTTGATAATAAATCAAGGTAAAATGGCCAGACACTTCAACTTGGGCTGAGTAGTATCCTATAGTAGTAGTATCCCTATTAGGGATAAGCTACATGCCTCTCTCGCTCTTTCTCTCTACATCCAGCGCAAAACTCCAAATAAATGAAGAGACGGCACTCAGGAGTGAGGAGAAAATCCAATTTTTATTATCGGGTTTCTAAAGCGAACGCGCTTGCCGAAACGCGTTGTTGTTTTAGAAACCCAATCATAAAAACAGGTTTTTCTCCTCACTCGTGAGCGCCGTCCCTTCATTTATTTGGAGTTCGGAGCTGGATATGTGTCGCAGTTAACCATCACCACGAAACTTAGAGACCACCACTCTGGTCAGGGCACAGGAGTTACACGTAAAAGATAACCCCTGCTAACCCCCTTGGTAGCTTGCCACGAGCAGTCAGGCTTATCCCGGAGGCAATGTGTAAAGCGTTTGCGCAACACGCACACAGCAATAACATACCAGGTGCACCACAAAAGGAACTCCACACAAGGTTATATCAAAAATAGCTTTTGTATTCTCATAACACATTAGAATAGTAATCACATAATATACATTGTGCCACCTGGTTTATATACACTGAACAGGGCCAACTGGACCACTGTCCGAACCATCACAAAGTGAACTTAGTAAATGCAGGACATATCATAAACGTACAACCAGTAATCACTGGCAAACACTGTACTCAACATCATCATGTAACATAAACCATAGTATGCGAGTATAACATTTAATCGTGAAATACATTCTGCGCCAACCTCACCAGCATAAACCCATTATGCAATCATCTCATAAGTCTGACACATTCGACAATACCCTCACCAGCATAATTACATTATACTGTAACACATAAACAGAACTCTTAGATTAGGAAATAACCTCCTAAACATAAATCATAGAATGCAAATTAATTCATAAACATAAACTACATTAGAGTCATGAATCACGGTGCATAACTCTCAGGACATGAATCACATTTCCTAGCACCGCAGAAATCACATTAGGGCCTAACGCCCTACAAACCTAACAGTCCCCCTGGCAAATTGGCCTTCTCAATGGGGCTCAAATGCCCTATGTCCTAAATGTCAGGGCTGCTGCCAAGGCTGGGCCCTGGCACAACTGTGCCCTCGGGCCCCACTGGGGCTCTCTAAATAACTCTGCCCCCATGGTTGCAGCTGCCTGCGCTCTCGCAGGACAGCTGGGATCAGCCAACACTGGGAAAAGCATGGCCCCTCTGAGCCCCCAAACAATAAGTATGCCCCTCGTTGGAGGGGCACACAACGGCGGGTCCGCTCATGGGAAATAGGCACTGTGGCTTCACTGGCACCAACCAATGGTGCCAAGAAGTACCCCCACTTGTAGGAGCGGCCCGCGTCCTGGCGGGACCGCTCAGGGACAGAGGACTCGTGCTGTGCCTCGATCTGCAACAAATAGGGAGAAGCCTTACTCACCGGGCTCTCTCTGGGCAGGACTCCATCTCTTCTCTCGGCATGCGGGAACGGCACCACTTCTCCCGGTCTCGTCTCTGCAGGGCAAAACTCTGCTCTCCTCTCTCGGCATGCGGGACCGGCACCATTTCTCCCGTCTCCTCTCTCGGCATGCAGGGGGGGGGGAAACTCTGCTCTCCTCTGGCGGCACAGGGCTTCACCCCTCTCACGGGAGCCCCGCCGATCAGCTGCCACACCTCTCCTCACTGCCGGGACCTCGGCATGCTCAGGAGAGCCCCCACTCCTCGGGGACTCTCTTTTCTTCCCTTGCAGCGTCTCCGGCGGGCGGGACTTCCTCTCCAAGTTCACGGACGCATCTGAAGCCCCGCCCACAGCCAGGCAAGACTGCTTGACTTCCTGCTCCTAGGCTCGGGCCGTTGCAGTGATTTTCAAAAGTAGAAAGCGGGGTGGGCTCCCGCTAAGGCAGAGAATGCGGGGTGGGCACCCGCTTAAAAAATAAACATAAAGCGGCCATGTGGGGTGGGCACCAACTGTTTAAATATCAAAATAAGCGGGGTGGGCACCCGCCGCTTTCGGCATCACGGGGTAATCCCTCACACCAGGATTTCCTCCATCAGGATGAGCTGCTCAGCGATGCAGAGCCCTCGTGCTACTTCTCTCGGGGGATTTTAGGATATAGCGCTCCACAGGCACTAGGAGCCCTTAAGTCCTTGGAAAATAAAAAGGTTTCCAATAAGTCCTTAGAAGCCAAGGGGGCAATGCTGGGCCCAGGGAGGCAAGCCCTGATGGCTATTCCTCCTGGGCCCCAGCAGCAGCACGCCCCTGCAGGTTCAGCAACAGCACCAGTAGAGAGAGCATTTTCATGAGGTCACAGCCCCTATATTTATACCAACATTCTCTTTGTCTGTAGTGAGGGCATGGGGGAACCAGATGCATGCAACTGGTTCAGATTTGGAGCACTTTGTTTTGCAAGCCCTCTTCCCCTTTGTCAGGTGGCGGCTAGGTGATCAGACACACCACAAGGGGCGGAGCCAGCAATGTACAGCCTGGGCACAGCCCTATTCAGAGTCAGGATATTACTCCTCCCACTACTCCCAGCACAGATATCCCATTCAGCCTAGTGCTGACTCACCCTGCCCCTCCTCGAGCCACACACACCTCCCAGCCCCCGTCACTCACAAGCCAGACATGCAATTCACATCAGGTAGGCAGGCACATAGCACACATAAATGCTAACTTCTAAAAGTGGCATTTCTCCCATAGTCATAATAAATCTGCGCACACCATTGCGCTGAATTTATTCTCACAATTTCATACATACCAAACTCGACCTCTCTGCTCCTCCCATACCATGAATTACCACTGACACACACTGACCAGGGAATCCCCAATGCATTCCTATGGGAGGGCTGGCCAATCTCTCCAATGTAACACAGAGAGCGCACAAACGTTACACTGGACCACAGTGCTAAAGTGCCCAGAGGCCTAAAACCACCAACACCAGGTTACAGGAAAAGGCTACGGAGAATGCAAAACGTTTCGGGGTGAACTTGCCAAAAGGGCCAAGTCCAACATATATATATATATATATATTTCTTCTCTCTAAATTGATCATACATTGACAGTGAAGAATAAAGAAAGTCGCCAGGGTAGTAAAAATAGTAATAAAGTGAACTGAAATTATTTTAGTAAATGCTGGAGTCTGGGTTGACTCTTTTTTATGGCAGTCTTGAATAGATGTTTTGCTGTTCATAAGCGTACAGCACACGGAATAAGTCAAGGTTCCGCATAAGCAGTAATCAGCTTTTCTCTCGCAGAACCCTCACCTCTTGCTACGCATTCAGGTTCCTGTTCATTATGTTTATGCTGTTGCAAGGTAGCCTGGATTTTACTGTACACTTCAAGGGCTTATTCATTTTTGTTTTCAATGTCTCTCACTGAGGCCTTTTGATAAATTGCGCCCGAGTTTGTGTTTCAAAGCAGCCTGCGGTTTGTATGTCCTTGTGGCTGAATAGGCAAGAAATTATCTAAGAACGTCAGTAAACTAGCGAAGAAGTTAAGGATTCATATCAGTCCTTACAATCCTGAAGTTGCAAACTGAAGAAAATTCACGCGATTGAAATATAATAACGTGCTGGAACTAAAAATGTATTTTTTCTTTTTGTTTCTAAATTAAATATGGCAAAGTTAAGAAAAAAACACAATATTTCAACACAAATCAATTAAGTTGAGTTGGCCATGTTTTGTATTTTGCATTGACCATTTCATTTAAGAAGCACAGAGACGCCATTTTGGTATCTGGAAAAAGCAACGTTTATTTAAAGAAATATAAACGTCTGGACGCCCTTTTGCTATCACGACAGCGAGCTGGGCCATGGAAATGTGTTAGAGTTGAGTTTTGTAACTCATCTTTAAAAAGGAAACAGTTTGTACTTGTGGTAGATATTGGAGACCCTCTTGGGATTTTTCCATTCTTCCGTTTCAACACCACCACTTCCTCGACAGTGAGAGGATATTTGTTAAGCCTGGTCTGTCGTATTCTGGGAAAACTGCAGTTTTCTATTTTCAAAATGTCACTGAAAGCCTAGCGCTGTCGAGTGATGAAGTGACAGAAGTCACTAGGGTTGAGGTCATGGGTTGTACAACATAGGCACGGAAGGAGCAGACCCCTTCCAGATTTTCATATATATCCACATAATAAATATTTATGTACAATGATTTGGGTTGGCTCTTCATATTGATGTGCAATGATTTGGGTTGGCACTCACTTATATGGTAGGTGGTTATGCTGAAAATCTGACATAAATCTTGCCCCCCATCCTCCTGTTGGACCCCGTGCTCATTATGGTCTCAGTAAAGTAGGATGTTAAAAATAAATTACAATTCTTTTTTAACCCCTTCCATGCTCATGACGAGCTCAGCAACGATGCAGTACAGTGCTCCTGTGCTCATGACGAGCTGAGCTCGTCATGACCACACCCGTTTTTATTGCTGTCCAGCACAGCAGGGGAATCGCTCTAGCAGCGATGCGGTTAAGCGATCTCTCTCCAAGGAATGTTTTTTCTGTTTTGTGTGGACATCATCCAAGGTACTTATAACGCTCTTGCAGGCTGTTTTCGGAACATGAACCCGTTTTTTAAGCTGCTTGGTATTTTATATATGCATTACATTGGGCAAACCCACAGGCCAATCAGAATCCTTTTGTATAGACTATATAAACATCGGTCAAATTGTATGGGGAATGGCAGGGTCTGTCCTTGATATAGAGTCAAAATTCAAAAACATGTCAAGGGATATAACACTTCAGAGCAGCTATAAACAGGCAATTTTACCTATACCAACCATTATACCCAATAGGAACAAGCATTTTGCAAACATATGTAGGCGCTTGAACCCTAGCTACCCGGGTAAAAGTATTTCTGAAGGTCTAGCAGAATCTTCTAATTCTTGGTGAGGGCATCCTACCAGGATTTGGTGTTTCTCCTTATTTTATACCCAAATGTTGCCTCTTGTACAGTTCTGGGTGCACATTTAATGCAAATACAGCACTTTTTTTTAAATTTCTGTCCAGTCAACAATGGTACATGGCCCAGGTAGGCGACCATTTAGCAAACATACTTGTAGAACTAAAAAGTGTGTCATGTCAGTGGGTGATAATGTTCTTTTATTATTCAAACATGAACTGTTTCACCCCTAGTCTCGACATTTCAATCAAAGATGCATTCATATTTACAAAGTATAATGCCATTTTAAGAGATGTAATATAAATGTGCATAACCAACTCTTTCATTGGTAAAACAAAAGCCATTATCTTAAAATATGGCAAATTTAAGACAAAACACAATATTTCAAGACAAATCCATTACATCGAGTTGGTCATGTTTTGTACTTTGCATTGACATTTCGTTTAAAAAGCACAGAGACGCCATTTTGGTATCTGGAAAAAGCTACGTTTTTCATTTACATGAAATGTGCAGCAGGACACCATATGATCCACAAAAATAGACACAGCACAGGGCCTACTCCTAGTGACCTAGCCTCTTGTGATCTTATACATATCTCTATTCTCTTCCGATTAAATAGAGGCAAACTGCATAGAGCATAACACCCGCATTAGAAAAGGTGTACCTTTGTTTACTCACACTTGCAACTGAAATAGACAACTATTCCTTGAAAAATCCAAAGACGTTATATTCTCTGGGCCAAACACGCCAGCTGCCTAGTCAGATGAATGCACTTTGTTTTGTCAAAACAGAGACTCAGAAATCTATTAATTTAGTAATTAACTTGCAAGATACATTAATGGGTGATTTATTCCATACCTATGGTGTTATTGCTGGTCTTTGATTGGTGTTGTGGTCGTTCCATGTAGCAACCTGAAAGCACAGGAGTAAGGTTTACATGTCTTAGTAAATTCTTGTTGTGTTTTCTAAGCGGAAGGTTTCTGTATTACTGTGATAGATTTCATTTGAGTTACTGTGCCTAGCTGCAGCTACTCAGTGGCTTTTTTTCAAACATTCTCATTTTCAAGAATCTAGACTGCCGGCTCAGCAAGCAGCCTGTCAGCCTATTAGCGGGCGCGAGATCAATGCAAAACCACTTTGGTGAATTTGCTCTGAAGCTTCAGTGAGCAAACTGGCCACAGACTATTTCAAATTCTAGTCCCTTTTCACTTGCAATGTGTGTACAGAACTCTTCCAATCCAAAATGCTTAGTAAATTAGAAATGCTTGCTTTGCAACAGGTATGTAAGCGCTCTCCTTCACCTTTCTCACCAGTGCAGATAAGGAAGAAGTGATTTGATTATAGGCTGTGGATAACAAGAAGTGCTACATTAATTCCCCATGCCTAACCAAATGCTGTGACCCCGGGGTTACTGCACACAGCGTGTGCTGTGACAAAGCACCCAATTACTCAGTTCTGTGATTTCCATCATCACTATTATCTTGATTCGAGATGCAATTTACTTCACTTCGGCTAGTAGCATGAGTGACTTGGTTCTTGTTTAAGTTCTGTTGAGTTTAGGGTGCTGGATAACCGTATGAGCCAGTAGCAATGCGGACTGCAATACAGATCAGTTCTACAACTTACGAGGAACAGTCTAGGAATTAGATTACTTATTACTTTGGCCCAATAAACATTTTCCTTTTTGCGGAAGGCAATCAACTTGGAGTAGATGCCTGACTCGAAATGATAGGGTTTAATTTGCTGTGCGATCCACGCACACCCAAAAGCAACAGCGTTAAGCCGTGGCGGCTCCTACGCTAAGGCGGAGGAGCATACCCCAATGCTCTGTGAGCAGTTCAAAAAGGGAAAATAATATGATAATAACGCAATGCTATCATTTTATTTATCTGTCATGACCAGGCGGGCAACTAGAGGCAAATTTCGGGGGGGATGAAAAATATTTCGGGGGGGCTAATTCTTCCAATACACACACAGAGTGGTTGTAAGAATGGGTGAACACACAACAAAAGCCTCATTTACAATGAATGGTCTTTTAAAGACCTGTTAGGTACTCGGGTGCGGCTGCAATTATATGCTCGCCAGCCCGAGAAGACGTGTCAGCCCGGGCTGACACAAACGACGGGGGGGGGGGGGCTGAAGCCCTGTGAGCCCAATGGGTGTTGCGCGCCTGGTCATGACTCTGCTGGTTAGGGGCAGGCTGGGCTGTCACACAGGAACAGGGACGGAGTGCGCACGATGGTTTGGCCAACCATCTATGTTCTCCACTGGCTGTATTGCACAGCCTGGGTGGAGAACATGCAAAGCCTCCTAGTCCCTCCCTGAGTGTCAACAATGGTGCTCAGACCAATCACAACACTTTTAGAGGGTTCTGGGAGTCTGTGTGCTTCCTGGTTCCTGCTCCTGGAGTCTACTGAAGAGCCAAAGAGACCGAGAGGCAGCAGCCAGCCTGCAGGTAAGTGTTTTTTTTCATTTAACTCCCCCCACCACTGGCCTTAAGTAAACTAAAAAAAAGATATACCTTTTTGGCTCTTGGCCAGTGTGTGAATTACTCTGATTCAGAATCACAAAATATTTACCTCACGTCTTCACCACATTAAAGCTTTACGGGCTGAAGTGCTTACTTTTGCTAAAACTTGTAATTGGAGCTGTAGAACAATCCTGAGACTAGCACAAGGATGAAAACAGACTCAAATATAATCCAGAGCCAATTGAAGTTAAAATTGTGATTACCCTTTGAAGCAATTGACCGGATGTTTCTGGAATATGAGATTGAGGTACCCTAAACAGCCATCTTTCCACTAAGGTATTTGTGGTACTGAATGATAATGAATTTTACTGGTGCACATGAGGGTCAGAGGCTGATCAAGACTTATTTCAACTGTCTTGTTGAATTGTTGTCAGAGGCTGCACAAGCCAAGTTTGTGACGCTTTACATTGCAGAGATGAGAAACACTATCAGCTGAAGATGAAAATCAGCAAGTCACTGCAGGAGCTCAGTACACAGGCTGTACTGCCGGAGAGAAAACATATTGATCGTGGCCTGACGTTTGTTAATAAAGATGAATTTTGAAGGTGCAGTTTCATCACATGGCAGCGGGCATGCTGCTCGAAAGCCAGCCACATTGAATAACTGTGTTTTGACACACTCCTGTTGATTGCAATGTCTGGCTATTTTATTTTATTTTTTTGTGTCTTTTTTGGGGTAGTGAAAGTTAATACACCTATTGCACATGCGAAATGGATTTTGAGGGCCGTAAATTGCAAGTGTTTTGAGAATGCAATTGCGGTCGCACAACATTCTTACATAGGGTAGTGAGCTGCTATTAGGAAGGGATGCCCTTGGAACGCCCCTTCCTAATAGCGAGCCGCAAATCCAATTTAGCGAGTCGCAAATAAATTGCAACTCGCTAAATAAGGTTTGTACATGGCTCAATAGTGTTTTGCATGCGCAAACGGGTCGCAAACCCATTTGCGCATGCAAAATAGGCTCCTACATCTGCAACTAAATCAGTAGTTCTCAGCAGCAAGAAGTGAATTGTTTTGTAATTCAATGTGCACTTGTTGAATTCTTGAGAATTTAGTCTACAAGTGTTGTACTTGGGGCATGGCATATGGTAGATTAGCACTAACATAGATGGTGGAGACAGGACACACAATTCCAAGAATAAGGGGATGCAAGTAGGAAAAAACTGAGGAAAGAGACCAATGGATAATTACTCACCAAAGTGTAGACAGAACATGTAAATGGTTTATGGTGCTGTTGCTAAGTAACTTTGGGAAAATACAAGCAGGGGTGAGTAATTTTAGAAGCCACTTTGTTGTCAGCCAGAGGAGTTTGATGTCTACAGACCAAGAGAGGGGGTAATAACAGAGAGGATCTAGGGCAGGACTGCTGAGCTGGAGCAAGGGGTAATTCCAGGTAGGAATCTGTGTTGATTCTGGCAGCAGATGTGATATTGGGTGTGTAGAGGGAGATTGGTATGGCATAAAGGATTGGGCTAGCCTATGTATTGATTTGAAAAAAAGGGTGTGGAATTTGTATGCAGCCAGCTAAACCCTGCAAGTGCAGCAGTCTGTGCTTTTAATACTTGTGTTGGGTCTAAAAAGTTAACAGATTTGATAACTATGAGGACTTTGCATGAAACTTAATGAGTCCTCACAGCAATTGTTGAACAAATTTCTAGTGGCAAAGGTAAGGACGTGTGTGAAGTATAGGAGAAGCTTAAAAGGTTGATCTTTAACGGCTAAAGCGATTAATCGAGATGATTGATTTAATGTTAACCGTTGAAAACGCCCCGAGTACCACTCTATTTTTCATTGTTTTTAGCTTGTCACACCATTTCAGACGGGGACGTACCATTGGGAAGTCGTTACTGGTCGCACCCCAAAAGGGGCAGGTCATCCTGAGTGGTTAGATCACATCTCCTCTGAATGGCAGCACAGATAGCTCCAGATATCCTTTAGCCTTGGTGGGCCTAATTGATGGGAGATTTGGAAGGAATGCTGTACGGCTGGAAATGGTTAAAGGAAGAAAGTGTGGGAAGATTAGAGCAGGTCAAAGAGAAAGGCATGTGAAATTTGGATGATTTGAACATTTGAAGAGAAGGAGGTTGGTTTGGGAATCGATTTCTCTTACTTGAAGGCATTGAATGATGGAATTTACTAGGTTAGGAGTTCTTGGGTGTAAGCTTGAAAACGTTTGCCCCAATATTCAGAAATTTTACTTTTCAAAAGATACGTGCCTTGGTCAGATAGCGCTGAAGAACATGGATGGAAAAAACACATTTGGGTGTTGAGCATCACAGTAGGGGCTGACGGAGCAGGCAAAGAGTATGGTAGAAGGTGTGAGAAATCAGAGAATATATCATAAACATGGATAAGATAGGGCAAGGTTTATTAATGTGAGAAACTGATAGGATGTTAGCAATGAAAGGTGTCTAATGCCAGTGAGGCGAACCGTATGCTGCTCGAGGAGAAGATGAGGTAGTGATAGTCGGCGTGAAAGTATCGGGGGCAGGGAAAGTTGTAGTTAATGAACAAAGTGAAAAGTCTATGTTTATTGGGCAGCCTTTTGCATCGTAGATGGTGTCCCCAAGAAATAAGTGTCAAATGTTCATGGGGTGATCTGTGTCAAAGAAAGTCCCAAGGAGAGGATGCCAGAAGTGTCTTATTTTTAACTAATTTATGTTGGCCATAAAAGGTATATGATGCTCCTAATTTTTCTAGCAGCGTCAAGAAAGGGCGAATTAACCACTGCATACTTTCATTGTTTGCTTTGGAAATTCTGAGACAGCATGCTCATGCACCTCCACTTGAACACTTGCTAACTGCAGCTCAGATAAAATGAAGGAGAAATGGGAGTGGGAGTATGGCCATCCCTCCATGGGGCACATCAGCACATTACTATGGGCGACGTGGGCCATCTTTCTCAAAACTCTGAACTGTGTGGTAAATATTTGTGATGTTGAATCAAACTAATTCACACGCTGGCAAAGAGCAAAAAAAGTATATACTTTTGGTAGTTTACTTAACGCTGTTGCTTTTGGCTGTGCGTGGATTGTAAAGCAAATTAAACCTTATAATTTCGAGTCATGCATCTATTTCAAGTTGTTTGCCTTCCGCAAAAATGAAAATGTTTATTGGGCCAAAGAAAAATAATTATTTATTCTAACAAAATAATCATTCCCAGGCTGTTCCTTGTAAGTTGTAGAACAGTGTAGCAAGAAACACTAGTTCTAGCCTGGATCCTAAAACATGTTTATCTATTTCTTGTCTTTGGTGGTAAGATAAGGCAGTGCTTACCCTAAACACCTTTTACCACCTTATTAAGAAAGCAGGATTCTGGGGATGGTAATGTGTGACAAGAACTCTTGATCACATTTGCTGTGTGGCATTTTATTGTGTGTTGTTTTTTGTGCTGTGTGTTTTTGTACTGCAATAGTGCAATATTTTGTTGTGTTCTGCTGCTGTTATGTTGCATTCTGTTTTGACTGCGTAGTTGTGACATGCTCCGTTATGTGTTATTGGTGGATTTTTGTAGCTATTGCATTATATTCAGTTGCTTATCTTAGATATGTCAACAAATGCTGCTATAGTTCCTAAAGGAGCACACGCCTTGAAAGTACCTTTCACAAGCAACCATTCACCTCTGGCTAATGGGTAAAATTGCCCTGCTCCAACTAAACTACTTAAGACACAAGTCAGCCCAAAACTGTTGCAGAGACTGGGCTTTAACTTACCGCTCACAATGCCCACTTTTTGTTACTTGGCACTATGTTTCAATGGTATCCTCCACTTTACTGTGAAGTGGGATTTTTCCCAGTTGTGGTAAGAGTCCCACAAATTTCCAAAGGAAGATGAACGGGGTTTTGCTTTGATGAAAGCAGAGGACGAAGTTGTGTGGAATTACATTACACCTAACCTGGATAAATTAGAGCTCCTTAAAAAGGATTTTTTCTAGATCATGTTAATGTTATTTGTATTTATAGTTTCACATCTGTGAATTAACACTTGTGACGAATTTTTATAACTTTAAAACTGTGACAAAACAAAAAGAGATCATTATAATTAGTTATGTATGCATTAAATGTTTAGATAGAGGGAGCACCTATTTAAAGAGCCAGCATTTTAAACTGAATACTTTGACAAAAAATCGTGTTGTCCTTCCTCCTTGCTTTTGTACAATGTCATCAGTTCTCAAGCTGGGAATGCATTTATTGCTGATTAGATTAATTGAATTTGATTAGCAGTGTATTCAATCTTCTGCTTTAACTGTGTAGTAACCATCATCCTAAACATTACATTATCTGTCGCTGTGCTCTCCGACATTGGTATGTTAACTATTGACTGCCTATAATGGCGCATGCCAATCATGCAATTTCGTCAAGGAATGGATAATCGGGAAATGTATGGGACAGGGTTATCCGATTTCATTAATCTAAGAACGAGTGCGCAATATGGCCATCTGTAGTTTATTCGATGTAGATGCATTTTCTATTTGATTTAAGCTAAAATGTACATATTTCTGAAAAACAGAGCATTGTTGATGGATATGATGATATTGTGTTTTGTATCATTACCAATGATGTTCTCGTGGGCAGACATTTCTGCATGGACACAGTCATGTCTATGCTCTTGTGTCTCTCGTACATCGAAGCCAATCCAGAGAGTGTTCTTGCTACCTTGGCATGTGCAAAAACAGTTGAGGACTTTTGTACTGGCTGCTTTCACTCATGCAGCTAGTAGGATCATTATGTTTTTAGTAGTTAAAGTTATTATTTTACTGAAAAATTAAATTGTATTTGATCTTAGAAAATTCTATAAAACATAAAGCGGGTCATTTAGAGTTTGGTGCAGCGGGAGAACAACTGTAAATTGGTGTTGCTCCCACCATGCCAAATTAGCTGTACCCTGTTCTATTTGAAATTGGGGGAGGGTGCTTTGTTTCCCATGGCTTACTCCAAGTGGCTTTGCCGGCATACACCTTTGGTCTGATGGCTTGTCCACCACAGGGCCATCAGGCGACTGCCAAGGTGCCCCTATGTATCATTTGTTTCCCATGTTTGTTTCAAGAAATTAACTCACACTTTGGAATTTGTTTCATGAAAAGAAAATAATTTGCTAAGTGGGTACAGCTAATATGGTACCAGTACTACAAAGTTCTGTGCCTTTATTGGAGCCGCTGCATTGGCTGTCCTCTGCCAGGGAGTGGAGGCCATCACCCCCACATGACTGCTTGCCAAGGTCAAAAATGACTCCAACTGTTTGGGTTTTAGTGGAACATTCAAGTCATGGTTTCCCACATAAAAGACAGGCAAATAATAAATAAATGCTATTTTTGTCTCAAAAACTCATCTGTGCTGGGAGAGTAATTTAACCCTGTCAAAGTATGGTCCCAAAGTGAGTATTATATCTGATTTCGCATGATGGCTGTCATCCCAAAAAATGGGGTCTGCTCCTAAGATTTCAGATCTTAAGCCATGTATGTCTCCATCCATTATGGCTTCAACCGTACCTCACGTGGTGTACTTTCCCTAAACCACCTTTAATCTACCATTCTCCATTGCTGTGGGTTTGTGGTAGAATAAACACAATCTGACTGCCTTGGCAAACATATGGCATTCTATAGGAGCTGCCAACTTCATATGGTGTTGTTGGTAAACGTCTGCTGACTAATATGCCATTATTTAAGTTATTTCTCTGTTATGCTGCGAAAAAACATACGTTTAACATGCTATCCAGTGCCTTTGCAGCATCAAATAAAAACCGCCTCTCTGTAGCATGCCATGCAACAGTTTGCATGTTGCGAATGGTTCAATATGTGGTGCTGAGACTACACCATGGATTTAAAAGATCAGTGCAAGGGTCAGTTTCAGTTTAGAAATACGTTTATTCAGACCATGGGTCTTTAAACAACATAAAAACATGTTACAATAAATATTTTAAAACATACAATGCAAATTTTCAATGACACTTTGAAAGGGCACTTCCTGTCTCAATCCTACATCTTATCCGTATGTCATTTATAAAAAAAAAAACATAACATTCTCAATGATGGAAAAACTATCCAAACATATCTCTTAAAACTAATGCTACAGTGCAAGAGTCAATTATTATTGTTTTCTTGAGTAATTATTATTAGTGACACTGACTAGGAAGAAACACGGGGCAGACACACATGTGGATTTGGTCACAACAGACTGGCATCGAGTCTAAATAAATGCGTCAGCGATTTCTTGCCTGTTGTCAGTATTAGGCTAAATGTCGATGGATGAGGCAATCTGTTTTTAATAATTAGGCACTGTGGTTAGAATTGTTTGTTGTGTGAGCTTCCTCTCTTCCTCATGAAGTTGTGGACCCAGAACTACACCTGTGCCCAATGGAGTGGTCACATGGTCCTGTGTGTAACACACCCAATCTTTGAGATATAGCTTTGATCCAGACGATTCATAGAAAACACATTAGGTATTAGAAGTTTTCACTGGTTGTATACTATATGTTAATAAATTGCATGCCATACTACCCTTAAGAAGATGTTTTCATTTATTTTTTACAGCTTTGAAAAAAGCTCATTGGCTTTCAAAGCCCAAGCGAAACACTTGTCGGCTGTTCAAATTAAAGATATAAATATATGCTATGGTCTTAAGGAACTGATTAAATTATATGAAAATATAAGTTACTTTATCTGCAGAGTGCTAGGTTTCTGCCTGCATTTGCCATTTACTATCCCTTCTGCAAGCAACCTATATTTCCTATGGAGGAATGTACTCACCACTACAAGTGGGGCTCTAAGATGATATGCAAAGTGGTAAATCTTTTTTCTTGTTTCTATTTGTTACCTCTTTGACCAAATGATTGTTCACATTGTTTGGCCACATTAAGGTGAATATAGGATCAACCCTTCTGTAATTCTGTAATTTGTGTACATTTAAATGAGATGAAAAAAGACCTACATACTCTTGTGGAAATTGGTGTGGGCTATCATTGGGATTAAATGGCGAAACCTGCCTTGTTTGCACACCAGTAAGGGTCTATTTTTTCTTTATGGCTCTTCATATCTGTTCTCCTTTGATTGTCTTCCTTTCATCCCTTACAACACATCCAATATTCAAAAATAGCACAATTATTGCTGTCTTGGCACCCAAGCGAATCCATGAACTCCTTGTACTACTAACGAAAATGAAAATAAACAAAGGTCTTTATTTCCTTTCTCAGAAAATGCATTTCAGTCTAGTACATTTTAAATACTATGAAAGTGTTATACCTTTTAAAGTTTTGCACTCGTGAAGAGCATGATTTCATTAAAGTATAATTTTTCTTAGTCCCATAAATTAAGAGGTGTGTAAGTATTCAGGCCTTTGATGATGTGTGCATCTACCTCCCAATCGGCTTTTTCCAGATCATATGTATTTATATAGCATACATTTTATTATTTTTACAAATATTTGTATTTTTTATGTTTGCAATACAAACATACATTCAAAGAAATCATGATATAGCATACATTTACTGATATATTTACTTTTGTCTTAAAACATTCAAGAGCAGCCTATTTGTCAATGATTACCTGGGTATAAGCTATACAAAAAGCAGCGGTCCACCGAGGACTCAATTAGCAGGAGGTGATAGTAGTCAGTGTATCCACCACAGAGCTCTTCAAGAAGATACAGTGCAGATACATTTCAGAAATATATGTGATCTTGAGCATTGCATTATGCAATTCATGTTATCAAAATATTATCAGTTTGTCCCTTTTACTGTGAATGATTTGGAATATGCATGCAAAGTGTCCAATGTATTTAATGGCAGTGGAATTGTTAAAATGTGTCCAGCTTTATGATGATAGCAGGAACTGTAGTTTGGGATTCCATCGCCTTGCCACAGAAATCACTGCAGATGCTTCTTATTAATAGATTAATCACCTTCATGGCTCTCTTTCCTGTCTGTCAATGGACCCACCCAAAAGGTCCAAAAGAGATTAACATGATACGACCTAGTACCCCTGGACACTTTAAGTGCTCTTGCGGCCTACTCCAGATCTTCTTATATTACTCTGCTACATGTCTGGAGAACAGGATTTATTTTTTAAATTCACTTCCTCTTCCATGAGGTAATAGAGGTAATTGCTTAGCTATCATACACATACTGCTTCTTACTACGTCTTTATGGGTTGTGTAACTGAAACTGTTTACATGTACGCAGTTCCAATTTGCCAGAAAGAGGATTGTGCATTTTCCCACCAAGTTGTCCAGCTTTTAAGTACTTGCGTACAGTCTCCTAGTTATCATTAGTGCAAAATGTGTATTGCTAAAAGCCAAGGGGTTTAGTGTGCGCACGACCAAGTTTTAAACATGGTTGTATAGTTGTGCCGTGCTCCAGGAAAACACTCACTGAACTGGAGTGTAATGAATATCAATCTAGGTGCATCCCCATGCAAGTGGGGTATGTCCCCCGGGCACTGAGTATAAATTCCTTTCACTGGTACATCCGGATGTGCCGCGAAAGATCGTAACACACTGGGAGATGCTCGCGTCTTTTCACCCATTACACTCTAATATCCCCAGACGAAGGCAACCACGCCAAAATGCATTGGGATGACTAAAAGTTATGTAACAACTATAATGCATTCTGGGAGTTGAAGTGTACAACATTTGGAAATTGGAATAACAGAATTGTGATGCAATAGTTCTAATAAAAACGTTATCTTCATGAACAAAGAACCTTTTCATTACAACGTTTTTTAATTACACAAAGAAACCTTCATAGAAAGGACTTTATACTCAGTGCCCGGGGGACATACCCCACTTGCATGGGGATGCACCTAGATTGATATTGCTAAAAGCTCCCAGGTCCATTAGGTACCCACTGTATCACAATTATGCCTGCAGTTTGATAGCGAATGAGGGCTACTGGAGGCCATTTCCTTGCGTGTGGTACTGCTCACAGCACTCTGGCCAAACCACAGGTTGTTTTGCAGTCAATCCGGAACTCTTGACTATTGGATCTTCAGTTGGCATTTTGTATAGTCATAATCTCATGAGTTAAACACAGACAGTGCCAATATCGTATCACACAGATTTCTTTGGGCCTTATGAAGAGGGGCAAATGATAACAAATAAACCATAACCTAAGATGCATTTTAGAGCAAGCATGAGATCCTGGTTTTAGGAACAAAATCTGAATTTGATCCTTTTTTAGGTGTGTCTGAACATTTTTGAACCACTTGAATTATGCAAACTGTAAATCTTGTTAAAGGCTAATATTTTGTCTGGCATTCAGAAGGTGCAGGTGCTTTCTGCTGCCTGTTTCTTGATTGCTCCCTTGTCTTTTGCTTTTAGCATATACTTTAATAGACACCATAAGAGTTTCAGTTGTAAACACCTGCAGAGATACTCTTTACGGTTGTCCAATAAACCCAGTGTGTTGTGCACGTTGAGATCAATTTAGTAGAAGAAGAACATTGTTACTCATGCTGTGCTTTTCAAACCCTGGAAACAAGGTACACATATGTATTCACCTTCTTAAAGAATACATATAGAAGTCATCAAATCAAAATAGTCATCCAAATAATATAATCATTGCTATGGCGTTATTAGAGGACTAAGGCCTATAATGAGATTCTTTGATGCCCCCACCAGACAGCTGGTGGTTCAGGCATCAGTACTGTCTCGACTGGACTACGCCAGCTCGCTCTTGGCCGGGATAAATCAGGCTGAACTTATTCGGCTGCAGCGAGTTCAAAACGCTGCGGCCAGAATAGTGGTAGGTTTGCCTAGACGGTGCTCGGTCTCTAAGACGATGCACTCGCTTCATTGGCTCCCTGTAACTCAGAGGATTAAATTCAAGGTTCTCTGCCTGGCATTTAAAATCCTCAAAGGTATGTCTCCCCAAATTCTGGCTAATCTTTTAATTCCTTATGTCCCTTTGCGGACTCTGAGATCTTTGGGCCAGAACTTGGCAGTGGTTCCACGCTTCAGGCTGAGTAGAACTGGCGGCCGCTCCTTTCGAGTACTGGCAGCGAAGTGGTGGAACCTTCTCCCTTCTGAGACTCGGGCAATTGATGACCTTCTTCAGTTTAGACGCGCTATCAAAACCTTATTGTTTGTCTAAATTTAGGTTCTTCTCTACGCCAGACTGATGTCGTGTTGTGTTTGCCTTCTCATAGCGCCAGGACGCCCCTTTGCTGGGGCAGCTGTTGCGCTGTACAAATATTAATAACATAACATAACATAACAACAGATTGTCTTCCAAACAAATTTAATAATGCACCCCACTGTTCATGAGCAAATAGCTGTTCTGAACAAGTGCCTAGTATGACACGTAGAAATCATTACACAACTTTCAGTTACTTTAATTAAAACTATGCATTCTTTTGAAGAGATTTGCCCACTAGGACTACGTATCTACAGTCGTCAAGGGAATGCCTCCAACAGAGTGATCAGAGTGTATCAAAGTGATAAGATCAGAGGCACCCATGTATGTCTGCGCTGTCCAATAGATGGGTCCCTGAAAGAGCTATTGGAACTTGTGTCTTCTGTCCTAGAAGTCAACAACACAACCACAGAATCCTTCAAGCTTTTTAAGTAGCTGGCAGTCCTTCTACAAGTCTGCATTGTTCCATTGGGATACAGCTGCTGCACTCTTGGTTCTGCTTTAGAGACACAAAGAATACAATAACAAAAATCAAAAATGTTGGACAATTTTTACTTGAGTTCTTGACGTGTGTATTTTGTTTCAATACGAGGCTAAGACACAGATGTCTAAGGCATCTCAAAGGCTTGTATCTCAAAGTGCAAAAGATTTACAGGTTTCGTTTCCATGGCTAATCTGAATCTGGTGAAAGTCTGGTGAGTTAATGCCTGTGATGCAGAAATAGAGGCAGGTAGCATTATTCGACTCCCAAAGCAGGCATAACAAGGAGAAATGTTTTCATCCTCCTCGGTTTCCATCTTTGCATGCGTGCTACATTCTACCACGCCCCTACAAACAAGAAAACGTCTTAAAACATTGTTTTTGTACAGGAAGGGACCCCTTCCTGCATAAATATTATGCTAACCACAACACAGACACCCTTGCCCTATTGCGCAAGGGTGCCTGCATTGGCACATGGCTGCTAAAAGTGTGCAAGCAGAACTGTGCCAATTCTTAGTAGATGTGGTGAAATCCTGCTCTCTCCCAATCACTTAACACAGCACAGGTACTTCACTTGCGGGAAACATCCTTTACCACGCAACTTTTACCACGCAGTGCCTTTACAACGCAGGTTTTACAATGAAAACCATTACAACGCATTGCACTGGGGGGCGCTCTAGGATAGGGAATAGTTTTAATTTACTATCCAACATCTTCCCATACTATCCACGGGGAATGGAGTTGGAATAGTAAATTAAACTATTCACTATCCAGCACCCCCCAAAGCAATGCGTTGTAAAGGCTTGCGTTGTAAAACTTGCGTTGTAACAGCATGCGTGGTAAAAGCATGCGTTGTAACAACGTACATCCTTCACTTGCTGCGTTGTATTGCATGACCTCTTTGTAAATCTGCCCCTGGGTGTATAGCAGATGTTTTACCTTTCAGTCTGTACAGACTTCAACTTGATTTGTGCAGACCAAGCCAGAGAGAACACTCAGAAGGAATATGCCAATCTTTCAGTGGTATTTGAATCCCAGCTGAATTGAGCTTTCGTCCTTACAGTTTCATAATTTGAGCATTTTAACACTGTGGAATATTATTTCCTGGTATTATAACACATAAATCCAGTGGTATATTATACCCCTTCAGCTCAAGTCACTGTTTTCATAATATTACATTTCTTTGGAAAGCTGTCAAAATGTTCATGAAAGCAGATATGTTCCTTTTCGACAGGAAAATTATGCAATGTACAGTGAAGAAAATGATTGGCAAGCAATATAAGGGTACTGGGTAGATTCCTCTTGTTCCCAGAATTTCTTGAAATAGATTTAAATTCACTTGCAATTAAGACAAAATAAAGTGTGCTACTCCTCATGGTTGCTGGCGTATTTGGGAATATTAAGGTTGTTCTTAGCATTTTCTCAAACGATTTCCAAATACAAGAGACTTATGTTCGTGGCTCTTTGTTTAAAGTTGTCTATTCACAAACGTATTTTAGACCCTGGAATTGGTTGGAAGTAGGCGTACATGGTTGTAAAGTCACTCAAGGCAAAGCATGGAAAAACTCCCCTTCCTGGAGGAGAAAGGGAACGCACCACCCCCAAATATCCAGAGGATGTAGGGAAAGGTTTTTATTTCCACAAGGAAACATTTATTTCTGAGGGAAAAGTGGGCATTTTCTCAGTGGGCTCCATCCCGGGCGGGGTTTTCGATGGGCCTCTTCTGTTTGCTACTCAGCAGACACCCACTCCTAATTAATGCAAAAGGGCGGGAAGGTCAGTAAGTGAAAGGATGGATTGATAGATGGCTGGATGGATGAGTGAAGTGGTGATGGGTGGGTTAGTGAAGAGGTGGATGGATAAATGCATGTATGAAGAAGTGAAAGGATGGATGTAAGAATGGATGAGTGAAAGGGAGGAAGGATAGATGGATGTGTGAAAGGGTGGATGGATGAATGAGTGAAAATATGGTTGGGGTGAAAGGGTAAATGGGTAGATGGATAGATGGACGGAGTGAAAGGCTGGATGGATGGACAGGATGAAAGGGTGGAACTTTGGATGAGTGAAAGGAGGGATGAATGAATGAAACGGAAGATAGATGGATGACTGGATAAAAGGGCGAACGGATGGATGAACGATGGGATGAATAAACGGGTGAGTAAGTGAAAGGATGGACAGATGAGTAAAGCAGTAAATGGGTGGAGGGGGATGAATGAGTAAGTGAAAGGATGGATAGATGAGTGAAAGGGTAAATGGATGGATGGATATATGGATGAGTAAAAAGGTGGATGGTTGATGCATTGCTGAATGAATTAAAGGATGGATGAGCTAAAGAGAGGAAGGATAGATGGATGGATGAGTGAGTAAAAGGGTGAATAGATCGATGGATGATGAGAGAAAGGATGGATGGATGAGTGTGTGAAAGGATGAATCGATGATTGAAAGGGTAAATGCATGGACTCACTGAGTAGATAGATGGATGTACTGAGCGAAAGGACGGATAAGTGAACAGATGGATCGATGAGTGAAAGAATGGATGAATGAGTGAAATTGAGTGCTGAGGGATGGCTTGATGATAGGGTGGATGAGTTGAAGGGTGAATGGATGGACACATGAGTGAAAGGGTAGATGGATGTATGGGTGAATAAGTGAGTGAAGGGATGGGTGGAGAAGTGAAAGGGTAAATGGGTGGATATGTGGATGTTTTGGTTGAAGGGGGATGGATGAGTGAAAGGATAAATGGCTGAGTGAAAGGATGGATGTATGAGGGATAGGGAGTATGGATGGATGTATGGAGTGAAAGGATGAATGGATGAGTGAAAGGGTGGAAGGATGACAGACAGGATGGTGGGTGAATGGATTAAAGGGGGCTGGATAAGTAAAAGGATGGATGACTGAGTCAAAGGATGGATATGTTTGATAGATAGGTTTGAAGATATATGCATACGTTTGGATATGGATAGGTGGACGGAATGGTGACGGACTGAATGTTTGATGAAAGACTGAATGAATGACATAATGTGAGGGTAAAATGGTGGATATCAGCGTGTGGAAGGAATGATGAGAAAATTAATGGATAGTTGCTTGAATGGAAGAGACAAACAAGCTCTTGTTGGAAGGGTTAAGATGACTTGATTCACTTGCTTGGTGACATAAGAGATTTGGTTTAAAGTGGGGGGGGGTTACATTTTCTGGCTTCCCCCTTGATTCTTTGCTATGTACAGCGGGAAAAGGAGCTTGGAAAATGTGTTACATAACATTCCCAGATTTTCACTTTGAAGCTTTATAGGCATACTTTGTGGATTGTGCACTACAACATACTGTGATGAAATGTTCCAAATGTTCAGTGCCCACTTTGTAGTGTAAGTGGATGTCATTGGTAGGGATGAGTGGAACATGTAACCAAAATGAAAAATCTGCAAGTGGAATATTTCCGCTTGTGGTACGAATTAGCCACTTTTCCATACTTGTTCTGCTACGCAGAATTGTTTTGTAATTCTGTGGTGTTTGTGAAATTTTGACCATTCTCCATCCAAAAGTACACTGGCAAAACACAATGAAGCAGAGCAAATTCACCGTTTTATGGAGGAAAACAGCGAGCAACAGTGGTTCTGAAGCATTTTGTGTTTGGTGAAGCAAATCAAGTGTCCAGGACAACTTGTTGGAATTGCAAAACCATCCGTAGCAGCAGTAGCCAGTGCTTGCTATGTATATTCAGTCTGAGGCATCGGAAGCACTACATACCAGCTGGTAAAGAAAGAGGCTTCCAAGCTTTTAGGGTGCATCCTGATAGAACTCAGGCGTCCGAATAGGTTGCCCACAGATAAGCCCTCCATTAGATTCAAATATGGTTGTCTTGTATTATGTTACATCACTAATAATTTCGAGTTACTTGTCTGCAACCTTTTCTTCTCAGCGTCAGTACTGAACACACTGCCTGTCCTCTGTTATATGCTCGTGCTCAAAATATGCAGAAGAGCCATTAGGTCGACTGTAAGAGGAGAAAGGGTGTAAACCACAACTTTGTTTTCTTTGTCTTTTACTTTCCATCTTATTGTTCAAAATGTGCTTCAAAAGTTGTACGGTACAGATCTGTGTGGGTGCTATCTTCGTCTTATAAAAAGCCCTACATCTCTCAATATTAACTCTTACCATTCTGATTATGGCATGCCTGACTTCGACTGCATGCTATATTTATGTTTTATGTTAATTAACATTTTAACCTCTTCTATGCTCATGATGAGCTCAGCTCGTCATGAGGCACAGTGCAGCTGCATTCATGACGAGCTGAGCTCATCACGGCCGTTGGAACGTTGCACGTGGGGATAATTACGCCGCTGTGCTGAACGTTCGAAAAACGGGTGTGGTGGTGACGAGTGCAGCTGCACTGTGAGCTGAGCTCGTCACAAGCACAGCGGCGCCGCGGGGGGAAAACATCCCGCAGCGAAGGGGTTAACAATGATCCATTGAAGCACTGTACTATATCTAAATCCAGTGACGCTGAATGGTGGTGATGAAGATTACATTTGGTATTTTAGCCAGCTGCTAAGGGATATACAGGGTGTTATATGCCCTTTATTCCAGTTATAGGCCGAACCACAGTTCAGACACTATATTGAGGGAGAGGGCCTTTTCAAAGACTGGATAGCTGAGGTCTATATTGCTATTACAACCTTTAATCCACTAAGGGTACAACATTATAAATTAAACAAAGAGAAACAAAGACAATCATTAGGATGTATACTGGCTGTTACTAGCTCTATGTCCCTCCGTTGGCTTCAGCGCAGCTCCCAACATACTAATAAAAGTGTAAACATTTGAATCTTTACAGCTCCATTGAAGACAATGGATTGGCAGTGGTCTCCTTATAAGATTTCTCATACAACTCCCTACTTCGTTAACTCCCAGAAAACATGATACGTTTCATTTTCGCAATCTGTTCTCCAGCCTGTCCTCCAACTTCCAAGAGTTTGTTACTTTTTACTTGGGGACTAGGGAGGCAATAACAACATATCTCTTGCAAGGCCTAAAGATCCCCGGATGTGTCGTACAAGTACAGAGTAAAGTTATTTTATGCCAGACGCACATCTGAAACAGCTGGATATTCAAGGGGTTGAAAATATCTTCCTCTAGAAAAAGTCAAGTTTGTGGCAAAAGAGCACACTAGCATCATTCTGGATTTGAGATCAGTATAACAAATGACATCAAATGAGGAAGGGACGTGGCATAAACAAGGGTAGTAGAGCAGGGTAAAATTGAAACGGTTAGACTGAGAAGTGGCTCTTTATGAATTACTCAGGTGTGTGCTTGATGACTGATCAGAATATCCACAACCACACAACACAGCAAGAACATGAAATTGAAGAGGTCGGGAGAGTTGGTTTCACAATTGACCCAGAAAATCATGGTTTAAAAAGAACGGGGCACACTAGCCTAAATGAATGGCAGTTTTTAGACTTGGATCAGCTGAGAAGGATGTTTTGGCCGTATATTCCAGATGTAGCTTCTCAGCGATGACCTGCATTTAAGTTTCGCCACTGTACTGAGCCTGAGCACTTATCCTGCACTGGTTGCACAGCTGAGTTCTGTTCAAAGAGCTTCTGATGTGCTTTTTGAAGCAGGTCCAAATTGTTGTATCTCTTCCCTGCCATTTTCCTCATACGCTATTAGCTTCCATCATTAATTACAATCGTTGAAGTACGCGTGCATTTATCAAGTGGATAGATTTATTTCGTCCTTTTTTGTACAGGGAATATAAGAATGTGTTTTTTAACGTGGTTGCAAGAAGCCATGTTTTACTTTTTCGTGGGCACCAAACAGCAAAATTGTTTTAGAGAACACAAAGCAACTACATTTAATTTCATTGGGATTTAAAGTTCTTAATAGAACGTGGAGCATTTTGCAATGAGAACTTTTGCATGTGCCTTAGTCTGGAGCGGTTCTTTGTGAGTCAACAGCTGCTATTAAAACTAACCCTCTGCTTTGATTTCAGCTTGTTTGACATTGCCATTTATCAGTAAATAGCATCTGTCAGACAGGCTACCACAGACCACAACAAAACACCACAAAACTGCATAAAATCATGTCCTATGAACAAAGAATAAATAGATACCATTGACATTGACAAGTAAATATTCCATCCTTGAGGAAGGCCTCCGCGGGATTCACAAAAGGGGTGAAACGTGTGTCTGCTACAAGCATCTGTACTTAAGCCATTAAACTGGTATGCACTGCTCTACTGTTGTGGCTCATCATTATCAATACCACAAGCACACATTTGAAATATTCAATCTATGAAACTGGGTGAATGCTTCTTATCAACTAATGGCAATAGCTAAATAACCCAGTCTTTAGGTCGGCCCTAGATTAAGAAGCAACAAACTCCAACCTCCAATTTGTTGAGTGAATTTTGGGCATCAGACATCCACACTCCTACTCCCATTGAGCTAACAACCACACACAGCACTTGAATATGTTCACTGTTTTGTACAAGCTACTACAAACCCCTGGAAACCCATATACATTGAAACAAACATAAATGCATTTGTAATGTGCCAGTAAATAAAAAGCTGGAGTTTATTCTCCAACATGTGGGTCTCATGTGCAAAATTTCCATTTGCAAAACGCAAATTGTGCAATGAGTTTGTGGGAATGGATTGTATTTTCCGAATGCACTTATGTGCAAATAGGTCAGTTCACTAAGTTCCGAATTGTAGTGGATATCAATACCACCTATCTCATCAATATTCATTTTAGAACATCTTGTTTCCTTTTTTTTTTATTTTTTTTTTTTTTTTTTATTTTCTCCCATTTTTTCCGTAGATTACATTACAGTATATACAGTACAGAGTTTTCTTACAATTATACAGTCATATATATTATCATACAATCAAAGCCATGAACGACAAATGAAATCTAAAGAAATACAACAAAATAATTCATAACCTAAAGTATTCCTGAAAAAATAAGAAGAGAAAAAAAAAAAAAAAAAACCCAATTCATGTCTTGCTATTCTTCCACTCTTCTATAGGACGCCATATCTTCCTCCCCAGTATTCTTGCCCTTTTGCCTTTCCTATCATAAATGGCTTTCTCCAAATTATATATATGCAGTAACCTTGCCAGCCAAATACAAAAGGTTGGTGCAGATTTATCTTTCCAGGCTTTTGCAATAATCAATCTGTAAACTGCTGTGGCTAAAAATACAAATTCGGGATAGTTGTTGTTATCGCCTATGCTAATTCCTAATATTATCAGCTCGTCTGTGAGTTTCACCTTTGTTCTTAAAGATTTCTCCAAGAACTCCTCTATTGCAATTTTTAGTGTGCATAACTGAGGGCACTGACAGAACATGTGCGTAATATTAGCATTTGATGAGTCACAGCGTGGACAAGTTATACCAGTGTTGCCCCCCCATTGTGCTATTCTGGCTGGTGTGTGATATAGCGAGAAAATAGTCTTATAATGTTGTGTTTGCAGTGTAGCAGAACATAGTATGGATCTTCCAAAGTCTAAGGAGACTTGCAAAGCTTCCGGGTGAGCCCCAACTTGCTCAATCCATTTCTTACTAAATTTCTCCCTATCATCGGTTTTATACTCCTGTAATTCTATATACAATTGTCTGATTGAACACCTTAGCCCGCTCCCTAAATATTCCATAATCCTACAACTTAACATACCAGCTGGCCCCCCCTGTTTTAGATGAAAGTAACTTCTTATTTGTAGGTATTTAAAGAAATTATTTCCGGGTATTTCAAATCTATGTTGGATATCTTGGAATAACAAAAAGCCCCCTTCCCCATCCATCAAATCGCCTATTTTCTTAACCCCTTTGTCATTCCAGGTTTTCATTGTGTTATCCCAAAATATTTCTGTTGGTAAATCATCATTTAGGTATAGCCTCAAATATCTGTTAAATCTACCTAGCCCTACTCTCTTCATAATAACCCTCCAAATTTTATATACTGCCTCCAAGGTTTTAAATCTAGTATGTTTGAAATATGTAAACTCTACTGTATTAACCAGGGCATTCTCAGCCCTTTCTCCTAATAATGCTTTATAAGTATTCTCTAATCCTATCCCTTCCTCGTGGAGAGAACCACCACCTAGTATCGCTTTAGAGTACTGCAATACTGCAGCCCAATAATAAAATCTGAAATCTGGTGCCCCCCAACCTCCCTTTTCCCGTGGTAGTGTCAGAAATCTGTATGCTCTTCGTGTCTTACCTTGTGCCCATATTAACCTGTTCAGTGTTGCTTCTATTTTATTAAACCATATCCCATCAAACAGTAAAGGAATCGCCCTAAAGAAATATAGAAATTTGGGAAATGTATCCATTTTGATAAAGTTAATACGCCCCATTAAAGTCAGGTGTAACTTATTGACCCTCTCCAAATTTCTCCTAACTTTCCCTAATAATGGCCCCATGTTTATTTCCACCAGCTTCCCTAAATCGGCCGTCACCTTAACTCCCAAGTATGTTGCTTCGTGAACTACTCTAATATCGCTAAAGGTGGAATACTTATTCTGCACTATCTGTGTTTTCCCACTATTTATTAAGTATCCTGAGAATATACCAAATTTCCTTGCCTCGTCTTCAATTTCGATCAGTGCTTGTGCTGGCTCTGGAGTGACAATCGCTACATCATCTGCATAGGCAAATAATTTGTAATCTTTCCCATGCAGTGTGACAGGTTTAATCCTACAATTCGCTGTCAACCTTCTCAGATAGGGGTCCAAATAGATGGCAAACAGTAACGGTGAAGCTGGGCACCCCTGTCTTGTCCCCCTCCCAATCTGCACCGCTTTTGAAAAGGATTTGTTTATTCTTATCCTAGCTGTAGGTTGTCTGTATAAAGCCTGGATTGCTGTCATAAATCCCTTACCTATTCCTGCCCACTCCATCGCTTTCCAAAGGTAGGCCCAGGAGACCCTGTCAAAGGCCTTCTCGGCATCTAAAAAGATTGCTGCAACTGGGTCTCCCAAGGCCTCTGCTGCATCCAGGACAGTGATCAATTGTCTGGTGTGTTGGGTAGTCCCTTTACCAGGTATGAACCCATGTTGTTCCGGGGACACCCCTTCCTCAATGATCTTACTCAGTCTATTAGCGAGGGCTTTAGCGTATATCTTCACATCGGCATTGAGTAGAGTGATCGGTCTATATGACCCTGGTTCTGTTGGTGGTTTGTCCTTTTTTAATATCACAATGATGTCTGCACCCGACCATGACTTTGGAACAATCCTGCCACCCTGTGCCAGACAACATATCGTCCACAAATCTATGCCAATGACGTCCCAAAAAATTTTATAAAACTCAGCGGGTATCTGATCCTGTCCTGCTGCTTTACCTACTGGAAGGTCAGAGACAGCATTCCCGATCTCCTGAAGAGTTAACACCTCGTCTAATTTGTCTCTCTGCTCTATACTAAATTCTGTCTGTGATCTAGGAGTTAAGAAGGCCATGCTTTCTTCCTCGAACTCAGACTCGCTCATATTTTCATCTCTCTCGTATAATACCTCATAGTACCTCCTAAATACTTCCTGTACCTCCTCAACCTTGTTCACTATTGCCCCAGTGTTATCCCTGACCTCTTTTATTTCCCCTGCTGCCATCGTCTGTCTTGTTCTTATTGCCAGGAGGTGCCCGACTCTTTCATTGAATTCATAGCACAGCTCTTTTTTTGCTAAGTAATTCCTAGCTAGCTTCTGCGCTAGTGAGACCCCTGTTTCTGCTTTTTGATTTTCTAATTCAAGTAATATCGATTCAAACGGTTCCCTCTTACTAATTGCCTCTACCAAAGCCTCTTCTATTGCTGCTAGAGTTCTAATCTCTTCTTCTGTTTTCTCCTTCTCCCTTCTATTTCTAGCAATTGTGTAGCTTAGTGTCTCCCCCCTTATACCTGCCTTGAAGCTATCCCATACTACATCTGCCGATGTAGAGTATCTATTAATGTCCCAGAAATTCCTTATAGTAGTATGGGATAGCTTCAAGGTAGAACATCTTGTTTCCTATGTGAATGGTGTACTTGTTCATGTTATTTGTGTTTAGGGAAAATTGATAGCTATTCCCCGTACAGGAGTATCTAGGAAGGCGTTCCAGCCATGTACTAGGAATAAAAATGCTGAAAGCCTCAATTCAGTCTTTCATTCAGCAAGAGAGAGCCCTTGAATTCTGCAAAATTCAGAATCCGTGTTGTTTTGTGTTTGAAAAAATTAGTTCTAGATTCCCTTTCCAGTCAATGGGCATTTGTTTCAATATGCCCATATATGTGTATAAAGGACTCAACCTACGCTTTTTGTTTGAGGTTGTCCTTTGCCAGCCCTGCGCTCCTTTATTCTGTGTTAAATTCCTTGGAATTAGACGAATCATATGACAGCTATGCACTGTGCATCATGAGATGCTTTTATGTTTTTACCATGGTACAGTGCTTAGTTTGCACAGGTGGTGTACACAAAAGCTCATTATTGGGCAATGGGACTAATTTATCACTCTCTGACTTCAACCCAGATCAAGAGAAAGAGGAAGAGAAATAGATAAACAGTAAAAAGGGAAAAATCAAGCATGAAAAAGAATCTACAAGATTGAGACAAAGAGAGATGAAGTGTAGTGTGGTGGAATAAAGAGGCATGAGGTAAATCAAAACTAGACAGCCTTGTATTCCACGACCCCATCCCTCCACAGTGCTGGCAGTGGGCTCCTAACAACAACTCTGGGCCTCTACACTTGTTTTTTTAACCAATTAAGCACTGTATTGTAGTCCTGTTCACCCACGTTTGTAGGTAATAGTATAGCTGTTGTCTTATTACCTTACTCTGTATGTGCTAATTACACATGCAAATGTATTCCTACATCTGCCTCTTTTTCAGAAGACATGCAGGCTATGCTGTGATAAAACTAAAGGAGGGTTTTAGTGGTGGCAGGCTATCCTCACTCAACAGAGTACCATGGTTCTTCCAGTATCTGCCGGGTCTGGTGGCTCAGTGGAATAATGCGTCCACTGCTGGGGCCTGGGTTCGGCCTCATGGTCACAGGTTCGAATCCCAACGGGTCCATTCAGCATTTCATCCTTCTGAGTTCGATAAAAAAGAGTACTATTGAGTTGGGTAAAAATCAACATCTGTTACTCAGTGCCAAGATGCATCCGGGTGAACGTACGCTTTACAAATGCGAGTTACTAGTAACTATCTGATTGATGGACCACAGTAATGGCATTTATGGAACTCTTTCACATAAGAGGGAATCAAAGCTGTAACTAGTGACACACCCATGGACTGAAAAGAACAGATCGTGCCACCACACTTCATTGATGTCTCTATGCCTGTTTAGGCTCATGTGCAAATTGAATGCTGCCTCTCTGTCCTGCTCCTGATCATCTCCAACTTGCTCCACTAAAACCTCCTATCCCACAAATGTGCTCTGAATCAGATACTCGTTAACATGACTATTATAAGAAAACAACATATACAATAAATCAATAAATTAAATGGCAAACGATAGTTCTACCTTGCCACATCTCTGAGGTGGTGAAGCATGGACTGAACTTTACTTACCCGTTACATTCATATAACTTTACACTCCTGATTAACTTTTCTGAAACAGAAATGATTTACATCCCTACCTTATCCAACCAATCAGTTGTAACTCCAGACACCACTTTGACCCTTGACACTGTCAGAAACCTTGGTATAGTGTTTGACTCTCACAAGTAACTCAACTTCTTCAGCACCATCACTTCTAATATCTGTGTTGAACTCCCATGTACTAGTGCAAGCCATAGTTTTTTCTCTAGTCACTAGTATACAGGTTTAATGCAACACTATACTAGCAGGGCTCCTGAAATATGCTTTGCATCCCCAGGCTGCCCACATACACCTTTCTGTCTCTTTCCACAGTATGCCACCTCTGTTTAACACGAGCACGCCAGATGGGTAACAGCGAGAACCAGTACTCACATTCCATTCCTTGCAATGGTGCCATCATGTCTAATCCCATCCCTTTTTCTGTGAGATCCTACTGAAAATCAAACCCACAAAGGCACTGCATTTTGCTAATTTTCCCCTTTTTGTAGAGGGTAAACTCTCCCCAACATCATCGAGTTTCGGTTCTCTTGAGCTTCATCGATGCAATGACTTTGCACTGGAGTTCATGCCTATAAAGATGAATGCCGAATTCAAAACTTCACTAAAAACCGTTTTTCTTGAATGTGGGATTGTTGCATACCATGACTCTGGAGGTTATCATCTCTTTACCAATTGTGTACATGTATGCACCTATAGCTATAAACACAATTGTCACGTAGAATGTATTTCTCTTGTAATGTTATCACTTAGAATTCAATTCTGTTGAAAGGTTGTCATATTCATGTGTTTACCCTCTCCTGACCCTCCTGTACTTCACCTCAACATTACAATGTTTTAGGTAAATCCACTTTCAAATCATAAATGTCCCCTACCGTGGATACCTGATCACAATTGTGAGTATCTCTGCATTTATGTTAAATAAATATATACATGCAGAGGCATAGCTTGCGGGGGCAGCCAGTCCCAGGCGGCATCAGTTTCGGAGGCGGCGGACTCCCCTTGCTCTTACCTGTCGTCTCAGGGCAATAGCAAGCACGCCTCTCCCAAACCCCCATCCCCCCATGCTCCTCAATGCATTTGCCGCAGGCTGCAAATGGAGGGACCACCACGGTTGGCCAGATGGCTAGCTACACTACTGAATACATGATACACGCCCCATATTGAATGGGTCAAGGCAAGCAGTCAATTGGATCAATGGTGTGATGTAGTGGTCCCTTCATCCTGAGTGACTGGAGGCAGATCCCCTGTGCACGGATATAGCCAGTGGTATTAGATCACTGTACTGGATCCGATAACCTGGAATTCTGACAGTGAAAAAGGCCTATGTTGGCCCTTTGAACATTCTATGTGAAAAGATTTGTAGCTTTCTACCTCAAATAAACTCATTTTTGTTCATGTATGATTCATTTATTCCAAGTGTTAATTTAAAAAAAATGTTTTAAATGTTAATTACCCTGGAAGTAGTTAAGGATTGATATTTATATAGGGTGAGCCAACAGAGTGCTCTACATTACATAAGGAGTCAGGAGAGGATCTATAAGATCATGCACATCAAGTGTGGATTACACAAATGCATTTTTCACACATTTAAGGAACAGGGCAATTCAGGAATTTGACCAGAATCACACAGTGTTGAGTCTAGCGCTGGAACTGCGATTCAAAACTGGGAACCTAGGTTCCAGTGGTGGCAGCTTGAGCCACTAGGCTACAGCTATACGGTTAAATTGTTAAATGAGGCCACAGCAGGTGTGCATTTTTTCATTTCCTCTTGGGTAGAGATTTTGATTGATTACAACCTACACTAGTATGATGCTTACATATTGAGGACACCTAGTCTTCTAGATTTCTAGCGTGATATTAAAAAAAAAATGAAGATAGGCTTCTTACTTTGAGGCTTATCCCCAAGCCTGATGTTAGGATTTGTGTTTGAATTTCAGTGTTTAATTTAATTCATGTTCATTAGTTTCACAGCATTGCAGGATACAGGAACGTTTGGGGCGGGTTGGCGGAGTTCCTGTCACTAAATTTACACTTCTGAGGATGAATGAATTATGCATGTTTCAGAGAAATCCCTGCTTCCTGAGTTTATGGCTAGGCAAACTCAGATTTACTGAGAGTGTAATGGTATTAAGATATTGGGAGATATCCTAGGATTTGGGTCTTTTTGACCATTTAGGGAGCTTGCAGTTAAAGAGCTGGAAGGCATTTTTCAACAAAGTGATGCGCACAGTTTTGAGTTGCACTTATTTAACACAATTTCAATATCTATGCATGTAAGGGGATTGCTCGCCAAACAAAATACAAAATATGGGATGATCTAGTGAGAGTAATTTTACTAGAAGTCAGTCCCAACTTCCAAAATTGGAAACATATGTTTTGCGCATGCCGGTGACTTTTTTCACTCTAGGATGTGATTTTCAATGCAATCACTGTTCTACTCGGACATCCGAAGTAACAAGTGTGTTGCGTTGCGTGTACTGCATTCATGTGAAGTTGTTCTCATCCAGTCACGTAGGATGTGTATATGCGGGTACACAATTATGGCTCCAAGTCCTGATTTCAACTCACGGAACAGCATAAGAAAGCTCGACCATAGTCCATTGGACGCACCATGAGTCTACTATAGACTAACAGCAAATCTAGACTAGAACCAAGAAGGGCTCTTTGGATGTAGACAACAATTAGAACTTGCATCTGAAAAATGGAAAAAGCTTGTGGTTTCTTCAGGGAGACGCATTCCATCAACTATCTATTGGCAGATTTGGGTTATTTTTCCTCTGTATGTGCTGGTGATGAACTATCTTGGAATTTAATGGCAAGGCAAAAGTATTTTTATGTCTTGAAACCATACATTCTCTCACTGTTTGCTCCGCTATATTTCTGACCCAAGTACGAGTTGGCATATCTCAGCATTTTGCCATCTTTTGTCAACTTGTATGCTCTATGGCGGCATCTCAACTGCTAAAACCCTTCACATCCTTACCCGCTGGAAATGTTTCTATATCTGAATGCAAAGATTTTCCCTATCCTTACTGGCCACATTTGTTACTGCTCTCGGTTTTATCTTCCCATAGACTGTTTTTATCTTTTTTATCACTACCCACTCCATTGGTAGGGCCAGCTCCCTGCCTCTTGCTTCATCTTTTGCTATTCTTCTATTTGGCTTCCTTAAGGTGCCCGCCCCTTTTCACCTGCTTCTCCCTTCCCAGGACTCTGCCTGTCTGATCCGCACTGGCGCGCGCCGCCTTTAATCTGCCGTGCTGCGCTTTGGTACAGTCACGCTGTGCGTGTCAGGAATAAATGAGCACATTAAATACTGCACATTAAAGGAGCCAAATGCCTGCGAGTCCCTCAGTAGCATGCAATGAAAATAAAACAGCATCAAAGTGACGCCACGACAGACTCCAGCGCCCTCCGGGGAAGAGCCCTCTGCGTGGAGGGCTGCCTCGAGAACCCTTCAGTTTCATCTCGGCTGGCACACTGGCAGCTCCCTGGCTGGCACAACTGCGCCCGTCCTTGGAACGAAGTGCAAAAAGCAATATTCCCCCTTCCCTTCCTTACGCTTCCTGCGCAGGCGACCCTTGCCTTGGCATTGGCACGCATGCCCTGGCTGACAGGCAGCGTTAGCGGGCGGGGGTGGTCGTTCATTGAGAAATTGCAGCGCAACTGCACGGGGGCATCAGGCCTCTGTGAGCACCAGCCTCGGCCCTACTTCCAGGCCTTTGTTGGAACCGCACTAAACGTGCGCCTGCTCTGCATGCTGATGAAGAGTGACAGACTTGCGGGATAAAAATAGAAGAGTGCAGAGATGTGAACAGTTGAAATAAAATGGCCTCCTCGCGGTATTCCTTCTCCCCAAGCAGAGGCATGTTTACGTTCCAACCGCACGCCGCTGATTACGACGTGTGATTGCGATAGCAGACGGCGGGAGGAAGCCAGGACTTACAGTTCTCCCCGGAATCCAGCTGAGAGCTCGAAAATATTTGATCGCAGATAAATAACATTGTAATAAACAACTGATGCTCAGGAGTGGGCTCAGTGAGCAGCAGTCAAGTGAATCACAAGGCATCCATCTGAAATGGTCAGATCCCACCTGTTTTTAGCTCATCAGCAAAAGAGCACATTGTATTAGCCCTGTCCTTTATCTAATGACCTCCATATATTCTCTCTAGATTAATGTGACGTGTTTCTAAACAATGTTAAAACATTCGTTTTAGGAGTTGAATCAAGAACATTAAGCTGAAGCAAATTTACCAGCTCTATATGTATTTGCACGTTAGCAAAATAATATTTTCAATCATTTGTAATAATCGTAATCGTAATCATACGCTCTTGTATAGCGCCCTATCACCGTAAGGTCTCAAGGTGCTTGCTTTGGGAACCCGTCCTGGTCTTTCCCTGCAAGATTACCCCTACTAGGTATCCCCAAGGTGAAGACCAGGCATCCCATCGCGGTGGGGCCGTAGTGGAGATTAAGCACGCTATTGCCCAGAGTTGCAGAGTGTGAACCCACGATTCGAGTAGGCACCGAGGCGAGAATTATCGAGTCTGTGGACATTATGAGCTCAAGACCCTGCGCATCGGGAATTGAACCCTGGTCCCGGGTCTGACCTCTGCATCAGGGTTTGCCTCCTCTAACCAGTGAGCCACACTTCTCCACTGTGGCCGTATTACCTAATGTTTGGTGGCCCCTAGAATCTGCCAGATGGACTAACACATTACGATGCTTCCTATCACAATATGGAATACTTGTTGGCTTTTACATTTCAGACAAATTTATTTTTTTCCTTTGCGTTTCAAATATAATAGGGCCTGTGCTACTGATGGTCGCTGTAATTAAATTATGTGTGAGTTGACTCACTGCAGATCTACTTTGCCCTACTGTCATTGGATCACTAGCATATGTACCTAGATAAGCATACTCGGGCAAGGAGAGTTTGGAAGTCAAATTCTACATTCAGTCTGCACAGCACTGTGAGTCTTTTGCTCAAGCATACACACATACACACATGCATGTACACAAGCACACACACGCATGACAACACACGTACACACATGCTCAATCTCTCTCTCCCTCTCTTTCTGATTTGATGTCGGTAAATTGCAGATAAAAAATGTTCTTGACTTTGTAAAGCCAATTTTCAGCCTTTTATGTGGCTTTGTAGCTTGGAGCTTTGTAACTTGTATATGAAGTGTATATGCATGAGGTTTAAGCGCAACTATACATCTGTGTTGTAAGTTGCTTGAAGTGCCCTTTAACTTCAGCACTATTGATTAGATTCATCCTATCTGGATTACATTTGTACACGGTGAGACTTTTAAAGCTACATTCACAGCGAAGCCGGCAAGGGACCTTGTGTTAAGAATCCCATTACCGTAACAGGATTTGTGTCCACTGCTTCACCGTCTTGTCTTTTGCAAATCAACCTTGGCAAAGTTGTAGATAACACTGCTTGCTTAAACTCCATTGCTTCACACGACTTAAGGAAGAATAGAGATTGTGCACAATTGTTTTCAATATCTTAAATTACGCGTTTGATGACTTTATAGAACGTAATGACCTGATTTAGAGCTCTGGGGAAAGGGTACTCTGTCACAAAGTAATGGTTATACTGTCTGCGTTATTACAGGTGGCACAGATATAATGCACTTCTAATAAGGCGGGCAGGCTAGCCGTCACGTTTGTGATGGAGTAACTAATCAGGTCAAACTTAAATCAGGCCCAAATAATTTCCAGTAAAGGCTAACTTTAGATTTATCTTCAATTGGCATTAACAGTTTATTTATATAAATCTGTTTGTAATTATATATGTCATTTATTTATTTGGAATGTTCTGATTTCTCACTGGAAATTTGTCACACAGAATCCCACTATAGCTCACCATAGTGGTTCTTACACTTTGAGAGCGAGCCATGCTAGAGAAATATCCATCCTCGTGGGCTTCTTAAATTTAATGACAAATACGTAGCTCCTCTCCTTGCCCCGAACATAAATTCCTGAAATCTTTCCCAGAAATCCTATTTTTTGTACCCAAGCCCTACTGCAGTGATTCAAAACACAGTCCATGAAGGAAGGATGGAGGGAGCGAATTGAAAACTGTGCTAAGAAGGTGACAGACCCAATACAACACATCACTGACGAAAGATTAGCATATCAATGCATGACCCCTCTTCCCCATCGCATTCCTTACACTATGAGGATATACCAAGCGGTAACAAGTCTTCGACTGTCAGCCAACTGCAGACATTCTAAAGTCATGACCCAACCATTGACCATATTGAAAGATGTCTTAAAATACACCATTATGAGCAGCGAACAACTGCAAGAAGAAACAGCGACATCTGAGTCACAGATGAACTGCTAAAAAATCCAGGCATTCCACCTGCAACATCACCCATCTCAGCATGAAAATAAAGATTTTTAAATAGGTAACACGAACCTCAGGTATAAAAATATCACCGAATGCAGGAATTCCCTCAATACATCTGACTTGAGAAGGAATAACTCCATCCCCATCTTATCAAAGTACATAGAGAAGTGGGAGAGAGACTGTTTCTCACTGCTTCCAGGCAATAATGCCAGTTATGCCACCCACATTTCTCCAAGCAATTGGGAAAATGAGGGCATCTAAGTCAGCCTGGCTTACTAAGGCTTTTGCGGGTGCATAGTGGTGTAAAGTCTTGCAACGTTATTTACAATACTGTACAAAAGAAAAAGACTATTTTTTAATGCAGACACACATTTGCACTGCTTTGCAATGCTTTGCGTCATGGGCACTTTGTTGAGACGTAGCTATGGATCAGCTCAAATACCCTTCAATTTTTATGTAAACCCCAGTCTACTAAGGGAGCCAACCAGGCTTCACATCAAAGACTAACTCCTCCTTTAACCTTTTCCATGCGACAAACGATACCCAGCCGTCTGACGTCACAGTGGGCATGTGCAGAGGATGGCCGGGGGCATCCGATCTGCGCACGCGTCAGATACGGCCACACCCCAACGGAATGTCCGCCCTGGCGAAGCGGTTAGGCAGGTGTGAACAAGTGGAAATGTGTTTACATCTCCAAATACATAAGCATTGCATTTGTGTTGTAGTGCACAGCACACATTTAACATGTGTGATTGTTCTGAGTTTGTTTAGGAATAGAAAATTGAGCTAGAAGCAGTGCTTAATTTGAGCCGGTGGTTTCCTGTGCTCTGCACCGGCACTCGAGCACCAGTTATGGACACATTCATTTTTGGTAGGCACAGGGAGATTAAGTAATTTGCCCAGAATCACAGTATGTTGAGCCAATGCAGAGACTCGAACCTGGTTCGCCAGCTCTGAAGTCAACAGCTCTGGCTATTAAGCCACACCCTCTCCCCACTTGTTGGGTTTCATGGTTCTTATTTAGGCAGCGCTAACAGGAGAAATGGGCTGGTGAAAGCTGCCTCCCGACGAGCGCTCTGGCAATTACTTTTTTACAAATTAACCACTGGCTGGAAGGGTATGCTTCCAGTACAAATCCAATGCTAAACAGTACATACTGAATTTTGCATCATGGTATCATGGTGGCAGTCTGTGTGTCACACAAGGCAACCTTCTTGTGCACCAATGGAGGAAATTACAGCAGCAGAATTCCAATCCTAGAATATATGGCTCTGTGCTGTGTTTTTCCCCATGCACAGTGCAGATAGTTTGGTTGCTGTGTTGTGTGTTAAAAAAGTAAATCTGGTTCTTGGAGTTGGACATCAATCAACAATATTCCTCAACTTCACCACTAGAAAACCTCAGAAAGAGTCAGTAGAAAAAGGGAAAAAATGTCAGTACATTCTTTAAGAGCAAATGACCCGAGGTCATATAACACAATACTCTAGTGTAGAAAGGTCTCTCAAATTCAGTCACTTCTAACACCCAGCGTGCCCTTTATGGTGCTATTGTCATTTTCCCTGTGCTGCTGGCAGATCAAGGCCCAAACACATACAAACACCTCCATGGCTTTAACATTAAGTAAACATCAAGTTACTTGTTTGACAGTTCACATGACAGCTGGCTGCAACATGCTTTCCAACATGTACCCATTGCAAGGACACCTGCAATTGAGCAAAGTCACGGTGAGAGAATTGAAGAGTGAAATATCATAACTGCAGCAGCACGAAGCACAATAGCAGTATTACTGGAACCCTAAAACTGAACAAAGAGGGAACCTGCCAGTTCCAGAATGCTACCTAAGTAGACAAGTAAGGGAAAAAGAAAGATGGCACTTAAACTGCACATCAAGGGCACTGCTGCCAGAATATGGGTAACTCCTTCAATAGGTTCCTGCCGATAACATCTGTGACCTGTAGTCCTAACAAGGAAACATAATCCAAAACAGGAAAGAAAATCACTGAGCATCTCTTCTTATTCATAAATGTAGGAGAAGATGACCTAACCCCTAGAAAAGCTTTAGACTGGTTGCTCGAAAATGACTTAGGGTCACAGATGTAGCAGGTTAGCAGTCCTGCTCCCCAGGAGTCACCCGATGTATATTTATCACATACTCTGGCCAGGAGTAGCTAGAGGCTTTAGATAAATCGGACTGGACCACTCGCGTCTCACTCTGACACTGCTACATAGTGTGTCTGAATTGTATGTTCTGGGGATGCGGGAGGTGGACCCTCCTTACACGGAGTGCCCTCAGCCGGCGGAAGCATCAGGTGACCCCGATCATCACAACAATATCCAGGGCTGGTTTTGTCATGGTCCGAAGAAGGCCAGCACAGCCAGAACATAGCCCAATAGCATCATGAAACTGAAATTTAGGGCCTGATTTAGAGTTTGGCGGATGGGTTGCGCCAGGCCCGGACTGGCCGTTGTGGGCACCGGGCAATCCCCCGGTCGGCTGCAAGGGTGGGGGCCGGTTTTGGGCCCTGGGGGCCGTTTTTGTTGCAGAGCCGGTTTTGCAGCATAGCTGCAAAATCGGCCCAGTAACAAAATCGTCTAAAAAGCGGCACTGGCAAAGCGCTCGCCCCCCTCCCGCCCGGGGGGCGGGGGGGCGGCCAAGCACTTTGCCAGGGCCGGTTTTGGTTCCCAGTCCGGCCCTGGGTTGCGCCCTCAAAAATGTGACGGATATTCCGTCCGCCGTATTACAAGTGACATTGGATATAATGCAATTGTAATACAGCGGACTGAATATCCGTCACGTTTGTGACAAAGTAACCCATCGTCCAAACTCTAAATCAGGCACTTAGTTTTACAAACGAGAATACACACTATGTAGAGAATATTCCTATAATTTCCTTACTGTAGGTCCTGCAATTTTCATGAGAGATTACAGAGAACACCAGAGGCATTGGGATGCCTCCAGCTGTGGGATACGAGTTTGAGGCGTGGATGGAAGGCAGAAAAATGTGTACTTATGTTCTTTCTGAGAGATTTTTCATGGAATGCTGCAGGTTTGCAAATGTACAGACTTATTTTTATCTCGGTGTGCTAGTACAGCATGTTAGGATTTTCTATCTAGCTTTTCATCATTTCTTTAGGTGGCTTGTTTTTGAGCCAGGCACACTGCTGGCTTATTGCTAACTTGCAATGGCATCGTTGTAAAAAGAGGATCCTTTTTGGAAGGTGCACACCTTTCTCACTGCAGGTACTAGGCCTAGTTTCAGAGCATCCAGTGGCTTTAGTACCCTTATTCATTTAGAGAATTGAAAAGAGGAGCAACACACTGTTTACAAAGAATGTAATATTAACAGAGAAGGGTATTACCTTCTGAGGAAAGGGGCATTTGTCGAAATGCATAAAGAAAAAATCAGTTCCTCATCATTCATTTTCATTTTTTTTTAAAAGAACAATTATTGAATTATATTGTCCAGAAGAATTAGTTTAATTAGAAATCCTAACCCAAGAATTTTGAAGAAATTGTGATTTATTTTACGAGTTCAATTTTTACCGAAGAAGAATATTCTTTTTGAAGTTGATTTACTTTTGAAACTCCCCTGTAGACATAAGAGATGTTTATGCAGTAATCACCTTTCGTTGTGGAGGAAAACAATGTGCTTGCTCTATGCGCGCGCGCATGCGTCAGTGTCCAGCGTATGTGTGTAATATAAGTCTGAGTATTACTATTGCACAAGCAGTATTGCTTTTGCAAACAGCAATGGATTCAAAGCGAGTAATTTCCAGGCATGATTTCAGCATTTGAATTATTGCTCATAAACTAGGAGTATACATTTATAATTAGTGAAATATGGTTTTCACCCAGTAACAACAATGAAGTGTGTTTTTCCATGTACTATAGACCAGCATTGTAATAACCAATAGGTTTGGAAAGCCTTTTAAGTTTATTGACCAGAATTAACCCCTTAGCTGCGGTGGCTATTCCGCCGCAGCGCTAAGGGGGAGGCGGGGCCGCGGGTGAGCTGTGCTTGTGACGGAACGGTTTTGTCACGGCCCTGCCCGCTCTTTAGAACGTCTGCGCAGGCGCGGAATTCGCGCCGCGCAGGCGCGGCGAGCGGGCAGTGACGGAACCGTTCCGTCACCAGCACAGCCCACCCGAGGCTCGTGACGGAACGGTTCCGTCACGAGCACGCAAAGGGTTAAGGTCATAGTCAAAGCCTCCGAGTGGCTTAATTGTTTCTTTAGCAAAAGCAGAAGTAGGCGTCAGTTGCCTAGTTGCTGAATTTGGTTTATAGGATGCAAACACATGAATATTTATTACTAGTAACTAATTTCTAGAAGAAACAGAGATGTTTTTCAAATGAGAAATATGTTTGATTTTATTTTTTTATATTGTGTATTATGTGTATGCTGTTTTTAAGATCTCCAAAGCGGCGTGCTCATGCAACGGTCAAACAATAAGAGGCATCTACAGAAACTCACTGTTATGCCGTTGGTTATGGGGTCAGCATCAAACACTGTCCTCATACAAATGGAACTTTCTGGAGATTCAGTGGACTGGAGCGATGAAAACACTTTGTTGCCGCTTGACAGAAGAAGTTATCCAGCAGCGGAGAGAAGATAGGCATGGAGTGACTGAAGATGACGTGCTCATCAATCTAGTCTGCAAACGGGCTGAAGCATGACTTGACAATAGTCTCACTGACTCTCAGCAGTTGTCAACAAAGAAGCTTCTTGCTACAGGTGACTTCTGCTGCAAAGGTTCAGCTGGGGTGAGAGGGCAGCTCGGACACTGCTATTTAGTCTAATATGTGCCAGATGATCTGACCCCTTTTGTTCAGTTGTTTATGCATCTCTTGAAAGAGGATCTCAAGATGGGTCATGGTCGAAAGTCTTTCTTTGGGTATTTCGGGAAAAGGCAGTGTTAGCAGAGCACATAATGTACCAGCACCGTAAAGGCTTTAGAGAAAACACACAGGGCCGGCTTTAGGCATGTGCAAGCTGTGAACCTGCACAGGGCCACCAAACCCCAGGGGCCACCACGCCAATATATATCCTTAATATATTAATCCTCTGAGGATGGATACATATTTGCGTGGTGGCCCCTGGCACGGATTTGGCGGCCTCCGGCTCTGTTCCACTTCTAAACACCCTGACCCCCTCCCCTCTTTACTGGCCTGCGCGCTCCGCCCCGCCCGGACCCCCTCTTCCGGGCCCCCTACCTACGCTCCCTGCCCAGGGCCACCATGAGCCTAGAGCCGCCCCTGAAACACATAAGGCTATTAAAGCTTAGTATTCCTAATTGATACAGGCAATAGGATCCTTTGATCAAAGTGTAGGTTTTCTTAAAGAAGTCTTTGATCAGCCGGTATACGTTGTATGTCCAATGTTGTGCTAAAACAGCCTTGCTTTTTTATTTCACTATTGTACTACTGAATATCGACACCAACATTGTCTTGGCACATGAGTTTCGAGGGGTGAAATATTGAAAGGGAAGTGCATATGGGAAAGCATGTATTTACTTTTCCTAACTCCACATCTATGTACCTTGAAAATATATTTACCAGCAGAGGATGTGGCCTAATGGCTAGAGCAGTCAACCTCAAAGCTGGTGAACCAATTTTGAGTCTCGGCAGGGGCGCTCAACATCCTGTGATTCTGGGAAAATCATTTAATCTCCCAGCACCAAACAAAATCAATGTGTCAGTCTGTAATGCAACTGGTGTTCATATAAAGTGATCTCTGAAACCTTTGGGAAAAGTTTGCGCTATATAAAACGAATGGAAAAAAATATGTGGAATTTGGTAAAATCAATCTTGACTTCTTTACCGGTCATCATTTTATTTTCGCTATTCTGTCCTCCATATTGTATCCAATAGAAATTGTGGATTCCATATTCAGGCGATACAACCTATTTGACAGCATACTAAGCTTTGCTGCTGTGTTTTCCCCATAACAACAACACACTGCCCCCACATGTACAACGTATGTGAACAGACGTCTGGGGCAAGAGGAGCCCATTATGCGATGCCCGTGAAAGCAGGAGTAAATGTTCATGCATTGATCCCTGGTAGACAAAAAAAACCAGTGTCACTGACTGCCAACATTCCTTCTGCAGGATCGAAATTAGTGATCTTCTATGGTGTCTAATGCTGCATACAATCCAATGATTTTAGCAGTGTAGCATTATCCTAGTCCATCATCCCAAGCAGTGGAATTTAGTTTGGTCTATGGAAAGCGTGGTGGACACGCCCTTTGACGGAGTCAAGTGGGTCATGTTTCTGAATGTCATTCTTCGACAGAGGCAAGTGGGCCATGTTTCTGAATGTCATTCTTCGACAGAGACATGACATGAATGTGATACACCAATTAGTTTGAAATTGAGGATGTTATCCTCTTTTGAGTATAGCTAGTCCCTAGAAATGATGTTCTTGACCAGATATCAAAGTGGGATTTTAGTTAAGACTTGGGGCACAAATGTATCAATTGGATCTGCTACAGCATTTTTCATGATGTTTTTCTCAGTGTTGTGGTCATCGCTCTTACTATGATATTATTATTCGTCGCATAAGCCCTTAAGTGTCTCTTTGTACGTGATGGTTATGATTTTCTTTTTCCAATGGTCGGCTCTTGTGTTCCTGTCTCACACTTTATCTCTTTCTTCTGTCTCCGGCCTTCTTGAACACACTCATTTCTCAAATCCTCTTGTTTCGTTCGCTCCTTTTCCTTGCCACTATGTCCCTCTGCTCTTTTTTAAATGTTTTAGACAGATCGAATCATAGCTTTAAGAGATAGATAATGTAAACCTGATACCTCTGTCTGTGAAATGAGTTTAAACATTCCTCTAACAGGGTCTTCAGGGAATGATTTGCAGGCGTGCTCCTGCCATTTTCAGATGAGTCAGTCTTTAAATCTGGTTTACTGAAGTGTTTGAAATCCACTCTCTGGCTCCGCAATAAACTGCATCTGTGTTCAGACGGGATATAACGTTACTTCCTTCTTTATATGCTATTTGTCGTGCAGGAGGGTGTAGACATGTGACCAGTGACACAGTACACTGGGATCAGGTCAGGTCCATGGATGACTTACCAAATGTTCACCCATTAGCTCAGGAAACCACAAATCTCTGTGCGGGCTCCAAAGGATGGGAACCACAGCGGTTGTTTGCACAATGGAAAAATCAAAGAGGAGTCCACTCTAGAAAGGACTAAACAATAGGAGGTAGAAAAATGAGATAGGAAGGGGAAAGGTATTCATGGAGTAGAGCGTATGAGATAAGAAATAAAACCCAAGCCAGAGGTGAACCTGGGAACAGCATAAGACACAAACTTAACCCGTACTATAGTAAAACAAAGACACCTTATCTACTCATCTATATTTCATCTTACAAAACTTGATTTGAGGTCTTTGACATAGCAGTTGTTGTTTTACAGCGGTTGTTTTATGGTTGTGTTGATGTCTTAGCTTCATTTTGTGTCTCTGAGAGTACAAAGCCAAATTCTTAAATTCTGTTTGTCACAACACTTTCATCTGCCTTCCCCGCACCTACGAACAGAGGATTTGGATGCATGCCTGGGAAAAGAGAGAAGAGCTCTTACCAGACTAAAAAATAGTAGGCATTTTTTAATCGACTCGTCCATCTAAAATGTTCTTATGCATTTGAACGCTTTTCTATTATGTCCAATGATAAATGTATTGACTGTATGGATTAATCTGGAAACCTCATCTGTATTCCATACCGTTAATCTTAAAATAATGTTTCACAGGTTGCAGACTATTGGCGGTTTTACTTGGATTTAGGATTCATTTATATGCAAATGCTCCAGATCGCCTGTGCTTTACCGCTAACCAATTAAGATTGGATGAAAGCATAGAGATGTGAGAGGGAAATCAAAAAAGGGATGCTCTTATTTTCTGTGCTCATAAAATGGAGGTTATATTCATCGGATCTCATCATATGATTGTCTTGTTGAATAACCAGACCTCTGAACCTAATTCAGTAATAGCACATCCATCTAAATCTGTTAGGGATGTGCGGGCGCCTGTGTGTGTGCAGAGGACAGCGAGGAGATGGGGGGGAGATTAGCTGGCTTTGCTATTTTTGAAACTGTCTTCGGAATATGTAAAGCTCAACCAGAAAGGCTATCTTATTAGTCATTGATCTATTGAGGGCTTCTTTTTTTACTTAAAACTTATACATTTTCTGTTGTACAATGTCTCGACAAGTTGTGCCTAAGGTGTCAATCCTCAGAAGGACATGTAGGTGCCAGTTTAACAGAACTGTGTAAATGGCCTGATTTATGAGTGCGAATTTGGACTGATCTTTTCTAGGTATATGAGTAGATATTCAAACATATGAAGTGATATTCACTGAAAAGTCAACACAAGCAATAGGTGTCACATGTAAAGTGGGAACACCTAGCTACAGTGCATTGTGTATGGAGTCCAATGCTGTTTGTATATAGACTATTATTTTAAAATACATCTTTATTGGTTGTTTTTCCTTTGTTACAAGCTGGTAAAATATCTTGTACATTCGGGCTTGCACCATCTGCAGTGTAATTTTCGTTTGTATTACAGTCAACACAGTTCACATTTATTTTCACTTACCTTCGTGGATAGTAAGTAATCTGTACTGTAAATAATGCTACTCTAGAGTGATTTACATTTACCCTTGATCTATGTGTTCTCAAGGGAGTTATCCCAAGTCCAGAGTTAGAATATATTCAAACTCAGCCAGTGCAACTTTTAACTAAAGGTGTTAGTGGTGTGTCTCCCAGTGCCCCCCCACCCCCAAAGTCTGCGTTATATTGCTTCTTCCGATAAGAATTATCTTACTGTTGGTTCAGCTGTAAGGGGATCTGTAGCCATCTTCAGTTGGGTCATGTGTGAGTGGGGTGTCTGTATCTGGGTATGTCCTTTAAATTATTTCCCATTTTCTCACTTAGGTTTTCTCAAATAGTTCTCTGGGCGCATGTCTACTACCTATTTGGCCTCCCTACATTACTCCTCCCCTTCCATTTCTAGTTTGTGTCTGGCCTCTCAGGTTCTTAATATTTTTGTCCAAAGGTCTGCTCTGGGTCTTCGGCACATACCTCATGCATCCTCTGATTGGAGCACTCTCTGTTCTGCTCGGGCCCAGGTATCTACATTACTTTCCCATGTTGTTATCACAGGGCCAGTCTGTGACTTCCACTTCAATGCAATCTGTCTCCTCGCCAGAACCAGTGCAAGGTCTAAGAATCTATTACCCACTTTCTTGGCCTTCGGTCTGGGGAATAGGCCTAATAAGCAGACCTCTATTGTATTAGGCAGGTTGTGTGCTAGTGTTTTTCCGATCGTGTGTAGGACTTTTTGTACCAAAATGTTCGCAGATGCCCACACTCCCAGGTCATATGGGCAAAATCTACATCTCTGTTATATGTTATGTTATGTTATGTTATATATGGGTCTTATATAGCGCAACGGCTACTCCAAAGGAGTGTCCCGGCGCTTTAATGCTCCAGACCCAGAGAGGAAAACTAAAGAACATAACAGCAGACAAAAAGTACAGAAGGAGAAGACAGTAGAATTCTAATTCGAGAACAACCAAGTCTTAAGGCCCTTCCTAAAGGCCAACAGATTGGATGTGGACCGCAGCGATAAGGGAAGGGAGTTCCACAACTGAGGGGCCAAGTATCTAAAGGATCGCCCTCCCAGGCGTGTCCTCTTTATACGCGGGATCGCGGCCAGGGCCAAAGACTCCGATCTTAAGGGTCGCGTCGGCCGATAAAAGGCTAACCTTTTCTGTAGGTATTTAGCACCCGTGGCATGCAGTGCCTTGTGAGCTAATGTCAGAGCCTTGAATTTTATCCTCTTCCGTATGGGAAGCCAATGGAGGGATTGCAGCAGGTTTGAGGCACTGGCTCGACGATGCAAGCCAAAAATTGCTCGTGCTGCCGCGTTCTGGGTCACCTGCAGGCGCTGTAGCAGGTATTCTGGGAGGCCCAGGTACAGAACATTGGCGTAATCCAATCTGGATCCAATGAGGGCCTGTACAATTATTCTCCAGTGTTCCTGGGATAAAAGAGGAAAAAACTTTCGGAGCATCCGGAGGATGCCGAAACAGGTTCCAGTCAGGGTAGCCACCTGAGAATTAAGCGTAAGCCCATTGTCAATCCTAATTCCCAGGTTCTTAGCCCAAATGGACGCCTGAGCCGGAGGGAACATGTCAACAGGCCACCAATCATGCCAATCCGGTTCCAGAGGACATCCAAAGAAAAGTATCTCAGATTTATCCGAGTTACACTTGAGGCTGTTCAGATGGAACCAATTAAAAACAGCCCCAAGGCACTCACGGATACTTTCCCCATCGAATTCTTCGCTCTTGCGGCAGGTGAAAAGAAGCTGGGTGTCGTCAGCATATGAAACGATCTGGGCCCCGAAGGACTCCACCAAAGTCGCCAGAGGGGTCATGAGGATGTTAAATAGAGTTGGGCTCAGCACTGAGCCCTGAGGGACTCCAACTCCCAATGGCGGCATTTCGGCAGATCCCGGAGGGACCCAGACCGTTTGTCGGCGGTTGGCTAAGAAGGAACAAAACCAGTTCAGCACCGTTCCCCCAAGACCGATGTCATGAAGTCTTATGAGGAGATCCTCATGGGGGACGGTGTCGAAAGCCGCCGACAAGTCTAACATGACTAACATCACCCTGCCTCCGTCATCCAGCACCTCCTTTATAATCTCTGAGACTTCCAGAAGCGCCGTCTCGGTGCTTAAGTTGGATCGAAAGCCCGATTGCGACGCATGAAGAAGCTCATTAGACTCCAGGAAGTTGGAAAGCACGCTATGCACGTGCTTCTCCAGGATTTTAGTCAGTGCTGGAAGAAGCGAAATAGGCCGATAGTTGGACGGGACCTCAGGGGCAAGATTGGGCTTTTTAAGAAGAGGAATCACCATAGCCTGTTTCCAGGATGGTGGCAGAAATCCCTGACTCAGTGAAAGATTCAGAATAGGATTAGCCAATGGATTGACGACATCTGCCATTCTGGCTAAAAATTTTGCCGGGCAAGGATCACACGGTGAACCGGATTTCAGGTTTCCCATCAGAGCTAAAGATGAAGCCATTGTGAGGGGCGGGAAGTCCAAAAGGGTCGGGCCGGAGATAGGCTGGTGTGCTATCTCTTTAGGCAAAATCCAATGATCCGCTGCCAATCTCGGAGAGAAAGACTCCTGAATTAGTCTGATTTTAGTTGTAAAAAAATTGGCAATGGTATCCGCCCAGCTCCCATCTGGAACCTCCAGGTCTGAGACCGAGCGAGAGGTAGTAAATTCGCGAACGATCTGAAAAATTTCCTTGCAGGAATTAGCTGCTTCTTCAATTTTCCTAGCAAAATAACACTTCTTAGCCTGTATTATTGAAGCATGGTATGATTTCATCATGGACTTATAGGTCTCTTTTGCCTCCCCGTCATATTTGGCCCTCCATGCGCGTTCAGCAGCCTTGCACTGTCTGCGAGATTGGGCAACCTCTGTCGTGAACCAGGGGGCCGATGATCGTTTAGTGTCTGATCTGGGAGGCTGTAAAGGGGCTAGCTCATTCAGTCTAACTAAGAGCCAGGACTGCAGGGTCTCTAGATCGACCTCCAGATCCCCCGTGATGGGGAGAGGATGGTTCACCAGGGCCTGAGATAACATGTCGGGGGAGACCTGGTGATACGCCCTGTAGTTCCTTCCCAGTTGCCTGGGGGCTCTGATAGATGGTTTCTCAGTGCCAGATATTTGAAAATGAGCGAGATAGTGATCAGACCACAATACAGGCACGAGTGCGGTGACCGTAATTGGTGTGGTGGAAAAGACCTGATCCAATGTGTGGCCTTTATCATGGGTCGGGCCGATGAGATAGGGGAGCAGCCCCAGGGCAGATGTGATGTCTAATAACTTCACAACGTCCTTAGCCTGCTGATCTTCCATGTGAAGGTTAAAATCTCCCGCCAATAGGCAATGTTCTGATCTGAGAGCTAGTATAGCTAGGACCTGCTGGAGGTCCTCAAAAAAGGACCCCACAGGGCCCGGGGGCCGATATACTATAAGGCCCTTCACAGTTTGCTGAGGTGATAGGGAGAGGGTAAAAGCGAGAGATTCAGCACCCATGATATTCTGTGTAGACACAACTGCACACATAGAGGATTTCTTTACAACAAGAGCAACTCCTCCCCCTCTTCCCTTAGCTCTATCTTGTCTATAGATAGTGTATTCAGGTGGAATAGCAGCCGCAATATCCGGTTGCGATGAATCATGTAGCCAAGTCTCAGTGAGCATAAGGCACGTAGGGTTGTTTGTAGAGAGGACGTCATAAATCTCCTGAGTATGTCTGGGCAGCGACCTGGTATTAAGGAGTAAGCAAGAGTGAAAAATGCTACACTCCTTAGCGAGAGAGGTAGTAGGGAGAACCCTAGTGGGGTGCCATTTACAGGCTGGACATTTATATTTGCCCCTGTAGCGCCCCGGGAAAACTGAGTGACAAGAGGCTTCCACAGAGCGCAAAGAGTGGAGCTCCTTAGAAGTATACGACAGCATGTTAATGCTGGAAGAGGACAGGAGACAGCCAAGAGGTCCTGCCACGCCTCACGCCTCCGGGACGCTGACGGGCGCAGACGGGCAGGACTCTGGCGCGACTCAGGCGCAGAACAGGCGCGTCCGCTAAACGCGTCCACTGCGCGGAGGGAGAGAAGAGCTTTATGTAGCGCTACTAGAGCGCGAGGGCGGAGAGTCCTACCCCCAAGATGGCGGCCCCAAACAGATCCCAGCCCTCGGCGTCAATACTCGGCCGAGGGCGGTCTGAAATCCCTGGTAGAGAGAAGGGAGCAGGCAAAGCGCTTAACAGCGCTAGGAAAGTCTCACTCTGAGCAGCACGCTCGTGATTCAGGCGCGCTCATGTAATTGCAGGCAATGTTAAAAACACAAAATACACGCAGTTAAAAGCAGGTTTAACAGCAGTTTAAAAGCAGGTTTAACAGCAGTTTAAAAGCAGGTTTGCCAAAGAAAAGAAGAGAGACCTCCCGGCTTTCCGCCTCAGGAGGGAAATGGTTTGAATGCAGATGGTAATCTCTCAAGTCACATCTTGGACAGCCTCGGGTTTCGCCTCCGTGCATAACATTGTCTGTGTGGTGTCAGGTGCCCTCATTGCTTTGCAGTGACAGATTAACTTCTACCTGTAATCTAGCAGTCACTGCCTTATGACCGTTGTATAAATCTTGGAATTTGATCCTGGCTTAAGCTAATCTCAAGCAGAGTTTGAAGGCGTATTAAGTATGCCCCTGCTTGTTCTTTGTTGATGACCAGTGTTGCCACATGGAACTCTCCTTGTTAAAGCCTGTCATTGAGATTTTTGGGCTAGGTTATGTAGGCCACTTTGCAGTCTTCCAGCTGCATTGTGACTTTTGCTGAGGTCATTTCAACTCACTTGTTTGGTTAGAGAAGTGTCTTGACCTTGATGGAAGATGGCCCCTTTGGCCATTGCATTTACTAGACGACTGAATGATAACTCAACATTGAGGAGTACCTCCAAATTCGACTCTTTCATTTTTGAGTGTTGATGTCCCACGAATTTGAGGGCCATTGTTAAGAAACTTGAATATTAGCTTGGAAGAAATTCGACATATATTAATATTTTTGTTTCCACCTGAATCTACATGACAGAACATAACAATATTGTTATATATAACGTTTTATTAATGTTTATTGAAAATCTTTGCAATGTGATAACTGATAACTACGGCAAAGCCTGTCTAACAAATCGCCTTGTTGGTCAGGATTGGTAGGCATGTCAGTACTGTGCAGGCATTGGATACATGGATGAGGATAGGGGCAAGCCTTGCGGCCATGCAAAGGGCATATGCACACACAGTTCACTCAGTTATTATTATTATCATTGTTATTATTATTATGATGATCACCTTCATCAATATCAGCATTATTATTATCATTATATTCTTGGTGTTATTATTATTATTATTATTATTATTGTTATTAACACCTTCGCTGCGGCGGCTATTCCGCCGCAGCGCTAAGGGGGCGGGGGGCCGCGCGGCACGCCCATGCTGGTGACGAAACTGCTCCGTCACCAGCCTCGGTTGAGCTGTGCTCATGACGGAGCGGTTCCGTCATGGCCCCGCCCGCTCAATGGAACGCACCGCGCAGGCGCAAAATCAGCGCTGCGCAGTCGCGTCGAGCGGGCCATGACGGAACCGCTCCGTCATCAGCACAGCGCTACCGCAGCTGATGACGGAGCGGTTCCGTCATCAGCGTGGAAGTGGTTAATATCATTGTTAGCATTATTATTGTTATTATTATAGGATACTGTTATCACCAACATTAATAATAATACATCTATTCTATAGTTTATCCTTTAAATCTCTTCTGTACATGAACTGTAGAGCTTCTTATCTGGTATTAATCCTTCAGTATCATGCCATAGAATAAATGCCATTGATAGCACTAGGACCTTTCAAAAAGTGCTCATGTTATTGGTGTGTTTGGTCGCTCTCTTGAGATTAGTTCCCGTTTCTGCCCTTGAGTTCAGTCCACCATGGTGGCCGCCACTATTTGTGAGATGTTTCAGCCCACTTGGGAGCTGGTCCTTTGACCACTCCTCCATCAGGTGTTTTCAATCACTTTTGGGTGCATTTCTGTATTGTAGCTTGTAACACTACTAAACTCTGAAAGCCCCGCTACTCCCTTCTCTGCACTCACTCGTATACGAAGCTGAATGCATGCTAAGGCGTCATGCTGAAAGCAGATTTTTTCCCTTGCCATTGTTGGCTTGGGCTGCATGGAAATGCGTGTTTTACATTAGCCCACACAAGCCTGCAGAGTGATAAGTTGGTAATAACTGCTTGAGTATTCAGAAGTTCCTTTCTTATCATAATTTCTGTGATGTATTGCCTTATCATTGACATTAATTGAAATGCCGCCGTGCTGGCATTAGCATTTATCTTTTCTCTTCTATTCACAGGGTGGGAAAGTAATTACCGTGGATTTCCTTTATACCTGCCAAAGCAGTCATTGTGTTTTGAGCGATTTCTCACCATGCTACATGCACGCGCCGGTTGTGACTAACCATTTGGTTCTGTGGGTGCTTTGCCAGTGGGCCTTGGTGATTTGCTAATAAGACTATTTGAGCAATGTTGGCATCTTCAAACAGTCCTACTAGAACCTCTGTCTTAGCTTGGAGAACATAACAGTGGTTATTGTCCACTGTAGTTGAAATATTGACATTTTGAAAAATCCACAAATAAATGAGTTTTAAGTACAGCAACATTTGAAAATCTGAGTTTATTAAATACAACTTAAATCTTGATATGTTACCTTCCTTATTCTTGTATACCCCCTTTGTACTCATGTATCTATATATTTATTACTTTACTCCTATTGCAAAATAAAATTAATAATAATAATAATGTTGTGTATCTCCGATGCACGACCCTATATTTCACCCTATGCCTCTCTCTCAATATATCATCTACCTCCACTCTCTGACTCATCCCAAACCTCATTCTACTATTATGATCTCCAAAATAACCCTTTCTATACCCTTCCCTCCTCTAGTCATCCTCTTTAAAACCTCCTTTTACCACTATGATCTCCCAAGCAACCTTTTCTGAATTCTCCACTCATGTATCCTTGCTTAGACTCATCTGAAACCCATTTTACTACTATGAGCTCCCTAGTCTATTTCTAGAGACAGTTACCTCCTTCATCTCTCCTTTACTCATCCCAAACCTCCTACAACTACTATGATCTCCCAACAAACATTAGGCTCTTCTCTCTTCTTTCTCTCCATTATCCTTTTCATTCCAGCTAACAGACTCACATGCCCACCGCTCAAATTAGCTCATATTTCCCTATACTAATTCACCATAATCCTTTTTGGGTTCCAGAATAGTATGCCGCTTGCCGAAAAGCGCTTTGACGCCTCATCAGGAGTAGTAAGCGTTATATAAATACAATGGCAATTACAATCATGAGTAGCTCCCCTCTACGCAACCCAGTTTATTGTTAGAAGATTTTATTTTTGCTTTAATTAATAAATGTACACAAAATCTAAAATATTTTTTTTTCAGAATTCATAAGCTGATGTTAGGAGATAAATGGTTGAATTTCCGAAATACATTTAAAGCCGGTATTTCGTCGATAAACATGCTTCATTGAGGGGGACTTATTATAAATATTATTACCTTAATGCCATGGGCTTTGCAGTTATTGCTGTTGTGTTACTTAAATTGAGAAATTTCAAATTGATAAAACATGTTTTTGCCATTAGTGCTGTTGCACTGAGGTCACTATAGGTAATCTTGCACAAAGCGGCACTAATGTTATCTTGTTTGATCTGGTCATTATTACAAAACTGATAATGTTTGTTATTAGCTTGGGATGGGTTTTTTTTAACATAAAGAGCTCTCTTTAAAGAAGGCAGTAACAAGCAATGACAAAGCTAATATGTCTGGCTTTAATGTGCAAACACATGTAAACAGAAGTGTTCACCAATGCTGCTTACTTACATTTCCTGCCCAAAACAAATGCTGTTTATCACATAAAAGCCTCCCCTCTTGGCATTACCACTGATAAGAAAATGTTGCTCAAAGGATTGATTTCTGTATAGTGTGAATATAGGAGACAAATAATTGAATGTGACTAAAAGTGAGGATTGAGTGACTTTTCGTATGTAAAATTTTAAATAGCCCCTCATGCATTCCAAAAGAAGCACTTTCTGGGAGGCGAAATTATACACTAAAAAGCCAATAGGTGAGAGTGATACTCTTCTTGGTGGAGCAACAGTCCACTCTATGTACATTTCTAAACTTTTGTAACAAACTATCTTGCAGACAGCTGCACTGTCAAGCAGACCAAGTGAAACCCTACCAAGAACGCTGGTAAATAATATTCCTTATACAGACTATTAATGGAGCATTTGTTCATACATTTTATATTTCGCGAAAAAATGACAGGCTTGACTTGCAAATCTTTTTTCCATATGCAGTTTTTGGCTTACCTCTGGAAATGTATAATAATTCGCACCTTTTCAAAGAAAACTTTGCGAATCTCTCCCACTCCCTACTTTTTCACTTTCTGATTTCTCCTGGCCTATAATGCCCCAGCTTTGCATATTCTTCTCCCACTTTCCTTTCCAGGCAACCAGGCTTCCATAATGCACTAGCACACTTCACCAGTTTAGTACAAGCATTTTGGGTGACCGTACTAGATTCACACTGATCCTCCCTTATTCCCTATCTCCTAAGCCCTACTTTTCTTTTTCATGTCCCTCCTTTCCAGGTAGTTCTGTAAGCACCAGCTGATCTGAGGCAGTCTCCTGGATGAATTAATGGTTTTAGGGTCAACCAATATAATGCAATATAATATAATTTGACTTAAAAGGGCAATTTGCGTTCATTCCTTTGCGATTGCTTGGTTTCTGCAAATTTTTTAAAAATACATCTCTCTTTTGTTTTCCTACAAATTCAGATTTATCCATCTCTGGACCCAATTCCATTGGCAGCACGACAACCAGTGCCACGCATCGAATCACCAACACCAATGTGGGCAGGACCACAACCACTACCACCACTACCACCACCGCAGCACCTGTTAGAAGGAACAAGAGCACCAGCACCCCGTCCCCAGCAGTATTTGTGCCAGAAGAAGTGGCTACACCCCCAGCACCAGCTTCCTCTCAGCTTCCAGCCATTGGGGCGGAGAGCTGTGAAGCTGCAGAGGCACGGGAAATTGTGTGGTTCAAGACGCGGCAAGGACAGATGGCAAAACAGCCGTGTCCCGTGGGGACTGTAGGTAAGCCAGTTGGAATGACCTGCAACGTTAATTAGTGGACATCTGCTAATGCTGATTGATTGACCTGACAGAAATGTATTTGCTTAGTGACTACTTGTAAGTAATTTGTTGTCCTCTGCTATGAAATGCATCTTCTAAGAGGGTGAAAAGGTATCCTTAACTCTAGGCAAAGCAGTAATATAATCATTTACCCTACCCACTGTTGATATTTTGCCGATATCAAACAAAAACGTCCCTAACGAAAATAATAACGCCTACATGTCAACAATCAATCAAGAGACGTGTAAAGCTCGACTACTCGCCCGTAAGGGTCTCAAGGCACAAAAATCATTGACATAATATCTGCCTAATATGTGTGAATTTTTCTGACAAATGCATTACTGTCCTCATAACTAGTTTTCAGATCAGTAGTCAGCTATAAACTAATACAATGTATGAACGGAAAAGAATAACAGTGGAGTGTATACTAATAGTCTATCCAAGAAGTACCACTGTGAATAGGTATTGCTATTAGCAGTAAGTGGAACCTGAGGAGCAAGGATCTGAACTGACTTGCAATGAGCGGTACAAGGATATTCTCACACTCCTGTCTGCACTTGCACATATATACTGCACATATGGTAGGCTGGAATATATGCATATAGGCTTTAGGAAAACAGGCGTAGACCGTTAAGATATAAAGCTTGTTCATAAGCAGCCAGACAGTGTGTTCTTAGTTGATGAGGTGTTTTGATCAAACAGGAAATTAGTTTATTTCTAGTGGAGGTATGATGGGTATGAATTAATTTAGGGATTTCCAGCTGGCGATGCCTCAGGTTTCATTAGGTGTGAATCTAGGTACCAGATGTTGCAGATACTAGGTTGCAAAGACTTTGGAAACGGAGCCCAGATCGTAAGGCTAAGAATCAATTCTACGTAAATGATGAACCATGTGTATGTAGGAAACATTTCCTGGTTATCCAGAGTGTCATAATCTATTTGAAGGCTATTGTCGCCCTCAAGAGAACCTTATAATATTGAAGGCTGACGTTGCCTTCTCCTTACACATCACTGATGCTCCCTTGTGTAGGGTGTCTTTGTGAGCTTCCTCTTCCCCAGGGAATGCATTTTTATTCACCACCAGCAATCGGATTGTACAGTTCTCTTCCATGGTGGTACCCCTTTTTGTCTTGTATTATTATTTATCACTTTCAAGAGATGTTTTGCCTTACTACTATTTAGGTGGGATATCATTGTCTGCTCTAATACAATTGGCGGTATACACTGTGGTTCAGGAAAGGGATTGTGTTTGCTAGGAGTTTCGCAAAAATGTTAATATGATTTCCTAGTATACACGGTGTATGTGAACATCCACTGAAATAAATATGAACATATTGTTCAAAAGGTTAATGGAGAATGTCTGTAAAAGGTATGGAGACATTTAATTGAAAATGTACTTGCCTTCCCACACCAACGGCAGGAAATTGAATATGCAGCGATTCTTTCAGAAACCGTACACATCTGTATTACTCAACACTTAGGGCCAGATGTAGGTAATTCCGATTTACCTACTCTTAAATACCGAATCATACCGAATCGGTATTTAAGAGTAGGTAAATTGGAAGGAGGCAGATGTAGGTAATTTTAATTTAACAATTACCGATTCTGTAAGAATCGGTATTTACCGATTCTGTAAATACCGAATCGGTATTTCCCATTGATTCCTATGGGCCTTGAAGCCCATAGGAATCAATGGGAAATACTGATTCGGTATTTACAGAATCGGTAAATACCGAATCCTGGCAGGGGGAACGGGGTGTCACTTTGGCACCCTGTAGCACCCCAAATGCAGGCTTGTGTGCCAAGTGGCACACATACATGCCCTAAGGGCATGTCTGTGTGTCACATGGCAGAGGTGTAATGCACAGATGTGCATGTACACTGGAATTCGGTATTTTACCACCCAATAGGATTGGGTGGTAAAATAAGAAGTCCTAAGGGCCTGTGGCACTGAAAACTGTGCCACCTACATATGGAATTACAGAATCGGTATATTTACCGATTCGGAAAAATACCGAAGTGGTAAATTTACCGAATCTGTAAATATACCGATTCTGTAAATTCCGTCCCCCTACATGTCAAAAGCCAAATACCGGTCGGTAACGGCCGTAATCGGCCGTTACCGACCGGTATTTGGCTACCTACATCTGGCCCAAAATGTTTAGCTTTTTGCATGTTCTTGATGCTTCCATGTTATGGAAGTCTCAACTGTGAGTTGCACTTGCATAGTAATACCAGTTTAGTTAGCCTGACTTTTCATTGAGAAACCCCCTGACTGAATGACCAACTGACCATTCATTAAAGCATTGCACTTTCAAGCACTCTACTGCTTGCATTTCTCAATAGTGACTCTTTCAGCTGACTTGTCACACCATTATGGAAAAAAACTTATGGACCACATATGCTTGCTTGTGGTTGCAGTCACATATCCAATGTGTACTTCTTCTCCAACTACTTCAGGAAAGTGTGTGCCATTCGGCTTTGTTCCATGGAAAATATCAGCATGGTATTGATGGTGGACGGGCAGGTTTCTGCTGTTCAGCAGACAGCATTATCACTCCATTATCTCATGAATGATAGGCAAGGAACATGGGCATATGTGATATGGACATATCTTGATATGCTAGATCCTTATCCTACAGTGGACCACAAATTATTTCTGAGTCTTTTAATGAGTTCTAGCTCAGATCATTTTCAAAGCTACCAACTTCCTCCTGTTTTCCCAGTATGTGTACTGTACTCGTTATGGAAAATTAATGGCCCTGAGTAGCAATGCTGATTATGTGCTCCTAGCAATGGATACAGGTTATTTGTTGATCATTGCCATGCTTTATCATTTAGCTACCACTAATTTGATTATTAACTGGGTGAAGCCCTATATGTGGTATCTGGTAGGAGACGCGAGAATATCTCTTGAGTGGAAGTTCTGTTTCATATAAGCAAGGGGAAGGTATATGCTCATGAGCTTCACTAATCCTGCTCCCATGCTGTTGCAACATGTTGTCTTTCTTGTATTATTCAGCAAAAAAATGAGTCCTTTTTAAGGGCTGTCACCACTGCCAAGACCTCTGTAGCCAACAGTATTTGATAAGCAATACAATGTCTTTTTTGACAACCCCATTATCTAATTGTGCCCAACTTCCCATTGGGTTGGCTCAGGAGCAGGCGTTGGGACTGGACGAAGTTTAATATTTAATAAATTGAGGCGTGGCTTGGTCTACTGGAATTGACAATGAGGATTATTGTTGTAACTGAGTATGTCCTGACCCCGGGGCCCGGGGTACGTTTATTTGATCCCTCATTCACTATGTCCTTGTGCTTGTACATGCATGGTAAAAGAGCCTTATCATTTGAGCACAGGTAGATGCTTCAAAGAAAGTGGCATTTCAGTACTTAACATCATTACAAAGAGCACATCTATTTCTACTATCCTTTTCCCTAAAATTGCTATTTCACTCCGTTTTGATGCATCTAGTCTACCTGAACACCCTGCAAGCACATCATCCACTTGTGGTGCTGAAGATAATGGAACTAGTTTGTTTGCTAGCTCAAATGCTTAGCTTGATTCTTCGAATAATATTCAGGGCTTGGAACTGTTTGCCATCCAGGTCCAAAAAAGAACTGTCTGTGTCATGTTTACCAAACAAATGCAGGTCTAATATTTGCTCTTATCCTACGCTAATTATTGCTATTTTACCAGAATTTAAATCAAACATTTTCTTATACTTCTATTGTATGAGAATACATTGATTTGTATTTTGAACAGTCTCTGGTGCAGTATTAAAAATCAACAAAAAAGGGACACTTGTAACACTGTTCGACTTTCGGCTTAGTGCAAATAAGGAAACCCTCAGAGAGGTCAATGTTTACTTGCGAGTAGCGGTTTATTCGTTTCATCCGCCCCACATTGACACTCATGCAGTTATCATCGGGTTTTTCCTCTTGGTATGTACTGCTCGCCTCATCCGGAGGCACCTCAAGTCTCAAGTGTAGTGTCCAGAGACAAAAGGACTTTCCCAAAAGGATTAATAAAAAATGAAAAAGAGTACCCTTAAAAATTTTTAATAGTGGGTAAACTTACATTATTAAAAGGTTTTGAATACTCATTAGTAGACCAAGTTACGTGACTACATGGTATTGCTAGAGTGGTTTTGTCGACATGTTTCAGCTCTAGGGCAGAGTCAGCACAAGGCAGGAGGAGGACTCCATGCGGCTCTGTAGCGTCTGAAGAACCCCCGAAGGAAGCAGAAGTCGTAATAACGACAGATTGAAAAGAATACTCAAATCAGTGTATTGAGTTGTGGAATTACCGCACAATCCGTGTGAGTAGTCTTATATATGTTTGTTTGTATTACCCCTTGTTAGTCCTGACGAAAGCTCTACAGACCGCCCGGCCCAATAGAGCTGAAACATGTCGACAAAACCACTCTAGCAATACCATGTAGTCACGTAACTTGGTCTACTAATGAGTATTCAAAACCTTTTAATAATGTAAGTTTACCCACTATTAAAAATTTTTAAGGGTACTCTTTTTCATTTTTTATTAATCCTTTTGGGAAAGTCCTTTTGTCTCTGGACACTACACTTGAGACTTGAGGTGCCTCCGGATGAGGCGAGCAGTACATACCAAGAGGAAAAACCCGATGATAACTGCATGAGTGTCAATGTGGGGCGGATGAAACGAATAAACCGCTACTCGCAAGTAAACATTGACCTCTCTGAGGGTTTCCTTATTTGCACTAAGCCGAAAGTCGAACAGTGTTGCAAGTGTCCCTTTTTTGTTGATTGCTAAGTGAATACTTTGGGGAAAGAAACGGACACGCAATATTCCTCATCCCTCCCAGTTGATTAATTACGCAGTATTAAAAATAACATATGATGATAATGATGATGATGAGGATGACGATGATGATGATGATGATTGTGGTGTACTGTCTTGCTGACGGTTCTGCCTAATGAACCAAATTTAGAAGGTTACCATCAGCGGCAAGCAGGGGTCCTGAGGCTAAGTTAAGTATGCAGATGGGATGGGAAATTTGACGAAAGTGTGACTGAAAGGTCTCCCTTTCACGCCCCTGTGGGAACGTACCTGCGCCAAGTACACATTTTACAAATCTTATGCATTCTAATTGCATGCTCTCAGTAATAACCACATGTTAGTCACATCATTTGGGAGAGGGACCTCTTCGCTATCCACCCTGACGAAAGCCGAGGTCCTCATATAGGCCTGTAGAACTAGGGCTGAAACATGTTGGTGATTTAGGGTCATAGGACCATCATATCCTCACATACTTATAATATATTTTATCCTTGCCTCCCACTCTACTAATAAAGGATACGTTAAGAGTGGGTAAGGACTTTTATCTTTAAAGTCACGCCCCCTTACACCCTATCTTCACAAGAGCTCCCTGGAATATGGTTGAGCCCACCCTGACCTTTAGGAGGGTGATCCGATGATGAAGCATACCACTATGAGAGTGGGTGAGGGCTATATAAAGAAAAGGGTAATTTTCCCTTCCCAGCACTAACAGTGTGTGGGCCATCACACAGCGTACCATTGGTCCTACTCTAGACTGCAAGGAGCTAGTCGTGCTCTGCAAGGGATACTTTTTTGATCTGTAGGTTACCATCAGCCGACATGATGCTGTGGACACTCCCATCTTTCGTCAGATGCCTCAGGATTGCTAGTCACCCTCATCTTTTTGGTTCTTCATCTACCTTAATGTAGAAACATTCCAAGGGCTACGTTTCCACGGATCTCGAGATCCTGCTTGAGAGAGATTAATCATCACAGGCAAATGCAATCCATTTACAAACATGGTGGATAGATTTCATTGTTGAAGAGGCAGGCCTGACAGCCAGTGGAGAAAAAATAGTGGCAGTGTAAATTAACAAATGCATCAGAGGTAGCAAAAATACGCTTGGAGGGTTGCTGATAGTTTCTCATTCTTTAAGTTTGAAGCACTGGATCTGGGCAGAACGTTTGCTGCTTTGGATTACTCCCGCTACATAGCCTTGGGTCAGTGGTTGACTTGGATTTTGTGAGGCAATATCTTGAATGTTCTCAACATCATATGATACGTTGGAGGCATCACTTCCTTCTTCTATGTTCTGAATTGAATTTTCCACTCAACAGATTCAGGTAGCTAGGCACAGCTCAAGCAACAGTCTGATAATATGCTTCTTTAATAAGATATATAAACACTTACTAGTGGAAAGACAGGCCGGCTTAACCTCTTGTTAGAAATATAAATGAAGCACTAAAAGAGCCTCTACAAATGCTTAAGCAATTGGTTCTGTGTAGCTTGTCCGAGAACTCTTTGTGTTTTAGGCAAATATGAATCACCTATATTACGATCCCTGCAATTTAAAAAGAGCATCTTGCAGTTTGAGTGACTGAGTTGTAATTTGACAGTGCAGTAAAACTTACAAAACATTTACTATCAATGTTGAATAACTTCTGGGTTTTGTTTCAGGAGTGGCAACCTACTTGTGCATAGCACCAGATGGAATATGGGATCCTCAAGGGCCTGACCTCAGTAACTGCTCTTCCCCATGGATCAATCATATCACTCAGAAGGTAAGTCAGTTCACCTCTCTTATCATACATCAAAACACAGAGTCTCTGTGGATGTGTTAAAAGTTCTTTGGATGCATATGCCCCATTGGTTTTGACACCACAGGGCAGTGAACTCATCCTGGGCATATTTTAATTTTATTTTTTTATTTGTGCATTTTCTGTAAAAGTGTTGTACATGAGCACTAAGGCGTGGTACATAAGAATACGACTGCATCAGTAAAACGACTAGAAGAGACAGTGGAATGGTGGTAAGCGGCACAAATCGAGAAGTATGTCTTGGAATTGGGACCTGACTTCATTTGAGTTTATGTTCCAATGGTAGGGTGGGGTAGCTAGTGGACCGGGGTGGGATTTCCATCCAAAGAAGTCATTTTTGAGTGCAATCTGGGGAAGATGTGGCCGGAGGAATAGAAATCAGTAAGTAGAATATTCCAATACAGTGTCGATAAGCAAGTAAAGGATTATAGTTGGTACGGGGCACATCGATTCATCTGTGTGTGGTCAAAAATCATAGGTATTCCCTTTAAAAGGTAGAGTCCAAGCTACATCAAAACTGTACTCTCATTAAAAGTGGCATATGATTCCTAATTGGGTCGATATCTCCAGCTATGCTCCCATCGGGAATCTCAAAAGATGAGTTATTATCAATACTGGTATTATGCGGGGGCAAGCTGCATTGCTTATTGTGTAAGCTGGACCAATCCTCCTGGTAAAATCTTGATGACATTGCCCCCAGTAGTGTCATTGCAGGTTGACATGCAGAATACGAGGTCCAATATTTATAATAAGGGCCTTTGTGCGTTAAAGGCTCATTGTATGCTGCCTTCAGTCAAGGACTCAATATTACATTGGAGAAATTGACTGTATTCAAAGAAATTCTTATCACACAGGATCTGTTCAGCCCTATCTGACGAACACCCATCAAATGTGATGCAGCGCTGGGTCAACCCTCTTACCATTATTATTTGGTGGACCTTTTTCACTGACTGAGTGATAAAGGGAGTTAGCATTAAATCAAACAATCTCATTGACAGTGGAACCCATTTGGCTACACAATAAGGGCCAGGCATCATTACCTATAGTTAAGAAGGTTAATTACAAGGTAGAAGTCAGGTTAAGCTAGATAAATCTCAATACCATGCTGTAAAATAACAGAATAACAACTGGGTAAGTAAACCTCCTAAAGAAGTTGAGGCGTACCAGAATAAAAAAGAAGTTAAGTCACAGCAATACAAAAGCTCAATAACATATTTTGATGCTCGGAGAAGAGTTTCTGGTTCTCTCTTCTATAAATGGGTGAAGTCTAAAATCATCTAGGTTACGTACAAACTAAAGAGGATGCTTTAAAACCCTAAAAGAATTTTTAAAAATCAGGGTAATGCATAAAAATAGGAAAAGACGGGGAAGTGCGGGAAGCTACGGAAAGTGTCAGCATTTCAGAAGCTTGGTCAAGAGGCTTCTTCAGACAGGGAAATGAGTGTTAGCCTAAGCCACACTCAGAAAGAGTTAAAGGGAATAGGCATAGCGGTCTAAACCTCTCAAAGTTCAAGGGAAAGTGGCGTAACCTCAGACAGTGTGAACTCCAGTTATTTCCACCAGAATTTCCGAAGTAACACCCCTCTGTTTGATATATCAGGGGCTCCATTGATCTTGCAATTATCGTGTTATGAGCTGAAACATTATCAATTTCTCCCAGGCCAGACATGGGAACGGTATGGTCCTTGGTCACCTATGAACCTTTGCAACAGTACTGAATGGAAACATTCAGTTAACGCTCTGGCTCTCCATGTTCCTTATCAAGGTCTTCATCTCAGGCTCTCTTTATCACCAGTACAGTGTTACATCTATTCTCAGACTAACAAACCACAAGAATGTACCTGCAAGGAAAAGACACACAAGCAGAAAATGGAAAACAGCATTTCATGCAGAAAGAAATATGAGTCTAGCTATGACAAGTTAACATATTAAATCAGTGGTGCACATTTAATATGTATGTGCACATTCAAACACAAATGAAGGAAAATATTTGATTCAGGTATAGGGTTTATAAAGGGAAAATATCTTTCAGAATACATCTCTAAATGTGACTAAGAACTATATTTAAATGCAAATATAAAATATTAGTGCACACTTTACATAAGTCTTTTACTCTCTAAAGTAAATACATTTCAATAGTATAAGGATGTTAATAGTCCATCACCTAAACAATAAAGTATTTTACTACTGTTTAAGCACCAATTGTATATATGAGTCTCTAATCCTACAGTGAATACACTTCCCTAGTGATGTCAAGTGCAACACTTTACATTAATAACATTAGGACACAAATGTATGTAGTGCTCATTTCACATGTATATTGCGTGATATGTAAGAATGGAGCCAAAATTACTCTGCTCCAAATGCAAGCTTCTTCCATTCACCCCTTCTTTTATGACAACCAAAATAAAATGTGTCTATTATTTTTATCTATGATTTTTTGGGTTGCTTATGTGAAACAAAAGTTTCCATGGTGACCACATATCAGAGTAAATAAATATTTTTGTCTTAGCATAAGAGTGTGGTGTTGCTATCTTATGCTACGTGCGATTATTGATCAGAAATCTCCATCAGATACTTAATGCCTCTTCTCAAAAATTCTTCTGTTATTTTTGTCATGCACAGTTTCTCAAATCTATAATGATAAAGTGGACAAATTAAGCAGACTGACTTGATTCTTATAGCATTGATTGCAAAATTATGGAGACAGATGGCATGAAATAAATGCATTGCTCGCTTTCTGTGTTTTTGCAGAAAGCTCCCCAGTGATGTGGGAAGCAAGCAGAGCTGAATCTAGTCTGTCTCTGTTAATTTTTTTTCCTTCGGAATGGTATCCTAAAGATCGGATTGTACAGTTCTCTCTTTAAATCTTTCTTGTCGATGAATGAGTCATGAAAAAAAAGACATGATTGAACAAATGACGATACAGTCACTCCCCTATTGCTCCTCGATCAAGAGGAATGGGTTAATTGATTGTTTTTTTGCATTTCTAGTCATTTAATCTGTGAGGAACACCTAACATCCGATTTTAACTGGTCACGTACAAGAAGAGATTGCATCTGTCGTTTCTATGTTAGACACAGAGCTGCTCCGTGCAGCCATCCTTCTTAACCTCTTGTATGACAAGGTCAAGAGGGTCAACAGAATCTTTAATCCCTTGCACGCTCATGACGAGCTCAGCTCGTCATGAGTTATGCCTGTCGTACGCTCATGACGAGTTGAGCTCGTCATGAACCGCGGCTTTTCGCAAAAGTCAGCGCACAGCGGGAAAACCCGCAGCGGCATGGGGTTAAACCATTTTGGAGCCGATGTACTAACAGAGAGGTCGCAGCTAGTGGGTGCAAATTGGGCACTGGCTTCTTGCCACCGGTCTGTAACTTAGCGATGTGACCTACGTACCAAAATCTAACATTGCAAAATTACCATTTGCAGTAAGTTGCAGATCAATCTGTCTGCAAACAATTTCGATTGGCTACGAAAAAATAGATGGTGACCTGCAAGGGACAGTAGACATCCCTGCATTTGCATCCCCAAAGAGGAAAGATTTTTTTTAAAGAGCCAGTGTTCGTCAAAGGAGCCAGTTCTGCTTTAGAAGGCATTTTTGGGAAGACGTAAGGGCATAGGCAGGGGTTCCACCAACACTGAACTGAGGTGGCGAAGTGAGCTAAAGAATGATAATGGATTCAACCCAGATCTGTGACTGAGGATGAGTGTCTGAAAAGTTTTGGCGCTCTGCCCATCATCTCCTTGTGTTTGCTTTGTCCCACCAACACTGCCAGACATGATTCCCAAAAAGGAAGCTTTCCAACATTGACAGGTTCCCTTTTGCAAATCAATTACTGCCTTCTCTTAGGAATCTGTAACTTTTCAGTGGTTTGCAACTATAACAACCATGACAAACTATTGTTAAATCTCATTGCATATCAGAGGGAGAAGAGGGTGGCCTTTTCAGTCCCTCTCTTAATTGTAATTTGTAGTGAGTTGCAAAACCCTTTTGCAATTCAGAAAGACTCATCCGAATCGCAAAGAGCGCTTACTACATAACAAAATTACATTTTGTTTTCAGGCTTCTTGATTTTGTAAATTGTAGGCTTCTACGACAGCAAAATGCATTAGTACCTCAGGCCCTTGGTTTCCATGATTTGTGCCTTATTCCTTACATTTTCTAAAAGACAGTTTAGATGCTTAACTCGGCATGGTTAGTGCCAGTACTGTTCAATATGGCAATCAATAAAATGATGTGTATTTTTTCTCCAGAAAATTATACAGCCCCAGAACCCCCATCACTATCAAAACCTTAAAGCAACCCTAAGCAGTACCAGTTGCATTGTGAATTGCATTATCCACATCATTGCCTCATTTCAGTTCCCAGCAGTGTCAGTATCATGCAGTGACTCAATATGAAAGGGGGCATCATAGGGGCCCCGGTATCAGTACATCATTGTGAACCCTTGGATTCGGAGCCAAACTGATGCCCAGCTGTGCCTAAAAGTGACACTAGTACATTATTTTGATTTCTTGTAGCATTACCTTGAGTGTCATTCTGTTCCCCAGTTTCTTGACTATCATGTCACACTGTTTTTTGCAGTACCCATCTCACGTCTCAACAATTTCCATATCAGTGTCATCTTCTCCTAGTGGTGCGACCACTATCCTTGTTATCCTTGAAACCAATGCCGTTTAGTTACTCCCAGTGTTTTCAACATAATTTCGTCTCTTAGTATGGTTTTGCAAAAGTCATTTTGGCACTCAGTCACAGTCCCTGTGTCTTTAACAATCATTGTGTTTGCCACTATTGCAAACACACCTAACTTCTGTTATGAAATGTTTATAATGTTGAGGATGGCCTGAGCTATATCACTGTTCGAAATGTACTACATCACTCTGAATGTTGTAATAGCAAAGGTGGCAGTTACTGTTACTTGTAGTTACTGTCATGATGCATGTAGTGGTGCTTTGTGGTGTTTCCTACATAAACCATTTTCACAGCAACCAACGCCATTCAAACGTTAGGGAAGAGGAAGTGGAGTAACGGACAGAGCTGCCGACTTTGGACCTGGGAAACCAGATTTGAGTGTCAGCGTTGACTCAACATCCTGTGAGTCTGGGCTAATGTAACTGGGTCTCATGTAAAGTGCCCCAATACCTTAGGGGCAAGTTAGTGCTAAATAAAAAACAACTGCAAAAAGAAAGTTTATTTTAAAAATGTCCCTGCCATAACTCATTATATTCTACCCCTGTAGTATCAGCATTCTGCAATTTATCCCAATTTCTGTACATTTTAATAGTCTGACTCTAATACCCAGTGTCTTTAACTGGCTTGCGTAGAGCCATCACAAACTGGGGATGGGTGGAATTGGGATTCTTTCCCAGGCCCCGTGCACTCTTGCAATAAAATCTATTAAAAGATTTCAAACCAAGCTTGTTCATTAATAGTAAGGAGGCTAGAGGCTAAAACCCCAAAATGGTGCTGGAGCTGTTGTGTTTTTGCCTTTTCCTTTGGCTTTTTCAACTTATAAACAGCTGCTCAAGCCATTTGGGACCCACAAAGTTTTTGTCTCCATCCCCTGAAATAGATGTGACTTGCTCTTGGCCAACCGGAGAATCCATTTCTCGAAGTACAATCTTTTTGTCTAGCACTTCATATATACTTCCTATATCATTACCTATGAATATATTCCCTAACTCCTGAGCTCTTTCCTTATGTGAACACAATGACAGAATCACATAGCTCATTGAGTTACCTGCATTGACACAAGTCTTCTTTCTCATGCCTAGAAGCAGAGAAGAGGATGGTGTAAGAAACTGGATTACTAATTCAGGGAGGTGAATGCCATCTCAAGCAGCAACCACAATTCTTCTCAGGGTGAAGTCACAAGTAATCCCTAAATTAACACGTGCTTAAACCTTGGGTAGCTAGGCACAGAGCAATGAGGCCTAACTCAGAAGCAATGTGTAAAGTATGTGTGCAACTCTTCCAACAGTAACACAGTGAAAACACACCACTAAAGGAGCCCACAAAAGAATTGGAAGAATAGAGTGATTTTTTTATAAATACAAGACCAAAATGACAAACATCCTATTGTTAGAACCAGAGACATTCAGATTAAAAATGTTAGTAAATGTAGCACCAAGAGGCGTAAAGCACCAATTGGGATTATCTGATTGCACCAGAACAGGACAAAGTCACAAGTTCAGGCCAACTGAGATGGCTACAGGGACCCAATTAGGCCCACTGAGCAAAGCACCCTAAACCCTGGCTTGTGGAGGGTCGCGAGGATCTGCGTTGAAGATGTGTTGCACAGCCGAAGCAATGAGTCGGTTTCTACATGCGGTAGAGCTGCAGTGCGAGGTCCTGCTCCATCATTGTTGAAGATTCTGTCAACGAGGACTTGCGTTGCAAATTCTGGAGTTGGGGATGTGTGACGCAGTTGGGGTGATGCATGGATTTCGAAGGAGCTGCAAGGCTGAATTGCGGAGTCTGGCATTGTCCACAAGACTGCTGTCAATGAGAGAAGGATGCATCGCGCCACTCTGGTTCCGATGTAGTGACGATCTGCGATGGGATGTGTGTCTTTGCAACAGTTTCGAATCCCCAGCAGCAGCGATGCATCAATTCTGCTCAGGGTTGCGTGCTCAGCAGCGGAGATGTGTTGACTCCGCTTGATCCACAGAGGTTGGCAGAGCACCTTAGGCCCAGTTCCAAGGATTCAGGACATGGGTGACACCACTTGGCAGTGTAGATTCACAAATGGCAGAATCCTAATGCAGGAGCAAGGCTGTTGGAGCCTTCTGTCCCTGAGACTCAAATCAAGGGGGCCAGTCAACTAACCCTTGGAGCCACTCTGGGGCTCTGGGCTCAAGAGATGCAGGTCCAGACCTTCTCATCCAGACAGGAGGGAAGCAGGTCAGCACAGCAGGGCAGCAGTCCGGCAGAGTAGCAGTCCTTCGGCAGCTCAGCAATCCTTCTTCCTGGTAGAGTATCTACAGGTTCAGAAGTGTACTGACGGGCGCATCGAAGGGGTTAAGCTTTCTTCTATAACTGGCCTGTCCCAGTTTTTACTTCTCAAAATCTGGTCACCCTACTATTGTACCACCTATTGGCATCCCTGCCAAGTGGCCCTGTAATCTGCATCCTGTCAGTAAGCCCTACCTGTTTAGCCAGCAGAACCGAGATCTAAAATATAATGGGTCACTTTGACTGTGAAACTATATGTCTCAGATTGCAAAGTGGAGTTGCTCAAATGTCTAAGGCTGGTAGAATGCCTCACAAGCAACACACATCCTCTTTGATACTGTGTCCATAGCCTACACAATGAGGAACAGTAGGTTTACAGCTGTTAGTTGCTAGCATTTTGTTTGGAGTGGTAGCTCACGAAAACTAGTCGTCTATGATTTTTGTACAATCGTCTCTCAAGGTTTAAAAATTAAACCCAACTTCAATCACGAGGAACAAATTATGGAACCAGCATAAATGGCAAATGCCTGTATGTATCTGCCACCTCAATTCAAGATCATCCAAATAAAGGAAAGTTAACAAATATATGACTGTTTTGCCCTCCCTTGGAGATATTTTAATAAATTATGGACTGCGATCGAGCATTTATCAGTGTTAAAAAATGCATTAGCATGCGGCAAAGAAAACCTCTCATACCCAAAAAACAACAGGCCTTATTTGGTTGCAATATGTTGAACATTTTTATTATTAATGCACAGTGTTGCTTTCATTACAAACAGAGACCAGATGTGCCTTCACGCCACGGAGGCTGTGAGTTGAATCCTTATTACAGCAATTTAAGTGAATTTATTCACTCCCCATAACCAAGTGCGCGAGCCCCGTGTTGACAGGCAGCTGGATATGGCCTGGCATTTCTGAAAGGTTTCTCCACCGAGCAATTACAGCAAATGAACCCGGCCAGGACCAAAAGGCGAGCTGCAGCTTCTCACGCGTTCCATTTTTGTTTGTGTTTCTTTTTAACTCCACAGAGAGCTGATAATGCATCGAGCAAAAATAATCATATCGTCCTCCCCGCTTCCCTCCAGATGATTACTGGCTTACAGTTTTCGGAATTTCCACCTCAGAAAGCAAATTCTTCAATTAATGACATTTCAATGCAAATGCGGTTCATTCTGTACATTAATAGCTGCGCCAATTGAACGCGCATATTTACGACTCCCGCGCATTTTTATCAGGCTCTTTCCAGGACTGCTAACGGCCGCGCTGTTTAATTTGAGCTGACTTTCTAACTTCAATCACCCCAGGCAGCTGCTAGCTCATGATTTCAACCATCGACCATCGTTTTCAATTGGTCACAGCTTTTGTGGGAAAATAGATCGGGCTAGACTGCTGCAGAGTTGGAACTGGCAACATTACATGTAGTTTTCCAACTGTCCAGCAGATGGCAGTAAACCGTTCCGGAGACGAAGAGATGACCTCCGGATTTCACTGTTATACGCAAATGAGCAGGAGTTTAAGGCTGGCACGGCCCAGAACATATTTTATTGCCAGTCCGATATTGAACAACGCGAGGTCGCGGGGCAAGCAGGAGACCCCTTCCAGAGAAACCCATAGAAGCCAGTAAGTTAGCTCAGCAAGTTGAGCACCTGTTGAGACCAGAGTGTCATATGTCTAGCACAGGGGTCTCCAACCTTTTCTGTATTAAGAGCTACTTATGTTCAATAAAACACATTAACAGTTACTAATATTATTAGTGCGGTATAATTTCAATTTCTTTATATGTATATTCAACCAAGCACTTTTTAAAAATGTAATAAGCTGGGCTGCACACAGGTGAGCTACTCAGAGTTAGCTCAAGAGCTACAGTGTTGAAAGTTTAATAATGGTATATCTAATTCTAAACGTACGTTCTAAATTGTATAAAGGTGCTGTATAATTAAGAGATTATCTCTTGGGATATTAGACCCTTTTTTAAATCGGTTCCAAAATATTCATTTTACAGCCCTCGGTTCCAAATATATGAGTAGAAAAAGTGACAAGTCACACAGGCAGATCTGCAGAAAAAGGCGGGAGCTATTCAACTACTTCTGGGTGGGATAGATGTGGCACTGCCAGGAAGCATCCTTGCTCCGAACATATGAATCGTGTGTCACGCCAGCATGCAAAGCTTTTTTTAATTGCGTTGGAAGCTCTAGGCAATTGGGCAGGCAGAGTAAACCATTTTAATCCTGTGCTAGTCGCAATTTCCGACAGGGTGGAAATTGATGGCTCTGTAGTTGGCCAGTGAGTCAACATCTCTCTATAGGCCTGGGATCAGTACATTTTTGCTTAATTCATTGTAAATCCTTGGATGTTGTTCCCCCTCATTGCTGAGAAAGTGCATCAGATTTAATTCCTGCCACATCCCTGCTAACCAATGGGTTTAATTCACTTTCTAGAACTTCCATGTCATTTGACTTAAAAAAACAGCTGAAAAGGAGACAAGGAAGCATTACAGCACGCAAATAACTGCACCATTGAATTAGGGATGTTTAACGTGTAAAATAATATTCGGATTCTACTTCTGCGATTCTTGTGAAAATAATACAGAATTGAGTGATAGAAGGAAGTTTTATACTTGCATTTGTAGGACATGTACACCTAGACCCCCCTCCCCCAAGGGTATACATTTGAAAGCAGCATCCAGATTATTAGTTTACCATACCATTTGCAAAAACCCGACTCTCCACTCTCTCACTGGAACTCACCATTCTTCAGATGTTGGTTGTTTGACATGACTCTTCAGTCGAGCAATAATGACCTTGGCAGCAACCAAAGGAATTGATGCAAACACCTAACCACTAGCTTTCTCAGGCAAACGGCCAAACATAACAGTTAAACTATCATAGTTGATCAGTTCACCAACCATCGGCCTGAATTCTCCAATTTGATTGCAAAAGGTAGTCAAGCTGTATCAGTCAGATGACGTAAGAAATGTATGAACGTTCAGTCGTTTATCAACGTGGATATTGGTAATGAGATCTGTCTCTAAGAATTCCAAGCTTTAAAAGAAATAAGTTGTTGGAAGCTAAAGACCTTCATTTTTATCTTCCTGTAATTTAATCAATGACGTTACTTGGCTTGACCATAAGTCAGATGGACCACTGGAATAAATTGTCATTGCCCCATGCATGCCACTGTACTTCTAAGAATTGTTGCCCTAACCACTGACTTTATGATGCTTTTAGTTTCTCAAAATGAAGTAAGTTAGGTGCATAGTCACCAGTACTAAATGCAGCATTTCTGTCTCTTTGCAAAAGTCTGACATTTATAGTCAATCTACACCGTTCTCTTTCGAACTATTGTGTGATAGGCAGACGTGAACCGAATCCACTGTGGATGAAATATTATTAAAGAAAAGGTTCTGGCAGAAGTAACTGGGGGTCTAGCAGGGACCTCAAAGATTAAAAAATGATGGCAGCGACCAATAAATCCAGGCATTAGGTGCACACTCAATTGTTAAACTGTGCTAGACTCTTTAATATCAGTTGTATTTAAGACTTTTCCACATTACTCCAATTTAAATATATAAACTTATAGCCGTATTACTAGTGATTGGATACCCACCACAGATGCTTCAATTGTAGACTTAAATTCTGGGGCTGGTTGTTGACATCAATATGGCTTTTTGTCGTAACTGATCAATAGCAACAATCATAGATTAAGTGAGTCTTCTGGTCTTGTATGTTGTTCAAGGAATTTCTGTTTTCAAGGTGGATTTATACCTAGCTGTAAGAATTTTTCTTCTTCAGCTTACCTTTTCTTAAGTCAGTAGCATCACCTGGAATAGAGCTCAGTACATTAATTCTTTATGAAAGGCAAGAAACAGTCATGCCTTGGTCCTCGTGTAGAAGGAATGGTGCTGCAGCATTAATCTGCTGAATTTTTTTTATTCAGGTGTTGCTGCAACCAGTTTGTGTCTAAGAGCTAAGGTCTTTAGAACTGTGCCTTTTTCAGCATGATTCCTCACATTGGATGTTTGGGTTCCTTGCCATACTGTAGGAAAATTGTCTCAGTCTAAATTAGAATTACATTAGTCTAACTTTGGGAGCTGTTGTGTCATTGTGTGGCACCATCACATCTCCTTGGAACTTCTTGGCTTTATTGCCTAGCTGTGGTGCAGATATTGTTCATGTTAGAAGCTCCAGATTTGGAACCTGGAAAAGTCCCCCATCTACCAATTATGATCTGACTCTTGGTGACAGGCATTAACTACTTCCCTGCTGTGGACAGAACAGTTCCTTCTGAGTCACAGTGGGCGCATGCTGAGGGCGGAACTGTTCCATCATCGTATCCACCCGCTGGTGAAGCGCTGGCGCCCCCTTCATGGGCTGCCCTTCTAAACCCCTCCACCAGGGAAAGCAGAGGAAGCACTTCATCTGCCACAGCTGATTTTTAGGCAGATCTGCCCCTTCGGGGGGCAGAAACCCACTAGACATGAGAGATAATTGCTTATGCAATAAGGGGAACGAACCTTTTAGCAAGGGTCACTCTTCTTTTATTTGTCCACATCTTTTGGCAGTTTCTGCACCCCCTTGGGGTACATCGGCCACATTTTAAGGTCAATCTTCCCCAAAGGGAGTTGTATATTTATATGTCGGGGAGCGGCCCCTTGGATCCTTTATTGGAACAATTTGTTGCCCATTTTCTGCCTTTCCTGGGGGCAGATTAGCAATATTTTAAGGCCTAAATGCTCCCAAGGGATACAGAAAACCACTAGACACCAGGGAACATTTGTGTGTGTGTGTGTGTGTGTGTGTGTGAACTTTAGTTTGACTGACGGGCTGGGTGTACTGCCATTTGGCTGTCGGGCTGTAGGTGTATGTAAACTAGAGCTTGATTGGTGGTGCATGGGGACTGGTGTTTGGCTGGCATTGCATGTAAACTGGCACTTGGCTGGTGGTGCACGTGGACTGACATTTGGCTGGCAGTGTGTGTAGAATTGTTACCCCGAAACCGGTCCCAGGATACTGGTTTCCGGTCCGGGGAAGACCTGTCTTGGCGGTTCGGGCCGGACTGTTCCCATAAGGAACAGGGTCAAGACTGATTTGTATATAGCTGGGTCTGAACTGAGGTGGTGAAGTGAGCTAAAGAATGATGATGTATTAATTCAGATATGTGACTGCGGGTGAGTGTCTGAAAAGTTTCAATACTCTGCTCATCATCTTGTGTTTGATTTGGTGTGTGTAGACTGGCATTTGGTTCCTGGTGTACATTACTGGCACTTACCTGGTGGTATGTGTGGACTGGCGCTTGGCGGGCGGTGTGTGTAGACTGATGCTTGGCTGGCAGTGTTAATGGACTGGTAGTGTGTTGGTGTCTGATAGCCAGTATGTGTATTGACTTGCTTGAGGTATATTTGTCAGTTGTCTGTTGTTTGGGTGCTTGGTGGTGTAATTGGTGCTAGTCCCGTAGGCATATGAGAGTGATGGGCCCTTGAATGGCGCTGTTTTTAAATGTAAGTGTTGTATTGTGTTGGGTCCGCAGCGGGCAATGTGAACGGTTTTCTGTGTCTGACGCATGAAAGGCATGTGAATGGACTATAAAGCGGCTGGTGCCTTGATGTGGCTTTACGGCTCACTAGCTGTAAGTCAGTGGTTCTTTGATCTAATGTTGAAATTATTAACAATGACTTTTGTGGACTTTATTTTGTAAAGTCATTCGTGAATAACGTTTTTTATGAATCATTTACTTATCCTTGTGCCAAATCCAACCAGTATGTCTGTGATTGACTAGTGGATGGGTTTTCAATAATGTTTTGGTGTTTTACTGCTTTTTACCATCAATGCATACTCTCTCTGTAGTGAACACCTTCAGCCCTCACATCTTTTTGGGAACTGGTCCCTATGGAAATAAAATGTGGTCTGTTTTGTGTGGATCCCACATGGTTTACTTAGGCAGTAGCCCTTATAAATTTGATTAATTGACAAAGACATCTCCTACCACCCAGAGACCCAGAGTCCTCCCAGGTCTCCCTTGTGTTGGTGGGCCAAGTGCCTGTGACAGGACTTTCCTGACATCATGCTGCCTCAGCCGTTTGCTTTCAAGTCAATTGTTGCCACAGTGCACTGGCCGGTGTGGCCGGAAGGCAATTAACAGAGGGCTATAGACAGAAAGCCATGATGTGGATGCCTGTTGCAGTGTCCAATTCAATTGTAGGAGTTGTCTAGTGCATAGAGCTAGAAGCAGAAGCTAGAAGCAAGGGAGTTGTAGATAATGATAATGTGCTGTGAGCAGTCAGGTTGGCAGATGGCATGTAGCAGGTAGGAGGTAGCACACAGAAATGGACAGGCAATAAGATTTCCTTGGGACTTGATCCAATGGCATAAGACACAATGCAGAAAATTCAAGATGGAGACTCCCCATGGTTGCTTGCTTGCTCTTGCTCATGTTGGTAACTCTGCTCAGTGGGGCAGTTAGCCTTCAGATGATGAGCACTGGCATTTGTCCAGGCATCAAAGGGGGGGACTGATGCACCCAATGAGAGGATTGCAAGAGTTACCGGGTGGCTGTAGGGAGGAAACTGAGGGGCGGAGGAGGTGGAGCTGGCTACCACACCGTGCACAAGCCGCACAGGCCTAAGGCTAGCCGATTCCGTGCAATGGGGGCAGTCCTGCAGCCTAGTGCACCAGGAGCACCCGTCTCGTCTCCACCACCTGTGCCGCTCACCTCAAGAGGCCTCTCGGGCTGGCCAGTCCTGAAAAGCTCCCTGTTGAGATGGGCTGCTGATCAGGCAAGAGTAAGAACCTCTCACCGCCTGCCCTCCGCAAGACCTGCCGAACCACCAGCTCACTCCAACACCAAAACTTGGTGACTATTCTCTTGTGAAATCACTGTCCCCAGGCCTTTTTGCAAGGGCAGAGCAGGAGGTCGGCGATAGGACCGGGCAGACCGAATATACTGGGGCTGTGCCGAGGATGGACATGGCTGGTGCCAGGGTCGGAGAAGGAAGCCCGGCACCAGCAGCCCCGCTCACAACGATCAAACAGTGATCCAACAATGTGCAGCATGACGTCACCACATAACTCTGTAAGCGGTAGAATGCAAGCAGTTCATTTAGTCCCCTGAAACACATAGAGGTGTCAGTACTCCTTGCAAAATGTATTCCAGTAAATAGTTGTTGTGATGAACAGTGACACAATGGTGGTAACTTCAGAATATGAGCACTTTTCCCAGGTGAGCCTTGCGAAATAGGTGACTTAGATTTGGAACTGAACATGGTAGGCAAACGTAGATGCGAGGCTGAGCGTGACAGAGACAGGACAAGAAGATGAAAAAGAGTGTGAACATGAGCAACATTTCCATGCACTCTGAATGCTAAATTATTGGTTTATGCATATGCATAAGTACATTATTCTTAGCTACCCTACTTCTGTGCTTCATAGCCGCTTTGTTCATATTTATAAATACAACTATTTGGATCACCATTTGGCAGACATTGGCGTGCCCTGTGCTGCAAGATAATCCTATATGATGCAAATGTTGTGAGCAGTTAGCACTAAACCCTGTATGTCCAAATTTCTGAGAGACTCGACAGACGTATCCAGTCCATACCTGTCTCAAACATAGCCAGTGATATATCTATACATTTCTGTACCATTATCAACTGCAAGGCTGCTTTGAGTGGTAATGTTTTACGCCTGTACTTAGTGGGAGAACAGACAGGGATGTGAATGCATCCTGATCTTAAACCCAGGGTAAAATCCGATATCAATAATTAGGTACAACCAGAGAACAGAAACAAAGGGCCAAGCTCGAAGTCTGATCTGGCAAAAGCATCTCTATGAAGCGATGGTGTGTAAATGTGAATAAATTACTCAATTTTAAGAGTTAAGAATGAAAACTGAATGTGGAAAGATTACTAGAAAAATGAAAGCAAGAACGGTAATAGAATGAAACTAGTGTAACTGGGATCTCCAATAAATTCACTGTCACTATAATAAAGCAAAAAAGGGGCAGATGCTAAAACAGTGCAAAATAGATTGAAAATTAATCAGAAATAGCCATGAAATAGAAGTACCACACCATTGAGAAAGTCAGATTTAACTGGTGCCAGGCTTTCGAGTTCCGGCCAGCTGGCGTCATCTGCCGAATGTCTCAAAGGGCAATTTAGAATATAGCATAGTTAACTGAGTAGGACAAACTCTCAGTGATTGAAACCCGAATACCGTCGGTCGGATTCACCTGTTCAAATTTAGACATTGTCTTTGGCGATATTCTTCTGCCGGGCTGGGCTGAGTCCCGATAATGTACCGGCCCACCTTAGCATAGGCAAGGGGCCCTCTACTTCACCCCTCCCCCTAATACCACTGCCATAACCTCTCGTTGCTCCTTTTCACACACTCACGCCCCCCATGAACATGGCTAGACGCTAAGCTTAGACCTTCATGGCCCCCATCCCCTCTCTCCCTCTTTCCCCCTTCCCCCTTTCTCTTCTCTCTTTTTACTTAGTTATGCTGTTTTATGTGACATAAACGGAATCCTGACTCTAGATTGCAGCCCTTTTCCCAACCCAGGCGGTGTAGCCACTTTAAATACCGTCCCACTCTTCTTAGTTTCAGAAGATGTCTTAAAACTTGGCTGTTTCGTCAGGCCTTCTAATCGCGCACTCGAACTTGGGTTCTGAAAACATCGTAGCGCCAAGAATCCTCCTCGGTGTATGTGGGCTTTATAAATATATTTTAACATAACATAACGTATGCTGAGCTATGGTCTAAATGCCCCACTTTATCTGTCCCGATCAACAGATCCCTAATAGCAATATCCCCGCAGGGGCTTTCGAGATTGCTACAAATTTAATGGTGACATGCAACAACCCAAAATAACAATATCTAGAGCAACATGTTACCCTACGCAACTGCACAATCACCCCTTTCTTTTTTATTTGCTGTCGTTGAATTGATCTATATACATTACCCTTTGAAATACGGAGCACCTGCCGGGACTTAATGGACGCTGCTATATGCATATAACCACTACTCAGAACACTGTGGGCAACTACAAGTGTATTGACAGGATCCACCAAGTTATTAATATACAGTACTATTGATAATGTTATATATATAATAACTGCATTTACAGTCATTAAAAAAATATAAAACAGATTCTAAACGAAAAATGTAGACATTGGGAACAATTTCTTCTTGGCAAGTGGTTAAGAGTTTGACCTTTTGTTGATTGTTGGAACAGTGACACCTTTCCCTGCATACTCCATAATAGATGTGTGAAGAAAGATTCTTTGAATCAAGTCTCTGAATTCAGTCCCTGGTTTGCTTATGGGCAGAACAGGCCAAGATGGACTCCGAAAAGAGAGTGATTTGGCTCTGACCTGATCCGAATGCTGGATAAACCAGTCAGAACGTCTTCCATTTTCCTTGGGAATTCGAATTTGCGGATTTGAAGTGTTATCCGTGTGATGCGAGGAGTGAATCTTTCTCTTAGTCCAAGGACCTACCACGAAAGAGTGAGTAGACATGGATACAATGTCCTCATTTTTATTGTCGTGCGCCAGTCCATCAGTTTCACTCTGTTGGTTCCTTCACTTCCGGCCTTTCTGCCTACGAAGGGCTAATGGCTCTGCGTTAATTTCAAGATAGCGGAGTCAGCAGTGCAATAGTGGAGCCTGGATACCTGTTAATTGTAGGTGTTGATTAAAAACCTTCACCTCTGCACATTTCTTATTTCGGCTTCCACAAGCCATCATCTGTTGTGTTAGAAAGCGGCCCAGCGAGCGAGAGGAATGCGTTCAGGGCAAGCTGTAGCCAATCTGACCCTAAAGGCTGTCAGTCAGCAATTATGCCGGTGTAAATACAAAAACAACCGCCAGTTTATACCCATGTTGTTTGCTAATCCGTCTTCTGTGAGCGCCATTCTTTTTAAAATTCTGTAATGGGAAAAATCACGCAGCGAGGGAAATCTACAAAAGGCCGCGTGCTACGGGGGTGTTTTTCGTTTTGTTTTGTTATTTTAACAAAATCCGAGAGCATTTCTCGTCGGATGCTGGGACGTTAATTGCATACTTGCAGCCTTGGAGTTGAAGCCTAACGAGCTTGAATTGTGTTTGGCATTTGCAATAGGTACAAGTATGTGTAAAAGACAGCATAATATATACAATTATGTAGTTATGACACCCTGAAAGTGGAGCGGACTTGCAAAAGAGCGCTGTGACTTGAAATTGCATTGTGAGCTGCACAGATAATGTGCATATTGAGACATTTTAGAACAAAGCTTTCAACGTGATAGTTTGTACAGCATGTTGCAGCTAATTATGCAAGTGGAGCAACATTTTTTCTTCTTTAGGTCGGTGAGCAAAAATATTTACAATGTTATACATTTTGATAATTTTGATTTCACCTTTACTCCTGATGCTGGGAAATGAGCCTGTGAAGTAGGGAGGAAGCTATTTATTGATGCTTTGATTCGATGTGTCCAAAGTAACTGTTGGTTTATTGCATATACATTAAGTGAGGAAAATAGTATTGAAGTGAGGAAAATCGTAATGAAGGGAGGAAAGTTTAATACCTCTTAATAGACCTTCGAAACTGTTCCTTGTCAGAATTATTCAGTAAAATGACAAGGGATAACACGTGGAATGCTCTTAAAGTGTCAGCAGTTAACAGTTACCTTGGGTATTTAAGTCCATCACGTTTCAATATATCATCACTCTAAATGGGGCACAACCTTACGGAAATCAGTCATGGCCTTGCTCCAATAGGAATAGTCTATCCTCAGAACAGGAGCACAAGGAACCTCAAACCGATTCAGCCTTGTCGGGCTTTGTTCGCGAGGTGCAAAGCGCAGCAAGCAAGGAACTCATGTGTGAGCATGCCCCTTCCACTGAGGGTCAGGCGTGCAACACCCATTGGGCTCACTGGGCTTCAACCCCCCCCCCGTGTCGTGGGTGTCAGCCCGGGCAGAGACAGCTTCGCGGGCTGGCGAGCATCTTATTGCAGCCGCACCAGAGTACTTAACAGGTCTTTAAAAGACCATTTACTTACAAATTAGGCTTTTGTTGTGTGTTGACCCCTTCTTTCAGCCACTCTGTCTAAGGTGGAAGAATTAGCCCCCCCCCCCCCGAAATATTTTTCAGCCCCCCCCCCCCCCGAAATTTGGCTCTAGTTGCCCGCCTGCTGAGGGTACCACCTTGAAATAAGAAAGGATGATCAGTGGAATGCTTGCAATAGTACTTGGCCCTAACAGTCACTCAGGGTGCATTCTAGTCCATTGTTTTTTCCAAAACATCCTTCACAAGGGACACATCCTAAAGCTCAGGCTGGAAAGTTCCATTCGGATCAGGACCACACTGATTTTCATGTGGGTGGCCCGTCTGCAGTGGTGCAGTAAGCCAAAAATGATGAACAGGAGTGCAGCCCCAATCAATATTTAGGGGGCATACCATTCTGGGAGTTGTAGACCTTATTTTATAACCAAACCTGCAAATCCTAGAATGCAAAGAACATAACCAGGTGTGGATGAGCCACTGACGCATGGGGCTGGATGACTTGAGATGTCTGAGTTGAATTTTCCTCCCTCATTTTATCAGGTATTTTTTGTCTCTGCTTGATCACAAGTGAAAATTTCATTTCACTGTACTTTATTGGTAAAATCATTTAGCGAATAATCACATGTAACTGTGAAACGTTCACTTAATGTATTGTGACCTCATTTTTTGGGGAAACAACCTTTACCACTCAGCCAGAACCCTGCATGTCTTTACCACGCAGGCTTAATTTCATTGTAAAGGTATGATTGGTAAAGGTATATCCGTTGTAAAAGTTTTAAAGGTATGTATATGTAAGTATTAAAGGTTTTAAGTTATATGTATATATATATCTACATATCTATATCGTTATATATATATATATATAAACATGGGATGCACTCAGCACAACCCCTGCTTAGCTGATTCTGGAAGACTTTAAATTCCTTCACCTCAGTAGATATGAAACCCTTCATTAAAATGGTCCTGTGACTGCCGATTTCAACACTGTAACTTGAATGCCCACTGTATCTTTACAGGTTTGTGTATTAGAATCTGTCAGATTTGTAAAATCATTTTAGCAAATGGCAAACAGTACAATTCCCCTCTTCCCAACCACAGTGCATTAATTGCAAAATAGGTAGTCACAATTGCTAATCTGAAGGATTTTGAAATCAAACAGTAATGGGATATTTTCAGAATGTATTTATTCTATTACATTTCAGGGTTTTGTAGATTTTGAGGAACCATAATGCAGTAGTCCCAGAGAATTTAGCACGAAAAAGAAAAATTTGTAGTTCATGCTGATGTATGTGGGTTGACAGGGTGCAAGTTTTGCTAACCATTGTCAATAGAGTTGCGGATCCCCAAAAATATAGTACATGAGAGCACTGTTTTAAAGCCCCAAAGTAAACCAGAACCTGCAATGCCGGCATTTGCTTCCCTGTATGTAACCGATTAGGCACAGGTTTTCTATGCATTTTTGTCCTCATTAAACAGTACTTCTTTGACAGTATTAAGGTGGGAATTCCATGCTTTGTTTCATTGCCATGATATGGTAGGGCAGATTAATTTAAACATAAATAGATCATGCCTTTATTTTAAGGGGCTCAATCCACATGTAGTCACTTTCACTGCAACATGCTGCACATAGTCCTCCAGAAGCTTCTAAGATTGGTGACCTCGAAGTGATGCATGCAAATAAAATGGACATTCAGTTTAAGAGAAAATGTACATTTTACTCCTTTGTGAATTATGAGGCAGTTGTGTGCCCTCTTACAAAGTGAGCAATCACTGTGACCAACTACAGTGTATGCAGCCACAAACAAAAGAAAATCAATGAATGAAGCATACGCCCTGAGAGAAAAATTGAACTTGAAAGTAAAATCACACATGAAAGTGGCTATTGGCTCTGAAATGCAATGATATACTGTAAGGAGAAGATAATTCTGAGGTGGCAGATGATCCTCCACATTAAATGATCTACAGCTAAAGGACCAAATCTTACAAGGCTGAGAACATAAAAGGTTGATAAAGATTCTGGAAAAGAATACATTATATGTTAACAACATTTTCCTGTTGAGCTTCATGAATACAATAATTTCAATGTTCAAAAACAGAAAATATTTTTGTTTGTAAAGAACTAATGTATTCCATGTTCGACAAATACATTAGAAAAGTTAATGTATGCACAGTTAAATACTAGAAAAACTCTTCTGTACAACCTAACATCACTTTATGATCTGTCTTGTGGGGTTCCGATCCACCGTTCACTATCCTAGCTATAGCATACTGTGTCTTCCTATAGCACAGGTTTACACACATAAGAAAATGTTGTTGTACATACCTCAAACGCTCTTGAACCCAAGCCAACATATAATTCACATATTGTAAAACATCTTCAGGGCTATACTGGGTCATACTTAACTATTGTCTCCTCTAGCTGTAACTCATGGGCACATACTGACATGAGATGAAAATCAAAAGAAAACCCAAAGTGTTGGGTATAGAGACCTTGTCCACAAGCTAAAGGCTCTTGACTCGTTCAAGTGAATATGCAGTCCGGCAGGTAGAAGAATAGGTGTGATTACGCGGCGCCCCTCATATGAAGATTGTTTCACAGGGTGACACCGACCCCCCCCCCCACGAGTCCATGGAGCGAGATTTCTCAAACCAAAAAATTTACAACGTGACATAGGGAACGTATGTAACAACAGCGCATGCTTTATTAGTAGCAGCGTTCACTTTATTTAATAATTTTTTCTTCACTTCACAATTGTTTATTTCCTATTTAGGTATATTAGGAGTGGCATACACAGGGCTGCTCCCTGTGTGGTCCTGAGGAAGAGCTAGGGGAAGCTCAAAACATGTTGATCCCACACTGCGGCCCAACTCATTATAGTTAGGTTCCACAGTGAACCCCCCTTTTTAGACATAACAACCTAGGAGCAGGAATACAATTTGATGATGCCCACTAGCAAGGTATTTTTAATCACTTTCATCCACTCCCCCAAAAAATGCACTACACATAGTCTACCTACAAGTGCTCCTACGTAACTCCGCAAGTCGCAGCACGCCTCAGTTCGTAGAGGACTGGGATGGCCCCAATGATGAAGCATGTCACCGTGGGGTAATCCTGGTGAGTGTGGGGGCTCAAGAAAGAATTTTTTTTTCTTTCTCTAAGGCGCTTCTCTAACATGAACAAGTCAAGAGCCTTTAGCCTATGGACTTAGGGGCCTATTAGGATGACGGGCGGACTTTGTCCGCCCGTCATCCTACCCGGCCACCACAATGCTAAAAATGCATTTGCATAGACAAAGCGGCAGGCACCGCGCGGTGCCTGCAGCTTTGTTTATGCAAATGAAGGAGGGTACCACAGGTACCCCCCATGTGCACCCCCACCTCTCCTTCACTCTGAGGCCCGCAGGGGGGCCCCAGATTGAAGACCGCATGCTTTTCCGTGGTAGCATCACCACCGCGGAAAGGCATCTACACAAGCCCATCATAATATGGCTGGCGGTGTCTAATAGACACCGCCACCATATTAAACCATTTCCGCCCGGTCACAAGGCGACCGCAGCGGAAAAGCGGCGGACAGTCTTTCCGTCCGCCGTGGCCCCCCCGCCATCCTAATATGGTGGGGGGAATTCTGGTGCGGATGGCGGGCGGATTGCCCTCGCCAGCCGCCGCCAGCCTGGCGGGGGCACTCCGCCCGCCATCCTAATGGCCCCCTAAGTCTCTATACCCAACATTTTGGGTTTTCTTTTGAATCTATATGCCCGGAGGATGACCTAGTCTTTACTCCTCCTACTCCCCTACTTGTGACATGAGATGAAATTCCACATTTGTATTTTTGTATCTGTGTATCATAAGAATATTTTTTGAGACAAATACAATGTTCCTTTTTTAACATAGTATTTCCAATTATACTGCCTCTGTGCCACACATGTATCAAATCCCAATTTTGAACTAAGGTGTCTTTCAACCTTCCAAAACCCTTCATAAAGAAATATAATGTTCCTAATTCGAAAAAAGCTAAGCTAACATGATGATTCCATGACATGAAACCTGTGTATTTCCTCAAAATATCCGCTGCATGCAAAGAATGGTGAAACTGGCATTCTGAACAATGGATAAGGATCCTCATAAAGTTGATGTAAAATTGATATTAGGTTGTACAGAAGATGTTTTTAACATTTTCCATATATATGTCAGACCTGGAATAAACAATGTTTAACATTTAAAAACTGTTTCTGTTTGTGTATATTGAAACTATTATCTTCCTGTAACTCCCACAAGAAAATGTTGTTTACATTTTAACATATAAATCAGGTGGGCACTGATTGCCTTGGGTTGTAGTAGAGTAGGACCCAATATATATCTGAACGAATACTATATAATATTTGACCAAATGTTTGTTTGCCTCTAAAATTATTCTTGGTAAACACTCAAAAATTTCAATGTAGAGTAGTTTGCTGTACATTTCTTAAGAAATCATAATCAGTGTTTAACATTCTTTGTCATACACCAAGGATGAAGGACATCTTTATAGACACACCCTTTAGATGAGATGAGATTATGGGATGCTTAGTTTTTTGGGCTGGGCATATGATCTGTTTTTTTTTAGTACACCATGAGGAGTTGCTATTTGAACCTGCGATGGTGTCTCATGCATTGGTCAGGAAGATTGAATGGATAGAATTGTGATTTCTTAAATATCTGCAGGTGTTCGATATCTGGAGGTGTTCGGTAACCCAGATGCGATGCAAGGTGGATGTGAGTTCTACAGACGAAGGGCTGCAAATCAGCCAACTTACTGACACAGTGAGTGTTAGACTTGTCAGCCTTAGGGTAGTCTTCCCCACAATGTTTGCCTTCCTCCTCCATTTTTTTCCTGACATTGTTTTTTTCTGGTATTAGGACTCTGTGCACTTTACCACTGCTAACCAGTGCTAAAGTGCATGTGCTCATTCCTTATAACATGGTGATATTGGCTTTTTCCCAATTAAATAATTTAATTTACTTATAAGTTCCAAGTAAAGTGCACTACATGTGCCCAGGGACTAAAAATTAAACACCACTAGTGGGCCTGCAGCACCGATGTTGTCACCCACTTAGGTAGCACTTTGAACATGTCTCAAGCCTGCCTTTGCAGAGCCTGTGTGTGCAGTTTAAACTGCCATTTCAACCTGGCAAAACAAACCTTTGGCCAGGCCAACCTTCCTTTTTAGTACATATAAGTCAACCCTAGGGCATGCCCTAGACAGCCCAGAGGGCAGGATGCAATGTAGTTAAAAGGTAGGACATGTACATGTCCTCTTAGTGAAAAACTCTCAAATTTACTACTGCAAGACCTTTTTCCCTGTAGGATGACATTGTAGTTGCCTTATTAAATTTTAGTGTGATTTCCAAATAGGAAGAGATAGCCAGTTCATGTTTGGTGTGTGTGGAATCCTAAATTAAAATTCTAACCTATGGTGAAGTTGGATTTTAAATTGCAATTCTGAAAATTCCACTTTTAAAAAATAGGCCTTTTCTTGCCATATCCATTTGGTATCTGCAGCCTTTCTCTGGGTCACGTGACTGGGTGTGAGTGACAGTTGGGCTTCGTGTATTCCTCCCAGACAGCCACACAAAATAAGGAGCTTAGGTTTGCCTACATGGGCCACCACTGCCAGGATGGCAGGGAGGAGCTGTGCTCAGCCCCCCAAACACTTGAATAGGCTGTGTCCTGGCTTCACACAAAGGGCCTAACATCACTTCACCCAGCTTGAAGCCAGGGAAGTGAAGGCACTGTCAAGAACCATGGCACCATGGTATAAAAGAAGGACACAAGACACCAACTCCTCAGTACACTTCTGGACCTGGTGATACTCTGCCAGGACTGTTGTGCTGCTGAAGCACTGACACTGTACTGTACTCCTGCTTTGCTGTGCTGACCTGCTACCTGCTACCCTCTTGCCTGGGTGAGAAAAGGGGTGACTCTTTCATGTGGGCAGAGGAGCGTCACCCCACTGTTTTCTCGCAGTGCGAGAACCAAAAACATAAAATGGTATTATGAATACCATTTTATGTTTCTGCTTCTTGCACTGCGAGAAAGCAGAAGCATTTGGTTGGGGGCGGGCGGTTTGGCGGTCCTGCTGCAGGGCAGAGGAGGAGTGGCTTACCCACTATTGTGGGCACTGACTGTTTGGTTGGCCCCAGGGCTGACCACACCAGTCATACCCACTCTCCGCTTTCTCCATGTAGGCTGCATGGAGCCTGCATGGAGCAAACGGCCTCACGCCTGTGTGGTCGGCATCCCAGCCAACTAGAACACTGCCATTGCGGCATTGTGATTGGCTATGGGGAGGAGAGGGAGCCTGCCTGCTTCCTGGGACTCGGAGGGACGTGATGCGGGACCGGACCGAGCAGACAAGGTACATTTTTTTTATTAAACCCCCTGTGTGGACCCCTCCCTGCGCGAACCCCCTCCCACCCGTGAGTCATGCCAGCCGCGACTGGGTGAGAAGGACTGGACCTGCATCTCTTGAACCCAGAACACAGAGTGACTCAGGATTGTTGGGTGGCCTCCTGATCTGAAGCCTCAGGAACATAACAGGCTTCCAACAACCTTGCTCTGCCATCTGTGAGTCTACCCTGCCAAGTGGTGCCACCCAGTCTTGGACCCTTGGAAGTGGGCCTTAGGTGCTTCCCAACCTCTGTGGATCTAGCAGAACCTTGCATCTCCTCTGCTGCACATCACATCCCAGAGCAGAACCAACACATTGCACCACTGCGTGGTTTGAACCCATTGCCAAGACCCACATCGCTGCAGCCCTCAGAACTGATGCATCGCCCTGACTGCGTGTCACAACTGAGGACCCTCGCATCTCCTGTCGACAGGCCACCTCGACAACGATGACAGGCTCCGCATCACAACCTCACAGCTCTTCGAAATCGAAGCATCGGCCCGACTACTCACCACATTCTCGACGCCAGACTTTGCATTAAAAGCCATCGTCGACGGGATCTTCTAAAGCAGTGCTGAACCTCACCTCACAGCACCTCAGTAGCTACGCATCTCTTCGGTTGTGCTACACATTTTTGACGTGGATCCTTGCAGTGCTCTGAATCCCAGATTTAAGATACTTAACTCAGTGGCCCTAACTGGGTCCATGTAGTCGGTCCGTGCTCCATTGTAGTTAGCCTGAACTTTTGACTTTGATCCTTCCGGCTCAACCAGATATCCATTGTTGATGCTTCGTGCTTTTTGGTGCTATTTTCGCTGAAATCTTTAAAAACTCATAACTGCCGTTGTACTGATTGAAATGTTGTCATTTTGTGTATGTTTTATTTATTAAACATGTTTCTAACTGTTGTGGGCTCCTTTTGTTGTGTGTTTTAATTGTGTTACTGTTTGAAGTGTTGCACAAACACTTTGCACATAGCCTCTAAGTTAAGTCTGACTGCTCTGTGCCAAGCTACTAGGGGGTTGAACATAGGTTAATTTGAGGTTTGCTTGCGCCTTACCCTGACAAGAATTGTGGTTGCTGCTTGACCAGGGCTCACACCCCTGTCAATCAACCACCCACATTCTTACAGTGAGTTTTCTGTGCTCCGTATTGTCAGAAACACATTTGTGACATGGACAATGCATCAACTTCAGGAAATCTCCTATAATTGTGAATAAGTAAGCTAAAAAAAAATCCAATTTAGCCAAAAGTTCAGTAAACCTACCATTTAAATACCTAGGCTTGTTATGTCATTCCTGCTTAGATGATTTCTTTAAAAAAATTAAAGATATTTTGATTTGTTTATAATGAATAAAACTAGGGCATAAATGAACAGCAGGATCTATTTTGGTTCCCTTTTAAAGTCTTGCATTCTCGAAACTTCTACAAATAAGCAAGGATAGAAGTCACTTAGCTATGCTTTTCCTATGACATGCCCCTAAGACAGCATCTATTCTACAGCTTAAACCGATCGTTACTCGCTCCCCGGCAACTGCAGATGGATCAATAATCTCCACCGCTGCACATTGCGGAGACTTTTCCCATGTCTGCCTGCTGGGACATGCTTCAGGTAATTCAATTAAGGATGGGGAAGGTGCATCTCCTTTTGCTGTGTGTAGGGATACGCTAAAGTCCCCAACAATTGTGAGAACCATAAAGGTTAGATACTTCGCCTATGTGAAAGCAATGATGTACCTTTCCTGAAGTCTTGGATCAGGAGTACAAACCTTTCTGCATTGGCACCTGCTTTGATCACATGTGCTAGTTTGCACAGATGCAATTTAGCACCATTTTACATTTTCCTAAGCAAAAGTCAATGCTCATTTTCTGTCTGTTGTAGTCAAAAGATGAACATTGATTTTTTTTTCTACAGCCAATTGGTTGGTTATTGTTATTGTTCAACAGTGTAGGATAGAAGCTAATCAGAGAGATACAAAGTGGTACATTTAGGAGTGTCAATAAATAGTGAAGATTGGTTAGTATGACGACCTCCAAAGGCATTACCTTCAATCATGAATTTACAGAAACTTACATGGGAAAGGGATTTCTACGTCGGCATTAAACTCGGGCAAAAAGCTGGGGCCTTCAGTTCGGCAGGGAGTGTATTCAAGTAGATGCTCTAAGAACAGCGGGATCTGCATCTGAGACAATGGAGGGTACCATGAGTAGGCAGAGATTGGCTAAATGCAGTACTAATGTGGGTGAAACCCTTCTTTGTTGTTGTATAACTAACTAAATACAAATATGTATGTTAGTACTAAATTTCACCTGAGTGAAAATGTCCTCAAAGTAAAAGAAAATGGCAACATCCTGAGCACTTTATGTAATGCGGTTCTTTTGAGTGCTAGTTTTCGATTAGAAAAAAACAAAATCCGCGACTCTCTTTTTTTATACATCACTGCATTCGAAGAACAACAGTGATCACACTGTTACAAAAATGTTGGCCTTCTTTTGCAAAAAATCTGTCAAAAATGTGCTTCATCAGGTTTCATTTTGGTTTTCTTCAGGCTACCTTGTTAACTTAAAGGAATTTTGCTTTTCCTTTTCAAGAAAGTTTTTACCAGTTTATGGTAAAATGAGTTACCAATTTCACTAAAGATTGCAACGTATTTTTCGGGCAGGATGGAAGCTTAAAGGGTGTAGGATGTGGTCAGGATTTTTTTCTGAATTTGCTAAAGCAAAAGGGTCACTTGAAAACACCCATCTATTCAATTTTCTTTGCAATAATTTTCACATAGTGCAAGACAATACAAAATCTGTCATCCCTGCTTCACCTCCATTTAGTATTTATCAAAAAGTCACAAAGGATGGACAGTAGCTATTATTAATTGTGTCATGGGTTTAAAAATGTGAATTAGATCCCTGTAGCCCCAGAATGTCTCTTGGTTAGATTTTGAGCATCTTTAGTTGAAGGTGATGATTTAATCTGTCATGCACATTAACCTACACATAGGAGAATATGTGTACATCTCCACTATGTGTTGATGTCAGTGAGTGCCTGTTGAATGGATGCGGAATAAGTGACTTCTTTAACAATGTTCAGGTTTTAGCTCTTGCTGCATTGTCGGCTCCTCCGCTAAGGTGAGGAGCATCACCCCACTGCTCGTTAAGCAGTGGAAAATATAAATAAAGTTATAATAACAACAAGTTGTTATCATTTTCTTTTTCTTTGCGGGACTCCATCCAGGTCGTGCGTAGTGGGGCTGGCCTGGCCTCACTGCCGTCAGAGGTTTGGCTGGCCAGCCAAACAGTCATGCACACTTGACATGTTCTGCACTCGGCTGTGTTGCACAGCGCAGTGGAGAATGTGCCCAGCCTCCCATGTACTGCATGAGCTGCCAAACAGGTCGCTCAGACCAATCATTACGCTTCTCTTGCAGCGTCATGATTGGCTGGGAGAGTCCGGGAGACTGGGTGCTTCTGGTGCTGGTGAGGACAGAGTAGAGACATGTGGCAGCAGCGAAGATGAGGATGGTAAATGATGGATGGAATGCTGAATAATGCAAACATTCACCCCAAGTCACAAAGATCTGGGTTTAATCCATCATTCTTTTGCTCTCCACGTCACCCCAGTTTGGACTCAGCCATATGCAAATTAGTCTTGACCCGGTTCCTCATGGGTAAAGTCCAGCTCGAACTGCCAAGGCAGGTCCATCCTGGACCAGTAACAAGCATCCTGGGACTAGTTTCGGAGCATCACCCCTCATCAGCCAGGCTAGGTTGAATCCAGTAGTGCAGTGAGCATGGGACCCACGTCTGGGCATACCCTTCTCACTTAAGACGACAAAAGCAAAAAGATCAAATAATGGACAAAATGCTGAACAATGCAAACATTTACCCCCAGTCACAAAGATCTAGGTTTATTCCATTTTTTTTTGGCTCACCACGCCACCCCAGTTTGGACCCAGCCATATGCAAATCAGTCTTGACCTTGTTCCTCATGGGAACAGTCCAGCCCGAACTGCCATGCCAGGTCTTCCATGGACTGGAAAAGAGCATACTGGGACCGGTTTGTGGTACAACCCCTCATCAGCCAGGCTAGTTTGAATCCAGTGGCGCAGTGAGCAAGGGACCCATGTTTGGGCATACCCTTCCCACTTATGGCGACAAAAGCAAAAGCAACAATTAATGGACGGAATGCTGAACAATGCAAACATGCACCACTAGTCACAAAGATCTGTGTTTAATCCATCGTTCTTTTGCTCATCACGCAACCTCAGTCCCATTACACCCTGTCCTTGGATGCCAAAGTCAGTCCAGCAACCACATCTTGAGAGTTTAAGCTTTGGTCCACAGCTAGGATGGAGGCAGTGAACCCACTATGCGAGTGATGGAAACCCTATGTCCCACCTACCTCAAAATTTGGAAGGTAGCAGCAGAGAGGTTGGGGGTTTCTGGCATTTCCCTATCGACAAACCCTAAATCAGACCCTACATGATGGGTATGCATTTTGAATGGCCAACCACTGAGTTACATGGGGACATTTATGCACTGCTCATAGAAAAAACATTGGTCCAAAAGTGTTTTGGGGCTTTACCATCTGACCAGTCACATTTAATACATTTCTACTAGGGTACAACAAAATGAAAATCATCTGAATCTGATTGTAACCCTGAATAATAGTTTGTTTCAGCCCTTATTTATTCCTTTAGCGTCTAGTACAGCTGTGGAATGCTTTTTTAAAGATTAATCAGATCAGATCTAATCAATAAAAAGCAACTATGTAAGTGTAAATATTCCTGAACTGTATGTTTTTACATTATTTATTCAGTAATCTATTCACATGATGTGATCCATAGTGCTGTGTTTGACATTTCTATAACCTGTGACGACCACACCTTACTTTTAGCCAATTTGGTTGTATTAACTTTACTGAAATTCGAAAAATGGAAGCCTGAATTCGCCTTTTACAGGGTTAAAGTACACGACCTACTGGTCACAACAGTTGTCAGCAACAAAGGTTACATCAATGAGCCATCTTGACTGCTTATAGACAAAATGTATACATAAATATTGTGTATGTGGTGTGCTCAATTTACAATGATTGGGGCAACAGGTGTAAGTATTGATTTTTTGTTATGATTGCTGGGAATAGAGAAGAAAAATCGTTATTTTAAATTCAAGTACACATTTTACAGGCAGAAATGCAGAACCCCTGTGAGCTCCAAAGTAATATATAATTACATACATATTTATGTGAATACGTATATAATGCTGGGATTGCTATACAGAAGTCCTAATTTTAGAGTGGACTAGGACAGTGGCTCTTAAGAATACAAAAAAGGTATTTTGAAGTAGTGACTCTCTTGTGATTGATGTTGAGTATATTTATTAACTATACACGTGAATCTAAATGACTGCATAGTAGTATCTTATTTGCAAGTTGTATTTACCTTCAAGTCATGAACAGGGGATATCTTGAAAGCAATCTTCGGAGAATTACCGTTCCTGCTGAAAATTGGGAAAATCAAATGAAAGCCATAGACAGAGGAATTGTTTGTGATAGGGCTTTGTTTTCTTGGAAGCAGATGTGGTCCCATTCAGTCATTGGTGTGTGAAAAGTGAGTTTAAATATATATATATATTTTTTTATGGAGCGTAAGGCAGCTAAGTTAATCTTTTAAAGGCAGTTTCAGTCTGTTTCAGGGCAATGCCCAGAACAATAAGTGAGCTTTCTCCATGTTTGATTCATCTGGGTTCACTTTGGAGAGATGGGCAGCATTTTTATCTCAGATTCTTGGTAGGTTGGTATCATGGGCTAAGTAAAGGGTCTGTCCAGAAAAGGCCTTGTGCATTTTACATAGTACCGTGATAATTGGCTGTACAGGAAACCAGAAGAAGGACATAGCATGAATCACGTGTTCCTTTAGATTTAGGCACCATCTGACTGAAAAAATGAAAGTTTAAGCTTCACAAAGTTCCACAAGCATGTACATGAAATTTAAGATGTGTGATATTTGAAGAAAGGCACGGTTAGCCAAACATGCTCTCTGGCCTGGAAGATAAATTGAAATGGACTAATTTGAAAAGGAAAAAATACAATTAATTAAAGAAAAAAATAGCAAAATTGATAACAAGTTTTCCAAAACATATTTTTTGCTAGTACTATAACTGGGCTTGGCCTAGTGTAATGCCAGATTCAGGTTTAACACCAAACCTTGTGGGAGAATAAATGATGGTCATACGTGCTGCTCTGAGGTAATGGAATTCCTCTGTTATGTTAATAAAGACTCAGCACCCTCGGTGTGTGAGGGTAGTGCTTCACTTTAGAGAGGTCGACAATATTGATCTACTATAATATTACATCCACCAACACCTCAACACAATGTAAGTACATATATACTATTCTTAACTCCACCTATAATTAGCTTAGAAGGTGCTTGTAAATCAAGTTAAGAACAGTAGTGATATGCTTCACTTGCAATGTATAGGGAGGTTGATATAGTGGATGGGATATTTTTGTAATACAATATAACAGGTGTGATGTAGTAATCCCCCTACTCTGCCGTATCAGTGTAGTCATTACTTTCAGTAGAAGATCTTCACTGATGCCAAGCCAGGGAACTTGCGCTTCCGATTGAATAGTGGATTTAGATTGCTTCATTTAGACTTCAACCTTAACTCACTAGTCCATGTCATATGTAGTGACATATCTGGAGTAATGGTATATTGTTTAAGTACATATGTTATTTTCAACTTTTATTGAAATGGGTTTCAAACATAACAGCCCAATCCACTAAGACATGCACTTACAACCAGTGAGATCACGCATCCTATTTTTGGTGGACATTTTTTTGTTCCTTCAAAAAAAAACAAGAATTTAGAGCTAGAGTACGTGCGTCATGGTTTCGTCCAATGTGACACATAAGTATAGCTTGAGATCTTTATATTTGGCTCTGCTCATTCACCAGGTATGCATAATCTTTATATGGTTGGCAGGATTTTCTGTCCGAAAATGTGCAGTTCCGGAATAGGCCAGTTTTCCCGAATGTCTTGGACTGTGTAGGCATCTCACATTTCTGTTGACTTTTCCATTAAAAAAAGGCAAGGTTTTGCTCCAAATGAAAATATGAGTGAGAAAATACATATTTGTTGTGCTTCCTCCCAAAATCTTCTAAATTGTCGAAATGCTTAGTTTAGTATTTAGGACCCATGATCGAGATGTTAACTGTTCATCATACAACTGTACAAGAAGCTCTCTCTGCTGGCTCACAATTCATCGCATTAGTTGTGTTTATTTAATGAACATCATATAGTTAATATTATGCTGTGATAGAATCATGTAGTTCCCTACTTACTCCCTCTTTGAGAGTCTCAGCATTGGATTTATCAATCTCTCTCTTCTGAAGTTGTAAGGAATGCAAAGTTTATGATACTGACTCAAGTACCTTAAAATGTAACTGGAGCAATGGATAAAGATATATGTTACGCTTTCTTTTCACTCCAGTATGTAACATTCTGTCATGGTGCACACTCTTGCATTCCTTACTAAACCTCTTCCGAGCTCGGTGTAAGTTTATAATGTCACTTCTGGCTGACTCCGTGTCAACATTCAAACATCGTACTTCTGTCTTGTGAATGAGATGAAACAATGAACCTAAGTACTCTCTAATCGTCTTTTTCAATCCTACAGCTAAAATCTCTGGAGATGGCGGCCAACATTGCAAGGGAGCTGGCGGAACACACCAAGAGCCAACTGAATGCTGGTGACATCACGTACTCTGTACGCGCCATGGATCAGCTGGTGGAGCTGCTGGACGTTCAACTCAGAAATCTGACCCCAGGTGGCAAAGACAGCGCTGCACGTAGTTTAAACAAGGTAATTATGAATTAAACTCAGAGGATGTCCAAACTCTGACACACATAAGCTCAATTTTCTGATGATCTGAATCATCTCTAAGATAGACTTGTGACCTACTGGCCTCTGCTTTTTGTGCTTTGCGACAGTGGGTATCAACCAGCATGCCACCCCAGTTTTAAAACCCTCTCTTCCTTTTAAGTTAGCCTGGCCTTCACAGGGTCTACCTATCGTAATATCCTTACCGAGAGCTTTTCATTGATGAAATCCAATTTTCTTATCTTATTGCAGGATTGATACCATTAACCCATCTCACTTGCCCGCTTCAGAATTTCAGAATGCACCAGGAAAAACCTGGCATGCTGTCCATTTGTGGGTTTTATGCATCATTCCGAGAAGGAAAGTTCGAAATTGGGCATTAAGGGACACCCTGTAAATACTACACCAAGCAGGATCGGTAGTTACAGTATTTACCACTTGGGTTCAAGGCCAGTTTTTAGGTGCCCCTAATATGTTTAGGTTGAATATTTGACTGAGCGGGCCTCATGAGGTGATCGAATGCCATGTGCTGAAATCACTTGGTTACCAGGCCAATAGTGGGCCAATCTCTACCCCTTATGATTAGCAGTTCCTTACATAAGGATGTAAATTGTCTGTCTAGCCTCCGTCCGAGGATTAAAAGGAAAGATATGTCTGAGTTCTACAGTCTACCCAAACTGCCAAATCACTGCCTTCTTTGAAGTTTGCGAATAACCATAGAGAAAAACATCTCAATTAAGACTGTTGTTTCAGTGGCATGTTAAAAAAAGGCTTAAGACACCTACCGGAACAGTGGAATCATAGTTTTTACAGTAATGGTACACCCTGTCCTTAACTTTGCGAGCTTAATTGGATAACATTCTTATCCAATTTTTATATTCAAATAGAGGTATTCGCGTAAATTCTCAGATTTTTTTCATTACCTACCCTTGAGCAAAGTTCGATTTCCAAACAAAGATAATGGTTAAATTGGGGGAAATCATTGTGTTTCCAGAACGAAATATCTAATTCCAAACTTAGAAACGTGTTTCATATTTATAAAAACAATAAAGAATATACAATCCAATACCGTTGTTTTTAATCCGCCCTTGATTACTCCTTGTCTGGAAATGCCATTTTCCTACAAGCAATGCTTCTTTAATATTTGTGTATACCATGTGAAAGAAATGGGGGCAAATGCCTTTTCACATTTCTTTACCTCTCATTCTGTCATTTTAACTCGCAGCCCACTCTGAAAAGTTGCTCAAAGGAACCACAAAAACATGAGGCAACAGTTTGAACCACCACTTAATTTAAGGGACAATATAAATGCACTGATTATTAAATTATCAACATTATTTTAACACGTCTCTCAATGAAGGCACGAAGGCAAGCCAAGTCTCTTAAAAAAATCTTTAATCCCCTTAAAAAAAGTACATGCAAAATAACCAATTTCGCTATCATTGTCCATTCAGTTCGAAAAAAGACAGTTGCCCCCAAAATGAGTTAGTACCCAATCTACCCAGGACTGGAAATGTCCCATTAACATTTCAATTGTATATTTCCTCTGCTACCTTTGAGGTTATGTTATGTTCCCATTTTTACACTGTGGCTTGCACTATCATTTTGGACACCACTGGCAGAGGATGAATATTTCAGTAGAGCCTAGAGTCTTATTTACAAGAAAGCAAGTGCATCGCATGCACATATATGCATAAAGAAATATAGATTTCAAATTGAGCATTTTAGGTTGTTATGGTGGATGATATTGTTAACACAGCACAGGCTTTATTGCATGTGGGGAAGTCCTGGTGGCACCACCAACTCCCTGAAATTGTTTCCTTATCCTTACAAATGAGTTCTCTGGGATGACCAACTTTTTGTAGAAAGGACAGCTCCGTCTGTCAGGACTCAGATATTTATTTGTGTCCCTTGGCTAGCTTCTATGATGAACACCGCAACAACTAATGTTGTATGGCTATAAGGTGCTTCTGCAGCGTCCTGTCCGACTGTGTTGAAGTATGTTCACAGAATGAGCTGTGGCGGAGCACCACCGCTGGTTAGTCCTGACATTCGCATTCAATAGTCGCTTTTTTCGGATCCTCCGGATAGATGTTTTTCCTGTGTTCAAGTAGGCGTCTGTTTGGTACTGCCCACTGTTATGGGGGTAACAAGGAGCTCATTTGTGTTGCCGTGCCCGCTCCATGGTCACTTCCAGGAGTTCAGTGAGATCCCATCAGCTCTGCAGAGTTGATGTTGCTCAAATCAATATTCCCTCCGCATTAACATTCTGGAGTGTGTGGCGGCCTGCAAAACAGCGTTGCGACTCAGTGAAGCAAATGACAGGTCCAGTAATTTACTCGCACTCATTCCCCACTTAATTCTTTAGAGAAGCGGCCATTCGGTGTGCATTTAAGAATGCATGAATTAAGGCAGTGAGCAGGAGAAGGTGGCAGTGTGGTTGCTGCTCGGAGCGGGATAATTTTCACCTCCGCTGATCAAGGAGTGTGCTGCTAAGCAGTTTGCAAAGATTTCTCTTTTTTCTATTTTGTATAGTGTCGAGGCAGAAAAAAGAAATCCCTGAGTCATCAAATACCTGTTTATCATTAAAATGAGTACATAGGGGATTAAATTCGCTGCTTTTGAAGAGATTCAGCATTAAAATATTGCTAACAGAAATGCTAACACAGTTGTGTACTGCCATAATATGTAGGTGCATCAAGTGTATGCGTCTGTGTGACAGTTAAAGAATCAGAAGTGCACACTTCTATGATGACCTTAACCCCTTCGACGCTCATGACGAGCTCAGCTCGTCATGAGGTACGCCTGTCGTACGCTCATGACGAGCTGAGCTCGTCATGTAACGCGTTTTTTTTTAAAACTCAGCGTACGGCGGAAAAATGCGCCGCACGCATGAGGTTAAAAATATTAATTGCTTAAGTCTTAATACTCTTTTTTTGTAAAAAATTGTCTCCCCAAGAGAAAAGGTAGTGGGTGGCTACGGCTTTGCTTGTTTGGTTAACCTGAGATTTAATGGCAGATTAATTAGTTTCATATTCATTTAATAAAGTGCTTCTAAGTACCAACAAGCTGCTTTGGAGTGCCCACATGGAATATGCACCAAAACGTTTATCACCCTCTGATGCATAGATGCCATTAACAGCCAACATTGGTAGTTAGAGCTTTCTAGTCAATTAGAACTTGCGGTAAATCTTGAAATGTTAACTGTAAGAACACTGATCGTATAATGGACCACAAAATTCACTTTGCTCGAGTAGAGGCTTTATATGTCACGCCATGTTAAAATGTAGCTTAGAGGTTTGTGATTACAGTAGGAGGCTACAGTGAATCATAGAGCAAAGCAATTGACCTGCTGCCCAATGTCGGCCAAGGTCTCCTTCACTAAAAATGTGTTCTAACCAAAGCACATTTCTTAATGGCCAAAACACGATGGAGTTCCATTATGTGTATTATGTTCCATCAAAAGGGAGAATGTGAACAGAGTGATAATCGGTCTTTGGATCAAGTTCAATAACAACCAACGAAACCTCAGATAATGATAAATTGAGTTGAAATAGCCATCAACTTTATCAGCATCCCTTTCAAGCTAGCATCAATGCCTTTTCATTGAGAAGCTCTTATAAGAAAGCTTAAAACATGTAATCATCAGTATGTTTTTTTCTACCATTATATGAAAAAGAGTGGCGCCATTTGACCTGGTTGTTGACATAGAGAACAATCGCTTTCAAATCACATCTTGCCATAGAAATTCTAGTGGGCTGTCTTCTTTTACCCAAGCCTATACACTTTATTGCAGGGCCATTGAAGGGTTACTTGAGCACAGTAAATGCCCTCCATAGTGCTGAGAAACACATGGGTTTTCTCAATGTAGTACACACATTGTTCACCTATTGCTGTTTTCCTCATGGTATAATAAATATACGTTTACTGGAATGATTTTCTAAATTATTTTTTATTAATCAGACATGATCATTCCTTATATAACCAAAAGAGACAAAAAAGCAAAAGATAACCTCCCCAGTTACAAATACATGAATACAGATAAATAATGGAGCCTGCCGTACATAAGTGGAGCAACAAAGAAAATGAAATACAGAATATAAGACCTATATAGCAGATATAAAAGAAAAACCGAGGTAGATTGATCAGTAGAAAGAGACCCATTCCGCAGCATATTGAATATAGGGTCGTAGGAATTAGCGTAAACAATGAGTTGGGGATCTCAGTTAAATCCAACCCAGATTCTATCAAATCTTTTAATAGAATATAGACCACTGGCTTTGGCCAGTACCAATAGGGCCTCACAGAGTCTCCGAATTACCGCCAACAACTCAGCTGACCTCGACAAATTATATCCCATCATGATCTCTTTAGAGGTAAACTGTACTTCACCAAATCTAAGACAAAATGTTGTTAGATGAGTCACCCCTTCCCAATATGCCCGGAGGGCGGTGCAGGTAGCAAACATATGTAGAATATCTGCTGCAGCGTAACCACACTTAAAACAGTTAGACTTATCAGCATCAGGGTTCTCTGGTGTGTGATATAACAAACAAATGGCCCTAAATTGCTGCAATTTTGAATGTATAGAATGCACGGAACAGGCCACAGTCTCAAGGGCATTATGAATTTCTGATGACAAGATCCCAGAAGACAGCATCATGCTCCATTTGGCCGCCAGTAATGGGCTATCGTCAATCCTGTGCTGACAGAACCCTTGATAGACTGTGCTAATTAAAGGTTTCCTGAGTGTCTTATGTAGTAAGCAAGACCTTATGTCACAACCTGCCAGATCAATTGAGTACTTGCTCCCTGCTACAAAATAATTCCTTAACTGTAAATATTTATTTTTTAAAGTGATGAGGGAGATCATAAGAGGCCTGAAGACCAGTTAATGAACGGAATCCCATAAGATCGTAAAGCTGCCAACTGTCTAAAACACTAATCTTACCAGGCCTTGCCCCCTGCATCATGAAATACTTCCACAAACGCTGGATTATCCCATAATGACGTGTCACCGTGTATCAACGCTAAAGAATATTTGGCACATATTTCCCGCCATATACATATAATATCTTTAATGGTTTGGAACCTTGTGCATTTGCATTTATTGGCATCCCCTAGTCTAAAGAGAATTAGCATAACTTCTGGCCCTAGTGCAAGTCGATAACCGAGAACCAAAGAATCTGGTTCTGCCGGCATTAGCAAATTACACAGATGGCCAGCAAATGCTGCCCAAAATTATAACTTAAAATCAGGTAACTGCAACCCTCCATGCTTGTAAGTAAGGCAATATTAGGAAATGTATAGCACTACTGGCCTGCCTATAGCCCCATATAAAACTGCCTATACCGCCTTCCAAATGTTTACAAAACATGTTTGGGACCCCGAGTTGGATTGCCCAAAATGAATACTAAAATGGTGGCAAAAAATTGATTTTTATAATGTTACAGTGGCCTATAATGCTAATAGGGAGCATGTTCCAAAACCCTAATTGAGAAATCACAGAGAGTAACGGGGAGCAGATTTCAATATGCAAATTTTATCGACCTAAGCACTTAACTTAACATCCAGATGTGTAGGCATTGAAGTTGACCTTGCTATTGGAATATCTGGTTTGTAGTTTAGTGACACCTGGGTTTTAGCTATGTTTAACTTATAGCCTGAGAACTTTTCGGATATGTTAGTAATATATAATCCAACGTGACTGACAGGTTAGATGAAAAATATCATGATATGATATCATCTGCATAGGCAGTAATTTTGCAGCCACCGGAGGTCAATGGCTGGATTCCATCATTCAACTGCAGAGATTGCAAATATGGCACCATATAAAGAGCAAATAAAAGAGGAGATAATTGACACACCTGCCGGGTGCCCCGATAGATTTTTAAAAACAGTTAACATTTCCGGGCATAGGCTAGCTTGGCATATAATAACTGAACTCATGTACAAAACCGACCACCCACACCAGAAGCTCCCATTTTCTCCCATAAACGCTCCCAAACAAAGCAGTCAAAAGCCTTCTCAGCATCTAATAAAATCTTACCTATTCTTTTGTCAGATTTAACAGCAACATCGAAATTAGCAATTGCCATATTTGTGTGGCTAGTGGTGTCCCTGCCTGGTATGAAGCTGTGCTGCTGCTGTGAGACTAGGACTGGCAAAAGGGGAGCGAGTCGGTGGCCAGGACCTTTGCAAAAACCTTCGTTTCTGCATTGATCAAAGCTATGGGTCGATAAGAGCCTATATCATCAGTCGGCTTACCTTTCTTTAAAAACACTAAGATATTAGTCATGTTCCAAGTGCCAGGCACTTCTCCACCCTCATCAGTATGTTGAATTACACTTAAGAATCTATGGATTATGTTATTCTTAAACACGTTGTAAAACTCAAGTTGAATATAATCCTCTGCTGCCGCCTTTCCTGGTGGCAGAGCTGCCAGCACAGCATTCGTTTCCCCGGCAGAGATGTCTTTCTGAAGTGTAGATACCAAAGTGTAGGCACGCAGTCTGCAACCTTAGAGTTATTCCATGAACCCAGAGAGACTAATATTAGCCCCCAAAAATACTATGAGCATGCCAGATATATGCTTGCAGTAATCAGAATTTGAGAGAAGGCGACGAGGAAATGAAAACTGCTGCTGCTACCCTCTAACCTTGGTAGGGTTAAATGATAGTAATCTTGGGGCAAACTTCCATTTCTTCTATGAAGCGTCCACTAGCAAAGATCTTATATATCATGGCGTAATGTTTATGTGGAGATGAATGGAAAGTATAGCCCATGTAGAAGGGCGAGTTCCAGGATGGATGCTTGTGGGGAGAGGCAGAATAATTGGCAGAGTCAATGCTATAATCCATAACAAAGTTAGAATCGTCCATTATATGTTTCTCCCCCGACCAATCCAGCAATTCAAGACTATGCATATCCAGTATCCCAACTCATCTATATTTGACCCATACACTGTACAAACAGCATACTTCTGGCCATGCAATTCCAGCTGGTCAATCACCCATCTACCTCTTAGATCAGAAGCAGTTTTTAGTACCTTAAGCTCAAAGTACTTAGCAGACATAATAGCAACCTCCCTGTATGGAAACAGACGGTGATGTACTTATAACAATATTATAGCCAAGTTGCAGAAGCAATAGACGGTCCTTAAGCAGTTAAAAAGTTACATTACCACAAATGTTAAAATGAGTTGAAGTGGGAAGGGCTGTTTGGCACATAAGGAGTTCTCAGCTTCTACTCCACATCTTCATAGAATCCCAAACATTTTGGCATGTGAAGGTACAAAGGTTACTGGGGATACGGTATCAATCAGTAGTTTCTGTCAATCACTAGTTAGTTGGAGAAAAACATATTCTACTGGCTTAGTGTGTTCAGCCAATCAACATATTACTGTTAAAAGGTTATCTTAACCCCTCCCATGCTCATGACGAGCTCAGCTCGTCATGAGCCACGGTTCCCGTGTGCTCATGACGAGCTGAGCTCGTCATGACCTTTAGAAAGCTCGCACACTGGGCAAATTCCCCTGCTGTGCGAGCGTTCTAAAGAAATGGGTGTGGTCATGACGAGCTCAGCTCGTCATGAGCACACGACCACGTGGCTCGATCAGCTGAGCTCGTTATGAGCACCTGGGCGCTGCGTGCGACCCCCCTCCCCCAGCACAGCGGGGGAATGTGGCTAGCAGACAAGGGGTTAAGAGCTTTGTCAGTGACATGCCAGGACCGGCTTTTGCTTCTCCCATGAAAGTTAACTTTTGATGTTATAATTATGCTCTTTAGTATGGCTCTGATAAACTCTATTTTTTGGGTGTTGTGGCTTCCATAGTAAAAAAAGAGGTATGCCATTAAAAAAAACGTATATCTCTCCTTCACATAGGCGTGTGTAAAGGATGGCCGGATCAGCCATTTGTAGAGACAAAAGACTAACTAAAAATGTGTTCCAGGTTGTAATTATTCCCCGAGCATCCATTGGTTCCTACAGCTACCTTGCACAGTTTCTTCTGTTCCCAGTCGTCCTGAGCTTACTTTCCTCCGATGCCAGTTGGATCTTTAGAGAATGCCAGTCATCCTTCATCTCATAGCACCACAGTACATTACACAAATGCAGCAGGCGGGAGGTTTAGAGAAAAGGAATTCCACATTCAGACTCATGAAGTTTGGGTTTCAAAATCAACCACAGCCACTGCCACTTAGCTTCCCTAGCCAGCCCCACCGACTGAAACATTATGGAAGAACGACAAATGTATTTGTCACCAACCACGGTCCAGATTACCATGAAAAAGTCACATAGCATGCTCAGTAGAAATTCCCTGCCTATTACAGAACATTCCTTACTACACTCAAGATTTAACATTCACATTTCTCCTGCTGGGGATCGGAACAATGTAAAGATAATGTCTATCCGCCTTGGCTCAGAGAATGTGTATGTCAATTATTAAGACTCAAATTCAGACATTTTCTTTTTGATAGCTAATTTCCTAAGCTGTTATTGTGTATTGAAGGTCAGTTGCATGACACATTGCGTATTCCTATTTATGGAGATCTTTACAGGTGCATCTTGAATGAAATTTAAGAACAATTAATGTCTGTATTGTTTCAAATTAATACACATGTATTTCTTATTAGGGCATGTTTGGGGTCCTAAACAATTAGATGTCCCATAGTATTTCCTATTTTATTTTTCTTACTACTTCTGGTTTCTGCACAGTCTAAGAAACCAGAATCTGAACCCAATTTGTATCATAATTTTGCTTTCTTGCAACTAGCCAATGCCAGTGAGATACACTGACCTGGTTATCTTCTTAGCTTAAAAATAAATGACTTTATTTATGCCATTGGGGGGGGGGGGGGGCTGCTGTCCCACCAGAGGCAGAGGTCAAGACCCTAGCCATTGTGGTAGAGGGACACCTGCTATTCTCAAAGATTTCTGCCATCATGCCTGTAATATTACTGCTCTGAAGGGAGCCATCACCACTGCAGCTCTCTTCACACCAGTGACGTTTGCCAAATGGGTGCCAAGTTGAAAGACCCCGCTCAGCCACTGATGCACAGAGAAGTTTTTCCCTGAACATGCGGGCCATTTTCATTAACCATTCCCACCATGCCTTGCGGTGGCTTCACCGAGCATGAATAGAGTTGTGAACTCGTGGATTTCAGAGGCACGGGAGGACAGTGGTTTCCTGCGTTCCTCCTACTCTGCCAAGCCCTCAAAAACGCACTAAATTTTCACCTCAGCCAGAGCCTTCACTGTTGCTCCAGAACTTGACTGAATGAGATTGAGTTTCATGGATATATCTGAATATTTCCTTGTTTTTTCTTTCCCTATATCACTAACGTGTTTTTTCTATTCTGTGTTTAATCTGCTTTCTTTATGGACTCAGCTTCAGAAAAGAGAGCGCTCTTGCAGGGCCTATGTCCAGGTACTTCTAGTCTTTATATCATTGTGACTTCTTGTCCATGGTGGTGGTCTGTGGTAGCTGTGCATGCTTTTCCTTCCATATAGCATCTGCCAACTAATCCAGCGTGTTTACTCTGTTCATCTGTGCGTATAGCAGACTGTGGCACATTACTTTGTTGTGCATGAGAGACCAAAGTAACAGAAATGTGTAATCTGGTCATTACTCATCACATTTTATACTCGACTAATAGACACTTTCTTTTTGGTCATCTAGCTCATGGGTTTTTCTTACAGTGTTTGAAAGATGTGTGTGTTGCTGCTACAAGCGCCTAACCTCTGCCTTAATCATTATGGATATTTGTGTGCCGTATTGAGGAATTTTATGTCTTAATTTTGTAGAGGAGGTAGGTTGCTTCCAGTGTATACAGTAAGCATGCTTTGGGCTTCAACAGCGCCCTTTGCTTTGCTCCAATAAAAGCTATTGGCATACATGTCTGGGATTAAAATGAGTCTCTCTCCTAATCTTGTGGTAAAGTGATTACTGTGCAACAGGTAACACACGTGTCAGGTCAGACAGGGACCAAATGTTATCTTATGATTTCACTCAGCCTAATGTCAGATGTAATAACTAATATGGTGGGGGACTACAACGACCTCAATGTGCTTATGTGTACACACGGTACTTGTTCTTAAGGAACATGGAGACACTCTTTTGCCAAACAGAAATACACAAAAAACACCACATTCACCTTCTTGTTATTGAGAACTAGGTTCTTCATAAAGTACTTTTATAAGACAAGACTGACACTCTCTTCTCTCTTCAGCATGCCTTCCTTTGCACCTTTTCTTTACCAAGAATACTTAGCAAATGGCTTAGTATTGAATAGAAGGATGGAGTGTGTTTTCTGCTACTTCTATTGTTGGATGAATCAAATTGGTACCACCAAGTGGCAGTTCACATTTGGCTTCAATACACTCAGAAGCAGTGGCGGCTCCTCCACTATGGCGGAGGTGCATCGCCTCACTGCTTTCAAGCAGTGCGAGAAGAGGAAACATAATGTGATAATAACTTTCAGTTCTTATCATGTTATGTTTCCATTGCAGGTGGGAGGGTGGGCAGGGCTGCTGAGCTCATGGAGCAGGGCAGGGGTGGCATGGTTTGGCCACTCAAGTGCGCAAGGACTGTTTGGTCTGCCCTCTCTGGTGCCCAAAGCAGTCAAGTGCATTTCTCCGTTCTCCATGCAGGCTGCATTACAGCCTGCATGGAGAACATGCCCACCCCTACAGCCCCTGACTGAGCACCGTGTCATGACGCTCAGACCAATCACTGCAGAGTGGTGATTGGCTTAGGAGAGGGAGCCTGGCTGCCTGCTTCCTGTTCCTGGAAGCAGACTCAGGAGAGCGGGAGCACAGAAGACGTAGGAGCCGGCCTCGAAGAACTTAAAAAAAAAAAATTCTAAACCCTGCTCCCCCGCGCACACCTCTGCCGGCCCCCGCCGCACCCACCCACTGACCCACGAGCCATGCCGGCTGCCCCTGCTCAGAAGACCTGACAAAGAGAATATTTGTTGGAGGTAGCTTCATCATGCTTTTTGAGGAACTATCTGAATTGCATAAAAAAAAACAGCTACTAGGAAATAGAATGAAGGTGCAGTGCTAAATGTATTCTGACTGTCTCTTTTGTTGATTTCCTCTTTTGTGAAATATATATATGTATCTATATATCTATAATATATATATTCCTAATTAATTTTCAGTGCATTGTGAAAACTATTATTAGTGATGAAAAGTCTGTGAAGCAATAGTTGACACATGAGTTTAGGAACTAGGCAACTGGAAAGTTTTCCCACTATCATTGAAACCAAAATTATTGGGTTATGCCGTTCTGGAAGCTCATTTGCTGTTTTTACTGATGACATATTTTTTAAATTTTGGCATAGCTGTATTATTGTCTTTGTCTCCAACCTAAATTAATGTGTGACATCCCCGTTGTATGTGTGACATTCCCGCTGTAAAGGCACCTAGAGATCATCTCGGGATGATTTGTGCGTCATATAAATGAATAAATAAAATAAATAAATGTGAATTACTTGTCCTACTCCCACCCTCCTGTCACCCCCTATTACCTAGCCTCAAGGACAGCATTCCTAAGGGCATTTTTTCAATAATGGGTTCTTGTGTAGATCTTTGAACAACCTCAATGGTTGTCTGCGCTTAACACCTACACTTAAATATTCGTTTATTTTCCAATTATGTCTGGATTTGGCAACTTCACTACCAGTAGTCTGCCTTTTTCTACTCAGTGAAACATTTTAGTTCCAGTTGGGTTCATGATGGGTCCGGGGTTAACTTTTTGACGTAGGTAGGGTCATGTGTTTCAACTACACTGCAAGGCCACCCCTGTCCACAAAGACAGAAAAACACATTTAGCATGAGGTCCCTTTTGGCAGTGTTTACACTTGTTGGTCCCACTTTTCTACGAAACATCCCACTATAAAAAATTGTAGTTGAGGGTCCACAATACAAACATAAAACATCTAGAACAATCCTAATTGTCTGTGTTTTAGGGTTTATCAACTTGTTCACACTATAGTTGAAAGCTTCATTAGAAATAAACATTCCAGAAATCCAATAAACATCAGGAAATCTAAGAATTATTGTACCAGTCCTCTGACCACGTTTAAAAATATTTCTGAAATACAGCCAGTTGGATGTTTTTGTGGTTGCAGTGTAGACCCACTTAACGGTTGGCTTCACATAGAAAATCCCCATCTGAAAGTCACCAAATTGTTGTCTTGCACAACAGCTGCAGGTGCTGTACAAATAGCCGCATTGTCAAAGCAGTCAGTTGAATTAAATTGTGGTGCTTAGGCTTTTGGTGAGAGGAGAAAGAAATATTGTATTAAAGTATCTTTAACCTGCTAGTGAAAGGCATCATTTTAATTGGTCGGCAAGACTATAGATTATTTTTAGGTTGAGCTCCTGTGTAAGGTGTGAAAACACCCACCAACCAGCAACACCATGTGTTTTGTCCATTCGTTTACCTGACTGGACATACAACAAAGCCCCAGATTAAAATATTCAAACTATAATCACCACTCACCTAAAACCTATGTTTTTTCCCAGATATGCTGTATGCTGTTAACTGCAACCATCCTCTGCATAGCCAATTGATCACTCTGTCTCAAGTCATGTAATTAGTAATTTTGTCTGGGTTGGGTCATTGAAGGGTCTGGGTAATCTTCCAACATGTCACTTGGTTCTTGCACATTACCTTGGTATGTGCTAGCCACTTACAATCTTGCAAGAAACAACCCTCCCCTGCTGAGGCCGGACCACTAGGTGCACAGACAACTCCTCAATTTAATTCAAATCAGAACCACTAAATCCTCATTTGAACACTAGAAAGAGAGATTACTCTAGTAAAAAAATGAGGTATGCAATTATACTTACATTAAACTTACATTGTGTTTCTTTTAAAAACCTTTACATTTTCTTCAGTTAGTATTCCAGTGGCGTCCTGTTCCTTTGTTGCTGTGGTTCTGGGAACCTCTTGATCATTTTTCTTTTGTTTTTTTTTAAAGTTTTCAATTGTTGGTTACAACGCGACTTACCAGCAGTAAGTCCATATTTGTGACATAATGAGTGTCTTATGAAAGGTCTGCCTGACAGACATTTTTTATTTTCAGGTCAAGTAGCAAGGAGTTAGACATGTACTAAATGTGCAGGCTCCTGGCTGTCTGAGCTGAACATTGTTGGGCTGTGGATGCCACAGTTCCTGTGAGCATGCCCTCCTCAGCTTGTCAAAGGTCATCAAGGCCCTCCCTCTCGAGATGAATAGAAGCGCCAGTAATAGTTTTGCTCCTGGGCACTTCAGTATTAAGCTCTGAAGTGCCTAGGACCGAGAGTCTATCACTGACACCACAGAGTGGGTGTGGTCAGCAGTCTCACTGACCCCCGCCCACTCTGTGACGAGGTAGGGGCTCCTGCCTCACCTCATTTGATGACCTACGGACAGCCAGCGGCGGGAGGCAGCATTCCCAACCCTCCTGCCACCTCTGAGGCTTCCCTCCCCAAGAGCTGTAGCAGATAAGTGTTGTGTTTTAATTGACTCTTTCGTGCGTGCATGTATGTGTATTTGTTAGTGAATGTTGTGTAGGGATGTGTGTGCGTGTGTCTCCATGTGAAAGCTTGGGTATAAGTGTGTGTGCATATGTGTGTGCCCTCCTCCCAGCAGCCTTCTAAGCTGTACTTCCCGGCCGCCCCTGTGGCAAACGGATGTGCACTAAAAACACTTTGTGTTTTTACAAGGAAATTAGAGAAGGAAAGTTCTGCCTAGTCTGCCCTCTAAGTAAATAGTTAAAGGTCTCCTTGGAAACGAAAAGCTTCTTTCTTAAATCAGATCTCTTCAGTATCCTGCTTAATGATTTGTCTGGTGCTCTCATCAGGTTCCAGCACTAAAGAAATTGAGTAAATTTAAGATTTTGATAAAGACGGGTTGCTTAAATCGACAATATTGCCTTTTCAGTTGTCAGTGTCCTTAGTGTACAATGTTGGTAGATCGGAAGTGGCACTTTTTGTATGGCAAGTGTTATACGCTACCATGGGAACTAAAGTTTCTCAAGGACAGCATGGCATGATTTGTTGCAACCTTAAATCAAATATAGAGAAGCTACCTCACAAATCAAATCCCCCAAGAAGCAAACACCCTTAGCTGCTTTAAGCTAGTAGTTAGTGCTCAATAGTCACATCGGACAAAGTTATTGGCTCGTTTTACACTCAATTTTTTTATTTTTTTATCTACAAATAATATCTGATGCTAAATTTGATCTGTAGTTGTATTATTTTTATGAGATTTTTTTTCTAACATGTACTGATAACTGTGCAGTTGTCTAACGTCTGCATTTGTATACTTGTCCATTAAAAGGAACTTCTGCCATCTTTTTTCCTCTGATCTTCATCACATGATCTGCCTAGAACTCTTAAGGAGATCCACACCCTAGTTTGATCCATTTGTTTCACCTTGCGGTCCTTCCTTTCAAAAATTAGCCGGGCAGCGTCACAAAGAATGCTTAGATGCCCTAAAACGTTTGTTCTATTCATATTTATGAAAAGCCACTCTGTACTTCTGACTTTTTTCCAAGAAAAAAACTGACAGATGCAGAGATTGAGTATCTCACTCCACTTCCTTTATTCTGATTTTAGAGTTGTTCTCCAACAGCTACATTCAGCGCTGGATTTGCAAAATGTTATTCTTGTTTCTTTCAAAGCACCGCAGGAATCATATTATTTTTCTTGATTTTCTTGTTAAAGTACGCACTCCTATCCTGGCCCTCAGCAACAGAAACTATCAAAGAGTTCCTTCATTAGATATAATATGTTTCTGCACCAAATACCAACGCCACATTGTCTACGCCACATTCCTGGATGGCCTAGGTGGAATGATAACCACTTCCTCCATGCTCCTTCTTGAATATTTGGCAGTCATGACTTTGTGCATTGACCAGATGGGCAACAGGGCATATGTCTCTTGTTTCCTAATCACATTTGCCTCCTATAAAGAAAGCTGTGATACACACCAAACATTTTAAATTCTGGCCTAGACGTACCTGTCTCACCCCTTCATGTTTTCCAAAATGTTCATAGTAAGAATTACTACATCTATACATGCATACTAAGGCTTTCAGTCATTCTCTTCCCTTTGATTTCCACGTGCCCCCCATTCCCATTATTTATTGTATTTGGCCCTGTGGATGTGGTCCCTGGGGCTAATGAAGGCTCAGGGAGGGGGGCTGCATCCATGGCCATGGGGGAGGGAGTATAGGCCTTTTAAGGCTTGGTCAGGGGGACCATAGGGAGCCTATGGTCCCCCTGCCCAAGCCTTAAAAGGCCTATACCCCCCTTTTTTATTAAAACCTGCCCCAGGCAATGGGATCCCTGGGGCCAATTAAGGGTCAGGGAGGGGGCTGTATGCCCCTCCCCTTAATATATACATAATGTGGCCCCATTTGATGGGGTACCCGGTGTCTGAAGGCCATCCATACACTGCACGCATCAAAGGTCGTGCACGGTTTGCAGACTGCTGCTGGTTTGGCTACAAGCCATGCCCTGTGGCCACCCCCACTGCACACATCCTAAGGCTGCGCACAGCATGGGGTTGGCTACTTGGGAGAGTTGGAAGCTGGGTCTGGCTTCAAGACAAACCCTGCGGCTAATCCCATACCAAGCCTGACCAAAGCCCATGCATGACGTGCGGTTAGCTGCCTCTGGGTACCTGCCAGTGGGGAGTTAGACGAGAGCCTGACTGTAAGCGATCTTGATCCAGAAAGAGTTCTTTTTGTAATTTGGTGTAAATCTGTTCAGTAGTTTTGAAGTTATTAAAGAAAAAAAATGTATTTACAGCTAAAGAGGTGGATATACCACAGATACACAGCGGTATATCCACGTGCCAACAGCAATGCCATAATTGGCTGGACACAACCTGAGAGAAAAGTTGGGGTCGCCATTTTGTCAATCGGAACACAGTTCCTGGAAGAGGGGGAATAATGTGTAAATAGGATATAAGGGGTTAGAATGGAGGTATCCTCTACCCATGGAACTGATAGAGGAGTCTTTGAGGGAACCCCTCCAGGGCAAGAAATTGCCCCGCAGTCCCACCGTGTCATTCAGCGCGGCCCCTGTGTGAATCTGTGACAGATCTGCAGATCCAGATCCCAATTATAAAAAATACACCCACTTAGACTCACTGACACACTCACTCACAGGCCCACTTCGACACCCACACAACCACTCACACATCCATACAGCCATATACACACTGACTCAGAGACAGAGAACACCACTCATACACAAATACAGCCACAAACACACCCACTCAGAGACCCCGAACACCACTCACAGACCTTGCCAGGCACTCACACACCCACATCCACATCCACACAACCACTCACACACCCACTCACACACCTGTACAGCCACTCACACACTCACTCGGAGACCCACATAACCGCTCAGAGACCCACACAGCCAGTAACACATGCACTCACACACCCATTTACACACTCACAATAGCACTCACACACCCGTACAGCCACTCATACACCCACTCAGAGACCAATAAACTGCTCACACACCCACTTACACACTCATACCGCCACTCACCCACCGACTCAGAGACCTAGAGAACCACTGATGCACCCACAGAGGCACTCACACATCCATGTATACACCCATACGTCCACTGACCCACGCAGCCACTCACACAGCCACTCACAGACCCACACAGCTGGTCACCCACTGACACACCAGCACACATCCACTTACACACCCACACAATCACTTAGTTAAGAAATATCCTAACAAAATGTAGAAATTCACTGAAAAACCAAAGGCCACATGGACGTTATGTTAGGAAATAGAATTTAGTGAGGTAGTGTGGCTCACTGGTTAGAGGCGGCAGACCCGAGAGCAGAGGACGGCCCGGGACCAGGGTTCGATTCCCGGCGCGGCAGGTTTCTGGACCAGGGTCAGCGGACTCGATAATTCTCTCGCCTCGGTGCCCACTCTGATCAGCGATCACACTCGGCAACTCTGGGCATTAGCTTGCCTCATCTTCACTAACGGCCCCACCAGACCGCCGGGGATGCCTGGTCTCACCCTGGAGATACCCATTAAGGGACCATCTCTCAGGGAAGCCAGGAAGGGTTTCGCAGTGGTCGAAGCGCCTTGGGACCCTACGGGTAAGTAGTGCGCTATATAAATGCCTATACATACAAAAATCCTCAGAAATTCACTCAAAAAGCAAAGGTTACGGGGATGTTATGGTGAGGTTCAGATTTTACACACACAAAACTATAGAAATTCACTAGTTATAGTTATAGACATCTCAAGTAACTAAAACGCATTCCCTAAGGTTACTATAACTCACGCCCTCGCCACGCACTGCTAATTATTACACATATTACATCACTCATGACGTCTTCTATGACATCATTGATAATATCCCAGCAATTTCTGAACCTAAGTATAACATCCCTCTAACTTTTTATATATATATATATATCAAAAATTACAGTGGCCAAGGCCAGATCTATTGGCTTTACTAATGCATTCAAACATTTCTTCCTTGCTGGACTGTTGTACCTTTTTGTGTGGCTTGTCATCCTGGACATCTTTGTTAGACTGTCGGAAATGAACTGGTAAGCAGCACGCGCATAGTGAATGACATCACTCGCAGCAACAGGGAGCACTTTTTGCTTCTCTTTCAAGATATTTAAAGTGTTTGCCCATAAGAAAGCATAAAAGCAGCCCTAACTTTAATTTAGCATAATTAAACGGACATTTGAAAGTAGTTTGATTCGCAGCAAGCCTTTGAGACTCGCTCACCCTTTGTCAAAACTCTGTGATGCTAATATACTTCACAGCTTGAGAGGCCTGCCCCTGATTTGTGCCACAATGAGGAGAAATGCAATTTACATGCTCCATATTATTCCTCCATCCTCAGAACCCATCGTTATTAGAAAATGCGGGATCAGAGATTATGCTGGAGCTGTACCAGGACTACAAGACATTTAAAAAAATATTACACATGTATTAAATAAACAAAGAATAATTTACATTTTTTAATTCAGTCAAAAAAAATCAAAGAAAATCAAAAGCTGTACTGAACACAGTGAAAATAATTGATTGCAAAGGTGGTAATGTCCAAGATGCCCAGCTTTTTCTTTCATATAGTGATGGCAGAGCATCACACCCTTTCTGTTTATTTTTCATTTTGCATAGCAACCTTATCATGTACTTGCTATCAGGATTATGGAAGAATGTGTGTGAGTCCTTTCATGGTTAGAAGTCGAGTGAAAAGTGAATCTGCTGTCATAACATTGCCCCTCTAAGGTGGCTATCATCAAAATCCTACTCACATGCACACCCCCTTCCATGATTGCATTACAGAGCCCCCTTTACATGAACTAACAGATCTCCAGTCTTTCCACTACTAGAGAATGCCTGACCTCTCTCTCTCTCAAAGAGAACACATATATGCCATAGGAGCAAATATGTCTGGCAAAACCACCACTCAATCAGACTTTGGGTTTCCTTTAGGCCTGGGCGGTAAATTCCTTTCTGCTCGCTGAATTTGCGGATTTGGGGTAATTTCGCATTCTGCGGAGAATGCTAAATTGCTAAAAATTCCGAGATGTCGCAGAATTTTTTGATTGTTTGCGCTTTCAAAATGTGTGTTCGCAAGATATTTCTCCCCGAGCACGCAAACAGCGTTCGCGAACAGGAAAAAAGCACAGCGAACGGGCGAAACAAGCAATTCTGCGTGTTTGCTGAACTTTTGCGTGCTTGCGGAGATTTCCTACCATTTCGCAGAGCTTTGCGTAGCGCAACTATGTAAATTCCGCCCACCCCACGTTTCCTTATGCACACGCTTGCTGCAGTGTCATTCAGAAAGTCAATCTCAGTCCCCCAGCTAATCATCAGTATTTACCAGTCAGACCACAGATGGCATAATCTTTCGTTATTCTTCCAGTCTGCATAGGTTTGTTGTGGCAATCACGTGGAGCTCAAGTACTCTTATCCTCAGTCCCTGTGGTTTACAGAATCATGGTGTTTGTCAGTTTGTCCAAAGGCCTGTCTGCAAGGAACACATGCAAACTTGCCCTTCAGGCCAATGCTATAGTGTTTATACTCCCCAAATATTACAAAATACAAATACTTTCTTCTTCAGTCCTGCAACCCTATGCAATCAGCATGGCTACATGCTGTTTTCACCAATACAATTAAGCTGTTAAAGATAAATTAAATGCTTTATAGTGGCAAAAAATATTATGCAATGGGTATTTTCCATAATTTAATGTACTTGACCCATCCCCTTGTCTCTAGTATTAACTATTTACATGTGTACCAGAAAATTCAAGTCCTTTTAAAGAGACCTTCTTTCTGTTACCCATAGATATTGATGGATCAACTTTTATTTGGATGGACTTTTTTAGCAGGTCCACAACACATACAAAATCTGGATTCTAAAAATTATAAAGTACTTCTGAAACTGTTGATGACCATGGTGTTTGGTTTTGTGTCAAAAAATCACATTTTAGGGTTTGCATCATGCTCCCCATGGCAACAGTCCATCCCGAACTGCCAGGCCAGGTCCTCCTCGGAACAGAAACAAGCATCCAGGGACTGATTTCGGGGTATCACCCCTCCTCAGCCAGGCCAGCTTGACTTCAGGGGCATGGCAAGCCTGGGACCCACCTCTGGGCATACCCCTCCCACCCAGGGTTACAAATGCAAAAGAACAATTGATGGACCAAATGCTGAATAATGCAAACATTTACCCCCAGTACAGAGATCTGGGCATAAAGCCATCATCGTTTTGCTTACCATACCATTCAAGCTTGGACCCAGCCAAATGCAAATTAGTCTTGACCCTGCTCCTCATGGAAACTGTTGAATCCGAATTGCCAGGCCAGGTCCTCCCTAGACTGGAATCAAGCATCCTGGGACCGGTTTCGGTGTATCACCCCGCATCAGCCAGCCTAGCTTGACTCCATTGGCTTGGCGAGCATGGGACCCACATCTGGGCATACTTTTCCCACTTGCAAAAAGAACAATTGATGGACAGAATGCTGGACAATGTCAAAAATTCACCCCCTGTACAGAGATCAGGGCCTAAATCTATTGTTGTATTGCTCACCATTCCAAGGCAGCTTAGATCTAGTCATATGCAATCAGTTTTGACCCTGCTCCCCAAGTTTAATACTTAGGCACCTGTTAAAAACACTTAAAATTGTGAGTATTGGTAAAGTCATCTCACTTTAATGGGACCTCCCACCCACATATTTAAAACATAGAGGGTCAGAAGGGGCAGTCTTCTCATATCAGCCACGCCATTCTCTCTCCTACCGATCTCTGCAGAAAGAAGAGATTACATAGTCATACCCTCTTGATGTGACCATTGCCTGTCATGTCTGATATATCCTTTTATGTAGGCTAACAGCAGAAAAAAAATCAAGGAAACGAATTGGGAGTCTTTTGGTTTTAATTACTATCATTGTTATCTCCTCAGACTGTTAGAAACTGCAAGCCTGATATTGACCTTATAGAATGAAGTAAACAGAATAAAAAGCAATACACATGCAACTCGTTACTAAAATGAAAAGTAAATATTACTGCTTATCTTGTATCTGGGTCTATGTAGAGTCCTTATCTAAACAGCTTGATTTGAGAGTGGTCTCTGTTGAGTGCTTTGTCACATTTGTGCCTTGTATGCACGTTATAAAAACTTAAAATAAATTATTAAATAAATATCTTTTGATTTTTCAAAAGTCACCCCAAGACCCCACCCACAGTTCTGATCTTGAGGAGTGTGCCTGGCCCTCTGAGGGCACAGTTGAACGCAAAGAAACATATTAACAATAGAGGATACAGGAATAGCCCCCGTTGAACCCTTCTCTGTCATAATCCCAATAAAGTTGTTTTTTAATGTCTTGGTGTAGTACATATAAAATAAAATGATCCTGAGATGTTCACCACAGTACTAAAATTAGCAGTAATCCTAGTCAATGATGTATTTAAATAGTAAGCTTGATAACATGGGATTAGCTTGTTCTTCCCCCCAAAAATATAGAATCAAATGTTTATAACTTTGTCCAGCTCTGGCCGACAGGAACACAGATGTTGACATGAGACAATAAACATAAACGAGACAGAACACAGCTTGCTGCCTTGAAATTATCAACATACTTTTCACGGAGTCATTAAAATATTATAAGACAGACACAATGCAGCTGTCAAAAACCAGATGACATGATGGGAAATTGCCTCCTCTCATTATATCTAATTTATCTTATTATGAATAATTGTCTGATGTGTTGTCTTATATAATAATGGTTGATTACTATAAAAGGTCAAAGAACTGTTTATCTACTTTGGTTACATTTTTAGCTTGTAGTCTTACTTACAGTACCACAATTTCGTTTTGCCTTTTATTTGTGTCCATTTCACATTTTTAACTCCTCACTGTAGACTCTCTCATTGTCCTTTTTTATGCCTGTTCTAACAGGTTTGCTCTTCCCCAGGCTCATGTAAACAAAATAATTAATAAAATAATGCATATGAAACTGTACGTACATATCGTAGCTTCGGGTCAGCCCTCTATAGCCACCGGTCTCTTTCAATGCCATGCACATTTTGCTTCCGCCCGCACCAGAATACAGCATGGGGCAATGGTTAAGTCCACTCATCTTTGGACTTGTGTGCTGTGAAAGTGATGGTATTTTATATACACACAATAACCCTAGTATTCACTAAGGATAGGAACAAGAGGCTATGGAGTAATCAGGGTGAGCTGGCCTTCAAGAAATACAGGTTCACACACTACCCTAAACAAGTGTCTGAATCTAAGGAAAATGAAGGTGCAATATGCCTACATCTGCGTGGTATTGGGCATGTCAAAAAAATTGAAGGACTGTCCTCACACACCACCAGGTGTCATGCTTCATCATCGGCAGTCCTCGCTCTCTAAAAACCGCGTTTGATAGTGATCAGGCCTTCACCTGGAGACAGGGAGGCACTTCTAAAACTAAGTGGGGGCCCGTGCACTGCAGGAAGGTGATTTTAAAAATTAATGCAACATCCACATGTACTTTTATTAGAGTGGGGTTTGTTTAATATTAAAAATTAGGGTGGGGACAGAGGGGTCTAGTACCCCATTCCCATCAGTGTTGCCAACATGTTTCTGCCATCGTGGCCTGGAGGGTCCGTGGCATTCATCAGGACGTGATAATAGGGCTCCTATCTAGTTTCTTAAAGACTAAGATAAATCCACCTTGGTAGGTTGACCTTTGTCACACTCTACTTAGAGATTTCGTAACCCCAGATTAGGGGTTGGAATGTCCCATGAGAAGGCCCCCCGTAGTCACACTTGCTTCATGGTGCGTCCCTGGTGGTGTTCCAACGATCTGTCCTCTCCTCTTCCCTGCTGGTTCCTTAGAGTAATGGTATTTTGCCTGATAGTATATTCACATCCAACTGAAAATGAATTTGCTTCAGAACTAGGGCTGGTGGACTACTCTTTTAGTTTTCCATTTCCTCTTTCCTCATATAATGGTTCCATTTTTTCTTTTTTTTAACTTCTGCTATTTTAATTTATCTTGCCTGTACTTTCTAAAAGATTGATAGATACATTGGATCTCAAACTTCATACATTGACAAGGCTGTGCCTATGGGCTTTATCAATGCTTGTTTCACTCCTTCTATTATACTGTGCAATTTTGGCTTCACTTTCATATTTTGAGATTTTTATCACTTTTGTGTTTATTAGACAGACATTAAACCAATTAGTAATAATGGAAAATTGATTACAATTGCCAAACTCAATTATGGAGTACCCTTGATGATGTTCTTTCAAAACATTTGAGCACTATATTTCCTGATTTCGAGTTGGGCTGGCTGAATACTCTGTCACAAATGTGATAGACATTGCTTCCACCATATTGCAAGTGCATTATTTGCTATGCCAGTTGTAAGAAGGCAGACGGGGTATCAGTCGTGTTTGTGACGGAGTTTTCATTTGCCAAACTCAAAATCAGGCCCTTAGTTTGCTTGAACAATACTAAACTTTCCTAAAGTCGTAAAGTAAATCCAGATGTAACTTGGATGTATTCTGCCATCTAATTTAAGAACTAAGGGCCTTATTACTATGGCAGGCGATAAGCAACATCCCTCGCTGAACCCTAAAATCCCCTTTCTGTGCCTGAACTTCACCCATTTGTGACACCTAAGAACTCCTGACCACCCCTAAACATTTGCCATGCCTGAACGCAGAAAACCCACACAAGTCCTAAACTCCACCCAAGTTTAATGTAATTTGGAATTTTTCCTTTGAAATGTTTCCTTTCATTTCCGATTTATTTGTATTTTCTTTAAATTATTTTTCTGTAAATTTGTTTTTTCTTGATTTCGTTTCTACTAATATGGTTTCTCAGTTTTTGTTTTACCATTAATTCACATATATCACTTTCTTCCACTGTTCGAACCTTTATCTCACCCTTGCAGATTCTTTGTAATCTCTTCTTCCCTCTTTGCAGTGTTTTGCTTTATTGTTCTTCCTCTTCTGCCTTTTTCTCCCTTGATGTGGGTCAACGTCCAATAATTAAAAATACAGTCTGGTTTCAAAACATGAGTGCTGGTGACCCCTACCTGGTAATTAAACTCTATGTACTTAAGTGATTGGTTAAATTGATCTCCAGGTCAGTTTATGAATTATGTATTGGGGCTACAGGGAGTTGCAAAGCTTTATCAGTAAAGAGAAGCATTGGGACCCGCTTTCGGACACTCATTCTGTTTGCCGTTTAACAATACGTATGGGTCCATGAGTGTAGCTACTCATACCAAACATTTTATATTGAGCTTCTTCAACTCACTTTGAGTTCTACAATCCAGGGATTATCATGGAGAGGGGCAAAAGGGACTTCTATCAGGAGAACATCCCTGCTTTTACTTCTTGCATAGCAAGGCATGACCCACAGCCACCAGTGACCGTCAAACCACGTCCACAATGTACGTAGCATGAATGTTCCCAAAACTTCGCCATATCCCACTGGGTGGCTTCTAGGCTGTCACGGCATAGATTGCAAATAAAATACTTCCACTGCCCTATAATATTGAAAACAATTGTGTGGTGTTTGGCTTGAAAGAACATCTTAAGCTCTTGAGAAATAGAGAGCTACCATTTGGCAGCTTTGGGGACAGGCAAATAATACCTTCCTCATATGTAAATTATGCATGCCCGTTTATTAAGGTTTAGGTGAATACTTTTCCAGGCAGTAGAGATGCTTTTCTAAAGAAATATAACAGATGGATGGATGGATGGATGGATGATTGATGGATGTATAGATAGATAGATAGATAGATAGATAGATAGATAGATAGATAGATAGATACAATAAGATACTTATCTATATGTTTATCTATATATCCCAGAAAAAAAACTGTATTGTTTTAGGTTGTTTCTCATTCAGGTTGGATGCTGTCAAGCTTTGGCTGGATTTTGCTTGTACGCACTAGGCATGGAGACGCATGACTTAAATGTATTCCTTACATCATCGGTATCTGTCCTTCTCGATTATGAACCTCAACTGTGTTAACTTAATTTTTCCTAATTTACAATACCGGGAGACTTGCATGTGCTGCCCTTAACGTATGCACCCTGAAGCGTACCTTACTCTGAATATATATTTCAAAGTACATTTAAATCGAATCAAAGCATACGTCTAGCATTACCCATAAGGCTCCGAGATGATTTAGTAATCAGCAAACACCACAGTAACTGACATCATAATACAATCTAACAAAAAATGAGCAGGCATCCAGAATGCAGGGGCTCTCTTAGTTAAACGCAGCTCGTGAAAACAATTGATAGTTTCCCTGGGTTTGGTGTGATAATGCTTAAACATCAGAGTGCTTCTAGTGAGATGGGCAGCCTTAGAAAAAGTGGTGCGTGCGCCTGGCATGCCCTGCTCGGTTTCTTTCTTTCCATTCAGCGAACAGTGCAGCACTTGGAGGGCAGAAATATTGATTCTGGGAAGGAGCAGAGACTTTTTATTGGCATTCAAAACAACACAATAAAGAGACCTGTTCTTTATGTGGGGAAGGTTGTGCAGCAGAACTATATCAAGTGAGTCTGGGGCAGCGCCTCTCCACGGGGGAGGCGGGACGCACAGCGAGGCGCTTGGACGAGAGCCGCATGTTTTAGTAGATGTCTGACAGCTCGCGCGGGCCCACAGGACATTTGTCATTCTGTTTCCTCTGCTCCGCAGGCCATGGTGGAGACGGTAAACAACCTCCTGCAGCCGCAGGCCGTGAGCGCGTGGAGGGACCTGACGGCCAGCGACCAGCTGCGGGCCGCCACCATGCTGCTGGACACCGTGGAGGAAGGGGCCTTCGTGCTGACGGACAACCTGCTGAAGACGGACATAGTCCGGGAGAACACCGACAACGTCCGTGAGTACCACTGCCGTCCCCCTTTACAGTCACACAACACGACAGAGGGCACAAGCACACCCCTGAACGGTAAAACTTAAACTGCCCATTTTCTGTCGTACTGAAGACCAACAGCTTTGTCGTTTTTGTGTGAAATCCATATTTTGTAGGTAGCAATAGCTTTTATTGAGCCCAAAAATGAAGCAAAAAGTTTCTTTTGGGGGTTTAAAGAATGTTACCCATCCTCTTCCAAGTAGAATTCCTCCCTAAAGCACTACAGCTGAATGGGTTGATTAAGTGACACCCTCAACAAATTCTTTGACTCACTTATGCAGTAATCAGCTAACACCTACAAACTGCATTTATGTTGTCATCGGGCCACTGCTGGGACAGCATTCAACACTTAAGCTGTCTGACAGCACATGGAAAGTCATGTCATGATCACGAGCTCTGTTGAAGCTTGCCCAACAGAGTCCACCTTCTGAGTTGATTGCCTGGACAAAAACGTTTCGTGTGCTTGTGATTTGCACAATCACGAGCACACGAATAATGTATGTCCAAAAAGGTCGTGCTGTGATCATGCTTTCTACAGGTGATGTTTTGGGGTGAAATCCATAAGAAGGTGGTCTAGCTGGCCACACTGGCCTAAAGTGCAGGAGACTTGTGCCACCAATGAAATATTTTGTTTTTGAATGGTGCTATCATTACCACAGCACTAGACAGAGGTTTCTAATGTGTATACAAAGTCTATATTGTTGAACTGCTGCACCCTCATTCATTTTGCCTCCAATAATTTAGCAAGTAGTGGGCAGTTTGTTTCTTGTGATGTCACCTAGTGTTACCCCCTCTTAGTTCTCCTTTGTAAGGCATTTTTCATCATCTGACTATTCATTTATGTCCCTCCCTCTTTTAGTTTTTTTCCCTCCTGCTAATCACCCCTTTCAAAATGGCTCGCCTTTCTTCTCTCTCTGCCCATTCAAATCGGGGCCACTCATTCCTTTCTCCCAGCCCCTGCACTATTGACTCAACTTCTGGTCCGCTCACATCATTCATTTCTTGTTCCATTGAGTCTTTCTTACACTTTTAAGCACCTGCAGCACCGTTCCCTACTCTGACTTTAATATTTTCTTCACCACTTCTTTCTTTAATCTTATAAACACGTTATCTCTTCTAAGACACCTTCCACTGGTACCTTCTTGTGCCACTTTTAACAGGTGTTACCCTGTTACCTCATTCAAAACGTGTTTCACTGCTTCCTGCAGTTAGAGTGTCCAACTCACATTTCCTTCTTTTGCTGCTTCTAGCAAGTATTCCTCCTTACTTCTTCTGTCTCTTCCAACTCTTGTTTCACTGTTTTCTACTTCTCCCATTTATTTTTCACCTCACCTTCAATATGTTTTCTTATTTTCCACTTCAAACACGTTTCACTTTTTCCTTTCTTTACCCCTCAAGCACCTTTTCCCTTTTTTGTCCTCCTGCCACTTCTAACATATGTTCTACTTTTTCGTCTTCTACCACACAAAACATCTGCTACATTTTCCTTAGATAACAATGATCAACATGTGTACCTGTGACACTGACCTGTCAAAAAGGGTTTCCCCATCAGCTTCTCCTACTCTCAGCCGGACTTCCACAGTTTCATCTGTAATAACATCCTAGAGTGTTCCGCTGTTCCTTCTCATATCACCCATAACTTGCGTTCCATTGTTTGCTTATCATTCAACTTCTTACACGTCCCACTATTCCCTTCCTTCACCCATCAAGCACATGCTCCTCTTTTTTTTTTCTTCTCTCTGACTCCATGTCCAGGACTTATCAGACTTTTCTTTTGTCAACCCCTAAGTTCTGTCCATTTCTGTCATACTTACCATGTTTTCTTTTTGGCGCCATTTTCTCTGTTACTGACCTCTGGTCAGCACTCTAGTTTACAATAGTCCCACATGCTGTACTGCTGTCTACAAACAGCTCTGGCATGCTCCATACTAGAGATCCTGAACATAAATTCCTCTCATTGATCAGTCATCTTCACAGGTGATGCGTTCTGTTCTTTTTATTTTTCAATTTTGATTTACAGCGTTGACAAGATTTCAGTAAATGCTGAATGCCTATGGCCTTCGCTCTCATTTTCCACATCTCATTCAATTGTTTGTGCAAGTCTACGTGTCTTGTTTTCATGCATTGTATTCTCTCTTGTAGCAAAAGTCCCATTTACTGGGCTTGTACTTTAATTAAATTTCAGAAAAGCTCCAGGACAGAGGCATTGAAATGGCAAAAAATCATCAATTCAGTCAAAGTTGTAGTTTGAAAACAGTGTTATTTAAAACTGCATACTGTCGTCTTAAAACCTTTTTTAAAAACCATTTCTCATTTGTTCTCGTAATAGAACTAGAAGTTGCAAGACTTATTACTGACATGAATTTAGAGGACCTGAAATTTCCACAGAACCTTGGCCATGGTAGCTCCATCCAGCTGTCGGCAAACACGCTGAGACAAAATGGCCGCTACGGTAAGCTGCTTTATCTTTTCTTAGAAAATGTTTTCCCTTTGTACTCCAGCAATTTGTTCTTCATCTGACCCCTTGAAAACATCAATGCTATTGGACAACAGACTTCAAAGATCTATTTTATGTTGGGTAGCAAAAAAATGTGTTGGACTTTTCAGCATGGTACATGAATACTGTTCACCTAGAACAATGCAAGAACACATGCAAAAATCATACCATAAAAGTACAGCGATATGTTATTAGTTAGCAGATTAAATCTACTGAAAAGAGCCATGCAATTCTGTTGCCTTCAAAATTGTAGTTGTGGAGAAGGAAGGATTTATTATGAATCATAGCTGTATGTAGCTATTCAAGCAGTGGACCTTCCATCTCCTTTTTACCATGTACCCGAAGAGTGAAGTTGTTTTTTTGGAAGGAGGAGTTAACCATAGTATTGCATGGAATCAAGGACAATGGCATTCTTGTGTGTGTAATTCATAATATCAATCAGGAATGCACAGCAAGGTTTCAAGAATGTAAGGTCAAATTTAATTCACCAGTTGAGTAATAGTTATATCTCTTGGAATCACAGTGACCACTAGGACTGCAATTGTTTGCTGCTGTGTTTCTATGCGCTGCAAAATCTTGCTGCAGTGTCATTTCACAGGGTGGGGCGATGTGCTGTTATAGTGTCTTACACAATGACAAAAAGGGGTACTAGACATAGATTTTGTGTTATTTCTTGGTAATCCGTATAACCAGTGGTTTAGAGTCCTCAACTCAATGAGTATTCCATCCCTCCTCAGTGCGAAGTATCCAACTTTGCCGTGCTGTAGACCTTATTCAGAAAATGATTGCAAAACTATATCCCAGTAGTGATTGGGTTTTGCCCCTACTAATGAGCTGTGCAGCTGAAATCAGAAAATGTTGCCATTCTTTGTCTGCTAGTCAACCACCAGGTAAAATTGGTATGAGCTTGTTATAAAATTGTGGCCATGGCATCTAATGAAGTCAAAGCTTATGTCATTGGCATCTCTAGAGCCAAGTATTGCCTATTTCGCAGCAAACTGGGACGCCTCCCTTTGTGTTTCCACTATGTGAAAGAGATATGAGCAGTAATTGTAAGCAGTCTATGGTTCATTTTCGCAATAATTGGAATATCTCGGCATCAATAGCACTTCATCTGAAGGGCAGTTTGTGTAGCAGCCGATTCTACATATGACAAAGGGCTTTAAAGTCCAGTTCAGGTGCAATGAGTACTGAGGTCGTGGTTAATACCTGTACTATGATTAGGGGTGGGTGGAATTCCGTGGAGTTACATGAAAACTCCACGAGATTCCACAGAATTCTGTGGGCGGGCGGAGATCAGCATGTTGCGCTGCTCTCACTGATTCTTTGCGCCGGGAGCTTGTTTCTCGCTGAAAAGACAGCACGAATGGCACTTTGCAGCAGGTCAAAGAGCACTGCTTCTTTGCTGCTGGTCAAGTATATTTTTTATTCAAGTGGCAGCTTTATTACCGTGAATGGTCAAGACTGTCCGCGACCATCCATGTAGAGAAAATCTCACAAGTGCCCTTCTAGTGCCCAAAAATGGTGTTATGGAAGCCAATTCTCGCTTGCCAACTTACATAGTGTGGACCAGGAAGCGCAGCTGACCAATTGAGAGCCCATGGAGAACCTCTCACGGCTACAGAGCGGGAACAAAGTTGTGGGGTGCAAAGCCCCCGAAAAATACTGTGCTGGGATTGGGCGCGTCATTTGAAACAGAGAGGCCACCCAGTGATTAACCAACTGGGTGGCCAGAGACAGAGGTTAAAGAAAGGGACAGGGGTTCCCTCAACAATTCATGTTTGGAAGACACTGACCTCGTTGTTGTAGTGGTTGACGGAGTTTGACTTGAAATCGGCGTTACAAGTCTTAACACGTGGTGGCCAAAACTCCCCAAACTCTGCTGGCGGAGTGGAATTTAGCAACCACCCCCAACTATGAATATTCCTGTTCAGTGTTCAGTAAAGGTATACAGTGAATAGCTTGCTATGTAAAAAAAATTGCATGTTACCAAACACCTTATATTTCAAGTCCATATTCCTAGATTGCAGCCACTTAAATGTGGAAAGGGACGAAGACAACCATGCAAGGACCGTCCTAATAGAACTTGATAGTCATTCACGCCATTACAACTCTGGCCTTGCATCAGCCTTCTTCGCAACACTGCAATGGTGGCCATTTTCTCTTCATAACACATCCGACAGTTTGTGTCTCCATGTTTCGTATCGTATCGCAGCAACTGTCACCTCACTGGGTGGCCGTGAACTGTGGCTATAGTCCTTTTCTAGGAGCATGTTCGAGGCAAAATCCTGATTATTTTTGCCTGCATTCTGTTGCCATTCTAATTCAATACAGCTGAGCTCTAAGGTGAATCTCATTTATATTTAATTTTAGTTCACTTCTCGTGGTAGCACTGGCCCATTTTACTGTCACGTTTGAGAAAAACAACATAATTGTCAACAAGCAGCTGATATCCCGCCTCCTAGAGCAGTCCGGCTGATTGCGTCCTCGCTCTTCACACATGTCACCTTCTAAAGTGTCAAAAATACAGCAATGGTGTCATGGGTCGCCACCGGTGTGGCCCGCTGTGGCCTTTTACGTTTTGACATAAGCAGACAGTGCGAAATGGATTGTCCTGCTTCCCTGCAGGTAAAAATAACATTCCAGATATATCTATGAAGAAAGCAAACCCACATTTTATAGAGACAAAACCTGAGCTCTCCTCTAACAGCATATGTTTTATTAGACTGTCAGACTGAATTCCGCACAGAGCCTTTCCTGGTAATTTAATTTCTCCTAGCACCAAGTCATGCTATACCTGACATACTCCTCCGGGTAGCGCCACTGGTGCCAGAAAAGGCAATGCTGAGAAATATCTCGAAGCACCAGGGGACAATAGCAGATCAGGTTTCAGTATTATTTTAATATTCCTGCATATATTAATCCACGGACAGTGTGCTCTGGTACATAATGGGCCATTGCAGGCCTGATGGATGAGCGAGGCTACTGTATGTGCATTTCGCCACCTGGGCGCGAGCAGGACGATCTGTCATCCCGCACACCACCTGCGCCGTATTTCACGGCTCAAGCCGCCATATTTAACATGAAATATTGCCAGCTAACAGTTGGATGCAAGAGAGCGGAGGAGTGCAAAGATGAACAACTTTGCTTCTTTTATTGTACCGGGCGATATTTTAAGGACTTTCCGTCGATTGCGTTAGCTTATTAGGTTATTGTCAGTTCAGAGAAAACCAATAGGAGTTGACGAAGTCAGAGACGTGTTAAGGCATGGGCAAAGTAGGACCTGCCCCCCCCCCAAGCCTTTTAGGGCCCCCTGATAGAGCCATCTCTGTTCTGCAGAGAGGGTTGTATGTCGTTACTACGCATGCATTTACAACGCATGCCTTTACGACGCAACTTTTACAACGCAAGTCGTTACAACGACTTGCGTTGGGGGGCGCTGGATAGTGAATAGTTTAATTCACTATTCCAACTCCAGTCCCCGTGGATAGTAGGGAAGGAGTTGGATAGTAAATTAAACTATTCCCTATCCTGGAGCGCCCCCCAGCGCAAGTCGTTGTAACGACTTGCGTTGTAAAAGTTGCGTCGTAAAGGCACAGCGTTATAAAAGTTGCGTAGTAAACGCTGTTCCCCGCAGAGAGTCTTGCCTGGATGACCTTGAATAATTCTTAAACAGATTGTTTGATATGTAAATGAGCTGCTGCCCTTTTACAATAATGAAAATACACACCACTATTCCTGAATATTAGATGTACGCACATTTAGAATTTGGATGAGTGTGCCTGGCCAAAGAGGGTATGAAACAGCTGAAATTGGATCATAATTTCAAAGCTATTTTGAAAAGGGGCCCCCAAAATACATTTGGTCCAGGGCCCCCAAAATCCTTAAGATGTCCCTGTTGACGATGTTGCAAAATACGCAAAAAGTTTGATTGTTCAACAAGGCACATGCTGCCGGCCTGATAAAGAATGCCCATGAGAAATGCCGCCACACTGCTGCGAGAGTGAATGCGTCTTTGTGTTTTGTTCTATAGTGATTTCAATCCCCTCGATTTATTGTCCCTGCAAAGTGTTATTGTAAATCGCGCCCCCTCCCTCCTGCCAGTGTTCTTTATGGGCCAGCAATGTGAGCGGAGTCAACCCTCCCTGATTCATGGGCTCTGTTGCCTACATTGGTCCTTTGTGGACCAAATTGGGAAGTGCCAGGTTCACTTTTACTAATGGAGTCTGACAAATTTCTTTATGAGCCCCATTAACGTAAATGCTTTACTCATTTGCTTTATTGTTCTGTAATGAGTGCAGTCTGCAGAGGTTTCTGCGCGGCGGCATAGCCGAGGCTGACAGGACGCCATCTTGCGGGAGATGCTTCAAGGATCAGACAAAGGTCTGCTTCTGGTCAAGTTATGAAAGAGGCCAGCACACTACTTGTAAACAAAGGCGCTTTATGAAATTTACTCCAAGGAATGATCATATAACATTGGCTGCCAATTTCGAGAAGAAATGGATAGTAGCTTGACCCACCCCCCACGCACATTACTTCCTAAACAGAGTTTTATCTTGTTCTACCAGGAGTTAATTTGTTAAAGAATTAGTGCAGGAGCCTAAAGTTTTCCTGAGTATCCCGCCACCAGCGATATGGAAAGCCAGTTTTGATGAATATTAAGGATGCATACCACTTCATGGTTCGTGGTTGATCTCTCTCCCTCCACTCTATGCTTCCTGTCACTCTTTCTCACTTTAGCAAGGTTTTTTTATCTCTGATTTCTCTTTTCGTCACTGTTTCCCTGTTCATCTATTGTTTCTCTCTTTTCTGCCTTTCTTTTGTTGTGGGTAAAGGTTTGGCTTTCACAAATCAGCCCCAATCCCCAAAAATGAGTTCCGGTGCCCATCAACTGCATTCTCTGGTGGAGATGAAACACTGGATTTCACTCACTGTGAGGATTGCAATTTTTTCCCATGTACCCTTGTTTAACCGGTTCCGTGCTGATGGCTGAACCGCTCCGTCATCAGCCGCGGTGGCGCTGTGCTGATGATGGAGCGGTTCCGTCATGGCCCGCCCGACGCGCCTGCGCGGCGCTGATTTCGCGCCTGCGCGGCGCGTTCTATTGAGCGGGCGGGGCCATGACGGAACCGCTCCGTCATGAGCACAGCTCAACCGCGGCTGGTGACGGAGTGGTTTCATCACCAGCATGCGCCCGCCGCGCGGCCCCCCGCCACCGTAGCGCTGCGGTGGAATAGCCGCCGCAGCGATGTGGTTACGGTTTTAGCTTGTGTTTTTCTTCTGACAACGCTGAAGTGTTTTTTAGCCCTAATTCCGAGTTGGTTGGAAGAGCAGGTGCTATTTATCTCACATGATAAAATACAATATCCCAGGGTTTAGAATTTCTTAAATGCACTTAATAGCACATATTCAGATTTTTGGGGAAATAATTCGCAACAAATCTTGCATATTACGGCAAATACTGTACTGTTTTCCCAAGTAAAATTCTGTCTGGTTATACCTGCCAATATTTAAGGAAGACTAGGGTGTTTAATGTACCCAGAAATTGAAGTGTGTGCAGTAAATGCCACATAATTTGCAATTGCGACCCCTACACAAACAGGGATTTGTGCAGGGGTCGGAATACACCAACCAACTCAGAATCTCGCCTTTATTAATTGACATGTACGAGAAGATACCTCAAATGTTGAAACTGCGGAACTGAACCATGTTTCGGTGCAAATGCCCTGGGAATCAGGATTCAAGAAACTTTTGCTGCAATGTCCTGTGACTGACCCTCCATTCTTTTGCAAAATGTAAGTTTGAGCAATTCTGCCCGATATTTGTATTTTGTTCCCTCTAATCGCAGAACCAGTTTGAGAGCAAAATGACATAACCGCACACCTTTCGCTGAGTCATCAATGGTCCAATTTCATCCGCCACTTGTGAAAAATAACCATTAGTCTCCAACTCCTTTCACATTCGTATGCTTCCTGGCTCCAAAGCAGCACGTGAACCATCTGGTTTTGCCAGAGTACACCCTTGGTACAAAATGTGTCTTAATGGAGCATTTTGCTGACTCGAGAGTGCAGATTGTCAGTCACTGGGTTTTGATACATGCTCAAGTGCTTGTATGTAATGATAGGTGGTTATTTCAGTAGCAGCAAATCTGCAAAGAATCCAAAGTTCAGGTGCACAGGAGAGTGACAGCAAGTAGGCTAAGAAAGCCTTGAGAGTAAGGAATTCTTGCAACAGACTTTATTTGCAAGCTGAGGGCTTAGTACACATCTACGCATTGTGTGAATTTACTTTTGCTTCCTGGTAGACGGTGTAGTAGATATCTGCAACTGTTGTTGGTGTTGCTTCTAGGTGAGTGAAGGGTCGGATAGCTTGGATTTTTTTAACTGTTGTAAGTCAGTGGAAGCCTAGGGCTGTTACTGTCTTGGTGTAGGCGAGTGATGGCACACATGGCTGGGCTCTGATTGGTGTTACTTCAAGACAGAGGATACATAAGTCAAATTGGCTACTACTGCTTTGCTTTTCAAGCTTATTATTAAACAGGTGATTGATAGCATTACTAGTACATGTAAGATCTCGTAGACTTGTGAAATAGCACATACCTGTGAAGCTAAGTAATGCAAACCTGACCAAGCCACTTTTAAATCCCTTATGATCTGTTTTAAGATATTGTTAGTTCAAAATCATTAGGGTCTGAACATTGTAATCCCTCCCTCATCTTTGCAAAATATGAATTTCCTCATAGGTGAAATCAGAGTGGCCTTTGTCCTGTACAACAACTTGGGGACGTACCTGTCTACAGAGAATGCCAGCATGAAATTAGGCACAGAGGCTATGTCCACAAATCACTCAGTCATAGTGAATTCCCCGGTCATCACTGCTGCTGTCTACAAAGAGTTCAACAACAAGCTGTATCTGGCGGATCCTGTGGTGTATACTGTCAAGCACATCAAGGTACGTACTGGAGGAAATGGTGTATGGAGACGAGCATTAACATGCAGTTTCCCCCATGCTTTGTGTGGTCACATTTTCTTGCATCCATTGTGAGTTAGGGAGATTTCTACCTGCCACATCCCGCCCCTCCTTGAGAATTAGTGTTAACAGTGGAACTGGTCAAATTGTGGGGGCGGGGTTAAAAATATGCCTAATTAAGGGTTTTAGGGGATAATGTGGAGATCAGTCTTGCCACAGCAGTCTCACTGCACTCTTAGTTACTTTCAGCAGCCGTAGTCTGCGTGTGAAATACTCTCATCCACTAATCCCGGTGGACCTGGTACTGATCCCATCTAGGTTACTGCACTAATTAGAATGAGACCCTTAGTGCTGAAGCCAAATTCACAATTGTGTGCCTCTGATGGTAACAGTGTATTGTCAGACACTGTATATTATGAATACCACACACAGTACGCATGTACTGTGGGTGAATGTAGTACAGCCCCAAGCATCCCTACTGTGCACTATTCAAATAGACATCAAGTGCTCTCCGGCAGTGAGACTTGTAAATTACCTAACCTCATCGATGCTCAGGATGGCTCCCGGCTGTCATGAGTCAAGGTAGTCGTGTGCTCATGACGGCCGGGGGGTGTCCGACCATTGCCGCTCTGCCCACGAGTAATTCCCCGCCTGTGCGGGCAAATTAATTGGTGGGCGGAGTTTGGGCGGCTCCCGGCTGTCATGAGCACACGCCTACTGTGACTCATGACTGCCGGGAGCCATCCTCAGTATGGCAGCCCAGCCCCGCCCCCTCTCGCGTCACAGCGGAATTTGCAGCGCGGCGAAGTGGTTAGTAACTGATTAGTGCGTCTACAGTGTGATTTCATTGAAAGCCATAGTGCCTGGTCCTGGTATTTAGGCATAGCACTCTGAATTGGGCAATTGTTGGTGTGACATCACAGCTATACAGCAACACAAAAAGATGATAGATGGAATGCTGAACATTGTCAAACGTTCACCCACAGTCTCAGATCTGGGTTAAATACATTGTTTTTTTCCTCACAATGCCACCCCAGTTTGGACCTAGTCCTATGAAAATCACTGTTGACCCACCTCTGCAGACAGCTCATTTAGCAGTCACTGCAGACATGGTTGTGACATCAGGCTTATTCATAGACACATCAGACAGTCATTTTGGAAATTCAATTTTCCACTGTAAGCATTTGTTTTGCAATGTCAGCATGTAGTTGTGTATCGAACTGTCTGGACCAGAATTCATTAAAAGCTTTTATTTTCATGTATTTCTTGGTTTGCAGCACAGAGTAGCCCTGATTCTTGAGCTCCACTTTCAATTCTACTTCTCCTTTTTATTAATGTTATTGACAAGTAGTTGTGTAGTTATTGGATTACTGTCACACCCATCATTCCTTGTCAGGGGTTTGTCAATTTTCAGTTGCGGCTGGCACAGGTAAGAGCGTTGTAGCTGGGGATGGGCGGGGTGGGTGTCGGGGAAGTCGACATACTACGGGATAAGTTAAATTAAATTTAAAAAAATAAAACCACTTACCTTGCACTCTATCCCGTCGTATGTCAACTTCCCTGCCTCACCCCACGCTCTTACCTGTGCCAGCCACCACTGTCCATTTCAATATTGTTGTGAATTTTGCAGTATCCAGCGTCCAACAGAAGTCATTGGATCTGTGTGTCTAGAGCACGTACAGGTGGGGTGATATTGCTTAGGGGACATCTTCTTATGGACACATAGATGACCATGACCATCCATATTTATGACGCAATAGGGCACCAAGTTTCCACGAGTGAGGACGGTCACACCTCTAACAGTGTTCAGCACAATAAAAACACGGCGCGGTGCCAAATACAATTACTTTCCCGCTTCTACAAATGTAAATGAAGCAACTGTGTGGGGATGAATTGATTTTGGCCTTTGCTTGATAATTAATCAAGAAAAAACAACTAATTGGCAAGAGCAGTGAGCCTCGCGACCGACCTGTCTCTTCCCAGATTGCACACACAGGTCGCGCTCTGCTAAGCATTGCCCGTGCCTGAGAGTGTAGGATGCTTTATTTGGCCGAGGGCGAGAGGGGGTGGGGGGAGCGCACTTTGGAGAATCAATGCAGCCTGACAATAATGATTTACTCTGATATCTGCTTGCAGCAGTCTGAGGAATATTTCAACCCTAATTGTTCTTACTGGAGTTACTCGAAGCGCACAATGATGGGCTACTGGTCCACGCAGGGATGCCGCCTCCTGACAACCAACAGGACACACACCACGTGCTCTTGTAACCACCTCACCAACTTTGCAGTGCTGATGGCCCATGTGGAGGTTCAGGTAAGAGCAGAGTCTTTTCTCTTCCTCAGAGGCAAATGCAGTAATGTGAAATACATTTTCGAAATGTCTTGAAAACTGCTGCTTAACCTCGTCGCTGTCGCGGCTATAAGGGGGTGGGGGGCCGCGCGGCGGGCCCATGCTGGTGACGGAACCGCTCTATCACCAGCCGCGGCTGAGCTGTGCTCATGACTGAGCGGTTCCGTCATGGCCCCGCCCGCTTAATCAGCGCCGCGCAACCGCGTCGGGCGGGCCATGACGGAACCGCTCCGTCATCAGCACAGCGCCACCGCGGCTGATGACGGAGCGGTTCCGTCGTCAGCACGGAAAGGGTTAATATTTGTTGATGCTGACATGACATGTGACTTCTTTTGGGTTCCACGGACTGCAAAGCTGTAACTTTGCTAATATGTATATAACTTTTTAAGTTTAGCCGCTCATATTTTCTGCACATTTTTTTAAAGTTCATTTTATTAACATGCTCAGCATTCAACGATTAAGTTACATATTCATTTTTGCACATTACAAGTTACATGCTTTTCCCCTTGGCGTTTCCCGGTAGGTAAATACATGAAGCTTCGGCCTCTTCCCCTCCGCTCCCCACCCTTCCTTCGTCCTGTGTCTACTCATTACTGCCTCAATATGTTCGCCAGGGTCCCCAGACTGTTCCCCATTTCTTCAGGCACCCTCTGCTTTGGTAAATCGTGTGCCCTGCTTGCTGACACCAGCCGAGGTCAGAGATCCAGTTTGCATTTTCTGCTATTTTAAGTAACAGAAAAACTAAATAACATTTGTTTGACCATATTAAGTAAAGTCAAAAAGTCAATACAAAGTTTATTGTGTAGATTACTTAAAACCATGACAATTGAAACGATTTAAAAAAAGAAACATAATTGTACAGAAGCAAAATAAATTCTAGTTACATGTCAAAACCGTATAATGTGAACTTATTAAGTATTATATTACCATGATAGTCACAAAGCACTTGCGACCCCATTTCCCCATATAAGATCCGCATTGAGCGACATTGTTGGATTTTCTCATGAATGTCTATGATAAACAATTAAACAATGCTCCCAGAGAAGTACAGGCATGTCAAATCATTATAAACAGATCTATATCCCCCAGAAGCAAGCACAGGAGTGTATTGTTATGGGTGCCCTTGAATAAATGTATTAAAAGAGAGGTAGCGCTCCATGCCACAATTCTGTCCTTTCTAAGCGCAGCAAGTGACAGGTTTCATCTGTTATTCAGCTCAACAGTACACAGTTTGCTGAGACTGCACAAATGGAAGCCATGAGGTGGCCTGCAGGTTACTGCATGTATTTACGTGGCATGTGTGTAGCACAACCCTAGCTGGCAGGCGGTCGAGCGCAGTTGCTTGTCAAGGGCAAAGAGCGAGTCAACACGTGATTGGAAGGGGTGGCTGGTTTCTAAGAGTGACAGTCTACTACTATTGCCTCATGGTACAGTGTTCAAAAATACTACCGTATATCACAGCAGCAAATGTGTAGTTCACTAAGCAAACCTGCTGGAATCAGAAAGAATTGCATTGAGTCATGTGCTCGTTGTCTTGCAAACCACACGCCCCTGTAGACCTCATGCCCGCTCACATTATGGAGCCGCTGCAGCATGTGACCTTTATCTGAACTGTCCCCTTCTCGCGCAAATTAGAAGATTCGCCCCTCAGCTAGCTGAGAAATTATTCACACGTTCTCCGACAAGCATCAGACACCCCCTGCTATCAATAATGAGTCATGGGTCTGTTTATTACAAAGTTAAAAGATTCTGCTCAAGGACAAAACGGGAGATGGGTTTGGCAAGAAAGGTGAGTTTAGAAAACAGTCTCTCCTAAAAGCTGGTGATTTGGTGATGTCACGGTCTTCCGCGAATCTGCTTTCGTGGGTTCGCTTCATATCACTCCCACGCAACTCCTTCGCATATGTTTTTCTTTCTTTTGCAGCAAAATGAAAAAGGAAAATTGAGAATCACAAACATTACATTCCACGCTCACATAGCAAGTGCCATACCATGTACCACACACTGCTACAAGCTCTGCATCAAAGAGTCCCCTAGATCAGTGGTTCCCAAACTTTTGACTCCTGAGGAACCCCACTGAATCACCACTGGAAGCCGGGGACCCCCAAGCAATTTGTACAATTTAAATTTCTTTTTAAAAACGCCTTTTGAAGCAGAGGCAATTTCAAGAGTGAGACAGCCTGAATTGGGTCTATTGGCATGGACATGTATGCATACAGCAGTGTATTATTTAGTCGTACAAGTCTCCTGCTCTCTGCCATAGCAGCACCTCTACTTTCTCATTCCAGAGCCTTGGAATGGTGACCCTTTCTTACTGCAACAGGTTGAATGATTGTGAATTATTAGCATCTTTACCTATTCGCAGTTTAAGAAGGTCTAAAATATTATACAATTATGAAGCATTTTATAATAAAGACATGCCCCAAGGAGCAACGAATATTGTGAAAATTCTAACAAGATAGTGCACAAAGCGATGACTCCAGTGTACAGAGAAAATTCAAGGGTCTATATTAGGAGTTCATCATGGAAGTGCAAGAGATGGCAGGAAGGTATCAACACAGGAGGCATATTGTTTCAGCGAGATCATGGAACAAGGCTATGCCAATTACCATAAACCCCTCTTAGACATAATCTTTAGTCACAGACAGCAGAACAACATTTTACCACCAAGGGGTGAGCAGTGCAGTTAAGGCATATTTCAGAGAGGCCTCGCGTGGCACCTGACATGACCTTCTCCTGTTAGGATGCCCAACCCACTGCCCCGTCCCTTCCCAACGACAAACTGCAAAGGCTACACAGAATAAGAGCTTGACATGTCTGAATATGAAAGCTTGATAGCACACATAATTCACCCAAGGGCTTGTGGAAAGTGAGCAATCAGACAGCAGCACGAAAATCCTACTGCTGATCCTGGCTGCATCTAGTTTTACCTGCCTGCCAAGTAACGGTAACCTATACACATGTGCCTTTCTACGCTTTATTGCGTTTATTGTATTGCCTGTATTTTCATTGTTGTGCCTGTGACTGCTGTTGTCTGTTTTCCCCTGCTGCCTGGACGTGGTCCGTGCCCCTTTTTCTTCCCTCTGTTTCCCTCGCTGTCCCCGTTCTCTCTCTGCCCGGTCTTTCCTTCTGTACCCCTCGCTGCCCCATGTCTCTGCCTGGTTTTCCCTTCTGTTCCCCTCGCCGCCCCGTGCCTCTCTGCCCATTCTGCCTTCTGTTCTAAGCTGCCCCTATATTTCTGTATTTTGCCTCTGAGCCACTCGTTTTTTGTGCCCATCCGCCCTCTGTTCCACCCGTTTTTCCCTCTTTTTTTGTGCTCTTCTGCCCTCTGTTCCACTAGTTTTTTGTGCCTTTCTGCCCTCTGTTCCACTTGTTTTTCCCTTGTTTTTTGTGCCTTTCTGCCCTCTGTTCCACTCGTTTTTCCCTCATTTTTTGTGCCCTTCTGCCCTCTGTTCCACTCGTTTTTTGTGCCTTTCTGCCCTCTGTTCCACTCGTCTTTCCCTCGTTTTTTGTGCCCTTCTGCCCTCTGTTCCACTTGTTTTTTGTCTTTTTGCCCTCTGTTCCACTCATTTTTTCCTCATTTTTTGTGTCCTTCTGCCCTCTGTTCCACTTGTTTTTTGTGCCTTTCTGCCCTCTGTTCCATTTGTTTTACCCCTCGTTTTTTGTGCCCTTCTACCCTCTGTTCCACTCGTTTTTTGTGCCCTTCTGCCCTCTGTTCCACTCGTTTTTTTGTGCCCTTCTGCCCTCTGTTCCACTCGTTTTTCCCTCGTTTTTCTCTGCCCTCTGTTCCACTCGTTTTTCCCTCTTTTTCTGTGCCCTTCTGTCCTCTGTTCCACTCGTTGTATTGTGCCCTTCTGCCTTCTGTGACACTCATTTTTTTTCCTTGTTTTTGTGCCCCTTTCGCCTTTTGTTCCACTCGTTTTTTGTGCCTTTCTGCCCTCTGTTCCACTCGTTTTTCCCTCGTTTTTTGTGCCTTTCTGCCCTCTGTTCCACTCGTTTTTCCCTTGTTTTTTGTGCCTTTCTGCCCTCTGTTCCACTCGTTTTTTGTGCCTTTCTGCCCTCTGTTCCACTCGTCTTTCCCTCGTGTTTTGTGCCCTTCTGCCCTCTGTTCCACTTGTTTTTTGTCTTTCTGCCCTCTGTTCCACTCATTTTTTCCTCATTTTTTGTGTCCTTCTGTCCTCTGTTCCACTCGTTTTTTGTGCCCTTCTGCCCTCTGTTCCACTTGTTTTTTTGTGCCCTTCAGCCCTCTGTTCAAATTGTTTTTTTGTGCCCTTCTGCCCTCTGTTCCACTCGTTTTTTGTGCCTTTCTGCCCTCTGTTCCACTCGTTTTCCCCTCGTTTTTTCTCTGCCCTCTGTTCCACTCGTTTTTCCCTCGTTTTTTGTGCCCTTCTGTCCTCTGTTCCACTTGTTGTTTTGTGCCCTTCTGCCTTCTGTGCCACTCTTTTTTTTCCTTGTTTTTGTGCCCCTTTTGCCTTCTGTTCCACTCGTTTCCCCAGCCGCTGTGCCCCCTGCGGCCCTGCCCCCCTGACTACCCACTGCCCATTCAATGCCTCTGCCTCCCGATTGTATTATTGTTGTGGTCTCGCCGCCCCTGCGCCAACATTCACAGCTCTTGTGTGCTGTGAGGACGCATGGGCGTTTCAATTTCCACTACGACAGGCACTCGAGTCCTGCGGACCCCCTGGGAATGTCTCACGGACCCCTGGGGGTCCGCGAACCACAGTTTGGGAAACGCTGCCATAGAGGTTTGTTTACTGACTCAAAGGCCTTTCTATGAATCCCAGTAAATGGCAAGGGGGCACATATATAATACTGGGAATGTGCAGGGTCGATTAAAGGATTGTTCACACCCAAGGCACATTTAAAGATGCCACCGAGTCAGATGGCTACAGGGCAGTCGGTTATGCTTTTGGTGCACTCTGGTGCCTCCCAGCTCCCTTGGGATTGCAGCAGACATGATTCTGCTGACAATCCTTTTTTTGTGGGACCTCTAGAGTGCGGCCCTGAAATGAAATAATTTACGTTTTGCATAGTGTAGGGCATACCAGTATTTCTGTTTCATAGTGGTTACACAATCGATGTCCAACTGCTGACCAATAGCCAACCATGCTTGCTGGCCCTTGTGCCAAAGCTCCTAATAAACCAGCAGAGCATCATTCTATCTTTAGGGCAGGCCTAGGCCCAACCCTAAGAATGTTCTGTAGTTCGCTGCCCATGTGTTGCAAGGCAGGTGTAGTTGTTTTGTCTGCAGAAGATGAGAGTATACTCACTCATAGCCCTGCCTGCAGCAGCCAATAGGATCTTCGTTTGTCCACAGATTTGTAATAATGGCTGTCATGAGGTTTGAATGCGGCAGCCACAACGCTCATTGATGCATCATGTGAATGCAAAGTTCAACATCCGGCCCCTTCCGGGTCAACTGGAAGCTAATGGCATTGAGGTTTTAGTAAATCAGCAATGTCCACATTCTACTTTGAGACTAAAATTGAAGTAGGTGATGTTTTCAGCATAGTTAAACGGACAGATCTGTAAACACAGAAGAAGGTCTGTCTATGAGAGCCGAATCTCCACTTGAGTTTGTGGCATGAAGATTGTGGTTTAAACTGGTGAACTTCCTAGGACTGTACTGGGTTTCACAACTATGACGTCACATTGCTTAAAGGAGTATGCCTTGAAGTACGGAACAGGCAGGCATGAACAAGTCCACCTTATACACATCTGACGGAACATTCAACCAAGTAGGAAATAAAAAGTTGGAATCTAGAGCTGAGGCATCATTCCCTGTAGTCAATCTGTTGGCCAGAGAATATGCTCAGGTCTAGTGTTTTATGTATTTGTTATATATAAGAGGCAGAAGTGATGACCCCTTGGAACCTGAAGTGACTGGACTGCTTTTAAAGAATGGAAGAGACGCATGGCTACCTTTTCCTTCTACTCTTCCTGTAGCCTAAATAATTAGCTCGGTGCAACAAATATTTAAGCTCATGGGCACGCTGCTAATCTTTTTCCGCCTTATATTTACAATAAGGTGGGCATATGCCGTAAATGGGGAACATGGAACTAACTGGCTGATAGGGCACCCACCAACACATGATTCCACTAGCTGCCTAACACATGCAAATATCTGCCATCGTGCATTGGCGGGCACACATACTGGACAAAAAAACACATAAGGGAGCTGGTAAGACCCTCTGGCCTCATCCTTCAAACCCACAACTCAGACCCCAACCTTCAAACCCACAACTTAGTAAGTCAGATACATTTCCTAACAGAGGTTCACCTCTTCACTCCACTGATTGCGCCCAGACACTGCATATGACACCACCCTACGAGAAAACCTCAGGACCATTTAGAAGGTCATCCACAGCCTACCAATGTTCTGCAATTCCATGTAAATGGCAGATTAAGTGCTCTATAAATGACACAAAAATAGCATCAAGAAAAACAATAAACCATATAAACTATATCTCTCCTGAGAAGGTATTCTATCAGCTTAACTTCTGAGGCTCATTAAACAACTTGTTAGAAACAGTCGCAGCTGGCATGTATTGCGAGTGGGGGGGGGGGCGTGGGGTCACGCAAGGAGGGGGATCGCATGGGGGGGTTTAATGTAATAATAATTTTAAAAAAAGAAACTTTCTTTTCTGCCAGCCGCATCTTCTCTTCTCCTGCTCTCTTGCCTCGGCTGGAACAGGAATCAGAAGCAGGCAACAAAGCTCCCTCCCCTCAGCCAATCACAACGCTGTAGGGCAGCGTTGTGATTGGTTGGGATGCCGCCCAGCCAGGCGCTTATGGGGTGGCCATTTTCTCCATGCAGGCCACATTGCAGCCTGCATGGAGAAGGCCAGAGTGCGCATGACTGGTTTCGGCGGCCCCAGGGGGCCTACCAAACAGTCTTTGCGCACTTGGGAGTGGGCAAACCACTCCTCCCCTGCCTGCTCACAGAGCAGCCCCACCCACCCAATCCACCCGCCTGCAACCAAACATAAAATGGTAATAACTGAAAGTAAAGTTATTACCATTTTATGTCTCTGCTTCTGGCACTGTGAGAAAGCAGTGGGGCGACGCTCCTCGCCCTAGTGGAGGAACCGCCTCTGTTTAAGAGGATCTCGACGTGAAGGCAGCAGTTGCCCACCAGGGCTTGTTTGCGGATTCAACATCATGAAGATAAGATCACACGCAAATGACTTCAAGTTCAGAGATTTCTTTAAAAGGCACCTCTACCACATGCCTTGTTGTCTTACACCACATTTGTTCTTTCATTCTCCTACTTACCTTAGTCTCATTCTTCTTCCTGTGTATATTCAAGGCGACATTCTGTTCTTTCTTGTGCCTGTGATCTTCTCATATAAATCAAAGCTGCGTACACGGCAGTCGCAGTAGGAACACGCATAACATACACACTCACACACACACTCTCTCGTAGATCAAATGTAGTTATAGTTATTAAAAAACGCTCCACACAGCACATCACCAACTTTAAATGCATTACTTTCAGTGGGCAGTCAAGGTTACCTGTCTTCTGTGTTACCCTCTGCAGTCATATTTGGTTGTTTTCTTCTGCTGCTGTTGACGCTTGTCATCACTGTCAGCTTGCCATCTTCTACACTTCCATGGGGTTATTCCAGGTAAAATACGTTACTTATTGCTTTTTAGATCTGTGTAAGGATATTAGAAGACTGCCCTGCTTTTCAGCCAGATTTAGTATTCCACAACAAAATTCCATGTCACTAATATCAATTATTGTAGGCTATAATTTTCTGCGCGAGTGTGGTTTGGAATTTTTTCATACGCATTAAAGAAATTAATGATGAAAACCAGGCTAAATTCCTCCCTATGTGCATTTTTATTTTGCTTGAAGAACAGCGTGGCATTGCTCATTCCTTTTGAGGCTTAGAGGTCTGTCGTGATTTTCTTTCTCTGAGGTAAACCAAGCGTTCGCTGATTTTTGGTGGCTTTTGCCCATTCATTATGATAGCAACAAGTAATGATTATGTGCAGATCTCTGTGAATGTATTCGACTTAGTATTGGCCAGTGAAGTGCATTGGTGATTATAGCCACAGTGTTTTCTCCTCAGTAATGAAGTATTAACTAAACAGTAGGTCTATTAGTCCACAATGTGGACTGACATTGCGGATCAGCCAAGTGGGATTTAAAAGTACATTTAAGGTGGAGAGTTCTTGAGACCCATTCTAGTATCGTCGGTAATCAGCTCAATGAGGGATCCAGAAGAAGGTTGTGCAAGCTCTCAGCGGCTTCACAAGACTAGAGGCTGGAGATGAAGCGTACAATGTCATGTATTTCTTTGAAGTCTACTCTTTAAAATATATTTTTGTTTTTGCCGTACAGACAAGAAAGTACATTGAGTCCCAGAAACAAAAAGGGACAAAAAAATTTTGCCGCTTACATGCCTTTACTTAATAAGTTAACAGCTGGCTCGGTAGATGGCTTTAGCGGCAAAGTCTGCTTGTACGGTTGTACAAATCCAAATGTAGCCCAACATAACAACATCAGCTAATCAACTAATTGCTGGATCCACTGGCTGGCAAAGTTAAAATAAGTTTAGCGGCATGTGTAATTACACAGGTGAAAGTATCAGGCATCTGTTCGCACAGGTAGTGCTTGACGCGTCTACGGTGTATGTAAATCAGAGGTGCTGCATGAGGCAACGACTCTGTTACATTCTAACACCTGTTCCCGTTGATTTTCACAAGTCGTTCACCTCTTAATAATAGGTAGACTGAAACATAACACTGAATAACCTTATTTTGCATCTTGCTGCTGAAATCACATCTGAATTATTCAAAGAACTATTAACCCCTATATTGCCTACCTGGGTTGACAGCAATCATTCGCTTCAATGAAGCAAATGAGTGTTTCGGTTTTTCTCCCTCCCGGCAATCATTTTCTTTGCTTTTTTGTAGATAATTTGCCACTCCTGCCACTCTTTCGAAAAATGATGGGGGCAAAAGCGTGCTTTAATTGATCTCAAATTGGTGGCCTCTTCTCATCAATTTGTGTCTCTTGGTTGAAGAAATAGCTTTTGATATCGGTTGTGACAGACCTCTCTGTTTCTATCTCACAAAAGAACGACTGTCCAAAGTGGTAGTGCTTAAATTGCAGTTGGATTGGTAGTTTTAGTCTTTGCCAGCGGGTGTTCCATAAGTAGGAGGTGGTAGGGATTTGTAAAGCGTTGCGAAAATGCTGGAGCATATTGAAGCACTCACTCCCTGTTCACATTTGACTAATGGCAGCATAAGAGAGGTTCGAAAAGTACTCTCTACAGCCACACAATTTGTCCCTTTAATGAGGCAAGTCCTAGTGGTCACCCCTAAACCCAGAAACGCATGCCATAACCCCATAAATAGTACCAGCTTTACTTCCGCTACACATAAAGAGCATGCGCACTCACAACTAAACAGTCGATCAGGGGTTGAAGTAAAATATAACAGAAAAAATGGGGAGAACTGAGTGAAAGGTGTGATTGCATGAGTAAAAGTAATTCATAGATCCTATGTTACTGTTTTCTCAGACAAAACCTATGCTTCTGAGCGTCTTGCCCAGGGTCCGATGACAGCCATATGACACAACATTCTGTGTAGAGGGTGACTGATCTGGTTCTAGGGATGTGAGTTCTTTCAGCATTTGCAGTAAAAGCTAAATTGGTAACACATCAGAAATGCTGGTGGAGCAGTAGCTATGAGAAGCTAGAGGTGGGATCGGGGACTAAGCAGGATGTGCTGGTAGGACGATGTGTTTACAAACGTTGTCTCACAGTCATTGAAGGTACTTTATGTCGTTAGCATTTGTATAGCATGTCGTTTGCCCTTAGCGTGGCTTTGTAGGTCTCAGAGCTGGGCATCAGCATGTGGTTTCTGCTATATAGCAGAGCATGACTCTTGGTCTAATAACATATTGTGCCTTTTAGTGTGGTCTATCTTTCGTTGGCTGGCATGTCCGGAGCTTTTGGGTTGGGATTTTGGTATCAGAAAGTTGGGTAGTTTAAAGAAGGACATGTGTGGGAACTGAAACAAACACACTTGGTAGAATCAATCAATCAATCCGAGCTTTATTCGATTTCAAGTAGTAAAATCATAAAAGCATATAAAACAAATTCATCATCTAATAACACAATATAAATACATCTATGTACAACAATCCACTAGATTGTACTAGTAATTTCATACTATACTTTCAGACTGTTGATTAATCATTTGGAAGAATCAAATGTCACGAAGGAAAGCTCTCTAGGCAATTATGACCCTCTAAATGCTCCAGGAGTTTCCCATCCAGATTACCTCCAGCAAAGTTTGATAGCTCACCAATGTCATGTCAAAATCAACAGGTGACAAACCCTGAATTCCGGTTAATTCATTTATGCTCCCCCCACCCTTGCACATCTGTGCGCCCCAGCCAAATGGAAAAGTCTATACATAAAAAATAAGCGATATAGCCTGGTGAGCCAACTTCTTCAAACAGTCTCTTGGGCACATAGAACTTTCAAGTACATACATAAAACTCTAGGTATGGTTTTCCGAATTTGATTTCAACTGTATGCAGTCTAATGTTTAGGTGGCAGCGGGTTTACTTTAGTTAAAAAGAAAATAAGTTAGTACTCCTGAAATACGCTTTGCATAGAAGGGGCAGTGAGTCCTAGGTAGCAGTGTAACATGCATCTGACAAATAGCCCATGAGAGCTTATCAGTAGTCCCCACCGGTGTAGGTAGCGGCTTAGTTGCAGGCATCCTTTGTGTCAGTTGGCTCTCAGTGGGGCGGATAAGCAAAAGAGGATGAAAATGGACCTATTGTTGAGTCCATAATCCACTGGCATGGTCCCAACGCTCTGTAGGCTAGCAATTGCATAAGTAATGTAATATTTTTCAACTTTATGTCAGTTTCATACATTAATGCATTACATTGAAGAGCTTAAGTGCTAATTAAAGCTGTCAAGTTTCTACCTGCCAGAGCTACAGTCACAAACCGTCCATGGGGCGGCGAACTAAAAATGATAAAATCCAGGTTAAGACCAAGAAAAAGTTGGAATGGGCACGCACATGCACTAAATCTGTTTTTAAATATTTTTGGGGTGCAGTGCTGATTTGCAGATCGCCGCTTTCTGCCATTCATCTTCTTAGGGGATGTTTTTAATCCCAAACCCTGTAGCGAACTGCTTTGCCTACATGTTCTTTACTACTTTTGTATTCCTTTATTTTGTAAGGAGAACGCAGATCTTAATAACATGTGGATACCTGTCCAAAAAGTGGGGAAGAGAGAAGGACGAGAAAGAAAGGAAAACATTAACAAAGGAAGAAAGCAGGGAGGTGAAGAACCCGCAAGAAAGAGAGGAAGTAAAGGGTAGTGGAGGAAGAAGGCAGGAAGTGGAATCAAGACTGGGCAGACTTGGTATCAAATATCCCTGGCATTCGTTGTGCTAGCAGCGATCCCAGAAGAAAAGAATTGGGCCCTGCATTCCATTTTTAAAAAATAAATTAAGCACAGGTGTGTCTAATTCCCTAATCAAACGCAGTACTAAGAATTGAGGGTCAAACCACCATCAGGGCCAGTTTCTGTCCACAAGAATACAAATATTGGTACACATATGGCAGGCATAAGCCTTCCTCGGAAATGCGGTTAAAATGCGTGTTTCTACTGATGGAGGACTTGGCGAGGGAAGCAAACCGATGGATTAGTATGCTCCTCGGTGGGTTTTATACTGTCTCACGCTATGCACGAGTTTGCCAGAAGGGAACAAAACATGTTTTCGGATATTTATGGGCGGCCCAAACACAAAGACCGCCAAGACAGGAGACGCGTTTGCATTCGAAGGCTGTGTCTGTGCTTAGTATGCAAATTAAAAGGTACGTCCAGTCATCAATTAAGCATGCCTCCTATGTGTAAAAAACACATCAGCAGTGAGCTCACAGTTCTTCAAGGAAAATAGCACATTCTGCTTAGCAAAATCTTGGTTTAGTGGCTTAGGGCCATATGTATCAAGCTAATTAGCATTCGCAAAGCCGAAATTCTGCGAATTTCGGCCTTTGCGAATGCTAATGTGAGAAATGGTATGTATCAAACATGTTTGATGCAAAATAAGGAATAGCAAAATTTGCTATTCCTTATTTTGCGATTGCACTTAAGGAATCTCAAATTTTGCGATTCCTTAAATGCAATGTATCAAACAAAAAATATTCAAAAAATGCCATTAAGGATTTGAAAATTGCGAATTCTTTACAAAAAGCTTTTTTCCAAAAAACCAAAGGTGGCATATGACGCCCATATGTGCGCCATATGCCCCCAAATTTCATTTTCAGGGGTGCAGCAGGGTGTTCTTGAGACACCCCTGCACCCTTGAAAAAAATCCTAATTTGCGATTAGCAAATTGCTAATCGCAAATTGCCCCTTCATTCCTATGGGCCTCCTGGCCCATAGAAATGAATGGGTAATTTGCGATTAGCAAATTGCTAATCGCAAATTGCACTTTCATTCCTATGGGCCTCCTGGCCCATAGAAATGAATGGGTAATTTGCGATTAGCAATTTGCTAATCGCAAATTAGGAATGGTAAGGAATCGCTATTAAAAAGCGATTTTGTACATACATACCGTTTTGTGAATTCCAAATAGCGATTCCTTAAAATTCGTTTTTTGGAATTCGCAAAACGGAACTATGATACATATGGCCCTTAGTGGACTAATGCGTCCAGTCTAGGGAGCTGTGTTCTACCGCATGGTCACAGGTTCAAATCATGGCGGGTCCTCTCAGCCTTTCATCCTTCTGAGGTCGATAAAATGAGTACCTATGATTTGGGTAGCAATCAACATCGGTTAATCAGCGCCATGATGGGGGGGTGGAGGGACAGGCTTACCCGCTACTGATGTGAGTGTGAAGCACCCCCCCACACTTTGCTGCGCTACTGCTTCAGGTGGTCACTGTGCCATCATGATGCGCATTAGCTAAATCCCACCTTGGTTGATTGGTGTTTTTCTTCTGCTGTAACATGCACGTTTTAGACAATAACAAGCACTGGCAAAGCCCATATGCCTTGCCTGGACAAGTGTTTTTATTTATGTATTTATTATTTTATTAATTTGCACATCTATGCAATAGGCTTTAAAAGTTGACAAGCAATAAAAGGTAACATTTTCGCCCTCTGAAGGCGGGTGTGCATGTTTCAAAATGAATACATAAAACAAAATATCAGTTTCCAAAATTAATAAAGGAAAACCCTGAAACGATAGCAAAATTGAAAGCAAAGATTGGCCCACCAGTCCTGCCACTGAAGTGGACTATGTTTTAAGCTGATACAGGCGTATGCAAGCAAAATGCCATCACTTATAGTGTAGAGAGTCAATGGCTGAAGTGGGCTGACCCATTACCCCATGCTGTATGCTGTGTAGGCAGAAACAAAATATGATCGTCACTTAAACTAGTAGTTGGATGAAGAGGGCTGACCCGAAGCCCCTGTATTTATTTACAAGTGTATTTGTTAGACAAGCCGTTTCTTCAAATAGTTCAAGTAGCAACAGATATGCTTCGGCATCAAAGGTATTTTCATTCAAAATACACAAAGACACACCATTAAATTTTAAGTTGAGTCGCATTCAGCACTAATAAGGATAGCGTTACAAGTGCCTTAGGAAATATTGCTAAAATCGTGCAAAATAAGGCATAGATCCCACAGGTATACTTTTTCTTGTATTTGTTTTGCATTTTCGCATGGTCGACCAAGACTCATATTTTCGAGATTTACAAGTAGGTAATAAATATGTTGGGAGATCAATACTTTTTTTGAAGTGTGATGAGACAAAAGGGGCATATTTACAAGGAAACGGTCATAGTACGGCATTAAACAAAGATTGCTAACGCCGCTCTCCGACAGTTTTCAAACGTTTGGATGCACCGTATTTACAAGAATGCAGCACAACCCTGCATTTCCCCTAGCACAGGAGCTAAAAAAAACTGCCTAGCACCAATGCAGGCATTCTTGCAACAGAGTGCAAGGGGCCTGCGTTGCGGAGAATGATTGTTCATGTGCAGGAAGGTATCCCTTCCTGCACATAAACAATCAGTAATGGCGATTTGTAACTTCTATGCGTGCTGCTTTATGCAGGACACATAGAAGTTGCAGCTTGTACATTTTTCATGATTGTTTGTGCAGGAAGGGACACCTTCCTGCACACGAAGAATCACTAGTGGTGATTTGCTGTTTCTATGTGTGCTGCAGAATACAACACACATAGAAACAGCAAAAACAAGGAGAAATTAATAATTTCTCCTTGTTTCGCCAGGTTAAGACCATGTTTTCCTTGGTCTTATTCTTGGCGCTGACCCATATTTACGCCATCCTTGTAAATAGGGGGCAGCATCAAAAAGCAACAGGTGTTGCTGCGGAATGTCCACCGCAACACCCATTGCCCGCCTTTTTCACGTTAAGTGCTGCGTGAATGAGGGCCTTATTCACAAGGCGGCATTAAGCCACATTGAGTGGCACAACGCCACCTTGTAAATAAGGCGAACGGCTTATCGCCACAGAACATCACAAAAAGGGACATTCTGGTGGGGATTAGCTCTTGTAAAAATGCCCCAAAGTGTGGTGTGATCTGTTGATTGTGAACTATTTTCTAGTTATCTGTAAAATCTGCTCACACAGGTTTTGAAGCACCTTTGGTGGCATACAGTACTTTACAAAACATCATTTATTAGCTACCACATTTGTATAGCACCGATGTACCACATCAACAGTGCTGTGCTTCAGACAGACCACTGATGCACAGGTAGCTCTAGACCAATAAAAAGCAAAGGGATAGCATGTGATATTCTGCATAGAACAGGTTCAGTTTTGAACAACGATCAGGAAGGAAAGGAACCAGGAGTCTTCAATCTATCAAGTGAGTTAAAAATTGATGGGCCACTGGGATATTCAGCCAAGGAGAAGATTTGAAATTAGGTTTCAATAAATAAAAATAGAAGTCAATTTGGCAACTAGAACTTTTCAGTCATTCACTATACTATTTAGAAGTTACTATGTGTTTGCATGTATATCTTTGATTGGAATCTCACTTAACAGCAGCGGCCGGTGCAGATAAGTGTGGTGGGCAGTGGGGCAGGGCAGAGGGGATGTCGACAGATGATATATAAATCCTATTCCGTTGTCTGTCTACATCCCACCCCAACCCATCGTGCTTACCTGCAACAGCTGCTGCTATCTCTTTATACTTAAAGTGCCTTTTTCTGACTAGTCAAGTAATCAGAACGAAAACGTGAGACAAAAATTAGTGAATGGAAATGACATGGGATTATCAGTGTCCCACATTCTATACTTCAAAGGCTGCTATTTAGGAAATACGCACAGCGTATGAATTTTAGGCTAAGGCACATCGGGATCTGAAGTTCCCGTGAACCTCAGGGGAACTTAAGAGTGTGAACTGGTGCATTACTTGGAGGAGGCGAGAAAGAAGAGATGTTTTCAATATTTCCTAAAATGGAACAATATTGGGGCAGTCCTGATGGATATAGGAATGCTTTTCCAGATCCTGGGTGCAGAAATGGAAAAGGCCTCCTACGTGGTTTTTTTCCTTTCTTTTGCTTCTTGGTCAGCAACCTGATGGTGTCCTGGCTGTGACATTGCAAATGTCCTGGCTGTGACGTTGCCGAGATCCACCAGAGATAGTGAGCTTGTCTGCAAGATAACAGGTCGGAATGGCTTTGTAAATGATTGTGCTTTTTCTGAAGTTGGTGCAGGTTGCCAAGGGGAGCCAGGTGATCCATTGGGATGGAGGTGATGTGATCATATTTCCTCAGGTCCTGTATCAGACAATTGTTGGATGCTCTTTAAGGTTGCCAGTGTGGAGTCTGGGAGGACATAGTACATGATGTTTTGCCGCCATCCACATGTAAGAGAAAGAGGGCTTGAACAGCAGTTCTTAAATTGTTTTCTGGAAGAAACAGTTTCACTTTCTTTGGAAGAGAGAGCTGGTGCCATGCTGTTTTTGTTTTTCAGCAATGTGTTTCTTGAGGGTGCTGTTGGTGTCCAAGGTGCATTTAAGTGCCTGAGCATTCAGTGAAATATAGAGGTTTGATGTCAAGTTTCATGTCATTGAGCCAGGTTTGCACGGTTTCTTGTTGTGTTCTTGGCATATAAGAGGAATTCTGCCTTGGTGGGTTTAAGCTTCAGGTAGGCACTAGACAGATGGGTTTGGATGATGTGCAGACAGGGTTTGAGGCATTGGATGTCTGACTTTTGAATTGTATCCTCTGGTCTTTGATGACTTTCTGTTGAAATGTTGAGGACGTTGGCTTGTTTGTATGTAAGTTCTCTGATACGTCTGTATCTTTGCACAGGAAAGCAGCATACCAAAAGCAATGTTCCCACTTTGACAGATTGATTAAAAGTCTGTTTGACAAGTACAGCAAAAATGCATAATGCATTAGAAACATCTTGCTTGATCCTTTCTCATTTACTGTTTCCTATGCTGCAGATTCATTTTTTCTGTTGAAAGGTACTGTAAGTGCAAAATCGACAGCGAAAACTACTCTTTATTTATTACATTGCATTTTTTCAGCAGATCTTTAACTAGGGCTGGGCATTTGTTTTTATTCTGCAGTAAGCTGCAGCGGATCTCAGAAAAGTTTTACCACCAGCTTCCTCCTGCCAAGGATTAAACATAAGACAAAATGTAGCCGGTGATCCTGCAACAAAACACAAACTGCTTGATTACGAAGTGGATTGTGTGGTTCATGTGGTTCCTCCTGGTCTGCTTTTTGCCAGGAATAAGCACATGAAATGCTAAATATTCATCAGTTTCTCTAATTCGTCTATGGAGTGGATTTGAGTCGTTATGGGGCCTGATTCACAAACTTCAGTTTGTAGTATGTTTTGTAGTACTACAAAATGTAATTCACAAATGACGTGCTTAGTTTTATGACTCTGCTCTCCCTATACTTATGTCTGCGGAGTTCGCTGCCCTGGTCAGGGAGACTCGAAGTGTGGAAACCTTCGCTCACATAAGTGTAGGGAGTGGGGAGTCATAAAACTCCACAAGTGGTTTGTGAATACCTAAAAGTGGTAAACTTACACAGAAGTGTAATTTTACCCTTGTGAATCAGACCCTTCATGTTCAATTGTGCTCCACAAGTGCATTACCAAAAAAAGTGGATTTCACCCGTTTTGCAATATTCTCACTCATTCGTGCTCTTGACAGCAGCTGAGGGTGCATCAAGTTGGCTTCTAATCGGGTCTCTAAAGTATGCTGCGGAGACCATGACAGTGATGAAGCCCATCTTCAAATCCTCTTTTGGGGACTTGGGAGCTGGTGGTTTAAACACTGCTTTCTGGATTCCCCAACGTCTCTATTCTCATTTACCTGGTGGGCAACCACTAAAAACAGAATATTTAAGTGTTTTCTGAGGTAAACAACCTTTACAACGAAACTTTTACAACGCACTACCATTACAACGCGGTCATTACAACGCAAACTATTACAACGCATTGCGCTGGGGGGCGCTCTAGGATAGGGAATAAGTTTAATTTTCTATCCAACACCTTCCCTAGTGTCCACGGGGACTGGAGTTGGAATAGAAAATTAAACTTTTTACTATCCAGCACCTCTAAGCGCTATGCGTTGTAAAGATTTGCGATGTAAAAACCGTGTTGTAAAGGCAGGCGTTGTAATAGCCTGCGTTGTAACGTCATACATCCGTTTTCTGAAGAACCCACTGAAGATGTTACATGCTGTGGACTACTTGTGCTATATAAGCTTGTACTGCAGTAGTATTTTCTTAATTCATATTTCCTTCTGCTTCAAGCAACAGACAAAGGAAGGCTGTGGTCATGCTGAAAACATGGAAGTATGCGTGACCTTTGTTTTTAGCAGGCCTTCACCAGGGAAGGACAGCCAAGTTACATTTGTTACATTTGATGCCATTTGGTCTGAATATGCAATGTCTAACTCTCTTGGCAGCAAAGTGCTTTATTTCTCAGATTTTAGATTGAACAGTAATTCCTCTATATCTTAGCACCCTACTTTAACGCTCACAACATGAAATAAATATCCGCAAATCTGTTTTCGAGTTGTTTTTCAAGAAGAACTATTAACCCCTTGGGCGCGGCCGCGATTCTGCGCCAGTTTTAATGAGTGGGCGGGTTCATGACGGCCCCCAGCCGTCATCAGCACACGCCCACCGTGATGCATGACGGCTGGGGGCCGTCATCAGCATGGAAAGGGTTAAAGGTCTACCATATAAAACGTGTCCAGAAATACAACAAAGCGGTAGTACTTCTCAGCAGGCTGGGAGTATTTGCATTTAAAAGAAAAAAGTCTGGAATCCGGTCCCCCTTTTTCATTATCACTCGATGCCGATCAATCTTTCGCTCTGTCAAGTTGATGACGTTAAAGTGCTGAGAGGCTATGGGTTGCCTTTGACGAGGGCTGACACTGTAGCATACCCTATCAGTGATTGACTGACACGGATGTGAGTTTATTGTGGTTTGGCAGGCAAGCAACAACAACAACAAATGAGAAATTAATCAGATTTTGCTCGATCTGTTTTGAGCATTGACGGTGGTGCAGTGACGGCAGTGTTTTGACTTTCTCCAGTCTGGATCCTGGATGGCACTGGGAGACTTCGCATGGCTTATGCTGCGATAAAGCTGCAGCAAACATTCGATTTAGATTCACTGTACATGCTATTTCCTTCTGATGTGCCAATCAGCGTAGTCTACTCATGCATGGGAATTTTATTTATTTATAAATGGCTTTTCTCGGGTTAGGATTGTTATTATGGCAGTAGGTGTAGTGGCAACCAGGCCAAGGGATGAAAGGCCCTTGCTGCACATCAGTTACGGCTGTCTACTACTGCCTAACCAGTGGCTGGAAGGTTATTTTCCTTGCTTGTTTTAGAGTCCATGATACCCTGTCGACATATATATATCACACCCTAACCTAACGAGTATGAGTATTGCATTTCTAAAGGGCGACTGCCAGTCCCAGAGGAGCATCCTGGCGCTAAGCAGAAAAAATTAATGTGGCAGTATGACCTTAGTCTAACTTGATCAGTCTTGGGGGAGAACGATGAGTCAGAGAATAAGGGAGTAGCACAAGGCATCAACACCGCAACGCACCTCCAGATCGGCACTCGGGGGCAGGGAGTCGGTATCAGTTTCTGCAGGGTAGTTTCCTGGGTTTCTCCCAGCAATGTGTCCACACTCTGAAGCGGCTTACAGTTCTGCAGGGCCCTGAAAATGGAGCAGCGGCTTTGCTGCAAGGGCACTGCTTGCAGGATAGAAATGCCAGCAGGGTTGCTACTGTGGGAGGCCGAGAGCACAGCTTGGGCGAATTTGCACGTCAACACACCACATTCTAGAGGGTGAGTGCAACTAGTAGTGCAGGTGTGTTGGAAAGCCCAAATCATGCTGGTTAGGTTGCAGGGAGTGCTCGGGCTGAACAATGAGAAGTCTTTTGTGGCCCGGAGACTTCTAACAGGAGGCAAGATGTAAAAGCCCCCAGAGTTCCTGGGGTAACTGGAGGTAAAGGGCAGAATCCTCCCTCCCTCAGTGCAAAGGTAGCAGGACGCAGGCCAATACAGAAGAGCACAGTGCAAAGTCGCAGCCCCTCCTGGCAATACAGCAGTCAGCTTGCAGCAGGCGAAAACAGGAGAGCAGTGGCAAAGTGGCAGTCCCTTCTGGCAGCGTAGCCTCCCTTAGTTTCAGAGTCTACTCAGGACTCCAGAATGAACTGCAGACATGTTGTCAGAGCCCCTGTACTTATACTCTAAAATGTCTTTGATGTAGGGGTGACTTTACAAGAAACTTTAGAAGTGCACAATACCTTTCAACCCCATCCCTGGCTCCAGACATCAGTAGGGAGTAAATCAACCCTTTACTGTTATTCTTACATTCACATGAATCAGAGGTCAATGAATATGAGAGTAGCTCTGTGGCTATTCTACCTAGTACAGAATACACCACTATCTGCCTCCTCTACCAGGGAAAATTAACATGATGCTCCGTGGGCTTCTGCAGTATTCATCAGCCCATTCCCAGGTTTTCATCACTCTCCAAGGTATTACATCACTGCCCAAGATCTTACATCCCTGTCCCACCATTAGGAACCTCAGTATGTGCTAAAGTAACTACACTGAGACTATGCAGTGGGCTCTGTCAGACAAGGACTAACTAGGAAGCGAGCAAGTGCAGCCCTAAAGTTTCTACGCCGGTCACACTGCAAATGTCAGTTTAACTCGAAGGGTGAGTAAGATGGTCGTAAAAAAGAACTCATACTGCAGTTTCAGCAACTTGAAACGTTAAAGAAAATCAGGGAGTTATTTGCATGTTTCTATATTTTTTTTAATGTTGTGATTTATATATAGTTGTCTGTGTGCCTCACAACATTTACAGAGATTGTAATGTAGTACTCACAATGAGCTTCAAGCTTCCACAGTGGATCAGTGATTTAAACAGTTAGAATGGCAAGAATTCGACTGCAATCACGGCTGACTTACGCTTCTATCCTTCCGAATGTATTCAGTCATAACATGGTATTTACAGAGTTTAGACTTGGCATATGTGTGGTACTAAGCGCTACAAGAAAACAAATCATTAACATAATCATTGGGTAACTTACATATTTGACATGTCTAAATGATCATAACAACTCACAAACATGTGTCGCTGAATATTGAGGTTAAAGTTGAACAAGAGTAATTCAGAGGTGGGAAATTGAGATTGCATCTCCACATCATCAGCTTATATTTTTCTTCCCAGTAAAAATGCATGTTCCAGTAATGGTAGAGGAGGATTGTACTAATAAACATTGACTCCCAGAATACGACCCCCAAAATATCTTGGAACAATATTATTGTATAATTTAGGTCTCCAGGGGAAAATATTTGTGACTGTTAAGTACAATATTATTGAGGACAGAATATTGAAGTAGAAAATGTCTAAAGGTAAGTACATATAGGGAAGTATGGATGTACTGCTTCTAAGTTCGCATTTATGTACATTAAAGACATATATAAAGTGTAGGTACATATATGTAGAATTAAGTATAGAAAATCTAGACTTAGCTGTCGATATTTATTTTTCGATATGTTGTCGAGAGTTTGTCCCATTAGTCTTCTGGGGGTCGGTGTTCGGGGTGCACTCCACAGAGGAGTAGACACAGTGCTTAACTTGAGCCGGTGATTTCCATTGCTCGGCACTGACACCTATTTGTCAACACCGGCGCTATGGCAGTCTGCAACTTGGTGGGGTTGTTATCTATTAATTCATCACATATTAAAAATGACTAATACCTATCGCCCAAACCATTCTTATAACATTGGGGACCTGGAATAGCCCAAATTGTCACCCTTGTAGGAGTGCGATAGTAGTAGTTGTTTTGGTTAAGTCACTGCCAGCGCTGGTAGAACAATGATTTGTGCAAGCTGCAGTGGCCTCATGGCGAGGGCCCTGGCACCTATTTATTTACAAATCAAGCACTGGGTAGATGCTGGTATGGAGAGTCTATTGGGGTACATTGTAAGTGATGGGAAAGTCCATTATCTGGTCTCCATCCGCCTTCTCTGTGGCACTGAGGGATTCCTGGCATGCAGCTCTTGACTGAGACCTTCTCCATTCTGTCTGCAGCACACGGATGCAGTCCATGACCTCCTGCTGGATGTGATCACGTGGGTCGGTATCCTACTCTCGCTCGTTTGCCTCCTCATTTGCATATTCACGTTCTGCTTCTTCCGAGGACTCCAGAGCGACCGCAACACCATCCACAAAAACCTCTGCATCAGCCTCTTTGTGGCAGAGCTTCTCTTCCTCATTGGCATCAACAGGACCGACCAGCCTGTAAGAACTTTACCATTATTATTAAGTACATAGCGAATTAAACCAAAAAAATGCATGTTCATTGGTCTTACTTCCACTATTTGCAATTGTTGTTGTGACCTTCTTGTATTTGCATACCAAGAGAACACATTTACATACATAGAACTTTGAACAAAATATTTGTTTTAGTGACACATGGACATTGATTTTGAAAGACAGCTGAGCGCAGGCCAAAGAAAAATCCATTTTGTTCAGAATATCACATAACCTTCACAGACGCTTCAGGGCCTCAGTTTCGATTGCCTCAGAGTTAGATGATAATTATCACACCCATGAAATGGCGGTATCCTGGGAATGGGAATTTTCCCGGGGGCCATGTATGTCAACACTGCCAATTAAGTTGTGCAGAATAGGTATAGCAAGTGTATTGTGGTGCATTCTGCACCAAAACCTGCATGTCCCAGCCTTTACTGTACCTTTTCCCTTATTGAATTTCGTCAGGTTTGACCTAACAAAGTGTATTAGTGCAAAAATGTGAAAGTGCTATTATGTAAATGGCGGCATACATTCCCTGTTTGCACCGGACCCCCCTAACACATGTGTGCTGGGCACAAACAGGGAAAATGCGCCCTATTACATGGAATGCGCTGCCATCAGGGCAGCCGTGAAGTTGCACTACTCTGTGGGCAGCACATTCATGTGAAGAACGGAGCAGCTGCTTTGAAGCCGCTCTGCGTTTCACACTGCAGGCGGCAACCCACCTGCACTTTTAAGGGGGATTAGAGATCCCCTTGCAAGCGGGTGCACTGAATGGCTGCTCCCTCTGGCAAGTGGATGTCTGCGGGGTCCATTTGACCCCCTTTACCCCTTCCGGAGGGCAGCATCAGCGCTATCGGTATTACAGAAGGGGATGTACAAGCATCTGCGGCCCCTTGTGTATTACCAAAGTGCCCCGGGGCACGCAAAGTGGGCGCAAATGCCCGTTGCGCCTCTGGGGCACTTCCATAATACAGCCACGGGTGTGAAAAACATCGCTCCACTTGCAGTTGTAATTAGACATATGCACAGAGATCACGAATTAAAAAAACATTTGTAATCAAAGCTGAAGTTCCCGCTTTTTTTAACTTATTGTTGCACCGGTGCCTTTAATGACCCCCAAATCACATATTTTCAAATGAGTTTGTGTCTTAACCTGTATGGTTTGCAAATTGCTTTGAGAAAGTGATGGATGGCAAATCAGCGGTTAGGCCATAGTTTTAAACGTCCCAGGCCAGTGGCTTTTTCAAAGTCCTGATTCTATTAATAGTTACAATTTCCAGTTGTCTGGCTGTTTCTTTCTAAAAAAAAAATCCTATTCTTTACCATGGCCACAGAACCACTTCCTCCACAGCAAAGCAGTGTAACAAGCTTAGACAGTACTTGGTTTTGAGGTGAATCTACCTCCACTCATTTTGCCAAGTTTATGCGTGTAATTCAAGGGATAAACAGCCTGATTCATCAACGGGCCGTTTTGCGAGCCCCTAATAGCGATTCATAGCGAATCGCTATTAAGGACTCGCAAAACGGTATTCATGTAGGAATTGCTAAATAAATAGCGATTCCTTCACATTCCTTATTTGCGAGTAGCAAATTGCTACTCGCAAATAAAGAATAACTCCCCATTCATTCCTATGGGCCAGAAGGCCCATAGGAATGAATGGGGAGTATTCCTTATTTGCGATTAGCAATTTGCTACTCGCAAATAAGATAGCGATTTAAAGGGTGCCAGGGGTGTCCAAAGGACACCCTGTAGCAACCCTTAAATGCAAATTGAAACTGGTGTTGCGCACACACATGTCCAAAGGACATGTGTGTGTGCAACATGCAACTTAGAAAAATGCTTTTAAAAGCATTTTTCTAAGTTTTTGCTATTTACCGAGAGGTCTGACCTCTCTGTAAATAGCGGCCCGAAATTGCGAATTAGCAATTTAAAAATGGTTGATGAATTGCATTTAAGGAATCTCAAATAGAGATTCCTTAAATGTAATTCCTCGCAATTTAGCGAATTAGCAATTACCGATTTTTGCATTTGGGATGATGAATCCCAAATGCAAAAATTGCGCTCGCAATGGGCCAGATTCTCAGAATCTGGCCCTTTGCGAGCGCAATTCGGCTTGATGAATCAGGCTGTATATGTATTGATATTTAAATAGTGCAAACACAGAGAGGGAGCAGTGGTGCTCTGCGTGTAAATAGGGGTTGGAGAAGACTCAAAACTGTGTACACCAGGGAGGGCGGTGTTTAAATAATTGCATAACACATCTTTCGCATACTTTAGTAGAACTGACCCCCGCTACAATTTGAGGCAAAGAAAAAAGTGGTTTGTCCACAATCATCTGAATTATGGTCAAGTATACCAGCTGCAATTACAACCCAGGCCTCCTAGTTCCCTAATTTGTGTGCAACGCGCGCAGAGGCTCAGACTTTTAAGCTGAATGTGGGAAAATGTTTGCAAGTTCATGACACATTTATGACTTAGCGCACCAGCTTCCGCTTTAATGGGCCGCAATAAATCAGTGTTATTTCCACAAACAATATGTCTGTTTTTTCTTCTGTTAGATTGCTTGTGCAGTGTTCGCTGCTCTGCTGCATTTTTTCTTCCTGGCGGCCTTCACCTGGATGTTCCTTGAGGGGGTGCAGCTATACATCATGCTTGTGGAGGTCTTCGAGAGTGAGCACTCCCGAAGGAAATATTTCTACCTGGTTGGCTACGGCATGCCCGCACTCATCGTCTCCGTGTCAGCAGCAGTAGACTACAGGAGCTATGGAACGGATAAAGTGTGAGTACGGTGATTTCTTAAGGCCTGCTTTTTCATTCTTCAACTATCGGGTGTTCTTTGTTGGAAACCGGAAGGCCATACTTCGAAAAGGCTATTGCCGCCATGTGTACATTTGCACCAGGTTAGGCAGGAAGCCTCTGAAGTAAATGCCTGTATATGCGGGCCTTTCGTTTGTTATGGGGCAGGCATTTGGGGGCAGGCCGGACTGGGAACCAAAACCGGCCCTGGCAAAGTGCTCGGCCGGCCCCCGAGGCGTAGGGTGGGCAGGCCCGGACTGGCCGTAGCGGGCACCGGGCAATCCCCTGGTGCGCCGCACGGGTGGGGGCCGTTTTTGGGCCCATGGGGGCGATTTTGTCACAGGGCCGTTTTTGCAGCAAAATCGGCCCTGTAACAAAATCGGCCGAAACCGGCCCTGGCAAAGAACTCGGCGGCACCCCCAACCCCCAGAGGGGAGGGAGGGGGGCGTCCAAGCACTTTGCCAGGGCCGGCTTTAGTTCCCAGTCCGGCCTTGAGGGTGGAGGTGTGATGAGCTCTTTCCCAGGGCCGGTTTTCGGCCGATTTTGCAGCTATGCTGCAAAATCGGTCCTGTAACAAAAACAGCCCCCGGGGGCTCAAAACCAGCCCCCACCCTTGCGGCGCACCAGGGGATTGCCCGGTGCCCGCAACGGCCAGTCCGGCCCTGTTTGGGGGTATTCAAATGTAGACACACTCCTGGAGGTGGAAAATTTTCCTGAAAAGAAAGCTTGCCTTCATTATGAGTTGTGCTAACTATATTTGCAGGGACATCTTAAGAATTTTGGGGGCCCCGGGCCTTACATAATTTGTGGCCCCCTGCTTGGAACAACTCAGAATTTATTTTCCATTTTCAGCACATTCAAGCACTGAGCAACTATGGTGTGATCATTGACAATGCTCTTTTTGGCCCCCAAATATTAAAGGGGACCCCAGTCCTTCAGGTGGGCCTCATTCAGTGTAAAGCCTTTGAATATTTATGATATATTAGAGATCTGGGAGCCCCTTTTTATAATGTGAAGGGGGGCATCATTTTTGCGCTATACCACTGCCTGGGACTATTCTGAAAGCTAAGTGATGGGGCCCCTAGAAAGGAGGGGGCCCTGAGCCAGAGCCGACCTTGCCCATGCCTTAAAACGTCTCTGTATACTTGTCTTGCTGAATTGGGAATGCCATATTAAGAGGAGATTTATTTAGTTCCTCCCTTATTATGCCATGCAGACTTGTTAATTCAGCCTGGAATTCAGCCTTATAATGACAATGTGACCCATGTGCATCACAGATTTTTATTGACTAGATTTCGTCTCAATTTAGCACACACATTGGTAGCTTTTAAAAATACAAATAACACCTTTACTTACTTACTGATTTGCCCTTGTGATGAGTTTTCAGAGCAAAGCACTTAACACATGGTATTTTTTTGTGATTTTTAAGCGATACTGAGGAACTTTTTCATCATCCTGCTACTGAAACTTTTACATTTTAAGCAGCGGAAACCTGCTCTTCTGTATTTACTGTAAATTAGGAAAAGTGCCAGCAAGGTATTTACAGCAACTACACCCCGTCATTTTCTTATCTCTTGTAAATTGTCTATGACAAGCATCTACCATACAAAGAGGTTTCCTAGAGACATAGTTTTTTGTTAGGAGGGAGCTTTATGACCTTGTATTAGGTTTTTAGCAATATGGACTCTATTTGTTAACTGTTTTGTACATATGTGGATCTTAAGAACTGGAATATGTTTTTAATACACATAATTCATATTTATGGTATCTTCTTTTTTCTTTGTTCTGATGTTTTTTTATGGTGCTGTAATGTACCAAGTGAAGTTATTGACTGGTTTCTTCACGCAAATCACACGTGTCAACCTCCCAGAAATTGAAACTCCATGCAAAACAGTAATGACAGCAGAATAGTGACTCACAGCAGATTTTTCTCTCGCGGAGCTCATTAATCTTCTTTTTTCGATAAAAAATTGAAGGATATTCAGCGTGTCGGCACTCAACTTCCCATCCTCCTTTGTCAGGTAGAGGTGGGACTCATGCAGAACCAAAGTGTGTTCCGCTTCTAAGAGCTTCTTGCTTGTTTCATGTCCGTCCAAAGGGGTAAATCCCTGTTCCCTTTTTCCTGAGCTTAACTAAGCCAAAGTGCAGCAGCAGCCGGCACAGGTAAGCATGGTGGGGCAGGGTGGGGAGTCGACAGACGATGGAATAGGTACAATTGAATAAATAAATAATACCTATCCCTGCGTCTGTCGACTTCCGCGCCCGCCGCACCGCCCTTACCTGTGCCGGCCGCCACTGCCAAAGTGCAGCAAATCACCTCCCCATAGTTGGATAATGCCCTTGAATTTAAAGTGGGCACACAGTTATGCTGTGCGTCTGCTTGGTTAGGCATGTGCTTGGTGCATGGAGCACACTTCTAAGTGGATGATGGCAAGATATTGATGTCATTCAATTCACGTTTTCTTCATGTTATGCTTTTCTGTGATAATACAGTCTTATTGCCACCAGTACTTTCAGTTGTATTCTTATAGCTGATCCTTGAAAAGATCTTGTCAGTCAGTCAGTCAAAAAACTTTATTCGGTTGATTAAAACCATAAAAGCAATACATGATACAAAGATAATATTTTATAAAAAAACAATTAAATAAATAAAGAGAGTTGATTGCATTCCTACTTAAAAGCAAGGGAAAAAAGGGACATTAATAAAAAGGGATTTGGTAGATACAGGGAACACCTAAGAATAACAGTATATAAATCTCACCAGAGTATATACTAACAATCAAATTTCATGAATTGATAATGCGGCAGTTCTTACTCTTTTCTGTCTGGTGGCAGCTACTAAAAAACAGGCTACGCCAAAAGTGACTGGCACTGAGTTCAACATCTGTAAATATAGTAATGCTAGCCGTACCTGAACAAAATTTAAAGGTTTTAAAATAGGCACAAGAATTTTTTTTCGCAGAACCAAATAGTGCTCACACAGCATAACCAGATGCAGAGTATCCTGTGTTGAAAAACAGTCGCATGTACAAGGAGGTAAATTTTCTGGAGTACCCCAATCTGTATACGTGCCAAGGATGAGATGGATCAAATTAAATCTAAACCTTATGAGCAGAAATCGATGGTAGGGCTTTGTGACATATTTTAGATAGGGTTCCATCTCTGTAGTAGTGGAAAGTTGAAAAAGTAATCTGACTGTAGGTTTACTGATTTCAGCCGATTCTCTTTCGCCTTCCAACAGAGATCGAAAATGTTGTTTCACCCACTTTGCATCCTCTTTTTTGAGATTTTGCGGAAGAGAGTATATTTCCGGACGCCCTAGGCTCGCACATGCCGCTCTAACATATGCCAGCCACGGGATGGTAAGAGCTTTATCTAGAGATATACAATCCTTAAGGATGGAGTGATTCAGACTGATTTCTTCATTGGTCCAGGTTTTAATCCAGCAAAGTACTGGGGACATTTTTAGAAGATCAGTAACGTACCCCATACCTAGTTCATTATGTGTTGAATGTGTGGGGGAAGATTTCGGGAGAGTCAACAAGGCCCGTATGAAATTATTTTCGGCAATTTGTATGCCTGAGACTGGAACATAGCCCCAAATGTCTGCCCCGTAGGAAGCAATTGCCAAGCATTTGGCTCTATAGATCCTGGTCATTGCTTCCATAGGTTTAGAGCCCAATTTTTTTGAGAAGCTCAGAAGTGCTGTTGTTGACCTAATTACTCCATTTTCCTTGAGTTTCAATTGTGGCTTCCAGGTTCCTCTCTCGTCAAAAGTGACACCCAGATAGCAAAAGGAGGGCACCCTTGAAATTGGTGAATTATTGGAGCTGAAAGATCTGATCTTCATGTTTTTCTTTCGCGACCCAACGACCATGACATGGGACTTGACGGTATTAATTTTTAAATCAAGGGCTTCCATGAACTGGCCGAAATGGTCCAAAAGTTTTTGAAGCCCTATGCCAGTCCGCGCTATAAGAACAGCGTCGTCCGCGTATTGGAGGACCGGAATAGGTAGGCCCCCCATACGCGGAATATCCAGGGTGGCTGTGTTCAGAAATTTCCCCAAGGCATTGATGTACAGTGTAAAGAGTAGAGGGGCCAAGATGCACCCTTGTCTGACCCCTCTCCCTGATCTAAACTTTGCTGTGCACCTACCGTCCCTTGATGCCCTAACCGTTGCAAACAAATTAGAGTGGAGGTCATGTAAAAAATTAACCAAAGTAGTGTCCAAACCAAAGTTGTATAAGATGGTCCATAATTTTGGGCGATTAACCAAATCAGACGCTGAGGATAGGTCCATAAATCCCAAATAAAGAAGCCCCCCCTTCACCACAGTGTATTTACTGATAATTAAATGAAGGTTCAGGCATTGGTCAATTGTCCCTCTATGTGCCCTGAACCCGTACTGCAGGTCTGAAAGGATCCCGCTCTCCTCCAGCCAATCCTCCATTCTGTGCAAAATGACCCTGCCTAAGATTTTGACGGCAGAGTCCAGCAAGGAGATTGGTCTGTAGCAGGCCGGGTCCGCCCTATTCCCTTTTTTAAATATGGGATCTTAAAAAGTAGTTTCATTTGTGGATAGTTTCTTATAATTGCTGTCTAGCGTTTGGGTTTTGCAGAATAGCTACATCACATTTGACTGGAGAGAGCACCAAGCTAAAATTAACACTGTAGTTAAACGTCTAAACTTACAAGATGCTAATTGGGAAATTAATTCACATGTTGGTTGATTGCTACTGTCATTAAAGGTCTTTGATTTCTATGTTAATAGCTATTCGTATTAATTTTTGGGCATGGGCATTTCTCATTTTCTTTGTTTCACAGTGTGGTTAAGCACTGCTGTGTTGAAAGTGTTCTTCTGCAAGTGTAGTCATGTACTAAAGTATTATTTAATCCTATTTTGGCAGCGGACTCAGTACATTTGTCAGATAGGTTGTATTTTCAGGGTGCAGCTGGTCCCATGTCCATTTTCTCAAATACTCCTCTTGGTTTTTTGAAAGACTCTTAAAAAAAAGAGGTGACAGTAGATGAAGATGTGGAAGATGCAAACATGGAAGAGAATGGGAACACAATCAAGGCACAAGATAAGATCTGTTTTTTCTAATGAAATAGCAGTGTTTGGGATTTGCTTGAGCGAGATGTGATTTCTGCCCTTGACAGTTAGAATAGCGTGCACAAAGTCTCTCATCTTGAAAATGACTCTTTGTCGACAAGCTCAGAAAAGTGTTCCGTTCATCAAACACGCTTATTTGCGGTTGCTATATTTGTCCTGATAGTACGTCCCTCAGAGTGACTGAAGGCCATTAAATGATTGGTCGGCCAACTCATGTCTAAACACACCAAGAGGGGTAGAGAGGAAAAAGAGACTGAACAACGCATACGGGGCATAAACAGTGTTAGTAAATTTGCCCTCACTCACACACAAGTCTGTCTGTGACATGCTTCATCATCGGGTCTGCTTACAAAACACCCTGGCGTAGCCATGCACAGGATGGTCATTTTTGGAAACAAAATATGTATATCTTGACACTATTGAGAACATTCTGTGGACGTACTCCTATTTATACATAATGGTGAAGGCACAATTGCGCCAACAATGCAGGCACCCTTGCACCACGATGCAAGGGTGCGTTGGCACTAGGCACTCATTTGTGCACCGGCACAGACCGAGTGGGCAGGAATGCACTGTATTTCATTAATATGGTGCATTCCTGTCCTTTCCTTTTGACGCAGGGCAGCTCAGCAAGTAGACTTGCTGCACTGCCCTATTTCAAAAAGTAGTAAATGAGGCCCCTAGTACCTAGCCTGAAGAACATACTTGTCTGCCTATGCTGGGATGCTTATCATTATATGCACCCCTACTTATGAAGTACAAGCTTAACTTCAAACTCAGCCCCCATGCTTTTCCGAGAGCACTCGGAGCACAGACAACAACAAAGTACTTCAGGGATATCATTCCACTGACATGGGTGACAGAAGCGGGGTTTTGTTCATGGCTGTGTACATAATTGCGAGTAGGTGGGTAAAGGGGTCCTGCTATTTGGTGGAGAATACATGGATCTGATAGTGGGTCATCGATAATGTTAAATAAGGAAATTGTTTAAGACATGGATTTGTATCACTTTCCTGAATTGAAGAATGGTAGGGTCCGATTTTGTAGGTGAATAGAATTACTAGTTTGTTTAGCATAAAATGGGATGGCTTGCTTCTGAGTCATTTCTATTTTGGAAATATATATCTAGTGAATGTTTCGGACACAAGACCAGAATTGTGGCTACAAACTATGTCTTCTCCTCTAGAGACTGGGGTCTTGTCGAAGAGATGCACCAATAATGTTGCCCTGAATCACCACATCTTTGTTATAGCAATGTGATGGGATAACCAAGCGTTGTTACCCTCCTTAGATTTAGATATTCATGGATTGTGCATGTGGTGCTCATGGCACTCAGTTTTGTGGATGAGGACTTAGTTCTTATCATCAGACTTTGATCAACAGAGAGTCTGAGTCAGAGAAAGAGAGAAAGAATGAGGAAGAAAAAGATAGGAAACAGGGCAAAGGCAGAAAGCAGAGTGAGAGAATAAGATAATCAGGAAGTGTAGGGGTGAAAGTGAGGTGGAATCAAGACTAGGCGGATTATGGTGTACCGGCGGAATATGGTGTACCACCGATGGCGGCCTGAGAAAAAACGTTGGGACCTTCATTTATTATTACATTTTTAATTAATTACTGATGCCATACAGTAACCATTTCTTCTGTCCCTTCACCACCTTTTTACCAGTGAGCATCATAAATCTAGCACCACTACTACACCGCACTTTAATCCCTGCTTAATAGGATATGTGTACCCCTTATTTCAGTTATTTCACTTTCCGGAAACCTACATTGCATACTCAAATGTATTTGCAAACCCTGTTGGCTTTAATTAATTGATAATTGAAAAGTAGGATTGTTGCGTAGCATATGTGTATTAGATATCCACATTCCCACTTTTAAATAACCATTCTTTTATCATTTGGATTTTTACACGATTATCAAACGCTGATCAGCTCATCCCCTCCACCACCCAATTTGGCACCTCATGATTGCTCTTCAAGATGTTATTTTGCTGCTTGCTTTTGCTGTAGTTTTCATCCTTCGGGCTCTGGCCTACCTCTCGCTTATTTTTTTCTCCAGAAGACTACATTTTGCAGATCCTAACATTCTCTGTTTATATATGTATGAACCTTATCCATACAAGCTTAGCTGTGGCAGGCTTATACGGGAAAACCATTCGCGACAAAGCTATTTTAAAACCTTGATGGCTTTCACCGAGTTATTACCGTGTCCATTTTCTGAATTTACACAGAGGAATACAACTATATCAGAATGCATTGCTTTCCATGACTACAGGAGCAGTGCACATTTGCCGCATTAGAGGATTAGATTGGAAGCTCGGGTCTCCAGGTTACCTCAAAGCTTTCACTTAATTTTTAGATATTGGGTGGATGAGAAATCCCTGGCTGTGAAGAAGGATTCGAACCTTAAAACAGCCTTTAACCAATTTTAATGGGTTCAACCATAGCTGTATAAACTATATTTAATGAGGGCCTTGGCCTTATTTTTCCCACAACTGAAACCCCAACACAAGCAGCTGTGCCCAGGCAAATGATCTGTTCTGAATGTAGCTTTAACATCTGTTGCATGAGACCTTTGAAATAATATGCAATAATGTTCCTATCAAGAAATTCTATTTACTGATGCAGTATCGCTCTTTCAAGTTGCTTTTAGCGATGGAGGTAATGTGCATATCAAGAATTCCGTGTTCGAGTATATAATGTGCACCGTGCATGCTAGATTGAATAACATAACTAATGTTTGGGAAGTGTTTTCCACACCAAGTCCATGCATGTGGATCCTGTGCATTAAGTGTTGTGCACAGATTGCATTCCGTCTGTACCGGTACATGTCAAATGAACCATGCCATTGGCTTGAATTTGGAATTAATATAAGATTGTAGACTGAGTTTAGCTTCAATCTTTTTGAGGTACATATGTTTCTCCCTGTTAGCTGTATGTAATTGCTCCCTACTTCCGAGCTCAAGTGACCATTCATTTCAAAGTTTAATACAATTTAAATCTTGTGTGTATACAGTATGGTGCCAGAATTGGACCAGTTCTGTTTTTGTGAAAGCCGTGCACCGTTGATGTCGCAGTCATACAAATTCTGCGTGCAGTAATTGTTCTTTACCTGTGGGTGGAGCTTGCATTTCCGCTACATTTGCTGTTCCTATTCTCCCTGGGAGGGAAGTGTTCACCGCTGGCCCCTATGCTTTACCTATTCTCTAGGTTGGCACTGCTTCTGCCCTGGCATTGCCTGATCTTTGTCCGTAAGTGCTTTATATTGCTGCTGACCATAATGTATCTGTTCTGTGTGTGAGGAAAGCTTGTACTGCAGATGCCAATGAGGCACCAGCTCGGTATCTTAATGAGGCACCGGAACTCTTTTTAGCACACAACAGGCAATTCGATTGGCTTTGCCAGTGCTTGCGTTTTGTGCATTCATCAAAGCTCTTTTCTGCTGCAAGACTTTTGCTCAATAATTATGAAGACAAGCCACACACCTTCTTCTGTATAATAGTGTTCAATTGAAGTCAGTTCCAAAGCAGGAAAAACACTGGATGTGGAAACCTAAACAAAAAGACACAGGAAGGTAGATGATATGAAGTAGTGTAGTAGTGAAGTAGTGTGGCTCACTGGTTAGAGGCGGCAGACCCGAGAGCAGAGGACGGCCCGGGACCAGGGTTCGATTCCCGGCGCGGCAGGTTTCTGGACCAGGGTCAGCGGACTCGATAATTCTCTCGCCTCGGTGCCCACTCTGATCAGCGTTCACACTCGGCAACTCTGGGCATTAGCTTGCCTCATCTTCACTAACGGCCCCACCAGACCGCCGGGGATGCCTGGTCTCACCCTGGAGATACCCATTAAGGGACCATCTCTCAGGGAAGCCAGGAAGGGTTTCGCAGCGGTCGAAGCGCCTTGGGACCCTACGGGTAAGTAGTGCGCTATATAAATGCCTATACATTTACATTTACATACATTACATTTACATTTACATGATATGTGTTTGGAAACAGTGAAGCAGGGCCAAGGAAAAGCAGATCCAAGACTAGAAAAAACATTGAAAATGCAATAGGTCTCACCTTTGATTAAGTTAAAGCCATTTCCTTAGCTAATTGTATTGTATAGCAAAGCAAATGGCTCTACCTTAATGAAAGGCGAGATCTATACCATTTTCAGTGCTTGTTATCTTTGGAGATGAATACGTACTTTTCATGAACATCATGACCCTACAACGAGCCATAAAATCATGAATAATGGTTTACGACAACCGAATAAAGTATTTTACTACTACTATCCCTACACTACTAATAAAGCAAGTAAAGACAAGGTTTCCATATTTAAAAAAACAACAAACGATTTTACAAACCATGCATATTTAGGTACCATTTCCCAGCTCTTCCAGAAAAATGTTAAACATTACAAAACCAAATCGCCAGCAAACTTTTGCGTTTTTGTCTTCCTCTGTGACCATATTAAGGCCTCTTTGGAATCCCACTCTGCAAGGTAGTCAGCCACTCCCACTAGTGATTTCAGCTATTATCCACAAATTATTTTGGAAATCAATATTGTTTCATATATATTTCAACAGCATGCTCCAATCTTGTCACATATATATATTTATATAAACACATTATATTTAAATCTCTCCTGAGTTAGGGTCAAATATAATCTGATTTTATTGTTCTATAAAAAGTCCACCTGTTGCTCCCACCCTTTCTTGTATGTCGAAAAACCCGTTGCAGCGTGGCATATTTTATTTGTATTTAACCGTTAATGTTTTTCAGTTTTATGTGTTGCATCTACTTTACCCAGCACCCATTGTTTTGACTGTTGGCATTGGTTCACTTGTTTGTTTAGCATACATACGCCCCCGCCTCTCGCCACACAAAAAATGTCCCCCATGACTACTTTCTACTTTCGGTTTCTATTTTATGTTAATTGTGCGGACCGAGTAAAGAAGGGAGAGCAGCAAAGAAAGCCCACAGACACAACTAATTACCCTCTGCAAACTATTCTAATCTTGTTTTCAATTAAAACTCCTTCCTTCCCCTTTTATGAAGGGGAGAGAGGACAGATATTGGAAGGGAGAAAAAAAGCAGGAGGAGGGGATGGAAGAAGGAGGAGCGAGAGCATTGGATGCCACTCTGACTGACAGAGAAAGCAGGGGCCACCTCTCTTCCTCCTCCTCCTCTAGCAGTGTGTAGTTTGTGTTTATGCGAGGCCGTGGTCAGTCCCCCTCAATGTCGTGTTCACCCAGGGGGAGGGGAAACTGCAGCCAGGAGGAGGGGATTGAAAGAGAGCGAGAGAGAGAAGAGGGAGAGACAGCCGCAAACCAAAACAAGCAAGCTTTGTAAGTACATTATACCCAGTGGGGACAGACAGTTTCATTAAAGAACCTCTCGGATCACACTCTTCTGGAGCCGTGAACTTATTATGTTATGTTATCGAAATTTATAAAAGCGCACGAATACCAAATGGTGTCTTGGCGCTAAAGACCACACTAAACCTGCTGTGCACCTAGCCCTGGAACAGCCAGGTTTTCAACTTTCTCCTAAACCCAGTTAGAGTACTGGCATTTCTAAGGTAAAATGGAAGCAAGTTCCACAGTTTGGATGTCCCGTAGTAAAAGCCACGGCCACCCCAGTGTGAGGTCCGAATTCTAGGCACTGGGAGAAGCTTAGCACCAGTTGACCGCAGAGGTCTGATAGGTTGGTACCAAGCAAAAAGATCCTGTAAAAACGCCAGACCGGCGTGATTTAATGCCTTATAGGCAAGACACAGCGCCTTAAATTGTATGCGTGCCAAATAATACACCCCCCCTCCCAAAACAAGCTACGGTAGCGCAGATACAAAAACAGGCAACAGTAGAGAGACTAGGCACAAAAACAGGCAACATAGAGAAAATGGGCATAAAAACAGGCAGCGACAGAGAGTGCAGGTACAAAAACAGACAATGATAAAGAGTGCTAGTATAATAAGAGGCAATGACAGAGAGCACGGATACAGAAACAGGCAACGAAAGAGAAGACGCGCAGGCACATAAACAGACAACAATAGGCAACAATAGGGAGCGCTGGTACAAAAACAGGCAACGACAGAGAGCACGGATACCGAAACAGGCAACAATAGAGAGCGCGGGTTCAAAAACAGGCAACAAATAAGAGCAGGGTACAAAAACAGGAAATGATAGCGCAGGTAGACAAACTGGCAACAATAGAGATTACAGGTACAAAAAAAACCAGGCAACAATAGAAAGCATGCAGGGGACTCAGAAACGCAAACTCTTCGCCTACTACAGGACAGCCAATGCGCCACGTTGGGAGTCGGAAGCAGGGCAGACGTGGTGGGTTACAGCAGTTCTATGGAACGCACGCATGCAAGAAGAGAGAAGGAGGACTCACGCAAATAGTGCTTACAGAGTAATTGAAGGAGGCCGTGTCCCTCCGCAAGTAAACAATCCAATCCCGGTGAGCTGGGCCAAAAGCTCACAGGGTGGCAACCCTTAGTGTAATGATTGCCTCCAGTGCAATCATTACACTGTGTTTTGCATCATCCATGATGCAAAACGACACGCACCAATCTAATTGCAGGTGGAGCAGCGACACAACTTCTGGAATTGTATTGATTCCAGAAGCCCTCGCATGGCGAGAGCAACGCATGCGTGCTGCTAACGCCAGGAGACCTAACAACGACAACATGTTTCACTAGAAGTATTTACATGTCACTTTCAGGGCAAAATCTCAGAGTTTTTAAATCCAGTTTTCCGATTCAGCATCAAATAGCTGATTTACTAACTTGTCCACTAAATCTCCAATGTGATACTAGGCTGATTAGCAGTTTAAATCTTTAGGAGGCCAGAATGAAAATGTAAGATTTGTCATTTGCGAATTTAATGAAGACTGGCAATGAAAAGGTGAAAGGATGTGAGCTGCTCATATTTAATGAAGACTGGCAATGAAAAGGTGAAAGGATGTGAGCTGCTCATATTTAGCACCTGATAGTTTACTGTGTTACGGAAGATTAAACACATAAGTGGAAGGCACATTGAAGTGTTTTTGCATGGTATTCATCTTCCCAAAGGGGCCATTCTGAGATCCGAAATAAATGATGGACTGCATGAATATGACCCTGCGTCCACCAACAGGCATGCAAAATTTTAGATCAAAACGATTTAACGCTAGACTCCAAGGAGTAAAAATATTGTTTAACTTTACAAAACTGAAGTGAACAAGAGTATTGTGTCAATCTGTCATGACTTGATGCACCTGAACAGAAGCCCGCTTCCAGAGCATGTTGGGCATTTAACAGGTTAAGACGCCCAAGTCGTGTGCAGTGTTTCCTACTGAGTTTCCAACTGAGTGATGAAATTCAAGGCAATGTTAGCATCTGCTAAAGGTCGGTCAATTGAGCAACCCAACATCTTTCACGGTATGCTACAGCATGCTGGAGTGGAGATGTTCTCCATTCAGATCCATGTGATACAGGTCACAGATAATATGTTGTTCTGAAAAGCAGGTCAACACAAAATCCATATTGGCTGCAAGACAGTTGAGTGTACATTTGTACGGCGCAACCCTGTACTGGTAACCTGGGAAATAAGAACTTTAAACTGTATCTGAAATGTATGTACCAATCCACCATTGCTATTGTCACAGTTTGTAGTCTATTCAATTATGGTGATATCACCATCTCGGGCTCCGTTCTTCGATGTTATTGATAGACAAATTGTGTTTCATTCCCATACTGATAATACTTGTATTCTTTTATATTGTTCCTATTTACATTCTTATAATGATATACACTCCACCTGAGCCTTTCCAATGGTCTATAAAAGTAAGTGTGTGATATAAGTTTTTTTTGTATTGTGTACCTATGTCCGTGATTCTTATATTGCCTCTGAAATGGTGAGATACATCTGAGGTTAGAAAAACTGAAAGTTGTCCTGATCATCAAGATCTTTATTTAAATACTACATTGACTGGCTAGACCGTCGAGCTTTGGTAAAATAAGGCCCAGTGCCAGGACCCTAGCAAAGATAGGGAGAGTCCCGCTTGTCACTCGGAAACAAAGGGGAAAGGAGATGTTGAGACGTATAGGCCCTATAGAAACAAGTAGAATTGAACAGTAGGAACACTGCATTGCATTGGCCTCTTGATCATAGGTAGGGTTCTCTGTACTCAGTCCTCTATTCCAGCAAAGAGAAAGGTCAATTTGTGCTTCCACCATTTTAAGACACATGACACAAGCAACTCATTGGGCAATACGTGTAGGTGAGCTTGATATATCTAAAGTAGCCCTGGGTTGTGATTGTGGCAGTAAATTAGGCATAACATGCATGCATTCCCCACATTGATAAAGCTTCCCTCTGAAACTACAAAGACACCAAGCAAATGTTTAATCTGCAGTGCAGGATAAAGAATATTAGATCTCTCCCCTAAATTATTTTAACTTGAATGTGACGCAGAAGTGTGGGAAAGATGTAGTAGGTGCATTCCATGTGATTGTACCTCAATTACACAGGACTTTAGTTCTGAGTATATTTATACTTCTGTAAAATCTGGCTTGTGGTGAGGACAGCAGCCTTGGTTCCCTGGTGAGTTGACACCTACCTCCTCAGCCAGTTGCTAGTATGCAGAATGCAATATCTTGAGACTCTGGTAGGCAGCAGGAAAGTTTGTCTAATGTCAGAGCAGTGGGTTTTTAGGCGATCCATTGAAAACTATGGAGTAGGAGAGGATCAATAATGGCAGATATGGACCATCTGCTCTGATATGCCAATGATTGTGTTTCTATTTCTTAAATTTACAACCTTCTATCTTCAGTGATAAGGAAAGTTATGACATTATAGTCATTTTCATCTGACTTTCACAGTAACTAAAGACACTCTCCATTGTTATAACTTGTAAAACAGGTCTTTAGCGACTGCTATACACCTCTGCAGTGGATCATGATGGTATATTACAGGAGTATAAACAATCCTAATAAGATCCCACTAACTCTAGAATTATATATATAGTTCTAAAGTGTGTATTACCTTTATCCCCTTTAGAAATTCCTGAGCTCAAATGTTAAAGTTTTTGCTAATTGTCTTTGCAATTTAACTCATTGGTTCAAATATATGCAAGCGTTTTATCACTTTGATTCAGTGTTCTATAATTATGTATTATGAATAATGTACATTGTGCCGAAAATGCTCTATCGGATTTACCATAGCAATTTTTGTTGTTTGAATGAAAAAACTAAAATCTTTGTCCTGCTTGGGTTCTACTTCCATCATCACAACTTTTAAAGCGTACATAAAACAGTCTGTCATGATAGTCACAATATACTCTCATCTGTCTTTGGATGAGTCACTTGTATTTTGTCTTCCTGTCATCCAGAAAGAACTATGAACAGAAAAGCAATTTTCCCCAGGCCTTAAGTATTGGGTATCACGAAATGCAGCTGAAATTAAGTGCTAAATAATTTAGTTGTAGCCCATGAATCAAGTCAGTGTGATGTTCAGGATCATTTGCAACCTTAGATACAGACCCAGTTACAACTTCGTCTTTAGGTCTCAGCTCTCCAAAGCTGAGGTCTGGCCAAATGGTAGTTCAGTGACCCACGGCATTTGGCGCCTTTCCTTTGTGCTGCATTTGTTCTGATCTTTTTTTTTTTAAAGAAGGCATTTGCCACCTCTCTTGACATTTAACAGACAGGTTATGTAGCATTGTAATTGGGGAAAAGAGGATAGCTAAATGCTCCAAGATTTAATAGCTCCATGTAGCTACCTTTAAGGCTTTGTCTGACAGCCAGGGAAGGCCTTAGCTGCTAGACCCAGTGCCATTTTCTGTCCCCTGCTCCCTCCAGAGGTAATTATCTTACTCCATCAATGGCACTGTCAGAAATGGGGCATATAATTCAGCATTTAAATGAACAAGCAGTGTAATATTTCCTGTCTCCCGGCGGAGTGTTTTGCCGCGCACATCCCTCTCTGTCAGGCGCGTGCTCGTGACGCATGTGCTGTGTGCAGTCCTTGAAAGCCTTCTCTCTCCCTTGTGTTTCATTACAGATGTTGGCTCCGGCTCGACACCTATTTCATCTGGAGCTTTATAGGACCAGCGACCTTGATAATTATGGTAAGAACTCTTAATTAACTGCTTCCTGTCCCCGTGGTGTGGCGAGAAATAAAGCGTCCTCCGTGCACGCGCCGCTGCTTAGTTTATACGTTCAATGATGTATTTCCGGGAAATTGTTACTGTCAGGTGAACCCTCTAGCCCGGCATCTGGGGAGGCGCCTGTGTATTAAAAAAGTCCATACATTTGGGTTTTCAATGTGTACATCTGTGCAAAAAGTACCTGGTACATTTGCTATATTTTTGTATTTATTGCAGGTGTAGAGGATTCCTTTTTTCCATATGCTACGTACTTAATAGATTGTATAAAATGGCAAAGATAGCTCAGCACACATGTATGTTTAAAATTGTGCACATATTTTTGCTATTTAATTCTTTGCTTCCATTTTGATGCTTCTACCTTATAATACGATACTTACATTTTGGGGCCCAGTTTGGTAGGGAAAGAACCACAGATTGTTGTTGCTATGTATAAAAGACTATATTGCTTTGTTTTACTTGTATAAAAGTGATGCATGCCACCTTGGAGTCACTTCAATGTGCATGCCTAACACCACAATGCAGCCCTTTCCATTTTATGAATAATATTCACAATGTAGTTGTATGGGAATAGAGTGAGGCCTTGGACATGGTGGAGACATGAGGGGTGGGAGGGGGGGGTGCCTTTGGAACCCTCATCCTCACCTACCCCTTCCGAAACCTCACTACTGGGGAAAAAGCCTACTTGAGGTGCTTTCCATCTCTTGTGCCACTTTCAAAAGCATTAATAGATTTCTGCAATGCAGAGGCAGCCCACCCATGCGCCAAACCTGCACTTTACATTGGTTCCCACTTCTTCTTACCTCTGTAGAAAAATAACTACGAATACATAAAACCATAGTGCTAGAGGTAAAAAAAAAATAGACAACACACAATCAGTTGCCCAAGTAAAGCATAGATCACCCATTGTCCTCTAACCCATGGGCTTGAGCTGCTCTTTTTCCCTTCCTGAGATATACTGAAATCATTTGACTGCGACTCTCTCTGAGTTTGCTCGACAGCAGTTCATTAAAGTTTTTATTACTCCACCTGTGGGTGGGACATTGCCATTCATCAAGCATATCAATAAAAGATTTTTAAAAAAGCCATCTAATTTTTACTACTCATCAATTCCAACCTTTTTTGGGGGGTGTGCCCTATTTTGGTGATTTAGGCTTAGCTTGTCGCATTTACCACTGTCCTTCCACCAGCTTCTGCGGAGCTTGGACTGCAAGTTGTGTTTCTGTGGCATGGCCCACTCTGCTCAATAGTTGTCTCCCCTCAATAGTTGTCTCCCCTTAGTGGCCCTGCCATTTGGCATCCCAAGGCCTGCAAGTAAAGAACAACTGTAACTATTTGGTTATTTTTGTGATCTCACCATTTGTTTTTTGGGGAAGACTGCTGTAATTACTGCTGCAGCTTCTTCTCACCATGGAGTATGCAACCGACAGCCTTTCCCATGCTACATTTGATGTTGTGGGTGTGTCGATCCTACTGCTGTTAGGGCCCCCTGGGAGTGCTTTATTCTTGCCTTGCAGCGCCCCCATAGGTTTCTTAGCACACCGAGCGTTCCATTTGGTTAGTCCATACTCTCCTGGTGCAGTTCTTCTTTTCACAAGCTGTTCCTCATACCTGTCTCCAACCCCCCCTCCAATGTGGGGGAAGCTGGACGAGGTAAGGAGATGGCCAGCTATGCTGAATGTGTCACCGCACAAAGTAGGAGAGTGCTGGGCAGTGCAAAAGTTTTGCCATGATGTACAGCTCTTGTACCAGAAGAGTAACAAAGGTGTCATTGGCCCCAGTGCAAGTAAGGAAAATGGAACCATGATTACTAGTTAGGTAATAAATACCACAATATTAGGAGAACAGTAGGTGCCTTAAGCCCCTAGGCCCCAAGGCAGCTGCATCTGCGGAACTTTTGATAGCTATGGCCCCTCCTTGGCAAAAGAAAGATTTACTTATGCCACACAGAACTTCCCTTGGTCATACCATTGATCCTTAACATGAGGGGCGGTCAGAGAGAATTGGTGTTTAAGAGCTTACCACCCAAGAAACAGGGTTTAGGTTAGACGAATCCCTTTTGTACACTGTAGTACTCGCTGTGTTCCACACAATACAGTTGTACACTCAAGTTTGATTTTCCCCATATGTTTCCAATTTTTGCCTATTTTCACACAAGTTCTTTCTAAAGTCACACAACGTTCCGTGCGGCACTAATTCCGAACCTGAACCACAGACTGACAGAAAATATTCAGCTGGGAAGACACTATACTTTTTTTTTCAGCTTCTTCCTCAAAAGTATGATTTCACAAAAATATTTCAATTGGTGCAGTTTAAGAATAAAAAGGAAGAGTTAGAACACTATTGCTTTAAAATACTCACCAGGGAGAATAATAACACAGACAAGTACACATGTTGGTCCCAACAATGAGCATCATATTCGAGCAGTCATTTCAACCAAACATATTATAGGTCTGCAGTGGGCACTGGGACCTCCTCTGAAAGAAACAGATTAGGAGAAATATTCAAAACAGTATGTTTGATTTGTGGACTGTAGTACAAAATATTCAGGCCTAGACCCTGAGTGGGACTTTGACAGGGTTCAAGGAGTTGAACATGTTTAAAACTATAAAACAACCAGCTGACAAAATGTCATTTAATAGTAGAGATTTATGTCAAGCACATGTGCAAACACCAGGGGCGTCTGCTCCGCAATGGCGGAGGAGCGTCGCCCCACTGGCTGAGAGCCAGCAACTGAAAAATAAAATGGTGTTCTATCACTGTTTTATTTTTCAGTAGCTGTCTCACCCATCGTGTGTAGTGAGGGACTGAGCCATGGGAGGGGGGAGTTGGAGTGGAGTAGGGTGCACTCTCTGAGTGCCCATGTGTGTTTGGCCGGCCGTCTCAGGCCGACCAAACGCACATGCGCACTTAGGTTTCTCAAACCCTGCTGTATTGAACAGCCGGGTTAGAGAAACAGCACAGACTCCCTGTGCCTGAGCGAGCGTCTTTTCTGCCTGCTCAAGCCAATCCCCACGCTGCTCTTATAGCATGAGAGAAGCGTGGGGATTGTACAAGGAGTCTGTGATCCTGTCCCTGTATCTGCTGGGACTAGGAAGAAGAATGCAACGAGGCACAACGTGGAAGGCGGCCGGCAGCTTCAGGTAAGTCTTCTGTTTTTTTGTATTTATTAATAACCCCCCCCCCCCTGCGCTCCCCTCTACCCTTCCACCCATCACACACACATTTTGTATGTGGCAGCCACTACTGGCATACACACCATTTTTCATGACTCTGCCTTTCCATGCCTTCTCTTCAGCAAATGAACGACTGAGGCAGGTTGCACCGCCGCCACTGTGGATCACTCAGCACTATTGACGTGGGCCACAGGAGCTCACGGTGTCTGTGTTCGGAGAGTCAAGGCAGGCCAGCAGGATCCGATCAGCCATTGATCCACTCAGGGAGCACAGTCTGGCTCACATTTTGAAAATCCTCATGGCAGCCTGCCTGTTGAGCAGTAATGGAGTTACTTTGCCCTTCTACACTTTTTTTTGCAGCCAATATCTGAAAGGGGAGCATTTCCTGGAGGGCAGGAGGCAAGCAGACTGAGCCAAAAGCTTGGACTGCGGTCAGCGCAGGCACAAAAGCAGCAGTGGTGACGCACACCTGTAGTTTTAATTGCCTGGAACATCATTTCATCCGCTGCGATTGAAGATGGGGGGAGCGAGGCACTTTATGCGTTTATGTCTGAAGCTATGCTGAAGGCAAATGGCTTTTTTGTTCTCCCAGCCAAACGAGCAGAGTCATCTGTGATTCATTGTCTATAAAGCTGCACACAGGCCTAATTTTCCCAGAGCAACTCATCTGTTACCGAGAATAGAGTTACTGTTTTCCCCTCCAGTTCTGCTATGTAACACTACCTTTTATATTTCAGCTTAATGTAATCTTCCTCGGGATTGCGCTCTACAAAATGTTTCATCACACGGCCATTCTGAAACCCGAATCCGGCTGCCTCGACAATATCAAGTAAGTGATTGCTCCTGCCCCGTGTACAGCTCTGTTTCTGTTCAATCGCCATTTAACAAGCCCTTTTAGTTGGAGCAGCAGGATGGCGGAAGTGCCTCGTGTTCCCGGCGTGCACCTCAGAGCGCACCGCGGAGGGATTTTATATTGGCTGCCAGCAGGTCAACGCGGCCTCCGCATGTGCAGGGAGGAAGGGATCGGGGAAGTTGAACAAATAAAAAAAAACAGGCAATGTCATTCAATTGAGAGTTTGTGACAAGCTGTGCTGTAGTTCCTTGATTTCGCTTGTGCCAGGTTAAACATGTCCACTGCGTATTCCTTGAATCAATCAAGCCATGTGCATAGCTGCCAAAGTTTTAGATTTGTATGTGTGACATTTTCATAATTTCAGTGTAATTATGAGTGACGTTCACTGACTATGAGTGACACTTTCTCGCAAGCAAACTCAAGTAAAATGAAACCTATAAATATCAGAGGAATACCTATGATGTAGTTTACAGTCCTATTTAGCATCTCAAATGGGCCTTTGCAGACTATTAATACAGCAACAAATAGCGTTTTTCTCTTGGAAAGGTGGCAGATCTACTGGAAGACGTGTGTAGTCCTGCACTTATAGGTGTGCACCCACGCCAGCCCAGACCCACTGTACATTGTGTGAGGTGAGGACAGGCTTATTCACAAGTTGTTGACACATTCCAGTGTCAGCATCTAATTAATAAATCACTATTGAGCTCACAAATGTAAAATGTCTGGTGCGTGCAGTTTCTGACGACCAGGAGTAAGGAAAATACATCCTTTGCAACGCCAGCAGTGCTGTGCCCCTCCACAAGCACCACCTTCAAACAAACACTGACAGCAGGGTTGTTTTTGACAGGCAGCTGGATAGTCAGGATGCAGCTGAACTCAGTTGCTAAAATTATTAGCTTTAAATTGAAGATTTGCTCACATACGCTCAATAACACACAGAGCTGAACAGAGCACAGCACCAGCAGTGACACTGACTTTGTGAGTACTGTACACAGTCAGTGACACAGTGCGGCTGTACTGTAGTCAATGTGGCCGGGGGTGGGTGGAGCTGGCAGTACCTGGAGAATGTAACATATTTAGGCTAGAAGCGCCCTCTGCAAGACCAGTTTTAAGGCTGTGGCCAACCTCCCGGGCTGAGGGCTATTCTCACTGCACAGTCCCAGTCTGATCCGCCCTGCCACACGGCCTTGCAGGACTCTGAGCCGGCTGCAAACCATGGCTCTGCCCTCATAGAGCAGAGTCTCTCGGAGGCTGCGATGCTGTACCCGGCGGTCACTATTTGTTGACTTCACGGTGACCAGGCTTAGCACGCTTAGGTGGGAAACAGGCTAAAAATGCATGATAAATGGTGAAGCTTACTGTGGAAAGGCTCTTTTGTGTATTCTGTTTTTCTCGGACACTAGTATATTCAAGAATTTGTTATAAGCCTGGGCGTAGTTTGCGAAGTAGCGCTATTCGTAGCTACGTGAAGTGCACTTCGCACTACGTGAACTGCGTAGTGCACTGTGCAAAATGCTGTTCGCACTGATTGCACAGTGCCGGATGCTTGTCTGCACTGTGCAATCATTGCAAACTGCATCTTGCACAGTGCAAGCGGTCGTTTTCTGCCGCACAAGTAGATTTCTACTCTAGAGGCAGCTTTCTCAACGCCAACTGGTAGTTTCTCATCGCGAGCATACGCGACCACTCGCAATGAGAAACCTGATCTCCCCACGTTGAAAATCTCGCCGGGAGGTTTATTTTCTACGCTCGCGATCGGCAACTTGATGTTGCTGATTGCAAACGAGGAAAAAGTCTTGCCGGGATGTCATTTTGGTTGCTCGCGGTCGCCAACTTGACGTTGAAGACCGCGAGCAAGCAAAAAATTACCGTTACGCTAGTTTGCACTGTGCTACGTGCAATTCGCGTAGTGCGAAGTAGCGCAAACTATGCGAGCGTAGCTTAGTGCTTTGCCCAGGGTTAATTTGTTATAGTTTTACTATATGTTAACATATGACATTAGTTCTAAAGACGTGTTGAAAACCTAATTTACTGCAATAATGTATTTTAATGCTCATACAGTTTTGGTTAGTCCACTCTCCCTGGTGTCATGTCCCTGCTAACATACCCCATAAATCATACCTTCCCTACCACTATACACTCGGCATAGTTTCCACTACTATATTTAGCAATATTTTTAGATTATCTCTAAAACATCCCCATGATCCTATTGCTCCCTCACATTCCCCTTGAAGTAGTTTATCGCCCATTCCTTTTTGCATAGCTAAGCTCCTCACCTCCCTCTTATTTGCAACATCCCTGCTTCACACCCTTTGTCTCGTAGCTTTTGTGTCTTCTGGCCTATTGTTAACATATCTATCACCTACAGATACCTGTAGTGTATAATGGTATATATACATGTATATATATATATATATCAACGTTGCTCCTTCTGATTGCAAACACCCATGGAAGGTGGCATACACGCCAGCGGAACGTGCTGGCAAAATAATCCTCACGAGACAGTCCAAAGTTAGTGCGCTCTCAGGATCACAAACTCACAATCCAAACTAAAGATGCAACCAACTTTATTCCACTACGTGTTTTGACTGCATCCGCAGCTTTGCTCACTTGTACTAAGTGCACGAAACAAAAAATTTCTTATTATAACAACAGATTGAGAATCTGCAAAACAAACAAAGGACACAGTAACAGCTTACATTAGCAGTCATATAATATTTTGTCTGTACACTGCCTTACCTCAGTTACTTCATTATGGCCCTCATTACAGACTGAAATATTCCACCTGGAGTGCTAACTCTAGGTACATTTCGACGCCTTGTAATTCTGAGTCTGTTTGAGCCTGGAATTCTCAAGTTTGCAAACTCAGAGCCTGGGAGAATCAGGCCTGTGTGTACTGCTGAAAGAGCTGGGGGCAGCATCACAACCCATCATTTTATTTTGTGATGTTGCTGTGTGTGCCCTAAGAGGCTACGGGCAGTGCTTGAAATGGCAAAAATAGATGTGCAGGTACTCTGTGCCAGAGTACCTGCTTGTTTCTGAGAAGTACCGGTACTCTCCAATTAAAAGCATTATGCCTTTCAAAATAAAAAAAGTGCCAGTACTCCGTACCGGACAGTACCGGCCCGTTTAAAGCACTGGCTATGGGTATATCCAGACATCGGTCCTTTGCTCGCTGCGCCGCTGGAGTCAAGCTAGCCTGGCTGACGAAGGTTGATATCCCGAAATCGATTCCAGGATGCTTGTTTCCAGTCCAGGGAGGACCTTGCCTGGCAGTTCTGGCTGGACGTTTCTCATGTAGAGCAGGGTCAAGACTGATTTGCATATGGCTGGATCCAAAATGGTCTGACATGGTGAGCAAAATAACAATGGATTAAACCCAGTTCTATGACTGGATCTGGGTGTTTGAAAAGCTTCATCATTCCGTCCATTTTATTTTGTGATGCAGCATCACAACCCAGGCCCTGATCAACTCCTGCCACACTACATGGGGAGAAAATAACGCCCCCCTGGACAGGTACAATCCTGCCCTGCACGCCAGACCCTCATTTCACCCCTGAACTTCCGACACACATTCTCCACTTGATCAAAGTACTTGGAAAAATGTTGGAGTTTTTTCCCCTGGAATACGGGCAAACTGCTTCTAATGGGACCCAGTATTACCGCGGTAAGGAAGTTATTGTCCATTCCTGAAAAAAAGGCTGGAAATTGGTGCATGGATACCAGCTGGAATGACAGATTCTAGCCCCCTGGTTCCCCTGCTTCAAATTCTGTATGCTGATAACGAGGGCCTTTGTGTCTCCCGATATCAGCTGTGTGCAATCTTCATTCATCATTTGCTTCACTTTTCCATCCTGCATTCAAAGTCTCACTTCGCCATTGTTGATATCATGACTAGATTCCAACTTGATTATAAGAAATTATATGATATGTGGACCAGTCACAATCCTCTTCAGTCACATCTGTAAATGCACCCCCTGCAAGTAATGTTAAGTTAGGCTATAATAACATTTGATGAGACTTGGAAGATGTAGATTCTTTACAGTTCTTGGATTCTGTGAGATTAAAAAGTGGTCTGATAACATTTCGTGACCTGTTGGCTTTGACGTAATGTTTTTTTAGAAGAGAGTTATATTGGTTAGTAGCCTACATTAATCAGTGTATTATTTAACGACAAACTAGTTCCTTTTTTTGAAGCAATTAGGTGAATGTATGCTTGCACCATTGTGGTTTGTTTCATTGTGTTGAGCGTATGATTGTCTGTTGCTCAGTTTCATATTGCTATTATATTTCAAGTCATCCTTGCTCCTTTGTGACTTTTATTTCACTTTATGAAAATGTGAGTGTGCCATTTATTAAGTTTAAAGCGATTTCTTCAGTAGTAATTTAATCCAGATCTGCTAATGTGATGGCAAGTAATTATATGGCTTGGGGCCGTTTTGTGCGTATGGCAGTGCTAAGGATATGATAGCAGAATATTGCAACTAAAATATCAAAATTGTGTCCTAAATATCATTTGTAAAAATATCACCCCTTTGGAACTAATAATAAAAAACCTACACTGAATGGAACAATATAATTTTTTTAATTAAAATTAGTTCAATTTACGCAAAACCAAAAAGCACGAAAACTCATGAGGAGGAAGCTGATGTACTACAGATCACCTGTACTTCAGTTGTGAATAGCACCCAGGGGAGCAGAGGACACTTTAAAGATAATCTGAACAAATTATAGAGCATGGTTGTTATCAGGCCCTAAATAAATAAGCCTATGAACTCTACACCGTAGATTCTCCTTGTGAGGCTGCCAATATCAGGGTTGAATTAGAAGAAGAACTAGAGGCTTAAAGCACTTTGAGTTCCTTCAACGGCTAGTTTCAAACCAAGATGCGATTTGTTTAGAGTTGATAGAGAATGGCGAAAGAAAGACTTACATTGAGTTAACCTGGAAGTGATGCTGATTCTATTGAAAACAAAACTGGTGAGAAGTGTTAGCATGCAAATGCAGTGAGTGTGTGCATGAGAGGTAAGGATGGCTGCATCATTCCCCTGAACCTCTGAACCACAAGTCCATAGAAGCATTGGAAGAAAGACACACTCAGATGCGGTTGGTCTACAGGTGAGAGAAATGCATAACATTAGTAGAGGTGCAATGGGAGCTGCTGCAGGGTGACCTTAGTTGCTGTCTAGCAACCCATGTTGCGTAGTTGACATCAAATAGCTGTTAGAAAGTGGGTACTGTAGCATACTGGAAAAAAACATTCATGATGGGTGTGGGCAGCTGTGAAAGAAAGTGGATTGTGTGTGGAAGTAAAAAAAGCAAGATCGCCAGTAGAGAGTGGGCTAGGGTGAAGGGGAAGTCAGAAATAGCCATGGGTGGCGAGGGAAGAGGTAAAGAGACAGCCAAATCAAAGATCCGAATTAAGTATCCTGACTTATGTTAGCCTCTTGCTCTATGTTGAATTTAATCTGCATTTACCCTATTGCAATTATCAACCCATAATCCCATCCCACCGTCATTTGGTCTTTACTCCTACTATATGTCTCTCAGTTTGTTGACCTGTAAAAAGCTGCTTTTTTATTTCATAGCTTCTCACTGACCAACAAATAAATCTGCTATATCGCCCTCTAACCAGTGAACGTTGCTTTATTCCACACCCTCGTTGCATTTTGCTACAATCTAGTAAAAAAAAAGCAGAAAATCCAAAAGAATATTAAGGATTCAAAACTAGCCCCAACAGATTTGTGCTCCCTAGAATATCGCCATCCAATCCGAGGCCTCCATGGATGCAAGTGCAAGGAAAGATCATTAAGCTTATGTTCAGCAAAGCCGCGTCCAAACCAACCAAACCCACTCCCACCCAACCAAACCCACTCCCACCCATCCAAACCCACTCCCACTCAGTGATGCTGTAAGGGTGCCACGGCACCTAATGCAAGCAAGGACATTTGATCCCAATTTCCTGGCTTGACATTAAAAACCATAAACTAATAGGTGGAAAGTCGGGCCCTCGCACCCCAAGTTCCTGGTGCCTTTGCTCCTGCTACATTATTGCTAGGTATGTCCCTAACTGGATCTCAGGATCTGCTTCCGCAACCTAGCAGTGGACAAGAGGGGGCAGGGCAATAGGACTAGAGCACTCAGAGTGTTTAGAACACAAAATGGCCACCGGTATTGGGGAAATCAAAGTTAAAAAGAGACTCAAGTGAGACTCACAGAGTGGATGTCTGGTTTATTGTGATTGTAGAAACGACTGAACCTTTCTGTGTGCCCCTTATAGACATATCCCATAGAATTTGCCACACAGGGTGTGTTTTTCTAATTACACTTCACTTGGCAGTGAGAAAAAACATTTATTATAGTAGCCATTCTTCCTGCAATCGTCTTTCTAAAGGCCTATTTGAAATGCTGGCCTCCGTGTTTACACAGACCCAGTGCACACAATAGCAAGTATCAAGAACTTTGGAGGCTGCGTCGTGCATTAGCAGAAATGTGCTCCCATAAAAACCAATTAGATTAATCACAATATAAAAATAGCATGTTACTGAGCCCAGCATGTGCCTTGCCTCCTCTGAGTGATCCAGCTTACTAGTGATGCCCTTTGTAGTAATGACTGCCATTTGCACAATACATTATTTAAATGATCCTTTCTCTATAAAATATTTTATAGGCTATTTAGAGCATAGTCCTGAAGCGCCACTTTGAATGTATTTAATTATAATGCTTTCAAATCAGAGGGATAAAAACATTTTAAAGACTTATTGATGATATCTTTCTAAAGCTCCTGTTTGATGCAAGTAGCATTTCCAGACAAATTACACCGTTGCGTGGCATACATATTTGAAGGTTTTTTTTTCTTGCTAAATATCGCACGTGCCAGGGAAGGGTAGGCAAACTGCACTCGCTGCAAAATCCAAGCTGTTCATGACAGAGACGACTTTTCCTTAGGCTCTGTTTTCACCTTTGCTCTGATCAGTCATGCAAAGAATTCGAGGTGAAATTTCCACCTATTCATATCTCGCAGACTTCACAATCCCTGCTAGTTAATAAAAAACGTGAGTAACATTTGGAAGGGTATTAATAGCCTCCCTTGCACTCCCAGACTTGCCTACATGTTCTTAAAGGTACATGTGCAGTGCGAAAGATGCCGAACGACAAAACGGGGCCGCGGCTTTATTTTTCTTGGTAATATATTCCTCTTTTTATTTTACTTCTTTATATATTTAGTGGCCTATTCACGAAGGAGTCTTGGAGTAAGTTGTACTCCTTTTGTACTCTTTTAAGTACTCTTGCATGTCTTTGTGGATTGGCCCCAAACATCAAAAATGGAAATAAAATGAGAACAGTTCGGGAATAGTCATATAAAATTAGTACAAATAGAAAGGTCTGTGCCCTCTTTGTGCTTTTACTAATAAGGAGTTGGATGTCTTGGGGCATGTAAGAGTATGCAAAAAAAGTATTCCTGTTTGGCTTCCTACACCCATAAATGCTTTTGTGAAATAGCCCCTTACTTATTATATTGTTTTTATCCAAAGCTCGGCATAAATAGCCAATATACAATCACTGGATTGTTTTTTTAACCCCTTGCACGCTGATGACGGAACCGCTCTGTCATCAGCTGCGGGTGCGCTGTGCTGATGACGGAGCGGTTCCGTCATGGCCCGCTCGCCGCTCATGCGCGGCGCGAATTCCGCGCCTGCGCTGAGCGTTCTATTGAGCGGGGCGGGCCATGACGGAACCGCTCCGTCACAAGCACAGCCCAACCGCGGCTGGTAAAGGAGCGGTTCCGTCACCAGCATGCGGCCTCCCCGCCCCTTTAGCACTGCGGCGGAATAGCCGCCGCAGTGAAGGGGTTAAAGAAAAAGGCAGGATAAAATCAGACGGTCATACTTGGGCAGATGATCTTTTAGCAATGTATGAAATCTGATAAAGGAATGCTGTTTGAACTACTAATATATCAGTCTATAAAGTTTTGGGCAAGAAAGGTAGTGGTGTCTACCTCATACATCATGAGAGCCATGATGTTGCATCCATGATGTTGCATTTAGGACTGGTGCTTCAAAAGTTCTGATTTTGTACCCAAAAAAGCACAAGAGTAGTGCATAAGCACTCTACTGCTCCTTGGCCATTTATGCACATCATAAAACCACAAAATATGTGGGATCGCTGGAATTATCTTGACTCCCACGAGAGCCATGTTGTTGTATTTAGTGCTGGTGAAGCGAAACTTCTGATTTTGTGCTCCAAATAAAAGTAGTGCTAAAGCACTCTATTGCTCCTTGACCATGTATGCGCTTCATAATACCACAAAATAAAATAAAGGTAAAAAATAGAAAACAGACTGCATCCATATTTTACATCAGTGATAGGAACTACTTTGAGACGAGTTTATTATTGTTTTGTTTTAAGAGGAGGGTCATTTGTGGGATCGATGGAATTATCTTGCCTCACTTTTTTTTCCATAATAGACTGACTTGACGTGACTAAATGTACATAATTGGCACTTCTACATGGAGATGCAAACAAACATCTTCAACCTTGCCTGAGTCCTGCGCCTCTGGCAGCCCCAGTTGTTGTTTGTGAGACAAAGTCTGGTGTAAAGATCAGGACTCTCAGCCAACTGATGTTTCACTGGTATATTTTAAGTGTCAAGACCGTCTTTGTGGCAACTGTATTACAGTGAAGGAATATGGCGTGAAAATGGTTATCTGTGCAATACAACCCCTCAAAGGAGCCCAACTCCGACCTGGGATGATCACAGTCCCCACTGCTGGCAAACATTAATAGCTAAGACAGCTTTCTGTGCAATGAACAGACTCTAGATCAGGGTATTGGCGCTGAGTTGAGCCACACACCAGTGTTCATTCTCATCATCTGAAACAGGCCATAGTCACATACAGCTCACTTAAATTGTGGCTGGTTATTGTGGGCCCATTAGGGGCTTGATTTAAGGTCCACCAGAGGGGGGTTGGAGAAAGAGAGACCCCCCCCCCCCAAAAAAAAACACCTCCCCTCCCTGCCACTGCCATAAATCCTTTTAGATATGGACACCAACATCCCAGAAACTCCCTATGTCCTGCAGAATACACAATGACACCATCAGATCCTCATTATTTCCAGTAGCAACATGGCAGTCGTGGTAACTTTATTCATAAACAGCAGCATCAAGATCCACACTTATGGCTAAAACACACACCACTACAGAAAACCCTCCAATACTCAGGTCATTCAGCAACTCAAGATATACACCAAGTTAATTAAGTCATGGTTGGCCAGCTCTTATCTTTGACCAAAAATAGAAATGATCATTTTGTGATTTTGTCAATAGTAATAAAAAATCAATGTCAAGATCAAGAATGACTGTTTGAAATGAACCCAGCAGTTTATCCTCTCACATGACTCAATACACTAAATGTAATGCATTCGTTCTCCAAACAGATCTCCTTTTGAGGCATATTGTCACCTTCAAACACAAGCAGAGAAGACCATGACTGCATGGTTCCAGCTTTCCCTATTGAAGAAAGTGAAACATTTTCCTTTCTGACACCGTAAAAGAACAAAGGGCCAGTCCCAAGGCAATGCTCTGTCTAGAGCCTCTCTGGAACCTCAGTGCCCGCCCCTGAAAGAAACCCCATGTGCTACAACATGACTCCTTGAAGCATTGTAGACGGTAGACAGAATTGGACTTGCTCCTCTGAGTCTAAAGGATTTGCACTTGCTCCTCATTCTTCTCCCTGTCATCTTCAAAACAAACCAGCTGTATCAAATATAAATCTACCAGCAATGGTACCCAACCTCCCACTGTCGATGAAGATAACCACCCCAGGCAGAAGGCGCCACATTAGAGTTCAAGCCATCCCCAAACTTTAAACAAACATTTGCAAAAGAATCGGAGCTACATCCCTGTCAGCATCTTCACCAATCCTCCTTCAATTCAGAGAATCCTGAAGATTTACAGCATGGATAGATTATGCTTCCTTGCTAACAATCCTAAATCACAACTCTGGGCTCTCACACAATTTCTGCTCCCCTTCTGCTCTGTCACTCTGTTGCTCTCTAGCTAGGTTAGTGCTTTACAAGAGCCAGTAGATACATCACATGAATCATTTTAAAATGGAAATTGAACGGAATAATGGAAAGACGTACTAGTTTAGGTAGATTTGTAGTTTTCCATTGCCATTATGACTAGTCATAATTTAGGACAATCTGAAAGGAGCCTTTTTGGCATCTGAGAAGGCCCTGAAGTAGAAGGTCTGCCCAAGCTTTCACAGCCAAGAGGTATATGTGACCAACTATTGTGTTTATGACATGGTGTGGCAACAAATGGAACTTTAAGCAAAAATATGAAGCAAGCATTGATAACGCATCGGTTTCGCCTGTGTGATGAATAATAAGCTGTTTTATCAATCACCATCAGGGGTGAATGTAAGAGCTCCTGGTCAAGTACCACAGAAGTAGAGAGGATGTGTGCGCAGCACCAGAGTTGCTGTCTCGAGAGCTGGTGATCCAGGTTCGAGCCTGGTAGGCGCAACATCCTTCTGGGCAAATCACTTAAACTCTCTGGGTGGTAAGTTGCTATATAAATATGCTGCAAGACTGAAAAGCAGAAAGAGGCAAAACCTTATGAAATTAGTTTCACCAAGGCAGATGTTAACAGTATTTCGGCTAGGAGAAACTGATAAGAGAAGGAACAAGCATTGGTAAATGCAGGAAGACATGCTACAGCCAATAGAAATGGAAGAAAATTTGGTGGCAAGAAGAGGAACTAATAAGAAGCCAGGAAAAAGAGGGGGCGTGATGTAAGCCCCTTTTAAGATTTATAATAAAAACAATAGATTCCACAAGCAAGCGCTGTGCAGGTGAAACCTAAAAAAGGGTAACTCAATTAAATATTTGTTTGGTGAAATGCTTGCATCAACTGTCATATTTATCTGGTATATATTCTGAAAGAAGTAGAAACAGTGACTGCTACTGAGAGCTGCTCTTTTAAAAAATTATGTATTTAGTCCAGACTCTCATTGTATTTTAGTCCAAAAATTATGTGACTAGTAGAAAAAAGGCAAAACAAAGTATTAAAGTAATTGCTAATTACAGGGTGATAAGAGACATGTATATAATCCCAATGAAGTACATAAAAACCATAGCGTGATATTAATATGACAGGAAAAAAGATTACAGATATGAAGGAAATAATGAAAAAAAAGCGATGCCGTCTGAAATTTTAGCCTGTTTTGGTTTAGGCTTTTCCTACATTTAATCAATTGTGAAGCCCTCAGTCGTTCTACAACAATTATTTCACCCTGTCTATGTAGTTATGGTTTTAGTCTAATCATTTGGCATAAGGTAGTGATTCACCATTTTTCTAGACACAAGCCCTTTAGGCTAACTGACTGAGGGCATCTCTTGCACCGGATTTCTTACCAAGAAACTACACCACTGATACCATTAAAACTGCCCCATGACACACTAGGCCGCCAAAATGTAGTTCTTTTCTGCTTCCTTGCCTTTACTGTGCACCCTTATTTACAGGTCGATAAAAATTAGCCTACCACCTCTTCCCTCTCTCTACCCTGTTTTTCCATGTCATACTGATCCCTGAAGGTGTAGAAAGTTGAATCACAATTTTAATAAGAATTCTAGGTCCAATATCCTGGTTTGGAACAGCATCAACACCTTCAAGAATGTGAATATCTTTAGGTCTTGGCCAGCAACCAATTTCGTGCATTTTAATGTTGCTATGCAAAAACCTTTCTGATTAAATAACTTCCTTCTTATCCCAGTGCAGGTCATGGTTATGAGTTATGTGCGACAGCTCCTCATCTAAGGCAGTAGGGCTTTGGGAGGGGCGGACGACCAGCGGGAGGCCTGCCCCTCCCGGGGTTTTTTGGCCTGGGGGAGGGAGGAGGACAGCCAGCACCTCAGTTGGGCTGGTTGGGCTTTGTGGGCTCCTTTTGGGCTGGGTGGGCTGGTTTTGGGCTAGTTTTGGGCTTGGGGCATATTTAACTGGACATTTTGGGAAACTACCCACCATTTTGGTGGTAGTGACCCAGCAGCCAGTTGTAGGTGACCTGGGGGCTTCTATATTTTCCCTCCCGCTCACCCCTTTTTTTCTTTTTCTTTTGGGGGTTGTGCTTGGTAGTGGGTTTGTGTAGGCTGGGTATTGACGAGGTGGTCTTGTTGGGAACAGGTGCATCGGGGGGTTACATTGTATGGGGTTTTTGTCACTGGAGCAGGTGCTGATGTTTCTGCAGGCCTTTTTGGTGGCGTTTTTTCCTAAAAGTGCAGGGGGATCTTATGAGGCCTGGTTTAAAGTTGGGGTAGATATAAGAAGTTACATAGTTAGGTAGGTAGGAAAGTTGGAAATTGTAAGTTGGTTTTTATAATTGTTGCAGGGGGATCCATTTTTAGGGGAGGTGGTGGGGGGTATGTTAGGAAGTATATATTTAGTGAGGTTTAGTTTTGTACGGCACAGGCCAAGGGCATGTATTTGTAAGGTGCACCTGTTTCCGATAAAGCGGCCTTTTACACACCAACAAGCTGGTCTGTGGCATGTACTGCCCCCCACCCCATTATGGGCCCACAGGATCGTTGCCCCACTGCTCTGTGAGCAGTTGGAAAAGGAAAAACAAAATGATAAAAATGCAATGTTATTATCATTTTATTTTTCTGTCATGGCTCAGCTGGTTAGGGGTGGGGCGGGGCTGGGCTGTGACATGAACAGGGGAGGAAGGATGGGCCCTCTCTTAAGTGTGCATGAAGGTTTGGCTGGCCGTCTTGGGCTGGCCAAACAGTCATGTGCACTTTGCGTGTTCCCCACTGGCTGTATTGTACAGCCTGGATGGAGAACATGCAGAGGATCCCAGTCCCTCTCTGAGCTCCATACCACATTTAAATTATCTGTTCTTTGATTTTTTACTAAAGAGAACAGGGCTAAACATTCTCTACTGATTTTGTACAACTATTTGCAGTCGCTTTCATTTCATATCTATTTTACACTCCACCTAATCTTTGGAAAATTGTTGACATGTTCCCTAAATTAGCACTTGAAATGCTAGGTGGTTGGCCAATCAATGTTTAATTTGTGCTGGTGGTTGCAGATGGTGTTCACCAGCACTCATTGAATGCTCCCAGGACTTGTTTTTCATCATGAGACTGATCAGAGCAAGAGAGAGAGAAAGGCAGGAAAGTGAGAACGAAGTGGTAAGGGGATCATAAGAAAACAGGGAGAAAGGGAGAAAGCAGAACCTGCAAGAGTAGCATATAGAGTTAGGAAGTGTAGGTTGGGGAAAAAAGAAGCAGGAGGTGAAATCAAGATTAGGAAGTCTTGGTATTTTGCACCCCCATCATTCAGTAGCCCATATTGTTGGCTCATAAGAAAAATTATGTGTCCCTAAACTTTGTTTTTTACATTGAGCACTATCAAACCACCTGTTTTACTACTGCTGGCCTGGTGTTGCTGAATGGTGTGTCCGTTTGATGTCTGCACACATTTCTACATGTTTGAACGCATGGTTTCTTTAATTTTAAATGGATGCTTTCCATTCTACCATCATTACAGATACAGCGCGCCTTGTTCTCTTTGATTACTTTAGCCAAAAGGGCAACTGTTATGAATGGATCTCTTCCGGGGAGTGGTATAAATATTTGATTAAAGAACAGCCAGTTTCTGTAATCAATTATTCCAAAAATACCATAATCAAACCACTCAATGGGATTGAATCACTAAAAACCCATGAAGTGTACAGAGGTCGCAATGTGCTTCTCTTTGATTGGCAGTAGACATGCTTTCTGCTCTGCAGGAATTTAAAGGGTTTCATCTGTTTTTTCTTAACTAAGAGTGATTTATCAGGCTATCCTTCTGTACCGTCGTTTAACGTTTTATGTATCCAGACTGAACGTTTGCAACAATGTGTTTTTTTCTCGGTATGCAATGCCAGACAATTTCATATATATTTCACAAAGGTCAAATGGAAGCCAAATAGCAATAAACAGGGGGCATTTTCAAATTTATTTTGAAATCACCATCTTTGTCTGTCGATGTGATTGGTTTTTTTTAAAACATGGACTTTGTCCCTCTTTAATGGGTATTTTGCATTCCACATAAGGTGCTACTTTTACAGGGGTGGATTGCATAAATTGTGCTAAATAGTGCAAGATTAGGACTTTATTGTGAATAATGCAACTAGTAGCATAAGTGAGCATGTCTGGTCTTAGCGCTAGTGGCAAATAATTTGTTTGGCGCCCACCTCCCATGACCTCCCTCTCCATGGATTGCCTCAATACCACCCTCCAAGGGTGGCCCAATCTCTCTCTAGTTCCTTTCTCGCGTGCATTTCATTTGTTTTATAGCGCTACTCATACCAGAGCACTTTGCATCACGCACACATTATACAGAGAGAAGGTATCATACAAGTGTTAATCAGTCTATAGGAAATGTTACATAAGACAATGAGAATTACAAGGTGAGGACCACATCATCCATTCTAGTAGTCAATACATTTTAAGAGTGTTTTTTTGGGAGAAACACAGACTCGGAATTTAAAACGTACCTCACCGGCTGGGGTTTGTTTTACTAATAAGAATGTATTTCCACCCAAAAGATCCCTTTTATAGCAGAATTAGGATAATGAAAACCTTTGGAAAAAGTAGTTTGCCTACAGCTGTTTGATGACAAATCATAGGCTACTCTACTATATATGGGTTGTAAATTATGAACTGCTAGTATTAAGAGGATCTGCATGAAAAAAGCAGTAGCCCACCAAGCTAGCCACATAAAATACAGTTCCTTGATCTGCATGGTACAGCTTCTATCCATTAGGCATAATAATTCTCTGTGCTACTTCATGATGAGTCAAAACTGTCACTAGGCAAAACTCCAATCTCTTTCCAGCAGGAACTTTTATCACCAGAGATATTGTGGCATTTTTATAGATGCCTGAAAACTGCTGGACACATAAGAAATTCTGCAGGAGGTGCTTTTAAACCCTTAAGTTATTTCTAAACCAAGCACAGTGCCATTTGCGGCTGCACCAGTTGCATCTTCTTAAAGCCGACCCTTTAATAGAGTTGTAAGCCCCATTTCAGCAAAATGTCTGAGCCCAAATGCATATGAGGTCTTCGCATTGGCATAACCCGAAATTGCTCTGTCTACAATGCATTGGCATGTATTAACTACAGCCCATGCAATAAATCTACTAAGTTGTGCACAGTCACCAAAAAGCCCATTTGAGAAACACAGGGCCTTAATTGCCTCTGTGATTCTGAACTGTGCTGTCAATTGCTCATGGCCTAATGTAGATTATTTTGAGTCAATGTATGTGCTATAGTTGGTCATTTTGGGGAAAACACACAGTTCTACCTGTGTCTGTGGTCTGCAATGAATGGCATTTAAGATACAGCACCTGACCTGAGGTACTGTATCAAGAAAGTGTGCGCTACCACAAACCACACACCATTTTTAAAGATATTGCACTGTCTATTGCACATACTCTTAATTCAGCAAATCTCCGATTTATTACACAAGCTACAGAGAGTCTAGGTCTGAAAACAGGGAGAGGCAACCACCGCTCCTTCTGCGCTGTCTGCTGCTCATGCTCCAACTGGGAGAATTTCCAAGATTAATGTATGCTCTTTAACAGTGCAATTTCTCTGATTCATTGCACATGTTCATGATACAGCCCATGTTGTTGAGCTGCCTATTTGCACAGTGTTATGAATGCCAACAAATTTACTTTTACTAATTAGCTCTTGCCTAATTTGTTGACCAGTACTTTTTGAAAGTTCTTTATTGGGCAAAGAATGATTATTTCTTTGTCTAATTTATTTAAAAAAAAACATACTCGGGCCTTATATGGGTTATTTATTTGCTAAACTGCAGCACTTTTAGTGAATCAAAACACCATATCAACTGAAGTACCCTAATGCCATAACACCTGCCCTGCACCAATTAGTGCTGAAAAAAACCATGCAGCACATTTGATGTAAACTGTCCCTTGAGTGCTGGCTGGAGGAAGCAAATTGAATATGTAGTTTTAGCTACTATCATGTTTCTAATCATTAAACAATAAAAAAAGGGGTTCTTGAGGATTTAACCTTTAGTACACACCGTTTTGGTAGCTGCAGTTTCTCGTCATAAAACAATAAAAAAGAGTGGTTCTTGAGGATTCAACCTTTAGTACACACCGTTTTTGTAACTCTAGTTTCTACTCATAAAACAATTTTAAAAAAGAGGTGTTCTTGAAAATGAACCCCTTCCATTTAGTCAGCCTTCTGTTACCCCGAATGCCCGACTTCTAAATTTCACCTAACAGGGAATGCTTTTGTAAGACGCGGCACCCCTTCTTTCACCTGGCCAGAGGCGGACTGCAGTGACCTTTGGGGTGCTACCCCTCACTGTGCCTGCTGTCTTTATGCCGCCAAAAATGATCCAAACCAACAGAGTGTCCAGCTAATTCACAACAACAGAGATGCGTGACATCCCCGCTGTCACCACTGGTGGCAACGACATTGAACTCACGAAAGTAGACCTTCTATCCTCCCTTAAGGAATTCAAGCAGGAACTCCGGGAAGCATTAAAAGCAGATCTAAACGCCTCATTCGAAATTCCCAACTCAGATATTAATAAGAACCTCACCTTACTCCAACACAATTTTGACCCCATGGGCACTCCCACACTGGGCCTCAAGACTAAAGTCCCGGAGCTGGACTTACGCACAGGCCTGATGGAAGAAGCATCTGCCCCCCCCTCGTCTGCTACTCCAGGCCTCAGTATTGAAATGCCAAGATCTTGAAAACAGGTCAAGACATTATAACATACGCATCCGTAACCTGGAAGAAAGGGGCAGAGGGCCCTGACCTTGAGGCCTTTGTGGTCGGTCTGTTTGTGGAGTTGCTTGGGGAGGGAGTGAGTGATGATCAAGATAGACAGAGTCCATCAAGTGGGCTACCAGGGATTGTAAGGAAGTGGCCGACCCTGAGATGTACTGGCAAAATTGCATTCCTTCAAGATGAAGGAAGCAATCCTTCAAGAAGCACAGACAAAAGAAAAAATCTCCTTCTGGTACGCCACATGCTCTCTTTTCCAAGACATAGCCCTGGCAATGCTGGCTCTTAGACAACAGTTACGACCCATCACTGACAAGTTGAGGCAAGATCACATCAGATACAGATGGACATACCCATTTTGCATAGTATTTGACTATCAAAACAAGATGCATCATATCAGTGAGCTCTCAGCTGCAGCGATCATCTTGGGTATTCCAATTCCATATGACTAACAACATAGGGAGGGAGCAGAGAGCCAGAGCAGGAACCCCCGGGGAATGCAGAGAAGGGGCAATGGCTTTCTCAATGATGCACCAGACCTTCGAGAAAATGGTGAAGGGTTAATATTTTTTTTTCTCTCCCTAGCAGGTTCCATATTGATTGAAAACCTCCACAAGATGGCAGGTGGTCTCCAGTTAACCCAGAAGGCGATTAATGATATGCTTGCCTCTCATATCTTCCCCCCCTTTCTCCCCCACGGGGACAATGACAAACCAAGGGTGATTACAGTTTGGTAGGGATTACAGTTTGATAGGCTTGATTCTTTATGGTATAGCCAGTGTTTAATCACATGCCTTGAAAATATTACATTTCTATTATATTTCATTAGAGGATTTGGACCATATGCCTGACATGCGGTATGTCTTTCATGAGATTGTGCTTTTTTGGAGACACATTGTCCCAAAAGATTTTTTTCTGGATTTCCAGTTGTTTTGTTTATTAGTACATGGGGAACACTGCTTGATGGTGGGGTGAAGGGGAGGCCGAATCGGCGGAGGACAATGTGATATACAAGTTTTTTGACGGGCGGAGAATAGGGTGGACCCAAAGAGTGTACTATGCAGAGCCAGTATTATACTTCAAAACCATTAAGTCTCCATGATAATCACTACACTCTCATATAATATTAAAAGCCTTAATTTTCTCACCAAACATCACAAATTGTGGAAATACTTTCTAGATCAGCTGCATGACATAGTGGAGAGGCTGGAGAATCAAAAAGATGGAGGACCACACATTGTGACGTAAGGCTTACCCTATAACGTATAAGTCCTCGGTGGCCTCAAAACATGATCGGGTAGCCCTTTTTTCCCATTCCTCATTAAGGTTAAAACAAGAGCACTACGAATCTCAAAGGGAAGGGAGGAATATTATGGTGAAGGAATACCTTACTGGGCTGTTGTGCACTTTTGCCTCATCGTACATCCCCAAGGCTAATCAAGTCCCATTTATACAGATATTTTTGGCATTATTGGGAAGCTTTGCAGAAGCGAAAATAGTCCTGATGGGTGACATTAACCTCACATGCGACTCTGGCATGGATAGCACCAACCCACACAGATCACCTACAGGGAGTTTTCACCAAAGCCCTGAAGCTGGAAATACAATTTATGGGTTTAATTGATGCCTGGAGAACACTACATCCTACAACTCAAGACTACACAGTCATCTCACACCGCACATACTCCAGGTTAGATTACGGGTCATTAGCCAATCTCTTACACAGGCTCTACTCACAGCCTCTTTCCACCAAATCACCCACACTAATCACGTCCCAAATTAGGTTAACCATGGATTGGGGACCTCTACCATCGAAACTCCATCAATGGTTTTTTCCTACCTCCTCAGGGACGATATTCACAAAGTCATCAGGGAATTTTTTCAATTGCAACGGTACCAGGATGCTAATCCCTCTAAAACTTGGGGCACATTTGAGTCATTCATCAGATGGAAATGCATTGCCCTGATTTCAGCCCTTAATAAACAAAGAATGAAGGAAAGATTGACACTTGAGACAGAACTTTGCATGGCCAAACAGGTGAAAAAACAACATCTGACAATAACACTGCAAAGAAAAGTCACAGCACTAAGAGAAAAGCTTATCACCATATACACCAATAGCATGGAACTCACTCTTTTGCATCTCAAACACACATCCAATGAGCTGGGTAATACACAAGGGTCCCACTTGACATGACAACTTGGAATTAAATGAGAGAAGGAATACATTGGGGTCACTGTTCGGCAGGCTGACGGTCTTGGTCGAAAAGGCACCTAAGAAGAAGATACCGACTGTGACACTCTTGACGTGGTGAAGGCATTCGACTGAATGGATTGGCCTTTCTTTTTTCATACCCTACAGCGTTTTGGCTTTTGCAACCAATTTATTGCCATGATTTGGGCCAAATACTATTCCCCACATTCAAGAGTGTTATTTAAAGGGGTGGGCTCAGAATTCTTTCAACTGAGGAGGTTAACAAGTCAGGGGTGTCCCATCTCCTCCCTCCTATTTGCCCTTAACATTGAATGCCTAGGTGGCTAAAATTTGTTTGAAATCCACCATGCAAGGTCTCCCCTCGAATTAATTGACCATAAAATCACTCTCTTTGTAGATGATGTGCTGTTGACCCTTACTTCTCCTTAATCCTCATTCGATGCTCTGCAAGCGGAATTACATATTTATAAAGAAGTAGTGGGATTTCAAAAAACGTAAACAAATCCTTCCTCCTCAACTTCTCGTTCACTATTCCGCACATGGAAAACTTTGTGGCAACCACTCCTTTCCAGTGGTCTAGAAAAGAGATTACCTATTTGTGCATTAAAATCACTCCCCAATTCTCGGACCTATTCTAAGCTAACTATCCACTACTCCTACAGCAGCTTATGACAGACTTGAAACGATGGGCTCCCATGTATCTTTCATGGCTTGGACATATAAACGCCATGAAAATTACTGTCTTGCCTAGTTTGCTATACCTCTTTCACTGACTCCCTGTTGACCTAGACTGTAGTTTCTTGTCATCCTTACGCTCACTTATAACACATTTCAAATGGCAAAACTGCAGAGCTCGCTTATTCCATAAGTTTTTAAGACTGCCAAAAGGCGCAGATGGATTTGCCCTTGACGACTTTCATTTATACTACAAGATAACTCATCTATGCGTAATTTTGGATTGGTCACTATGCGAGTCAGATAAGCATTGATTGCACATGGATAGAGTGGTGGTAGGCAGATATATCTGGAATGTGTTGAGGAAACTGAAACCTGCTCACATCCCCAATTCCTACTTGAGCGCACCCACCAAAATAACACAAATAATTTGGGATGATGTGCTTAGATCCGCTGAGTGGACCACCTCTACATCTCCTTTCACACCAATTCACTTAAGCCTACATTCCCCCCAACATTACACCCTGGCTTGTTGCTGCATGGAGGGAGGGGGTTGTCTCACTGTAGCAGATCATTTTCATGGTTGGGGCATTTTCACTTTTGAGCATTGTTAGAGAGACTTTCATCTCCCTGCCTTGGAACACTATCGTTGCACACAGCTGAAACACTGGGCACTCCACCCTGACATTTAAAAAGTGGCCACTAGTGAAATGACTCCTATCAAACGTTTTGCTAGAAGAACAGGGACCTCTAAAGATGTACCTCTTATTTGTACTCTCTACTGCTCTCCACAAACCTCTCTCCACAACCCCTATACAAGAGTTTTTGAGAGGAAATCCTTGGAGAGGACATCCCAGACGCAAAAATGGTGAGGCTCTGTAGGGATATATCACAGTTTAAATATTCTATTGGCATGTGGGAAGTCCATTATATACAACTTTTTACCTGTTATCTCTAACCCACTAAACTAAAAAAAAACCTTTGCAAACCACATCCAAGCAATGCTAGAAGGGGTGTGGGCTAATTGGTGAGAGTCACCACATATGGTGGGACTGCCCAACTTTTTGTCCATTCTGGACTGAAATGCTTGCTCAAATGAAAGAAATTCTGAGGTATCAGTTTCGGCCAATCCAAGCTTTGCATTACTGGGTCTGAGGATTGACATCCTTAAGCGCCAAACCACAGGTGACAGGACCATACTATGGCTGTGTCTAGGCGGAGTGTAGCTAGCGCTGGCAGCAGCATGAAAGTTAAAGGGGGTGCCTTCGTTATCCCAATGGGACTCCAAGCTGTGGCATGCCATCACAATGGAATGAGTGGCCGATATATATATATATATAATATATATATATATATATATATATATATATATATATATATAATATATATATATATATTTTCTTTTTTTTACAACTCTTTTATTGCAATAATAAAGTATATTACAGCAATGACAGCAGCCATCAGCACACAAAACATTATGATAGAGTTATAACAAAGGAAGTTTGCACAAGTCTTCCAGCTTCCCAGGTATAAACCACCGCCATCTACACATCTGCCCAAGATAATTTTGGACACATATAAAAATGTATATAGCGTCCTATCTTTCCAGAGGATTACCTCTTTGTGCCTGTCCTATTCGTACGAGAGCTCCTTACCTCTTCTAATTTTAGGTTGGAGGGTAATCACAGGATCTTCTAGGGATCAGAGTCTCCTCCTCAGGCCATTGTTCTCCAGCTGTCCCCTCCTACCACCTACTCTACTCTTTTTACATATCAGCTGGTGACTCACTCATGTACCTAATTTTTTTCTTTTTGTCTACCTCTCTGTGAGGTGCTATTTTATGTTGATTTGAGGAGAGAATGGCATTTACTTGAATTGCAAGACTTGACAACAGTGGTGATAGAATCTGTAATGTTCATTAAGATAAATCCTCCAAATGATGGAAACTGTTCAGCTACTCTGGGGTTAATGGTGGGATTTGAAATGTATGAAATGCTGTGTCAATGTATGCATAAAACCAGAAAAGAGAATTTTGACAAAAAATGTATTGTTCTTTCTTTTTAATTTAAATTTTGTATTTCATTTGTATTGCTTTACCACAAGTTAGCGTTTCTACCAGAAATGCTGTGCATCCTATACAAAAATATCACCTTATTCAAGTTCAAATACAAAATTGATACCTAATTTTTTTGTAATCTATATTTAAAGCTGTCTAAATTCTGATATTCCGACATAAAACCTGGAATTAAAAAAAGGGTCAACATCCTATTGGGTGGCAATATTTATAGTGCTGAGGATGGTTCATTAATGGAGCCCAACAGTGAGTTAACTAGGACGCCATGTACACATAACTTACATGAAATGCATGTAATTTCCCCTCTTGTGATAGGTGTGAGTGCCTTAGAGGAAGGTTTGGTCAAAATTCCTGTATGTCAGACAGTGTATATATCAAAAAAGTTTGTTTGTATGTTTACTCAAAACCTTACCAAGGACACCTCCAAGTTACCACATATTGTATTAGAGGAGGTTAAAAGATGGGCAGTGTGTTATGGTATTTAGTACTTGAGCAGTGCTCAATTGACATTCACTGCTTGTTTCAAAAGGCATTTCTGCTAGCAGGGGCTGCAGCTTTAATTTAGTTTTCCAGCACAATAGGTGGAATATGCCAACCTTTCTGCCCATGTCATCTGGAGCCAAGTTCGAGTGTGGTCTGCCGCTTGTTGCCCTTTCGAAACATAAATTAGTTTGGGCCACCACCGAGAAGGCGAAGGAATTGGGAGCTGTGTCTTAAATGAATCTGTCCATCAAACTCCACTGTAATTGAATCAGAACAAGAAACTAATTTCGCTTTCAAGATTTTTTAAAGAGCTTTGGGTTTTGGTATTTGTTTGAGATTGCACTATAGTACTCTAAGTTGTGTTATAAAATACAGTAGCAGAAGCCTGCCTGCAGATGGAGCCATCCCTTCCTTCTTTCTTTCATAGCTGCATGACATGTAAACTGCTACAAGCCCCAACTAAAATAAAATTACATATTCCACCAATGCTGTAAGGAAATAATACTCTTGCGTTTATTTTTGTGTTTCTTGTTCTTCAATGATTCATTTAAAGGTAAATTGAATTAGAAATGTAACACTTAATACCTGGTTTGTAGGTACTGTGATATGTAACGTATCCCTAAAATAACTTGTAAATCTCAATGCGCCAAATTATGGCAAAGCAGATATGTGCTGCATTTTACTGTTTCGCAAAAGCCGAGGCATAGAGAGGGGAAATTGCTAAGTGACATAAACATACCCTTAGTGTACAGGCACTCTACCCCATGGAACTCCACTACTGCAGGAAATCTGCCAGCATTTGGCTGAGGTAAATAGTGACATGACACATTTAAGTTTTGTATTTGTTTTAAAATGAGAGCTGATTTTAATGTGAATACTTGCCTTCTGCCACCCTGTTAAAAATGGGGGGGCTTCAAGCATTTCCCTCACTTTCAGCACCAGATGCGTGTCTTTTAGTCATGACTATAGAAGCGTGTGAACTTGTGTTAACCCCTTCGACGCTCATGACGAGCTGGGCTCGTCATGGCGTAGCCTCCTCGCACGCTCATGACGAGCCCAGCTCGTCACGTAAAGTGTGCTTTCGCAAAACCCAGCGTACGGGCGGAATTCCGCCCGCACGCATGCGGTTAAAGGCACTGCAGTTGTTGGTCTTGTTGGTGTTGATGGTGAATGCTCAGACTCAGTGCATGTAAAAACCCATATCCTTTCATTGTTTACCAAGATTTGTAATTTTATGCTCTTTTTCTCTCCCCTTTTTCTTTTTTCCTTCATATATCTTTTACTTAACCCCTTGGGCGTGGCTGCGATTCTGCGCCTGTGCGGCCGTTTTAATGATTGGGTGGGTTCATGACCGCCCCCAGCCATCATCAGCACACGCCCACCATGATGCATGACGGACGGGGGCCGTCATCAGCATGGAAGGGGTTAAGCAAAGAAAAGTTTACCAGAATGAATCATATGACAAGTTTCTAAAATTCGTGAGCCTAAGTTTATCACAGTCTGACAAGGAACTCTGAACACATATATTGTAAAATCCTGGCCTGTAATTTTATTGCGTATGTTACTATGTTTTGGAAAAAAAAATGACAAAACAATTAATGGCGATGCCAAATGGTTGGCAGCCATTGCCAGACCTATTGACTTTGCCAGTGTTTGTTTCGCCTTTGGCCACACAACTAGCCAGCTTTTAGGCTGCCAGAGGCCTTCTGAGTCCTATTCCCAGCAGCACCCTAGAGAACTGCATAGTATCGCTTTCCTATTGATTGACTCCTCTACAAACTCTTTCTTTGGTGAAAGGAACTATGAAACTGTGATGAGGGGAAGAAAACTCACATCACCGAATAGGACTCGAGCTCATGTTTAGGTCTGGCTTGACAGCGCAGCCGTCTGCTCACCTATTGTTCACAAGTCTTGTAATATATACTTGGAGTGGGTTTATCTCTACCCAATTGAGTATTTCTCTCTCACCTCATGTTTTTGGCTGTTGGATATATCCTTAGGCCTCGAGTGGATAGCTTGAATTGAGTATGAGAGACTATTTTACACCCCAGAACTACACAGAATCAGCTGCGGCCGGTAGTAGGTGTACCTGCAGGGCGATGACGTGGGGAGGGGGAGGAGCAGGGTGGGGGGTAGTAATGTATGGATTATGAACTTTAACAGGTAAGTAAACATATAAATAAATAAAACGAATTTAGTTGTGTGCACTGCATCACCAAATGCGATGCAGTGCGCGCAACGAAATTCGTTTTATTTATTTATATGTTTACTTACCTGTTAAAGTCCGTAATCCATACATTACTACCCCTCACCCTGCCCCTCCCCACGTCACCGCCCTGCAGGTACACCTACTACCGGCGCGGCTGCACAGAATATCCCTATGTTCAGGGCCGGACTGGCCGTTGTGGGCACTGGGCAATCCGCCGGTGCGCCGCAAGGGTGGGGGCCGGTTTTGGGTCCCTGGGGGCCGCTTTTGTTACAGGGCCTTTTATGCAGCATAGCTGCAAAATCGGCCCCGGCAAAGAGCTCGGTCAAACCCCCAACCTCCCTCCTGGGGGGGCGGCCGAGCACTTTGCCGGGGCCGGTTTTGGTTCCCAGTCCGGCCCTGCCAATGTTAAATACTTTGTCATAGATGCAGTATATACAAAAGAGAATAATTTTTCGGTCTCATCTTTGAGAAAGCTTTAGCTGCTTCGTCTGACTGTTTTAAAACAAAAAACCATACATACTAAACGTGCAAAGAGAGGCTTTCGGTAATCGGGTGGTCAGCAGACTTCATCCGTGTAGGTGTGGTAAATTGTCATTCACATTTCGCTTCGGTCCACCACAGCATACAGCATGGGTTAATGGTCAGTTGTCTTTAGTCATTAGCTCCCTTCACTTTGAGTAACAAATTCCTGTGCATACTGTTCTCATCCGCCTAAAAGTAGTTCCTTTATTTTCAGTGTCAAAGCTGATTCAAAGTCTGCTTCTTTATATTATTTATTTTTATATTAACTTTAACTACTGTTTTTTGTTTTGTTTGCCTGCACTCTGCGTGCCCAGATGGTGATTTATTTCCCATCCCTCTTTTTTTAGATGTGCTGTTGTAAAGTGTTTAAGTGGCACTGTCACATTGTAGCTGTTTTTCAGAACTCAAAATGCAAGCCAGAACTCTCTGCTCTGTCAATGCTTGTTTCTTCTTAAATTTGTGGCAATCTGGAAATATGCAGTAAGTTATTGCCTGCTCAAGAGTGTCCCGCGAGAAGGTTACTCTTCATAGGCAGACTGCATTTCTCTTGGTTTGTTTTTTAAGTGATCCTAGACAAGGACATCACTGGCATTCCTCCTCATTAATCAGGCAGTGTGTCTGTGCCAGCTCCTTCAACCTTAAGCAGATGCAGCAGTCTACAGAGTAGAAAATGTCTTTAGAAACTTACCACAACTGTAGGTCTAAAATATAGGAACAGGAATGGTGAGAAGAGGTGTTGTAATTTTTCTTTTAACCCCTTCAGTGCTGCGGACGGCCCCCTGCCATCCGACGTCACGGTGGGCGTGTGCGGAGGACGGCCGGGGGCCGTCCGGATCCACCCACTCGTTAATTCGCCCGCACAGCCGGAGAATTAGCAAAGCGCGCAAGTTATTCAAAGGGTTTATGGTTGTAGTTCTTAAAGTTAACCTAGATTTATACAGTACTTCATGCCAAATTCCTTCCTCTTTTATGCACTCCAAATAGTTGGTACTATAGCTCAATTTGATGGCGCTCAATTACGAACCGTCAAAGAGATGGATGGCTAAGTGGGCCTTGCCTGTATTCATACCTATGGTTTTCAGATCACAAACGAGATTTTGTTTTAACTCACTGAGCCACCTTGTCTTAACTTTTACTAGATCAGATACTTGTGATGCATTTCCTTTCCTTGCAATTGAGTCCAAAAATAGTGTTGATTCTACAAAAATCATGTTTACAAAAAATGAGTGCACATTTCAAATATAAAAGTATTTCTGTTTAGCATTTTAATCAGAACAGATTTGTAGGACGTCTACCTCAGAAACTACCCCCTGCAAGATATTTCCCTTTGAGGTTTAGTGGAAACCGACTACCACCTGCCATCATTCTGTCACAGAAAGTATAGCCTCTGTGGGAGAAGTAAGTCCTAACCAGTTGCTGCTAACAGTGTAGCTATCTTTAGAATAGCAGATTCACTGGACACAGGGTCAGAAGATAACACTGTGTCCCACATTTTCCTACCCAAATGGGAATCAGGGATGCCCATTTTCCTCCCATATATCAGGGCGCATAGCAGCTATGCTGTGCCACTGATGGTGCATGTGTGCATCATTCAAGATGACAGAAGGAATGCCTGAGATGAATTCAAACACAGTTGGCTGATTAGATTAAGGCTATGTATTCCTCAGAATAGCCTACAACATTTGTAAAAAAAGATCCCAGGTAAACGGATTGAGTTGGTTTCTGTGCCGGTAGTAGTTCCCATTTATGAAAGATGACAATGTGTTGGTGATTTTCTCCTAAAATAGTATGCAAACGAAGAGTGATATTACATACTTAAAGCTTTTTTTTAGCCTAGGCTTGTGTTTCAAACGCACTTTGATTTTAGCAGTGCAGTTTACAGTTGCTGAGGGCCGGTGTAGACATTTAAGAAAAACTCGGACAAATTTGCAGAGTTCTTATGCTACTGTCAGTCCAGAAAAGTAAACCCTGAATATCAGTCTATAGCATCTCACCCACAGTTTCAGGCAGTCAATAGATGTCCAGTGCACCAACAACTACTTAATGAAGCATTTGAGAGTGGATACTGAAGTGAGAGATTGGCCAGTAGATAGCTTGTTGAAGTTTAGGCCTCTAAGCTGAGCTTCGCTTTGCAATTCTTTTGAGAAATCGTGAAAGTACAGAATGGAAAAACGAGGGAGTGAAACAAGACACTAATTTATGGTAGTTGCATAAAGCAGACTAAAGCATAATGGTGCATTCAAATGAAAATATTAATATTAACAATGTTAAGTTGTAGTATTCACAGTAGTAAGCTTAACAGCCCTCCAGTCGAACAAAAATCATTATTTTCACATAAACGTGCACAAAAAGAAAATACAATTATTTCACTACTCGGTTGCAATGTTCTTTCAAGTGATTAACGTTGTTACAATGTGTTACGGTCGATGTTTTACCCCAGAAGAAGCAAGGGAACAAATTCTGCAGTAGCCGCAACACAGTTTTGTCCACCACTGGCACTCTTTGAAAGGGGCAAAAAATAGTCTCCTGCTTCTTCCATCACAAACTTTAAGGATAGGCTGGAGACTCTCCTGCTGTCTGACTAGTCTGCTTAATATTAAGAAAATCAACTCAGTTCTGGATGTAATGTTCTAAATAGAAAATGTGTTAGGAAGGAAGGGCAGTGCAAGGGATGCAGAAGGGTTTGGAAGACTGTCAAAGAATAACATTTGCCAAGTGGCCCCTTGCCCTGGCAGTTTTTTTGCTTTAGTTGTTATCTCACAGCTCTTTGCACTCTTGTTTACATTAATTTTTCACATAAAGGGCTTTATTACGATGTCGGGCGGACATATCAGAACTGCCTGACCATTACTCGGCAGTTCCGCATACCTAATTACAATGTGACAGCACATGATGTGGTCGCAAACTCTCATTTCCCTAAAGGAGCTTGTGCTGCGGCCGTAAACTGGCTGTAGCACAAGCTCCCATAGGGAAATGTGAGTTTGTGTGGATGGATTCAAAGGAGGGCACCTTAGGGGCCCCCTCGGCACCCAACCAGAGGCCGCAGGGTGAAGGGGTCCCCTGTTAGGGGCCCCCAATGTCGATTACCAACAGGCTTTCCACGTCAGAAAGCCCGGCATGGAAACCCTGTCAGACACCGACATTGTAATCTCAATGGTGGAAACGCCGTCCATTGGGATTACGTGCCGGTCTCCAACGGGCTCCTTGAGCCATTCGGAATCCAGCCGAAATCACAGTCCGTGTAAGTTTCATCCTCCTGCATTGTAATGCGGCGGTCAAAACTGAAAGTGTGGCGAGGCTTTCCAACCCTCATCGTAATCGGGCCCTTTATGTTGGAAGCCGTGGCCTAAAGATAAGAGCATCATTAAGTGCTATTGACAAAGGCGCCAGTAATAGATAAAGCTGTCATGCATTCCATGGTTCAACTTGACAGTAAATGCAGCAATACTTCGCAATACAAAGTGAAGAAGGTATACTGCTATCTTCTAAACTTTTCCAAATGATAATAACATTGTATCAATGGTTTGTTGCCACAGGCTATTCACTGAAAATACAGACAGGCTGAAGTTACATGTTAAACAATAGCTGATTTCTGAACAGTGAACCTGCCTCTTACTAAAATGGCTGCCAAACAGCCCTGTAATAGGACAATGCTTTTAACAAAATGGCTAACAAAGCAATGCAGTCCTCCCTCAGAAGGACACTGAAGACCTATTTAGCCAAATAATTTTTGTTTTTCTGTTGCCTTTAGTGTTACTTAAGGACTTGTGGAAAAGTTGTATTATTTGTATTCTTTTTTCTGTCCTGTAGAAAAAAGTAGAACCACAAAGTGTGTCGGATCGCCATGGGAGTTTGTGTTATATGCATTGAGCAGTGCTTCAACAGCTATAAATTTGTTTCCTGGTCCTTTGGATGGGTGAACTCTTTCATGAGCTGAGTGTAACTTGCACCCTGTTAATGGGATAAGTAGAGTTCTGCATAGGTTGTGAGCTAAGAGACCTAGCTGGAAGTTTAAGGGAGTCTATACAACTGGAGGGTATTGATGTGTTTGGTCTGTTCAGTTTTGCTATGACTGCAGATTGTAGATTTGGTGATGAAAGTACACTTTAACTCTCCATGACACTTTAAAAGCTCCTATCTGGTCATCACTCATGGCACAAAAACACTTCTGACACAGGCCATACTACAACTGCACGAGCACAACCTATGTAGTAGCGTGTTACATGTCCGCCAGTGCGGTTCGTCGCCTCATCAGCTTTCTGAAGCGTTATATTCATCTGCCGGGGAATGGCAGAGGAATAAGTGTGCATTGTAGGTGCAGTAAAATACACACTTATTCATCTGCCATTCCCTGGAAGCAGTTTCTAAGGTTATCAATGTTAATTGTGCTTAGCTTCCTTTAAAGGTTTTAACCGTGTAAAAGAATATTCAGTTATGAAGTCAAATGACTCCTCAGTGTATATACACAGAATATTAACTTGTAAAATTGATGCAAATATTTCTTAGTGCCTCAGAGTAAGTAATGATACGCATCATCATTGCCTTAGCTGAAAGCCATTAGTTCTCCATTTTGAAATGCATTTGTGCGCATTTATTATGCAATATTTCATAGCAGATTTTACTTTATCCACATCTGTGGTTCCTGTTCTGCACAGCTCACCGGCTGCTGCAGCGTCTTTGTCAGCAGGCGGTGGGCCTTTTATTGTGCATTTATCAGCCTTCTTAGGGTTCTGTTAGGATTTTCGAAGATGCTAATCTGCCCTCTGACAAGGCCTCTCTCCACCTTCTTTGCAAATCGATATTATTGACCGCAAAATCGCTCTGAAAGATGGTAAATACACTCTGTATGAAGCCATTTATCATGGTTAAAGTTTGAAAAGGTCACACCTTTTTGTATAGGCATCGGCTTTTAGAGTATAGGAGCCTCTGGAAAATGCAAATGTGCAAAATCCCTTAGGCAATAAATGGGCTTCATGCTGTTGAAATATTCAGTGTATAGCGCACAAACAGAAAATAAACCGTGATCTTTACCTGTATTTGCTAATCACTTTTAATGTAAACTAGAAAAATGGGAGTCCACCAAAAGAAGCTAACTTTTTCTCAAATTCGATTGTTAATAAAATGTGTCTTTTATCATGCGAGGAAAAGGACATGGGCAGTCTGTTTTTTTTCAGTGAGCAGCTGAGGTTGCACACATTGTTTTGTGTTGGTAGCATTCCTCCTTAAGGGAGATTGCAGCTATTAATCTGAAAAAATATGATGCATTGAAAATCAGCGGTAAGATAATGTGGGACAAGCTTGAGTGTCTGGGCCAAGACGCACCTGACACGGTGTTTTAAAATACAAGCACATGTAGGTTCTGACTATACAGATAGGATGCAAAAGCATGTTATTCTAAAAAAAATAAAAAGACATCCTGTCAGTGTGTGTTATGTTATGTCCACCTTGAAGAAGCAACAGTGAATATGGATTGGAAGTGGGGCCAGTAGCTCAGTTGTGAACTAAGTGTCCCAATGATGTATAACTTGGGTGCCAGAGGAATGAATTCATGCAGATTTTCAAGCTATCACAGCAAGATAAATTTGAATTCAGGTATTTTAAATGGAATTGATTTGCACAATCTGGTATTGATCTGGTCATCACAGACCTATTACCGAGACCATTGGATTATATATTTTATTTATGTGATCTACATACACTCTTCATCCTCCTTGAAGACTGCTGTAAAATAGTGTGAATGATAGCAATGGGAAGCCCTTTTTGCTGATGTTCTTTTGTTCTCTTTGCAGTGAGTCAAATCACTCACTCACCATTATTGTAAAGTCCATCTTCAAGTTGCAAAAGGTGTAAATGTGCATCATAGAAAACTGTCATGATACAAACCCTCTAGAGTAACTATCTCTGTTTGTGGATTCATTTCTTTTCATAGAATATGACGAATTTTCTGCTTCTTAGCAGAGGTGAAGGGAATCTGAGTGAGAGGCACAAGCCTTATGTTTAGTTTAAAAACTTTTCTGCTACCTTCTCGATGGAAAATAGCAAGATAGTCCCTTGGAGGTGGATAACGAATATAAAGAGACTTTGGTTCAATAGTCTAGAAGCGAGTACCCCCTGCTCTACCAGTTTAAATATGAAACTGAGTTTCATTCTTATATATTCCTTGCATTAAATATGGCTGCCCCACCATGAGTTCACGGTGCATAGCTTTGTAGGGATGGTGCAAGAAAGGATATTCGAAAGTATTTTGGGGCTTTCTAATACAATCAGTTATTGTACACTAAATTATCCACGTGGGAGAGGGTCTGGAATCCCTATTCTGTTTGAATTCAACACATGTCAGATGATGAATGTATCTCCCCACGTAAGTGGACCAAACAATTGCCTTCCATTAGTGTTGGATCTTAAATGGAGTATGGTAAAGGTGAATAGTATTTTCAGAAGTGTGTACCCACTGCACTCTGTTAAGTCCAAAGTCCCACAGAAGCAGGTCTTACTAAATCTCACTGGGACCAGATCCTTCTGTTTACTTCAACTCTAGCTTACTCGTGTTCATTGCACACTTTTTTGTACTCCAGAATATCTCAATATCTCCAAATAAAGATATGACTGCAAGAGAAGCAGCAGAAACCATCTGCTAAAATGTCCGTAAGGGCTTTTTAACCTAAGAACTTGTTAAAAAAGGCTGTTGATGAGATGAAGAAAATAGCTGCAGTGATAGATTGTGTGGGACAGCACAGATGACTTGGACAGGAGTTTGAGGACACTGTGATCGCCAGTATCAGTGGAATAAGGCCACAGAATTTCAGGGTTATTCCGCATGAGCTGAAATCACGTTTCGGATGTAGGACTCATAGCTAGCAGGAAGAATTTGAGGCGCACACATTAGCGGAATGACAAATGTAATTGCACTCATATGGAAGTAAACATGTTGGAATCAGTGAATGGAGAAAATAATGAATTACATTTCCTTGCCCTGAAGTCCACTGAAGTGAGATCGTTTCACCATATTCTTTTCTTGTCATTGGCCTTCTGATGTTGCTTTCATTATTGTCATTTATACGGCACATCGCTGACACTTGGTTGGAATCTTAGTTTTCTTTGCAGTCCATGGGTGTCTTTTGCGTGGTTCTGGGCTTTCTTAGTAACCACAGGCACAGTACTCGGTATCCCTTTGTCGGATTTGTTTGCTTATTGGTCTCCTTGGTGCGATGCTTAGTGGTGGTGCCTATTGGTTTCATGGATGCCTCCCTGTGGTTGTAGTGGTTGAGTTTGTGAAGACTTTTGGCAGTGTGAATTTTGTGTCTGATTGAGTTATCTGTATAACTGCCATTTCTCATGTTCCAGCGGGTGAATAGCTGCCCATTGTCTGGTGCATTGCGTTGACGCAGGGGCGGCTCTAGGCTCATGGCGGCCCTGGGCAGGGAGCGTAGGTAGGGGACCCTGGAAGAGGGGGATCTAGGCGGAGCTCAGGAGGGGGGTCAGGGTGGTAGTGGAACAGAGCCAGAGGCCGCCAAATCCCTGCCAGGGGCCGCCACGCAAATATGTATCCATCCTCAGGGGATTATTATATTAAGGATATATTTTGGCGTGGAGGCCCCTGGGTTTTGGTGGCTCTGTGCAGGTGCACAGCTTGCACATGCCTAAGGCCGCCCCTGGTTGACGTATTAGAGTCTATCCCACCAACAGCTACATAGTTCTGTGACTTCGTATGTATGCATTTGTGAGGATAAACTGTTCATTGTTTTCTTTGCTTATGTAAGCATTGCTCTCTGTGAGGATTATGTTTTCGTGTCCGAGTTCATCACTTTGCAGGATGGGAGACATTCATAGCACTCTGCTTGAACTGCAGGGATTTCAGCATGGCATAAGTTTGTGCCTTCATTTCAGTCCCCACAGAGCAGTGCAGTCCTGACCAGCCATACCAGGGAGTGGCCTGTGTTCAAGGCAAACACCTTTTGTTCTCTCACATAACCCCCACCTTCCTCACAGTGCAAGGAGAAGTATTACAACTTGGATCCATCAATGTTCCATACTTATAAACAGTAGGAGCGCCAAACTTTCCCTTGCTTTTAGATGCTAGAATAATGCACCATCATTAATTTAGTGTCTAACTGTGACAGCCTGTGTCTAGGGGCTTGTTGTTACCACACTATGTTGCGCTTCACTGTATGTGAAGTTCTAGGTTAAGTCGCCATCTGTATGTGCTTAGTCGTCAAAACTGAGATTGGGCTGATGGGGACTGCCCAGCTTGTCACACGCAGTGCAGATTGCAGGATCTGGCCAAGAGTATCTAGGATATTTAGAGATTTTTCTCTGAAGTTGCGATGACACATAACGGCACCGGGCCATTTCAAGGACCCCCTGTAACAAAAGCGCAGCAGCAGCGTTTCCGGGTTTCCCACCAGTACGACCCCCCACCCCGCCGGTCCGATGTAATTGCTTGGGCTGGTTTGCATTCCCAGACTGGCCCTGCACAACGGTCTGCATTATTGTCTCTAAAATAGGAGAAGACATCTTGAAATGTTAAGAATCTATGCGGCATAAAGAACTTTGACAAGATTCTTAATTATTTTACAGAATTTCCTGCCATGAATATTGCTTACAAAAATATCAACACATTTGAGTTAAAAATTGAAAATGGTAACTAATGAAGCTATACTTTAATAGATGATGTTTAGACCACACCCTTTTTATGTTCAACGATATTTTTGATGTCAGTATTCTGACATACTACTTGCTGATTAGAGAAACCTTGAAACTCATCTTTGCTTACGGAAGCCACAACCATTGCCTTCACGCTGCACTGTATAGATCATTGTCCATTGCATTGTATAGGGCAGACAATCATGTTTCCTGGCCCGTATTGATATGTCCGAATACAGTTTGAATAGTTCACACCTACAATGGTGCTCCATGATTAAGTTCTAGGTGAGACCTGAGGGACTGTCAAGGTCTGATCACGAGAAAGAAATTAACATTTCAATACATTTTGTTTTAAATCATTATCCAAATTTACTAGAAGTTGGAAGACAGTTGCTTGTGCAGGAGTTCATTGACCGTCCCTAATGAGCTGGTGTTCTGCATTAACCATGCATCCATTCAGGATTGGAATTGATTGCTGCACAAAGCCAGTTGTCCATCTTAACAGAAAGAAGATACAAATTAAGCTGGGAATGCAACTTCTTTGCCACCGGAGGCATCCCAGATATTGGTAAAGGGGACAAAACATTCTTTTAAATGTTCCTGCCATCATGTAAAAACTTTCTTCATATTTTGTTTTGCACATTAGGGCGGTTTCTGCAATTTTACATTTTGGCGCTCGTGTCTTGAATAGCTAAACTCTTCATGACAATGGATTGCAAATTTCCTGATTGGTCTTATTATATTTTTGGATCTGCCCGGTGATCAAACAGGGAGCTACAGTAGGAGTGGAAGGTCCAAAAAGCAAGTATATGGTATGAGTTCAGGAAGAACTATTCTTTATGCTTTGTGGCAGAGATTTGTTTTTAGTACCTCCCTGTCTTTTTCAAAGTCAGCTTCAAAGTAGAGATGCAGTGGGGGTTTACAAAGGCGGAATATTTGAGATCGGACTGACTTGTTTGTGTGGGGACAGAAGGCCAAGTTTATATTCAGGGCGTGAGGAGGAAACTCAGTGAAAATATACAGGTTTCACGACCACGTAGATCAGACTTGCCTCGCTTTTTGTGCCCAAAAAGGTGAGAATTTAAGTTTGGTAGGCTGGCAAACCTTTGAGGATGGTTTTGCTGAAAGTGCTTTCACAAACACCACAGAACACATTTTTGAGAAGCTGAAAGGTCGCCCAGGCATCCTTTCCACAGCAGACTGGCTGACATTTGGTGTGTTTCTCAGACATAAACCCATCAAAGCTGGCTTTTTTTCTGTTACAAAAAAAGTTGTCCTTTACACATAGGAGTTTATAACAGCGCTTGTGGGATATGTTTTTTTTCTTCCTGTTTTTGACTGCCATGTCTTGTGAGACAGTCACAAACAGGAGAATAGCATTAATGAAAGGCCCACCTTAAATATGGTGACCTCCAAATACCACAGCCATGATAATACTGCTGACCCTTTCCATTGTGGTTTATGTCTGGCAGCTGTACCAACTGAGTTTTGGCTATCAGAAATGAATCAGTTCCCCTCTTTTAAATGAGGAAAGGGACATTTGATTTAAAATTTCAGAAAATCTGTTAACCTTTGGTGGATTTGACCCTTCCAGTTGGCTCTAAATGATGCCTACAGTATGTTTTGTGCACCTGAATGTAGTTGTTTTGGTCAGTTGATATGAAACATCAATTTTCAAAGATGAGATTGCACAGAGGCACTCCTTTTTGGATGGAATACAAGGCTTTAAACTTGACCCGGTACCTAGAAAATTATGAGGAGACAGGAGCAAAAAGGGGCTTGGTCTCTGTGCAACAGTCTCAAGGTTAGATAGTCAGTGTTGCTGCACACTTTTCCAAAATGCTTGGGGATTGCATCAAATGAGGAGAATTTCAGGAGCAGTAAGATATGGTTTGTGGGTAGCATCATAATGGGCAGACATTGAGGGTGCACAGATAAGAGATCAGAGATATCCATATTTATGGGTCGGATGAATAATAGCTTCTCAATGCAGGTCAGTCCTAGGTTTCATACCTCATATTGAGGTGAAGGGATGGTGGCCCATGGAGAAAGGCAAACTGAATGACAGTCAGACAGATTCTTTGTTTCTAAGGAGAAAACTGAGTTTATATTTCATCTTCATTGGAATCAGTGCGGCAAGGTTGTCATCAGCTTACGTGGTGTATTCAATGTAATAAATGCCTACAACAAGTTTTAGAGGCGTCAGATATTGTTTGAACAGGATGAGGGACAATGTAGATTATTTTTGAACATGGGTAAATTTGTAAAGTTAAGAAAGATTTAGAAAGCAAGGCTGAGGACCTTTATTCTTGGTCCTTGTAGATGGCAGAATCATGTATTCATGAAGCCAGTTGTTGAAAGTCTGTGCTGGTGGATGTCAGATTGGAAGTTGCTAAAGATGAATTAGCTTGGGGGACATGGCCAGTGGCATAACAAATCTTGAGGGTGCCCCCCTCCAAAGTACATGGAGGGGTCCCCTCCAGACTCACTCAGTAGCTCTCGGGCCAGGGTACTGTGCTGAGGGGCCCCCTGGAGCTCGGAGCCCACCTGCACTTTGGGCGCTGCTGGGGCCTTTGTTACACCACTGGAAGTGGCCTGGCAAGATGGGCGACAGGACGTAGATCCCTGTCGCTCCTGGCCAGCCTGACTTACATCCCAGAGAATCCTGATACCTGTACTACTTTGCCTGCCGAGGGTCAGTCAGATCTTTTTGAGCTGTAACTGGCCACCCTTTCTGCCTCTTGGGGAGTCCCCGGGTCTGCTTTTGCAACAGCCTTCATGCTGGAGCATCAGGTAGAGAGAGTGTCCATTGAAGTGAACCTGCTCCAAGCAGACCTCCGTCAAGTAGCAGAGAAGGTGATGACTGCTGAGGCGAATATTGAAAATCTAGTGGTGGGGTAGCAACTTTAAAGTTGCAGATGGCCAGACTGACCGATGTCAGTGGGGATCTGGAGGCTAAGGTTGAGGATGTGGAGGCCGCTCCCACCACAGTAACATTTGCCTTCTGGGGTTCCTGGAGGGGGTGAAGGGAACCTTTGCTGAGGGCTTTCTGGAACAGTGGGTGCAACAGACTCTGATACTGCTAGGGCAATCCAACATCTTTGTGATTTAGAGTGCGCAACGTGCTTTGGTGCCACCCCTTCTGCTGGGGGCTCCCCTGTGGGCCTTTTGTGGCAAAAATTCTAATCTACAGGGACTGCATTCTTCAAGCAGCTAGGGAGTGCACATACTGAAGTACGAGAACCATATGATTGCTATTTTCCTCGACTATATTAAGGAAATTCAGGAACAGCGGAAGTCAATGCTTGAAGTGAGCCAAAAAATTGTGAGCAATGAACCTTAATACAAGTTACTTTATCCCTCCCAACTTAAGGAACTCTCTTGTGGGAAGGTGCATTTCTGTGATTTCTGTGGAGAAAGTCTGGGACTGGTTGGAGATGTGGGAGAAGTTCCCGGTTTAGAGCCTGGGGGCTAGTAGCGACCCCAGGGCGCCTCGGAAAAGTGGAGCCTGGGAGAACCACTCCAGTAGTCACAGTTATGGGGGAATGGAACAAAATTGCTTACATTTACACTACAGGATAATGGCACTATGCTGGTGGCTTTAGACAGGGACTTCACAGCTGCCCGAGATGAGTCAGCCCGACTCAGCCATGGACACACTTGTCCTGGACACTCAAGAAACCCCTGTTACTTAGGTTCCGGATACTAACTTTACTGCTGAGTAATGTTGTCATTTGTGGTGTCCTGTTTATGTTCCCAAGTGACTCTTGAACTGTGTGTGTGGGTGTGGGGGATGAGATCATGTGCAGGCCCCATCCTAAGATGGACGGGATCTTGGTTAATGTGATCCTGACCAAGGCCTCACTCCTTAGAGAGTCTACTCAATGCACCATGAGGTGACATGTGTTTGTCTGATTGTTTCTCTTTAAAGCAAGATTAGGGATGGCAATTGCGGTGTCAAGCTTGCCTCACTGCTTTAGTAGCATGTAGTGGCACATAGCTTGGATGGTACCTGGAGGGGGTTTGGGGTTGTGGTCTCAGTTGGGCATATTGGGGTTCATGTGTTGTCCTGGCACATGTAAGGTAGACTTACATAGGAAGATCCGTATACTATGTTTGTCTGAGGGGGCAACCACTTCTTGCTTTTTGCTTTGTTTCCTTTGTTTCCTTTTTGTAGCATTGCCGGACTGACCCATTACGCAGCTCAGGGACTCAATACAGAATATGAGTTAGTGCACATGGGTAGCAAAATCAAGTTCTTGACCTGGAATATCCAGGTATTTGGTACGTATGCCAAACAGCATAGGGTCTTATCCTTCCTTAGGCAATACACAGTGGATATCACATGTCTTTAGGAGACGCACCTTAGCGACAGGGAGGTTGAGAGTTAGAAAGAAATAGAAGGACCCGGTGTGCTAGGAAAGTGATGGTGGTTGTGGCTCCTGGATCTCCCTTTGTGCCCATGTATGTGGAAGCAGACATAGAGTGGGGGTATGTTGTTCTACACGGCCAACTGGATGGGAGGAATATATAATTGGTCAATTTATATACCCCATTAGGATGATCCCCAGTTTTTCGTTAGGGTCTGACTTCTACAGTCTCATATTGTGGCTAGGGGATTACAATTGTGTCTTGGACGGTGAGGCAGACCCTGAGGCTTGGTACGAAGACGCAGATGACTGTGGCCTAGCAGGAGATGATGGACAACCTGGGACTCCGGCCATTAGACAGGGTGGTACCGTTGGACAGAATGGGAGGCAATGAAGGTTGTGATGAGAGGACAATGTTTGGGTTTAGCATGGGGGGTGCACAGGCAGCTACAACGGGAGCTGCGACTGGCGGAGGGAGTTCTTGCATCATTTCAAAGTCTCACTTGTCTGATGGGAGCTTCAGAGGGAGGAGCTGAGGACGTGGGATAGATTGGATGTGTACACACATACTCAGTATCAGCAGGGCCTGCATCGAGAGGGGAATAAATCAGATAGGTTTCTGTCCTGGTTGTTGGACTGGAGTGTTGTGTCCCTCCAATGCTTCACCTGATAGAAGAGTCAGGGACTGCGGCCGTGAAGCAGGAGGCGGTGGTTGTGACCTTTCAGTGCCACCTGCAGGGAGTGAATTGAGGGGGTGGTCTTTGTACGTTGGACTCTGTTAATGCTTTCCTGGTATACTTACATAAACCAAGGTTGGAGGAGGCAATGTTGGAAAACCTTGAGGTAGCCATCACTCTGGAGGAATTGAGGATTTTACTGAGAAATAAGGCCCGATGGAGACAGATTCCCCGCTGAATTTTATCAATGTTTATCATTAGATTTGAATCAGAAACTTGTGAGGTTTTCCTAGAGAGGGGAGAGGTCAGATTCAGTATCGTACTGCCCAATTATGATCAACAACTCCGTTGTGAAGGTCCTATGCAAGTTATTTGCTAATTGGATGCACCCTGTCATAAGTGTTCTAGTACATTCCAATCAATGCAGTTTCTTTCCTGGGCGCATTCTGACCATGAATTAGTGGAGACTGACGCATGTACGGCATGATTTGGACAATGGCAGAGAGGAAACTATATTGATCCCTATTGACATTAAGACCGCCTTTGTTATGGCGGGCTATGGGTATCTTTTAGACGTGATACAGACCTCAGTTTTGGTCCTTGATACACTTGCTGTATACCTGTCCAGAAGATGATCGCAAGTCCGATTGAGACAGTATTGCTCTGCACAATGGTAGATTGAAGGAGGTACTGAGCAGAGCTGTCCACTGTCACCCTTTTTGTTTCCTCTGGCTATAGATCTTCTGGCTGTCCAGGTTCGGCAGGTTATGCAGAGGCTGGCGAATGGAGCTTGGGTAGCAAAGACGCACTGTCTCTCTTTTTGCCAGAGAGGCCTTGTTTTATCTGCAGGCTCTGAGAGAATCCCTGGCACCTTTACTACAGTTAATGGAGGCCGTTGGAGAGGTGTCCGGACTTAGGGTCAATAGGAAAAAGTTACTGCTGTTCCTTTTGGCGGCACTGGTTGGGGTTCTTGTAGAGCGGCTCCCGAAGCTCAAGTAGCTGTGCGAACTTGATTGTGTCCAATACCTGGTGGAGACCCACACTGGGGAAAAGCATTTGTGATACAATATGGGGAGAGTTCTTGATTCCCTGCATGCTTCAGTATGGTTTTGGAATACTTTGCCACTGTCTCTCATGGGCAGAATAGCGTTGTCCAAGATGGTGGTGCTGCCCCATTATTTGTACTTTGAACGTGTTGTGGCTCTTATGGGTGTATAAGGGGCACAGTGCCAGATAATGTGCTTCTCACCTCATTCCTTTGGGTTGGTAGATGGAGTAGGGTGGTTTGAGTAATATTGATAAGCAGGTATAAGGAAGGTGGGCTAGCCATGCCTAATTTGGAATTTTATTACTAGACTTCTTGCATGCAGCACAATAGATGGTAGAATGGGGCAACTGGGAGAAGGCTTTGGTGACAGGTAGGATGGAGCGCTTTATGCTCCCAGAGTGGTTAATGGCGGATGTATGACATTACAACGCATGCTTTTACCACACATGCCTTTACATCGCAGTTTTTACAACGCATGCTGTTACAACGCATAGCGCTTAGGGGTGCTGGATAGTGAATAGTTTAATTTACTATTCCAACTCCAGTCCCTGTGGATAGTAGGGAAGGTGTTGGATAATAAATTAAATCCATTCCCTATCCTAGAGCGCCCCCCAGCGCAATGCGTTGTAATGACATGCGTTGTAATAGTTGCGTCGTAAAGGCATTGCGTGGTAAAAGTTGCGTTGTAAAGGATGTTTCCCAATAATGGCAGGGTCAGGGTGCGGGCCAGGGCCCTTTGTATCCTGCGTCAGACAGCCGCTATGTGGAAGAGAGTAGTCATTGTTTTGATCAAGAGGGCACCCATCCACAGGGAACTGCCTCTTTGGGTGTTGGTCCCATTCCATCAGTTGGAGGAGCCCATATACATTCAGGCCAGGCATGTGAGGGAATGTGAGTTGGGTGGGGATTGGTATCCTAATAACATGCTCATCTCTTTTGAGGATGCACAGCTGCAGTTCGGTTTGGGTGCTGGACAATTCCTGCAATATGCAGGTCTGAAAGAGATGGCCAAGCAGATGTTGGTGTTCTGGGCATCATCTCGTCTCCTTCATGTATAAGATGCTGCAGGCTGAGTTGGTACATGGGGCAGTTACAAGTTCAACACGCTTGGGAGGCCGGTTGTTGGATGTGGACTGGTCTATCATCTGTGCGCTAGTGAAGACTGTGTCTGAAAATCCACGCTTTAAGTTAATCCACTTACATTTTAAACGCCATACATATATCATCCTGGAGAAAAAACGCATTGGCTTATCTCGGAGCAATCGCCTGCTTTCCCACAGTGTGGTTTCGTGAATGTAGACTTTATACATCTGTTGTGGAACTCTCTGTGGATGGGGTCTCTCTGCTCAGATATGTTGAGTCGGCTGTAGTGAAAAACTGCTTTGGCTTGTGAACTAGTTCCTCAGCATTATTTGTTGGAAAATGTTAGCCGGCCCAAGAAGCGCAAGATGGCATACTGCTTCTTACAGCTGGCCCTGGTGTTGGCTAGGAGGAGGGTTGAAATTACCTGGATGGGAATGAGGACCCCCATGGTGGACCAGTAGGTCCGGGATGTCTCAGAGTGGTGGGGTACTCCAGAAAATGGTGCTTCTGCTGACAGTGAATCATCTCTGATTGACATGACTAGGAACATTATGGGTAGAACATGTTAATTGGGGCCTATACCCCATTTGATATCCGCTTTGATGCTTGTATGATGTGCTGCTCACAGTTTGTGTTCATGACTCTAGAGTAATACGATTGTACTGCCATAGTTAACAGTACGATCCATTGTTAACAATGCTAACCTGCTATTTGTTGATGGTAAAATGATAAATAAAGGTTTTAAAAAAAAATTAAATTAGCTTTCCAAAGAATGCTGATAGTTGCACGGTCACTGTGGATTTAGCAGCCTGGGCCAAGGATAAAAAGGAAAGTGATTGGCCGATAATTGAATCAGATTTCTATATTCGCATTGTGCTTCTTTGGCAGTGGGATGATGACGAGAGTGTTCTTGATATGCAAAGAGTAATTCCTGATTACAGAGAGGGACTTTAACAAAAAGTGTTTTGAGATGAGTAAAATGTGGGAGGCCCAGTTTGATGGAAATGCCACTACACATAGAGACACCAGTGGTCCTAGAAGTTCTATTATCGGAGCAGTGTGTTCGTAAGAAGTAGCAGCACCCTTATTAAGCATGCAAGCATTGGTGGTTATCATTGGCACTGACACTATTGTAGAGAAAAACAATTGAGAAGATTGATGTACAGTGAGCGTTTACTGTATGAACCTAGGCCATCAAAGGACTGTTAAGGTGTGAGAGTGGTAAATGAGGATAAGGGAGTGGCCATCATTTCCTTTTAGATCCAAAATAATATATTGAGTCCAAAATTCAGGAGAGGAAATGTGTGTTTTTTTAGTTGGAGCATAATCTCGTTGTCGTCAAGATCAATGAAGTAGCACAATAGGTGACTCCTGTGAACCTTCATAGTTTCTGCTATCTTCCTGGCATTCCTCCTCTGCATTTAGGGAAATTAGGGTCACCATTGAACAATTAAGAGAATCCAGATTTGTAAGCAATCTTTCAAAGCACTTGTCACTTCTGTTTTTTCTGAGCGTGGCTGTTCACTGAAGGGCCAAGAACGGTGGAAGGCAACCTCTGAGAAGTCAAGAAGATGAACATTATTTAGGTTTGGTCCCACCACTTATCACCTCACTGAATCCTGTGCTGTAGCTCAGCTATCTCATTCATGCATGCACAATTTTCAGTGCTAGCTTCTGGGATTGGGAAAAGTTTACTGCACAGACTTAATCTGTTGTTTGTGTCTTGCCTGTCAGTACAGCAAAGAGAAAAACATTTGCTTTGTACTGCCAGTTGAACAAAGACTCAGACATTTTCTATAGTTTCGCAGTGACTGGCAACCATCCAAGGCCCAGGTCCAAACTTTTCATAGAATATTACAATAAAATAACATGTGTCGACAAAAGAAACAAGTTAGGGGGTTCTTCTATCGCCACGATCACACTGATGTGTAACCAGAAGCAATAGGTCGAAGACTAATAGTGGAATCTACATTCACAGGCTTCCTGACATTTTGTACTGATTTTAGGAGCTTTCTGATTGTTACGTATTTTTTGTTGATTTTGTAACAAAAAAAACTTTCTCTCAAAATATTAATGACAAAATGTTCATTTTATGACTGGATAATATTCTCTTACATGCTCATCGTGCAATTATTGATTGGTTAGAATGTTGATGTTAAACAAGTATTTTAAAACTAATTTGAATGCAAATCTGTTTGTGAGAAAGTCTGCAGTGCTTTCATCAGACCTTGTTTACCTGTTCACTTAGCACATGTCCTAATAAGGGTAGAAATGTCAGTAATGAGTCTTGGTTGGTTGTGTATTTAATGCTCAGAAAACCAACCATGGTATTAAAGTCTCATAATAGTAAATTGTCTTTCTTTTCTTCTGTACAGGTCCTGGGTGATAGGGGCCATTGCTCTCCTCTGCCTTTTAGGACTGACCTGGGCCTTCGGCCTCATGTATATCAATGAGAGCACAGTCATTATGGCCTATCTCTTCACCATCTTCAACTCTCTGCAAGGAATGTTTATATTCATATTCCACTGCGTGCTACAAAAAAAGGTAAGCTAGGGCACTGTGCGCTGCACAGTAACTGTACAGATCTACCTTGTTGCTTAGCAACAGTTGGAGGATGACACCTTCAATGTGGATTATGTAGAGTCAATTTCTGTGCAGTGCATTCAGCAAACTGACTTTTACTAAGCGAAGGTGAAATTCTGCTCATCATTGCACCTAAGAACCAATGCATTTCACTGTGTTTCCCTGAAACTCTTCGAAGGAAACAAAAAGTAGGACTTTCCCCGAAAGTGAAAATTGAGGGATTCTTGTGTGGCTTTGCTGTAAGAGACTGTGCTTTATTTTTCATGCAATGCAGCAACATAGTCAAAATGAAGTTTGCATTCCATACACTCAGTTGCGTGCAATTCTGTCACTAAACATCTTCGACCAAATATATGACCAGATATACGACCAGTCCGTTTTGCTAGTAGCAAATTGCGATTTCTTTTGTGACGCGCAAAACAGATTGTACTAATGTGTCTCAGTCACATTTAGCAAGTCCAAACAGTGTAGCAAATTACTTGCCTCATCAAGATGCATGAGGCAGGTTGGATTTTGTGACCCATTGGGAATGGCAAGAACACAGGGATGGTGGCCCCTATGTCTGTGTTTGCTTTTTATTAAAGCAACTTTCTTTTTCAAATGCAGCCCGTTTTCTGATGCGTTTAAAAGAAAACAATTAAAAGTTTTCTTTTCATTTTTTTAAGGGCAGGCAGTGGTCTGTTTCCTGCTCTTAAAAAGTATTTTCATATACATTCACAAAGGGGAAGTGGTCCCCTCGGGACCCCTTCCGATTTGTGACTGGATTACCACCAACTTGAAGTAGTTGGTAACTGCGATAGTTTTGCGGCCCCATTTGCAGTCGCGAAACAATCGTACATACCAGTGCGACTCGCTCTAAGGAAGGGATGCCCTTGGAATGCCCCTTCCTAATAGTGACTCACAAACCCTATTTTGCAAGTCGGTAATAGGTTACCGATTCGCAAGATAGGGTTTATACATACTGTTTGCGACCATTAAAAACAGTTGTACATCTGGACCCTTGAGATTTACCTTGATGGGTTGAAATATAACAGATTTATTCTGCTTGTCAGCATGCCAGTAGACCTCCAACTAAAGTGGCGAACCCCGCCTAACTTTTGCTTACTATGAGAAAGAAACTGGTTTTTATCAGCTGCAACTACTTTAAGTTGAATCTGACCTTTTCAAGTCCCCATGTATGCTGCTCACTTCCAGCATGCTAATCATTTCATTTGCAGCGCACCTCTGATATCGAATAGTACACCAAGAGCTTTTGGATGAAAGCACAGATCAGGAGAGCACTGGCACTAGGAGTTTACTACCAAGGATGAAATGTGCATTGTCTTTGCTTATATTATTTTTACAAAACAGTGCGTATTTATCTTATAGATTGATCCATATTTAAAAAATTCCTACTACAACCATGTGTTGACATGTGCTTTGCTCTTGAGTGGCTATTCTAAGGCTGGGATCTTGTGTACACTGTCCTGCTCAGAATGTGAATATTTTACCTACAAAATCAAATCCTCTTGCTTGGTACAGTTCTGTTTTGTTACTGATAATTCCCTTTCATTTGTCTTGGGTTTGTTTTAATAAATCTTAGCATGTTTCTTTCATTTGTCTCATGCAGTCTGGTATTATCTCTGGCACTTTGATGTTTCGTGGAAGAATCCCTATCAGATTAAAATATGATATTCTTATAACTTAAATGGGAGGACATGAACATATCTCTTCCCAACCTTTTAAATATCATAACTTGAAGGCAGAAGAGCAACACACATTTAAGAAGCAGTGGAAGGAAAACGTTGATGCTAAACACCTAACAAATACAATTTACATACGTTTGAATATGATATCACACACACAGCCTCTTTGTAAATAACTGCTTTTGTGTATTTAGGCGCCAGGATGTTGTGGGAGTCAAGACTTCTGATGACGAAACAGAAGCAACTGCTGTGAAAATGTTATCCCTTCATGCAACCATATGATCAAATATACATCAAAATATCAACGATCGCTTAATTTTGTATTAAAGTACTTTGTGGAAGGTCCTCCCATGCGAGAATATGAAATATGCTTCTATTTAGTGGGTATACAAATTTGACCAGCAGACGAGTAGACCCCAACAAACATTCACATCTAGAAACTTTGCAAATCAATCCTGTATAACAAGTATTTGATTAATAATAATCAAAAACTACATACTGCCCTTGAACCTAAATGCTGCAGTATGAAATGGTTTCTCTCCTCTTAAAAAATACAAAACACAGAACACCTAAAGAAAACAAGCAAGCACTGACTGAGTATTGTTTAACTCCCACTTAAGAGTATGTCTTGACTGAATAATGTGCAACAAATCCATCTATACAAGCTGGCTTAACAGTGTTCAAGCTGAGTGTTAATTATGTGCTTGAAATGTAAAAGCCAAATAGAGAGGGCAGAAATAAAGGAAAAAAACTCGAGAAAGGTGGTCACATGTTGGTGGAAAGAAATTCCAATATCTAAAAGAGGAAAATGTATGCAGAATAATCATTTCAGTTAAAAAAGGAAGGGAGGCACTGAAAATATTCAATTATTTTTAAATGAAAGTACGTTGTGAATCAAAGTTGAAAAGTATATGATCAAAATACTATTATTCTGTGAAAGTACTGCTTGAAGTGTAGTGAGACAAAAAGTTTGCCTTATAAGTGTAAACAAAATGGAATGCCAACTGGCTCCACAATGCAATAGTTTTTGAGAGATGGGTGCTTCAATGTTTCACCAAAAGTCAGCGTGAGCTCGTATTCTTCCTGCCCAAGGATCACGTTTCATAAACCCTCAGAACGTAAGTTGTTGGAAGATAACTGAAGCTATTCCTTGAATGCAAATTAGAAAACTTAAATTGAACCAATATTTAATAAGGCCTTGACTGCAGTATCAAGTAGATGTTGACTAGGGGATCGACAATGAAAGGGTATACTATGTACATTAACGTTTTGCCCAGGTGCTAAGTGGCTCAATGACATGCAAAATTTCACAAAGGTGGTAACTTTCTAGAGTAATAGTTATTTTGCACTAAAAATGTGCCTTTTGGCGCTGCAAAAACACTTGGCTCTTCTTTGGATCAAGGGGGCATTATCAGGATGTTACTTGGGCTGATCTGTGCAAATACTTATTGTTTTTTATGCACATCCCAGTCTACTGAGATAGACTGGCCGGATATTTTGTTAAAAAATATCACCTACTTGAAGAAGCTATTAAAATCATTGCACCTTGGTGGGAGGTTGTGCGTTGCCCAAGGGCCATTTTAGTGTGCCTGTGCAGGGGATCACAGCAAGAGGAGGCCATTTTTTATTAATCAACCTAGTTGTGCACAGCACATCCGCTTTGATTGTTGCTCAGCTTTGCACACAAAAATAACCAATCTGGGCTATGGTGTTCAGTGATTGCTGCAATACTGCATTCTGCACAATGAATTGTAGCAGAGCAAAATCATTTTATTCACCGCAAATGCAATGTTACTCACATGACTTGTCTTAGCGAAGGAGAGAAAAAGCAAATAATATTACTTCATTTCTCCATCCAGTAAAATTAGATGACAGTTGCCTAATTGTTTCCCATAAAAGTCTGATTTTACTAGAAGATAGATCAAGAGCAAATATCATTGTCCTGGAGAAAGCCAGGTTGATCCTGTTGTGTTTTATTCAGGTAGTGGCCGGCTCTCTAAACTCTGCGTGAAAATATCAGATGTTTTCTGTTACAGGATTACTCTTACATTTAGAACACATTTCCAGTGTTTCAGTCATTCACAAAAGGTGCTTGAAGTTCTCCAAGAAATATATATTTATTACTTTCTGGAAGTACACCTCGCATGGAGTTTTCACGAGTTGTAACTTTTTCAAAACAAATCATAAAAGTGGATCTTTTCCCCATGTGAAAATCTATTCTTCTCTTCCATTAAATATGGAGGCATTCCTTCCCATTCTCACCGTTGCTCCTTCCTTTTTCGGAAATAAATTTGAGAGTTTTACATGATGCCTGAATGCTTCTCCACAAATGTAGTTGTTTGTGAAAACTCATCTATGTATACCAGAAATATGGTTCCCCGAGAAATGCCCAAAACCCCTCCCAAATTCCTAAATTTACAAATGCAGTAGTTCTGCCGCACTGGTAAAATGTCTTCTTTTGTAAGTGCACATTTCTAACGTAAAATTCCACCAGCAATATCATAGCGCCAGCTTCTGCCCGTGCAGGTAAAGGTAGTGGGGCGGTGAGCCCGGTTGGGGTGGTGTTGATTTTGACAGACAACAAGAGAAAATTCATTATTTATTTAATTTTCCCTCTTGGTCATCTGTCGAATCCCCCCCAACCCGGCCCCACCACTCTTACCTGCACAGGCCGCAACGGCTTAATGCATTACTGGATTGAAAATTTACAAAATACCTTTTTTGCTAAAGTCGGATCAACCAAGTTGTGGGCAATTCTATGTTAATCAAGCTGATAAGGCTTTGAGGATCTATAAGTTGGAATGTGCAATGTCAGAAGAATGGATGACATTTGAGTGTGAAAACAATGGAATAGATCATGAAGTCCAATAATCATAAAAGGCCAGAACCACAAAAAACTATTTGCACTTTTAAGTTTGGCTTATGTGTGACACTTGAATGTTTAATACAAATCAACTACTTTGGATATTCACAGATGTTGGTTTAATACTTGTAAAACGATTTACATGTATGAAGAGTTTTCTTTGAGTAAATCTTCTCCCTGAGGCGGAGAGTGGACAGTCCAAGCGAGGGATCTGAAAATATGTGCACGCTGACAAATTTACTTGTAGGTATTAAGATACTTTTAGCAGATGGTTTTCCCTCAATACTAGTACTTTGAAATCACGAATGCAGCAATGTAGGCCTGCTGTCATTTGTAGGGCTCTTTCTCTGAATGTGCAACTGTTAGCAAAGATGCAGGGACTTAATGAATTAGGATATTTGCAAGCGTGAGCAAAAGCCCCTTTGCACCACAGCAGGTTGATACATCAAACACATCAGAAAGACTTCACCTGGACCCATATCTCATTGTGTGATTAGGGTGGCCAATTTTCATTATTGTGCAAGTGTAATCTTGTGGAATTCACGTCCGAGAGAACCATTCCATTTTGATTCTAATTCAGGTTTATTAAATTTGATTTAGACCACTACTGAGGTCAACAAATACACAGACATAGTTTTAAAACATTGAACTCCGGATGGAGCCATCAGAGAGGAGTTTCCATCAAAAACTAAAAACCTATCTGTTACCGAAGCTATGAGTTCCCTTTCTTTGCCTGTTCCTGAAGCTATGAGTTCCCTTTCTTTGCCTGTTCCTGAAGCTATGAGTTCCCTTTCTTTGCCTCCCAATTTTCTTTCTCTTTTCTCCCGGTAGTGGCCCAGTCCTTTGTTCATACAGCGCTGGGACACACTGTTCCAAGTGTAACCAGGCGCTATACAAGATGCTTTTATTATTATTATTATTATTATTTATAATGCCCTTAAAAACAGATTTATGCTTTTATGATTTTAAAACAATTTTCATAATAAACTTTAAAACAACTTTAAAAAACTCTTTAAGAATTTATACAATTGATAACCCTCAAATTCATTAGGTGGTGATTTGCATGGCTTAATTAGACATTGTGTAGAAAAGACATTGTATCTGAGATAAATGGGCCTTAAATGCCTCCGTCGGGCTTCCACTAGGGTTGGATTAGGGCAAATCTTCAATACATGAGGTAGATCTTGTGTTCCTCCCTTACACAAGTCGCAGAGCTCTGTTTTGTTTTCAGATGTATTCAACTTTGCTTTGTATACTTTCAAAGGAAGGATTTCCAACCTCAGTAGAAGAATACAGCGCCGAACCCTGTGATCTAGTGAAAAATAAGTGTGTTGCTCAGGGGATTTATATTCTGTATTTTTTGCCTATTGCGTATAGTGTTTTAATTTAAGGCAGTGTTCTACATCCAAGTCAAAGCATCATTTTGGTGTCCGGTGCTTTAAGAAGAGCTTCAAGTGTGCCAGTGTCCAAATTTGTAAAAGTGCTACAGTGCAGTGAGACAGGTTAAGGGCTATATTAAGACACTTTTTAAAAAATATGCCTTAAAGATCCAGAATTAGCATGTAAAATGTGATATGCCCATCTTAATATATTCAAGATAGCCCTAGTATATGTACTAGCTAAGGAATGCTTGAGGCGAAGTGCTTTGACCGGAACAGTTTGATTTACTTTTACCAGTTTGTGTAGAAGATACACGTCTCTCGTTTTTACAAATTGCCAGGTTTTAATATGTATGTACTCTAGAGCATACATTAGAATGGGAGGGATTTTCATACCATAGACCTCTAGCAATGGTTGGAAGTGCAAGTTTCTGGAATAAGGATATAGCCTCAGTAGTGCCCCTACATGGGCGTCTGCCTTTCGCCCTGTGTGATGTAAATCGGAGGAATTCTGTAAAGTTTGGGAAAAAACTCGACCTAAGTAAGTATATTCTTTAACGGACGCTAATGGTTTTCCTCCCAATGTCCAATTAAACGGTTGGTGTTGTTTTTTCCCCCTAAAAGATAAAATGTTGGTTTTCGAGATGTTTGGGACTAGAAACATTTCTTTTGCATAACAATTTAGTGCATTTAAGTATCTTTGTAGTACTAGCGGTCTAAGATCTAATATCACAATGTCGTCAGCATACATTAAAATATGTAAGACACTTTTGGTGGGAAATTATTTACTTGAGTAAATTGTTTACCCAGGTTCCCTAGAATACTTGGTTTGCCCTTATTTGTTTTTCTTGGAGACTGATTTGATCAGAAAATTTCTTCCAAGAACTGTAAATTGTGGCATGGCAAAGGGATATTTTCTACTCAGTTCAGTTTCAGGTCCCTGTTGATATTGTGCGTGACTTTTGCACATAAGGTATACTCTCATATGGGATTTTCACACTGACGACTGCCGAAATATACATTGTGCAGTACTCACCATTTATCGGACAAGGAAGTTCGTAATTTTACCCAACACTATCTGTGGTGGAATCTTGCCATTGATTCATCTAACAATGGTTATGAAGACTGCTTTGTCCTTTCCACCCAATCAGGAAAGAGACAACAGATGGCTCTCATCTTGTATGATGCGATTGCCGGATGAAGGCAAACTTTATGACTGCTTTAGTACTTTTTGAATCCCTGACCATGGAGCGGTTCTAAATTATTCTTTTTCTAAAGATACTGTAAGCCAGAAGGAAAGCATTAACGATCTATATCAGTTTTCTGCACAATTCTCCTGTACAAACATCGCCACTTCATAGCCAGTAAGGCAGCCCAGTAGGTTAATCACATGCGTGTTGCAGATCATGTGTTCGATCTGGTAAGGCGACCTTAGCACTTCATCCTTGTGAAGGCAATAAACTAATCACCACTAAACTTGATAATGGTAAAACCTGTTATTTACAGCATTTAGAAATAGCACACAGGCATATAATAACAAGATGTAACAATACGATGCATCGGTGGCTCATGTGCCTGTGTCTTGTTCCTGCGAGCTCAGTGTGCTGTGTAGACCAAAAATCAGGTTCCAATCTTGGGTACAGATGGTGGGCGAGGAGGGCCCCTTAAAAGTGTTGCTTCAATTTTATAAACGTAGAATCTCCTCTGATCAGGCTCTCATACCACTACGTCTGCAGTGTTGACTCTGACTTCAACGCCTTCAAACCTCCTGAGAAAATCTTCAGAGAAACCAAACCCGCTCCGGGCAGCGCATCGCACTCCGCACACGCAAGAAAGAGCTTCACCTCGACAAACGATAATCAATCTGCGAGCGGAATATATTTTTTCCAGTCACTTCGCATGCCAACTGCACCAGTCCAAGAGATAGCTTTTCATTACCTGAAGCCTCTGAAATCACCTCGGTTAGAAATGTAACACTGTGTACACCCAAGGGGCCTTGAGCATTGTATCTAGTTCCGAGCAAAACATATCTTTTCTTCTAGAAGAATGCACTTTTCAAATTGACCTGCATTGACCCTCATGGATAAACCCCTCCCTCCTTGCAAAACTAAGCATTTTCCAAGGCCACGCGCAGAAAAAAAGCCAGTAAAGTAAGGCCTGCAGACGCCATCTATTTTGAATAGTCCATATGCTGTATATCGCTGCCTGCAGGCCTTTTCATAAATAATGCGTAGGTAGTGCATTAATGGCGCACACACTCACCGCCGCTTGATGAAAGCTCCTCCATCATGGCATGAGAGGTAATCCTCAGTGACTACACATTCCTCCCGGCCAGGGGATTGGTTGCGTGTTGTGAAGGCAGGCTGCGGTACATTATCATGCAATGAGGACAGTTGTCGCTCATGCCACAGAGAATGAACGCGGTGTCCTGTGCCCAGTTTTAAAGTGTATTGTATGGATGGGTGTTATCTGAGCCCAAAGGCTCATGTCCCTTTTGGCGCCATACACAAAGGTCGGAACTGAACCAGCTTTCATTGGAATGGAGATTAATTCTAAGCAAAATGGGTCTTTGCTTTGGATTAGCAAAGTGAAAGTAAATTTGAAATCATGTTTGGAAATGTGCTGTCATGATAGCAAAGGGGGTTTGGAAAAGAAGGAAAATAGCTGTGGAACCAAATAAGTAAAAACACTAAAACTGTATTTAAATGCAATGAGGTGAAGAGATGGTTGGATAATAGTTATTTTGTCCAAATTGTGAAAAAACCTGAATTATACATAAAGATAATGAAATAATGTGCTATCAACGAAGGATATCGAAATACTCGATTCTATGTCTTGATTGTTCTCAGTTCAAGCAAATCCCTAACACAACTACAAGTCCAAAGGCGCTCATTTGTGGAATACAAAGGAAGCAGTTCCTCTAGGCAACAGGGATATCTAAGTGTATAATGAATGGTTAACTTCTCTATTTCTGTATTTCACTGTTTTGGAGTACTCTGCTTGTGAGTATAATTACTTGTTAGGATTAACTGGTACTGTGGTGTTTTGTAAAACGCGCCTGTTGTCAAAACGGAAAGCAAAGCCATACACGAGGTGCCTACAAATTGTTTACAATATGTAAATGTACACAAAGAGAACATGGTAAAAAGGAGTTCCGTATTGCTAATCAAATCCTGGATTGTTAAGATTGTAATGCAGCTTCCCCTTTGCACCCTCCTCAGTAGTGCAATATTGGCATGTTTTTTTTTGTTTTTTAACAGAAACAAAATCTTGCCTTCTCTTGGGTTTTGCTTATTTTGCCTAATATTTTCCCCAGTACCCCTTACACTTGTCAAGGGTTATTTTCGCTCCCATGAGTAAGATTTGGCACAAAAATGTCTTGTGGGGATATAACACCAAAATGTGCAATAGCCGAGGAGTATTTTTGCTCCAAATAGCCTCTCACCTTCTTTTACACAGAATATGCCCTCATATACAATGTTTACATAGACGTCCATCGAAACTCCTTTCCCATAATACATGTAACGTTTGTTAAAAATATGTGTATTGTATGAGGGAAAAAATAATAACAAATTTGCCCACACCTAAAAGTCACACTGAGGAACAGCACTTTCACTCGACCACACTTTGTAGGAGTTTTGAGGGACTTCTTACTCGCGGCTCTTAGATCAGGTGCATTTTACATCCTCTGGAGTCCTATTGGTAGTTAGTTTGTGGACTTTTCTTGGCTCTTCAGAAGGGCATTCTCGATTGTATGCCTACTATGGATCCTTTACAAGCATTGTTAACAAATTCCTAAATAAAGAACATCCAATTTCCTACATTTAATGACTTGGTTTTCCTCAAAAAAAGCATAAATTGCCTGTCTTAGTCCCTTCCCAAATTGGTTTTAGACATACTGAATGTCTTCATAGTAGGTACAGTACACATTTGCTCTAATTGTACTCCGTATCCATCTGTCTGCAGTCACTTGCAATGGACATCTTCCAATTACATGAGAAAAGGCTGTGCCATTGTAATGAGTTCTGCAGAAAGAAATGTTAGATTTACAATTTGTAACTAGCAGTTGGAATATCAGCTAATGGGGTAACTTTTTTTAATCTAATAGGTACGCAAAGAATATGGAAAATGTCTGCGCACACACTGCTGTAGTGGCAAAAGTACAGAGAACTCCATTGGCTCAGGGAAAACGTCGGGGTCTCGAACACCTGGTCGATATTCCACGGGTTCACAGGTGAACAATGTAAGTTGCCCAATGTTATTTATTTCCATTCACCGTTATTTATTCTTATTTGTGTGCTGCTGTATTAAAGGGGTTAAGGAGCACTGAAAAAGGAGAACCATGTATAAGTCCTTCAAAACAGAGACGAGAGAGAGTGTTTTTGTATCTGTGCATGTATGCAAAAATCGCTACTGAAATCATACAAACAGCTCACCATACCTGACTTAAAGCACCGATACCCAACTATTTATTAGAGAATACATTTATTAGGAGGATGTACCACCCCAAGCACCCCCCCTTGAAACCACGCCCCTGTGTATACTTAACCCCTTCGATGCTGATGACGAGCTCAGCTCGTCATGAGGTACACCTCTTGTACGCTCATGACGAGCTGAGCTCGTCATGAACCGCGGCTTTTTGAAAAAGTCAGCGCAGAGCGGGAAAATGCGCCGCACGCATGCGGTTAACCCACAGGAGTGAAAATTATAAGTTATTGCATGCCTTGGCAGGGAAGGTGGGTCAGATGTCGCACCACTTTCCGATCCATCAGTGAATAGATTAATTAAGTAAGATTTTGTTTGGATCCATGGTTTTCAGGTCAGTGTGGAAAACATATCAACATCTTTTTTTGAACTAACATGACCAGCCCTCTCGAAAAGCACACAGACACAGGCGTACGTACGTACACGGACATGCGTGCAAGCACACACACACCACAGTTGGGGCAGCTTTTTAAAAAAAAAAAACATTTTTTATTTTAATAACAGATGCATTCACAGGTTATGTTGGTCCGCTGTCACAACATCTTCGGTCCATCTCTCAGCCATCGATAAACTGTCCAGTCTAGTCTGGCTGGATCAAGCATCCGCTATTCCATGTGATAAATGCACCAACATGTTTACTTGCTTGATGGCTACATGCCCCCGCCCCACACCCCCAAACTCACTCACCAACACAGACATACACACACACACACACACACAAACACATTTTAATGCAGAGAACCCGTTTAAATCAAACTGTTTTGGCTGTCATGACTGTTCACCTGGGCTGAGCCTCAGGAGTGACAACACAAACTTGCTGCAGTTGAATTATGGGAAATCCAATTTAATGACTCCTTATTCTGAAAAAGCAGCGGCTCAAGGCTGCTGTTGGCACTTGAACTGCTTGACTGTCTCTTGTGGAAAAGTTTCATTAGTAATTAAGAAGTAGTCAAGTGGTGAAATGTCCTTGAAACTGTATTTGAATCATGCCGTGCAGCTCTTTATGCATAGGCCCCATACATATGAAGTGCGCTTTGTATTAAATGCTCAGCGACACTTTGATCAATATAAAGCAAAACACAAATTCGTCCTCTATTGCTAATGGATCTAATTATGTCTGACAGTTCACCTATTAGGAAAGAAACATGCATTTAATACCAGTTTCTCTCCTCCGAGGAATACATAGTGCTTGATTTTCGCTCCTTTAATGGTTCCTTTGTACGATTTCCAGGATTTCTGTGGAGAAGTATAATTTATTCTTCTTCAGCTCATTCTGGTAGAGCGCATATGAGTGCCATTCATGTAGAGTCCATGACATCTGACCCTCTGGGTCAAAGGGTGTATATTCACCAGAGGAAGCAAAGGGAACAAAATGGTGGTTTAACCACCTTTGGTATTTAAAACCGCGCAGGGCATAACAGAGCAGTAGCGGCTCCTGGAGGGAGTGCTGCGGGGTGGGGCGGGGCGCAGGAGGGACAGGGTGGGGGGTAGTAAACTCTGGCATACGGCTGATCGGAGTTAGATAAAGAAAGAAAGAAATAAAACAAATTAAATTGCGCGCGGCAACGCCAAATGCGTTGCAGCATGCGCAATTTAATTTGTTTTACTGCAACAGAGAAACAGCTATACATCTGTCTTATGCCCTACTACAACCCACTACCATGGAGATCAGAATATTAATGGCGGGACTAGGGTGATCAGTATTTTCCTGTACTGACAGCAGCCATGGCATTGAGACTTGTTCCCAAGACAGCCTCTTTCAGCAGTTACCAAAATAAGCAAATAGGATGTCCACCTAAAAAGAAAATCTGTACAGAGTAGAGTTGGAATATTAAGATGTCTTGTTTGGGTGCACTTTGACGTGAGTATTGATATATTGTATACCAATTGGAATACAATTAAAATATTGGGGAAAAAGGAATGATAAGCAAATTGATCAAGCCACCTGTGATGACAAGGATTATATACTTACCCATCATTGGTCCAAAGGAGCATTGCAAGCCTTTTTCCATACATGATGCAGCACCGTCAAAAGTGTGCAGTTGGGGAATAATGTCCCCTGTGTCTCCCTTCTGACGGGCCTGACTCTAGGTTATCTATGGTCTCTCTTTCCCTGTTGTCAGGGGCAACATTTTCAGACTGTTCCGGCTGTTTATCTCACATCCTGGAACCTGTGGTTAAAACACAAAAAGTGTGCTCTGCTTAAAAACCAAAAAGAAAAAATACAGGTACCAGAATGCTGAGTTATGTGAGCTAGAAAGCGACGACTGGGTAAACATCTTACACCTGATATTTGACCAATTGTCAAGAGATAGTTAAGTATATGGAGTGTAATATAGAGGTGCACTCGTTGACTCACCCACTTCCTCAACTGACTCCCTCGCTCTCCTACCCATGACACCTTGACACAGACACACCCTGAGATCTCGAAAACATTCAGTCTCCTGGTTGTTCAACTGTCTTCCTTATTAAGACTGACTGTCTTGCATGAGTTGGATGGACAGAGCAGGAAGACCTGGCCATTTATGCACCGACTTCATTGATCATTTACTTAATTCCTGTACATTTCACCAACAAGGCATGCACCATCGAATGCAGCACATACAGTAGCATAGGTAGCATTACCCCATCCCATTACCAAGTGATCTTTGTCCCAGAGGAGGAACATAAGTATCTTAACCCACCCTGGTTAACTTAACCACTGCTTGGTTCAAAGAGTTAAGGTCCATCCTAAATGCCTTTGGGGTTACTGGCCTTGGTGACTCAGGAGAGCTGTATGGTGGCTCACATGCACGAGTGCATCCATTCCAGACATATGAGATTGAACTCGTGATCAGAGGTTCAAACTCTGGCAGATTCCCACAGCCCTCCATTGTTCTACGGTTGATAAAATATGTATCATTAAATTGGGTAACAGTAAACAACTGTTATTTGGCACCAAGTTGCCCCCCCAGCCCCCATGAATGTGTGCTTTACAAATCCACATGATTGTTTTAACAGGTTTTATAGATTAAGGGGAGAACATTGCATTTTCTTCAACATATTGTTGGTAGACACATGAAACTGCTCTTAATCCCTTAATCTCAGAGGGGAAACATCCTTTACAACGCAACTTTTACCACGCAGTGCTTTTACATCGCAACTTTTACATCGCAAACCATTACAACGCATTGCGCTGGGGGGCGCTCTAGGATAGAGAATAGATTAAATTTACTATCCAACACCTTCCCTAGTGTCCACGGGGACTGGAGTTGGAATAGTAAATTAAACTATTCACTATCCAGCACCCAAAAGCGCTATGCGTTGTAATGGTATGCGTTGTAAAAACTGCGATGTAAAAGCATGCGTGGTAAAAGCATGCGTTGTAATGTCATACATCCATCTCAGAGGCACCAAAACAGAAAGAAGCTATAAATACACTGCTCTAGAAACTCAAAATGGCACGCTTAACAATGCTCCTGCTATTGTTTATTATGCTTTATTTATAACCATTTCCTCAATTTTCCTCGTATCTTTTATGTTCATGCGGCCCTGCCAAGTGCCATGCATTACACAGTAGAGTAACACTTTTCAATGCAGGTTCCTGCAGTTCTGCACTGAAATGCAATGTAGGAGAACCTCTTTGCCTTTGCAATGCTCGTTGTGCTTTGAAAGCGCTCAGCTGCCTGGAGCTGAGGAGAAGTGAAGTTGCCCTCAGCATGCTCAGTGTTAGGCGGTTGTTGGCTGGCCCCTCGCTCCCTGGCGTATACATTGGCAGGCAGAGGCATGAGTGGGCTGTGTGTTGATTGGCGACACACTGCTGGGACCTTCCACTGACCATTGACCACAGAGGATCAAAACTCAGTCTCATAATCATTGGAGGGCAGGCAGGGACCTGCCCAGGCAGCAGAGCTCAGTAGATGGCGCGCAGGCACAAGGCAGGCCAGGGCTGCAACTAGGACTTCATTCTGCTTAATAGGGAACCAATATCGGTTATATATATATATATATATCATAACATAGGTATAAGTGCTTGAATTTACTCTCAATAAAGTGTCACCCAAATTGTCACACTTAAGGCCATGACCTGTCACACCGATGCACACTGAAAACAAATACATGCCACACATTCTGAAAAGTTTGCAGCTATGTAGAATGCTGGCGAACATATGCAGATGAAGTTAACAGCAGGCTCTGAAAGCAGGCCTGCTCCACAGTGGGCAAGAATCATTGCCCTGCAGCGGTGGTGCAATGCTATGAATCACCATTGTCTAGGCTTCTTACGTTTCACCTTTCAGTGTTTAGAGAGAGACGTTTGGAACTAGCTGCGGACGAGTGCAGGAAAGAAATAGAGCTGTCGCGCACGTGCCCATAAAGAAGAAAGTGACTGAACGCGCGCGCTGTCGGCAAATCTGTAAACCTCTTATTTCATCCTTTCTCCCTCTCCCCACAGAGCCGGATTCGTCGGATGTGGAACGACACAGTCCGAAAGCAGTCCGAATCCTCATTTATAACTGGAGACATAAACAGCTCGGCCTCCCTCAACAGAGGTAAATATAGACTCCTGGTCATGGCTATAACGGATGACATTGCTTGCAGACCCTAACGTGCATTTGGCTTTTATAAAACCCTGCCCCTCCCCTTGCTTTGGGGGGTAAGGGCATTTCAAAAGAGTGCAAAACGCAGTTAGGAAAGCATCGTTAAATTATTCACAGAATAGGTCAGATTTAACGTTTATTTTGAACTATATTTCTCAAAATGAGCCAGGAACTATTTAACATTTTTACGTAATGTGAGAGAGTTTTTGTGTGCGTTTGTCGAGCGTGGTGCAGGTGCTCAGAGGTGTCTATATTTTTTGAAGTGCATATTGCTCCTTTCATCTCTGTCCGTGGCAAGCAAGTTTGAGGCAGTATTTTTTGCGAAGTACGCTGTCTTGAGCCACAAAACGTAGTATTTTATATTTTTTTTAAAACTCAGCATCCTGATACTAGCGGCAGGCCAGGTGTTTTGTGAGATAAAATATCCCACAAAAGCTGCAAACACGTTTGTGGGATTTTCTGCTGTGCCTGATTCATACAGCTGTGTAGGCTTCCTTCAAACACTCCATTAAGGTGGAAGGTGTATTCACAATAGCCTGTATTTGTCTGGAACATGTGCTGCACAATGATACTGAGAATAAAGGGGTTGGATAATGGAACTGCGACGCACAAAGGCCATTTTACCTGCAGACAAGATTTAAGTTTAATTTTTCATTCCGAGTGCCTCCAGTATTCATGGACTGCATGCACCCTGCCTAGTTTTCAGACAGGCTTCTAGCAAAGCGGAATACTTGTGTCAGCAGTAATGTTTGCACATTGTAAGTCCTGTGTTGTATTCTATATTATTCATCCCATTTATGACTAGAATAGCAGTACGGGTATTTGCAGGTTGCATTATATGCAAACGCGATAACGCAATAAAATATATGTGGAATTCCGATATAAGCATAGACTGTTTAGTGGCTCCGTAGTTGCTGGATACGGAATTTACTTTTTAGTGAATTGTTTTGGTTCAATCTATTTTTAAGATGTAATACCAATGGTTTAGGGATTTGGGGGGGGGGTGTAAAGGTTGACTTTGGGATACATTCACACTTGTTTTTATCTAAATCATTAGCAAAGTATGATTTTTGTAGCACTTTTATCGAAAAAAGGTTTACATGAAATTATTTTTTTAAGTTCAAGAAAATTTTATTAAAAGTAACAAGGTGTCAATGAGAAATTCAAAGTAATAACCTCAAAGCAATATATATCAATTATGCCATTATAAGAACATACAAGACAAATTCATGAATAACAATATGCATGAAACAAAATACATAAAGGAAACCTTAATCAATGAGTTATAAAGAATAAGAGTAATGTTAAGGGAATCAGGGTGGCTGAACTTCTTGCTGTGAGATATGTAGCTGAGAAAAGCTTTTGGTGCTAACATCGAGAAATGTTGTGACAGGTAACCATAAATCCAAACGCTTTGTTGCTAAATTTATAGGGTAAACTAAAGCAGTATCTTATCTATGATTATGGCAAACGGCATACCACCAGGCTCTGTAAGACATTTTTGTGAAGTCTTTCCAGTTGAATAGTGATTTGTTGAAATACTACTGCTAATAGCAGATCAATAATTTTGACATTACCTGGCACATGCATCAATATTGCATTTTGCAATTCCTTAATTGCGAAAAATAAGGAATCGCAATTAAGGAATTGCAAACTGCAATGCATCAAGAAATCGCTATAAAAATAGCGATTTCTTAAACTTCCTTAATTGCGATTATCTAATTGAGAATCGCAATTAAGGAATACCTCCCCATCCATTCCTATGGGCCTAGAGGCCCATAGGAATGAATAGAAAGACATTCTTAATTTGCAATTCATCATTAGAAATTCGCAAATTAAGAATGCAATTTCAAGGGTGCAGGAGTGTCCAAAGGACACCCTGTTGCACCCCTGAAATCTGCTTAGAAGAACATTTTGCGCACTCACATGCCCCAAGGGCATGTGTGTGTGTAAAATGGAGCTTTGAAAAATGCACTTTAGTGCATTTTTCAAAGTTTTCGCAAATTACCATGAAGGTCACTTCATGGTAATTTGCTCCCCTTATTTGCGAATTCGCAAATTTGTAGAGTTTTATGCATAGCATTTAAGGAATTTCAATTTGAGATTCCTTAAATGCAATTGCAATTTAAGAAATCGCAATTTTGTGATTTCTTAAATTGCGAAAATTACAAAAATGTTAATGCATCCCAAAAATGGGAATTGCATTTGCAAACGGCCGAATTTTGCGATTCGCACCATTTGCGAATGCAATTTCCTTTGATGCATGTGCTCCTACGTCTCACATTTTCCCAAATAGGTGAAAGATTTCCCAAGAAAATATTAATAAAAGAAAAAGAAAACTTAGTACCAAAAATTAGGTTCATTTGAGCCCATACTTGCATCCAAAAATTACATACAGATGAACAAAAAAATAACATATGAAATAAATCAGCATTTGGAGATGAACATGTCCAGCAAGCATCCAACACAGTTGAGAAGCTCTTGCTTAAAGCCTGAGGTGACAATAAAAGCCTATTATATACAAAAAATAAAGTCTGCGTTGTATTTGCTGCTCTGGAAGATTTTCGTAATTTAGTCCATAAATTCTCCCATATAGGAATTGGCCAAGATGTCTGGAAGTCGTGCTCCCACGACTCTTCTGTCTTAGATTTCTGTCTCAACACATCATTGCCCTGTAAAAAACTATATATGGTGGATGCTTTGGGTGTACGTTTTAATAAAGTATGTAAATATGAAGTAAAGTCCAAATTATTAGAAGTAGTGGAAAGATTAGATAAATGAGTATAAGTAAGCATCAGTGCTTCCTTTAAAAGATTATACTTAGGAGCAAATGAAAAAGGTAGGTTAAACATCTGACTGAGCATGGGAAAAGACAAATAAATTGAGTGAGAAAATAGTTGGTGAACCCAGAGTAAACCCCTCTGTCTCCAAGTTTTCCAATAAATGGGTTTATTACGAATAAGCACATGTTTATTATGCCATATGGTAGATTTGAGGAAGGAGTCAGTGGTATAATGAGTAGGGGAAGGTGATGATTGAAGGAGTTTAGTGGTGAATTTAATTATAGGGTTAGAGAGGGACAGTGGTTTGCGTGAGAAAGAAAGATATTCCTGAAAGAAAAAGGGGGATAGGAATAGTCGCTCGATTGATGTCCATAGAGGGCAATCATCTGTGGGTTCAAGTAGCCATAGGGATGCCTGACGTAAAAGGAATGCCTTTTGGTAAGCCTGAAAGTCAGGGAAATTAACTCCACCCTCCATTTTGGAACGATATAACCTCGACAAGGACAATCTGGACTTCTTATTATTCCAAAGAAAGGAGGAAAGGAGGGAATTAATCTTCTTAAATGATTTAGCAGGGATTGGAACAGGTATATTAGAAATAGTATATAAAACAATGGGCAATAGCATCATCTTAATAGTGTCTAGGCGCCCCCACCAAGACAAATAAAGAGGGTGCAACTTAGTAGTTAGGTCTGAAATCTTTTGAGTACATTTATTCATACACAGTGCTACTGTATCAGAAATACACAGTGCAATATGTAGACCTAGGTATTTAATGTAATTAGGAACATAACATTATTTTAAGGTTTCTATATTAATTGGGAAAGAATGTCATTTCTTGAGTCCCCTCACTCACCGGGGTTTCACCACGGTGACATGCTTCATCATAGGGGCCATCCCAACCCACTGCGGGTTGAGGCATGCTGCGACTTGCGAGGATACGTAGGAGCACTGTAGTGAAGAACTTTGTGTAGTGCAGTGGTGTATGTGGAGTGGGGTAGCTTAAAAATACCTAACTAGTGGGCGAAATTACTTTTATTCTTGCTCCTAGTTGATATATTAAAAACGGGGTGGGTCTTTAGGGTAGCCTGGTTATAATGAGTCAGGGGTCCTAGTAGAGATAAGCATGTTTTGAGCTTCCCCAAAGCTCTTCTTCAGGACGCCACAGGGACTAGCCCTGTGTGTACCACTCCAAAGGTGCAGCGATAAAGTGAATTTGCGGTCTCGAGGGAACCTATGCAGGTACTCAGCCAAGAGAGGAGCTATTCAAAATTCCAGTGGAACCCTCTTTTGCCCCCTCGTTTGACCATGAGGCATAGCACTGCCTTTTGTAAAATACCTACTGAACATTATTAAATGTCGTATGTATATTTTTTACCTAATGCTTATTAGACAGCATTTGTAAGTCACTTTATCACTGCACCTTTGGAGTGGTACACACAGGGCTGGTCCCTGTGGCATCCTGAAGAAGAGCTTTGGGGGAAGGTCGAAACATGTTGACCCTCTATTAGGACCCCTGACTCATTATGACCAGGCTAACCTAGAGATCCACCCCGTTTTTAATATATCAACTAGGAGCAAGAATAAAAGTAATTTCGCACACTAGTTACGTATTTTTAAGTCACCCCACTCCACATACACCACTGCACTACACATAGTTCCTCACTACCGTGCTCCTACGTATCCTCGCAAGTCGTAGCACGCCTCAACCCGCAGTGGGTTGGGATGACCCCTATGTTGAAGCATGTCACCATGGGGAAACCCCAGTGAGTGAGGGGACTCAAGAAAGGACAATCTTTATCTTTCTAGATTATGTTCATCACACTGATGATAATCTACCTCAACGGCTAGGTTCTTTATCCGTGATCTCAGATTTTTTGTGTCTACAATTATAATAGGAGGGTGAACCTAGCAGATCCCTCTACCGCTCCCCCTCTTTTTGAATTTCTATATTAATTGCCCAGTTGTTATTGGCACTCTCTTTCACACTCTTGGTAGGAGTCGAGGCTGAGCCTAGCCCTACCGAATTCAGGCGTGTGATTTTACTGTTTCAATAACCAACTGGGCTATCTCTCACACCTCTCAGTATCACGTGGCCTAAAAAAAAATTGCAGCCTACCGCCACCCACTGCTCAAACCTAATTCAGCACCCACGGTAAACACGGTTTGAGGGATACACATACCACCAAACTGATTCAGGCTTTAGAAACCTGACACTTCCTCGGATAACACTTGCTTAAAAATATTTGGGTTAGTGAAGCATTTGTCCTGAAGATTAAGTTTGATTATATATTTTGCTGTGGTATAATCCAAAAATAAATTTTCTCAATAAGCCGATATTCTCCATTTTTAGCTGTAATAGGTACAACCCTTATAACCGCAAGTGACAGCAGAAGCATGGGAATATTTGAAGATAATTTTGAACGTTTCACTGCTTCAAAACGTAAGATTTACCATCTCTGCACTTCAGCAAAATGGAAATTCATGTAAATGAGTTGTTGACTGCAGAAATGAATGCTAGTTAATTCAGAATACTAACTCCCTCATCAATATAGGTGCCCGATAGAGCGGTGTGTTTTTGTGGCCTTCCATAGTTTCACTAATCTGCAGTTCACTCTGTATGTTGTATTACCTGTATCCGTTTAATACGGCAATTTCAAGTCATTGCTTAAAATATTGGAAACAATTCTGCATGTCATTTCATACATATTCTATCATGAAACATCAAAAGAGACTTTGGGGCATGTTTAAAAGGGGATATTGCCACCAGAATGTCACTGTTAGCGACGTTCTGGTGGTGCTAAGCCCTTCTCCATATTTACAAAGCGGCATTAAGCCACTTTTTGTGGGTTAACTCTGCCTTGTAAATAAGGCCCCATTGCACGCATCACTTAGCATGAAAGGGGGGTGGAATGGGTGTTCCACCACAACACCCATTGCTTTTGACTCTGCCCTAGATTTACGATCAGGTGTAAATCTGATGCAGCGGCAAAAACTAACGCCATGCAAGAGCAGGCGTTAGAATGGCAGTACGAGGAGAAATACTTTTTTTCTCCTCGTTTTTGCTTTTTTGATGTGTGCTGCATTCTGCAGCTCACATTGAAAAAGAGCAAAATGCCATTAATGATTGTTTATGTGCAGGAAGGTGTCCTTTCCCGCGCATAAACAATCATTAAATAATGACGATTTGCTACTTCTATGTGTGCTGCCATAGAAGTAACAAATCGACATTAGTGATTGTTTATGTGCAGGAAGAGACACTTTACTTCACATAAACAATAATTTCCTGCAACGCACTATGATGCAAGGGTGTCTGAGTTGGCACTAGCCACCAAACGTTAGTGCCAGCGCTAGTGAAAACACAGGGGTGCCACGTATTGTTGTGAATATGGGGCATTCCTGCATTTTGAAAATGTCAGAGTGTGTCGCAGCACAGCACTCCAACAATTTCTCGTAAATATGCCCCTTTGTCAGACATGGTATCAAACAGCACCATTGAATTACAACCCCAGCTGGGAAGAGTAGATCTCTTTTTAGCACAGAACTCCCATGCTTGCCATTTTGTATTTTCCCAGATCCCCTAATGGCGATTATTATTAGACACCAGAGAGGCTTTAGTCTGTCTATCCTATTCTCAAGGGAAATCAGGAAAAGTTGAATGGGATGTTCCTGGCATGGGAAATTCTGGTAGAGCCTTGTCATAACAACGAAGAAGTTCTGTATGCTGGAGCAACTACAGTGGTGAAAACGTCCTCAACTCCTGAAATCATTCAAAAGCCACATTTCTTTCTGCTCTCAATTGTGGTAGGATAGTTATTTAAGGTAACATCTAAAAGATAAAGAATTTTATTTATTTTATTTAGAAGTTTTCTATAGCGCTAACAAGACCCGAAGGTAGCAGAGCGCTTTACAGTAAAAGGAATGACAAGGTGAACAAAAAGACACGTAACAAATAAAGGCAGTCCTCGAAAGACAGTATTGGAGGAGGAAAATACCTGTCTGCCAGTTATTGCTGAGAAACATAGGTTACAGAGATAAAACAGCAATTTGAAAGCCCTTGAAGTATAAAGCGCTAGAATGGGGTATTGGTTTACTTAGGTGTTGAATTTCAAGCTCCAATATTCTTAGCCTGGTTTCTGTGTTTTTGCATCTTGACTTTTTGTGGAAGAGGATACTTATTTTCTTGTTTTGTGTGTCAAGCAATGCAAATCTCTACTCATTTGTGAAATGGCATGGCACTATGTTGCAGAAATTAAATAAGTCAACAAGAGGGCCAGGTAAACCAGGACCGCAAAGTGAGGCCAGAGAGAGGGTTGTCTGAGCTCCCATTGGTGCTGCATGGGTCGAGCTGTGCTCCTTCCTGTAGCCTCTGCACTAGACCTGGTGTCTCTGTCCCAGAATCATTTGGTTCAGAATCACAGGACTTCTTGTAATGGATTTCTTCCTGCAGGTATTTGGGAGATTCTTGAACATAATTTAGTCGTGGACTGTGAGTTATTTTATGCTTTTCAACTATTCTGGTACTGGTTTGTGTTTTTTGGGTTGAAGATCAATCTTGCGGCTGCATTTTAATTTGTTTGAAGCTTTTGATTTGGGGCTGTGTTGTGGTAGACCAGATCCCCAAATTCCCTAGGCTGGTATTGGCTGAGGAAGAAAGGAGACTCTTTCTTACGAGTCTGATTTCTTGGGATATTGTTTTCACCACTTCACCCACTTGCAAAATCATGCTGAATGTGTGGGATGGGCAGCTGGAAAAGGGGAGGGAGCAGGCGGAGTAAAAAGTTTATAAGCTACTGGCTTTTATTTACATATCTACTTTTTTCGAAGGAAAATGCACATATTCATACTGCATCTGAGTGAGCCATAGTTACTTCATTCTAAGACCCCTTTTCAAGGTAATATTGACAAGACGGACTTACCATCCTAAAGTATCACACCACATCAGTGCGTTTAGAACTAGTATGAGCTTGTCCGTCTGCAAAACATTGGTATCATTGGCGTTATCATGTTCTCATCTTTGACAAAAAACCCATAGCCTGATACTGTCATACTGCCTTTTGAGGATTTGTAGATCTATGCACTATTTGCACAAAGTACAACGTTATTTTGTGCTTTCAAGTTTAGCGTTCACCCTATTCCCCTCCACACTTTTTGTGAATATAATACTTTGCACAATTTTTATTTGGTAAATCATTTTCTTTGTGATGCACATAATAATATCATATGGAGTTGATTCTCATACTAATGAATACATTCTGCATGTGGGACTGCAGGATGGTGTTGCACACTACGTAAGCATGCTGGGGTGTCACTTGTTTTGTGGAGGATCAGGTACTTTTGCACTATTAGAACTGGGGTTTCTAGTTGGCTAGGGTATGCACCTAAGCCAGACAAAACACACCACTCTAGTCAGGGCAAGCAAGTTACACACCAAAGGTAACATGTGCTCACCCTCTTGTAGCTTGGTGCACAGCAGTCAGGCTTCTCATCAGAGGCAATGCGTAAAACGTATTCACAACATACTCATACAGAAACACAAAGAATCCATGACAAAACAGACTCCACACAAGATTATATAAAATATAGTATATTATATATAACATAGACAAACGAACATGAATCATGAATACTGTGCATACTATGCAAATACTGAGAGAGTGCTTATTATCCTTGTGGAAACAAGATTAAAATTACATACATAGCATTGGGGCATGTAATGCCAGTTAGGTTACGAAAAAGCAAATTAATTACACAATATCATCATCTAACCATAAATAATTTGCAGGTAATACCAGTTTGTTTAGAGGCAAACACATAATTCCCACATTAAACCATGGACATAGGGCCCAGTATTGAATTAAAAAGGTCCTTGGATCCCAGTACTGGATAGTATTGCCCAAATTGGTACAACAAATAGTTTCAGAGGAGGTTTACTCGAGGCTCGGGTCCTCTTGAGCCTCAAAAATAATTCATCCAACCAGTTCTTTGAGTAGGTACTCCTCCATTTATATTCAGAAAAAACAAAAGAAGAAGAAAAATTCAAATCCTTTTTTGGAGCAGCTTTTTGTGTTTATTTTCAATACGTCTTCTTAAAAAAGAATCTAGTTGATTCAGAATCTCAATGTAACAAAGGATGTCAGTCGACACGTGTTTCGCCCATTGGGTCAAGTTGACCTGGGCTTTTTCAAGGCTTCGGGTATAGTATAGATGTGCAACATGAAAATTAATACATATTCTCAAACGGGTCGTGTCAGTTCAGGTTTCAACATTTTCTTGAGCAGATTGTTGTTTTTGTTCAGCGAATCAGAAGGCACGGTCCCAGGCTAAATCCCGTCTCCTTGCCCAGTGCCTCTGTGCTTCCACTAGCAGGTTTAAGGTAAATTTGTGAGCCTATGGTCAAACAAACGTACTTATGAGTAAGGAGTAGGGGACAGGAGCACCTCGACATGATACAGTAATTCAGTACAGTTCCTCAATCAGGCATATTTCCAGTGGTGACCGGCGGCCTCTGTCGAGATTTCACCCCTTAATGTTATTGAATAAATGCCCCCAAGGTATGTCCCAATGGGGGCACACACACTGCCAAATTGGGTGGGGAGACCTCGCTGGGTCCCCGTGTGAGGAACTGCAAATGGCAGCTGCCCGCTAACATGCGGCAGAGTTGCAGAAAGCTTGGGGCACACACGTTATCTGATAGGAACCAATAAGGCCTCACGGGTCACTGCCCATGCCACAAAATAAAGCAGGATCACCTGCGAAGGATCGCGGAATGACCTCACCCCTCACTTGGGATGTCGGCAGCTGCGTTGTTGGCTCCGAGATTCCTGGTGGGTGAGGCAATGGGGGAATGACATCAGTAGAGGTTTCACCTGGTGCTGCAGTGACTCTCTCGGCCCGCAGAGAGTGCAGTGTTGATCTAGGGGAAGCTTTTTGCAGGAATGGAGGCGGGCCTCAGATAAGGGCCTGCATCTATTGATTGTAGTCCTCCTGGGTCAGATCCAGATGGTGCTGCTATGGGGACAGAGCCGGGCTGGTGAGCCTTGTGTTCCTGGCCTGCCCCTGGTTGCTAAGAGACATGGTTTAAACGGGGCTGCTCTGGGAGGTGCTGCTGCGATGGCCTCGTTTTTACGGCACTGGTATGTTTGCGAGGAAACTAGTGCCTCGACCCAGCACTCCCGCCTCCAGTACCTCTCTGCAGTAACTGAGGAGCGCTCCACATGCACATTTTGTTAGACCTTAGCAGAGCTTCACCACACGGTTTACGGCGAATCCAAAACCGGTCAATAAGCCCTGAAAGGGAAACACAGAGGTCAACTGCCTTGGTAATGGCAAATGTTTACGGACAATGCAAGTGTAAATGTACAGGAATTTATATAGCGCAAATCACCGAGCGGTTTCTAAGCGCTTGCTTAGGGAACCCGTCCTGGTATTCCCCTGTGAGATAACCCCGGCAGGGTATCCGCAAGGTGAAAGCCAGGCATCCCGCCGCGAGGGGCCGTTGTGGAGATTAAACAAGCTATTGCCCAGAGTCGCAGAGTGTGAACCCGTGAATCGAGTAGGCACCGGAGCGAGAATTGTCGAGTCCATGGACATTTTAGGACTCAAGACCCCGCCGAGCCGGGAATTGAACCCTGGTCCCGGGCTGACCTGTGCTTCCAGGTCTGTCTCCTCTAACCAGTGAGCCACACTTCTCATCTGACTGTGTTCACTGGTGCAGTGGAGGCTGAGCACCATGCCAGAGCCTTATGTGATAGAGTGCTTTGTCTGTGGTGGGATTGGTTAGAGACTCCCTTGAGTCTGATAGAAAGCTACCTCATTTCTTCCTGATGTATTTATTACCTGAAGAATGGGGGCATAAAATTGGCCGGCTTGTAAGTCATGTGCAGGCGCACTTGAACTAGTCTCAAGCTGTTTCTAATTTGTTTCACTACCATTTTATGCATATTCAAGAGAATGACATAAGGTAACATCTGTTAGACTTACCCTTTAAATCAGCGACCTCTTGTTGGTTAGACGAGCGAGTGAGGGGTGTGTTGAAAATTAATAGTTTGCAATTAAAGCGGGTCGGGACAGTCGCCCTGGAACTAGGAGTACTGGAGATGCTGCACCCCCGCCCAGTAAACAAAGTTCAGATGGAGAAAAAGCAATAAAAGGTAATTGATTGGCAGTGCTTTCACAGACACTGTCAAACATCAGTCAGCTTTTTATATTTTCCTATGTGTGAATTTTTCAACTTGATTCTAGTGACACTATGCCTGTGATACAGTGGTTTGTGAATAAGGCTTTTCTAACTCACAGATCTAAATAAAACCATTGTATTTGCTTTACAATGTAAACTTAAAATATTTCCAAATAGCTCAGCCGTTTGCAAAGTGCCCACGAGGCACAGTGACTCCTAATTCTGAAGCTTTGTGGGAACAAAGTGGGTTCAGATAATCCAAAACACATTATTTGCTTTGTGCGGTGGATTCAAGGGAAAAAAAAACTTTCATCACTCCTTGGAACATTCTGTTTTTAGGTAGCATTTAGATTTTTCCACCCCCCTAACTAATCCTCTTGCGGCCCGAAGTCAGCCCCAGCACCCTACATATTGTTCCAGCACCGCTGGGAGGGGGTTATAAAGGCGAGATGAGTGTGGTGATACAGTTTGATGTGTGCTCAAACGTATAAGTAGCACACGGATGTAGATACTTAGTAGAGCTTCATGCCCCTTCAACCTCAAATTCTTATTAGGAAGGAAACATTACATATTGAGCCATTGTCTTACAAAATATAGTAAACCAGGAGTTAACATTTCTGCTTCCGATAGAAAAGAAATCACATTATCTAGCTGATATTATCTGTTGTACCACTGAGCCTGCATAATGTGTACTCTGATGTGGTGTGGTGTGTTGATATATGGGTGTAGCGTGGTATGGTATGCAGCAGTGTTGTATGATGTGGTTTGGTTTGATGTGGTATTGTGCGGTGTGATGTGTGATGTGGTACAGTGTGATGTAGTGTTGGATAATGTGATGTGCCCTGGTGAAGTGTGGTGTTGATTAGTGTCACATATGGGATATTCTGGTGCTGGATGATGTGTTGAGGTTTGATGCTATGTAATAGCATCAGACCCATCAATCATAGTTTGAAGATGGGGAGTTTGCATGGCAAGTGTGTGTCCTAGTGTGAGGGGTTGAACTCAATTACTGTTGGTAGATCTGGATAGAATATTAACTTAGGTGAACAGTGTTGCTCAGTGTTCAGTTCTTTAGCCTTGTTATTCTGATCATGTTCTTTCTATGGGAGGGTAATACCCATTGTGTGTCTGGGTGATTGAATTCTTGTGCTATGTTGAGCGAGGGATGTGTAGAAGGTCAGGGTTTTCAGGAATCAATGTAAGTGGTTGTGTGAGCTATTCTGCTGTCTTTGCATTCTGCAAGTACAAACACTTTCATGCTGCTGTATTCATGTATGTTTTTTTTGCAGCTGATGTGAAGGGAAGTTTTGTTGCTCCTTTTACATATGGTGGTTCGTTGCTTTAGTTTTTTTGTTTTTGTTCCGTTTGACTTCCACAGTAGCGAAAGCTTTTTCACAAAGGTGCGGTGTGCGATGTGTATCTGTTTGAGACATAGTTGTCTGAGAATCTCTTCTTTCACGCTGAATTTGATGTTGCATGGAAAAGGGATTTAGGGGTATAATCTGGGTGGGTGGCAATTGGTGAGCTGGATAGAGGAGGCTGAACTGGAATTAGGTGTGGATCCCCTGGGGAACGTATGTACCAATATTACCTGGAAACAGAATAAAAGAAAACATTTTTGGACCTGCTTGAGCCATTGTCTCTTCATTGGTAGGCTGTGTTCCATTGGGCGGGATATTTATAGTTTAATTCGTTTCAAATTTGTATTTGTTCATACAGAGAGAGACACAGGCAGAGTAGATCAGAGGGTGAATGAGAGAGAACACGTTAGAGTGAAAATAGAGAGGAAGAGAGCGTAAGAGAGTTATATAAATTGTGCAATTAAAAAAAGCAAAGGCAATTAAGAAAGACGTTTAAAAAGAGAGTGAGTGAACTGAAGCCAGAAATGGAGTAGCGGGACGAGAGCAGTGCTTAATTTGAGCTACTGGTTGCTGGTGGGGCCAGTCAGCACTTACTTTTGGGGACCGGCACTTATTTTTCCTCAAAGGACACTTACGAAGAACAATAAAGGGTAAACACACAAAGGGGTAGTAGGTGGAAGAGAAAGATGGAAAAAATGACGCAGAGGGAGAAAGTGGGAAGCTGCAAGAGTAGGATAAATGGGCAGGGGGTGTCTGGTAGTGGATTAAACAGGAATGAGGTGGATTCAAGACACCACAGCCTTGGTATTCGTCCCACAGCACGTACTTCTGAACAGTGCTTTCGGCTCCGGCACTCATGTCTTTGACAAGTTAAGCACTGTTGGGAAGTATTTAGAAAGATAGATAGTGCGGAAGCTGATAGAAATTGAGACAGGAGAAAGATGGAAGGGGAAATTTATATTGAGAGACAATTAGGTGAACTAGAGAAAGTAGGAGAAATGGGCACAGATATAGAGACACATGTGGTAATACAGAGAAAGAGGTGAAAGGAGGAGAGCTTGTAAATTCAGAGATTGAAGGAAGGAAATTCAGCCTAAGAGATAAGTGTAAGAATAATCAAAAAAGAAAGGAGTGAACTAAGCAGGAGAGAGGAACAGGGAAGCTAGTAGATTAAGAGATAATCTGAGTAAGAGATATAGGGAAAAAGAAATAGACTGAGAGGTAAGGCACGGCAGGGAGCCATGAGCAAAGGATAAGAATAGGGGGAGGACAATAATCAAAGAGAGGAAAGGAGTTGGGAAGCCCGGAGAGGGAATGAGAGGAATAGACAAAATGGGAATGTGAGCAGAGATGTGGGAGCATAAATAACGGGGAGGACAGAGTCAGAAGAGAAAGATGACGAGAACTTTCATTATGGTGGTAAGAATATTGTAGTGCCTTTTTTAGCGTCAGGTGAGCGGTTATTTATACCAGTTAATCTGCAACAGTTCCCAAATTCATTGCCACTAAATTTATTTAAACAGTTACCCAGCAGTGGCTGGGTGTTATGTAAGAGTATCCATTTACTTGGTTAGATTTGTAGTGAGGAAGCATTTTCTCGGTGTCTGAATGGCTGTCTGTCACTTAGTCTGTCAGAGTGCTCCTTTTGTGTGACTTATGTGGCGCCTGTGCTGCTCCAGATATCAGTTTAGATCTTTGACTTTTATATATGTAACTCTATTTGTCCTATTTTATACCATGTTCATTTTTTGACAGGCATCATGGGTATAAAGCGTGTGCAAATCGGTGAAGTCTATGTTCTATGGTATGAGCACAGATTAATAGCAAATTTTTGAATGATGCATGTTTTGTGTTTTATTAACCTTCCCATTTTTAAATCGCCCAAACATTCTTCATGGAAAGTGGTATGAATAAAGACGTAAACAACGGGGACACTGTGTAATATACACAACGGGCCCCATTGAACACTTTGCAGTCACTGTTAAACGGTAATATAAAAGTACTCTTGAAGCTGATACATTTTATAACAAAACGTTGTCTTCCTTAATAGCAGTATCAAGAATGGCAGTCTTCTCTCTCCATATTTATCTCTTTCCTTGAAAATCTCTCAGGAGCAGAAAATTGAATCCTATCAGTTTGACTACTGTGGGGCACATGTTCATTTCATAATGTATCCACCCTCCTCACTTTGTTCTAAATTATGTATCTGCTTTCTTTGTGTCATTGGCTCCACAACCTCTTCCTTTCTTGTGTCAATCACACACAGCTTTATCAACAAACATTAATACTTTTTGTGCCGCAAAAATAGACTGTATAGGACCAAGAATGCACTGTTGTGCTTCTCTTCAAGCGTAACTCTTCTTTCATTCCAAACACACCACCACACATCTCCCCACCATTGTTCTCTTTCACACCTTCTCAAATCTTACAAATGAATTAAATATATAACCAATTTGTTCAAACACAAATATAGTAATAGTCACCTTTGGAAACAAATATATATTTAAATGAAATGCACCGTGAAGGTCAGTACCAAAATAGTCTTTTATCAGATGTGTTTACCAGAATTTAAGAGTACACCTAGATGATTTCCTTAGGGCCTCAGCAAGTCCAGAGTGCTCATTTGGGCTGGTGCATCAGTTGAAATGACATTTGCCTTAGTGGATGTACACTCATCTGTGTTGTGATGTTGTAGGCTTCTACGCAGGCACTTCAGAGCGGTTCATCTTCTTCTGTGGCAGAGTAAAGTTAGAAAGATGAGAAGTGTCCATTTTTCAGGCTTTCTTAGATTGATCACTAAAAATCAAGCCACAAGGACCACTATGTTTCCTGTCGGGGCCTCCCAAGTTTCTACCTCTTTCTGGACCATAGCAGGACAGGAGTGAAAGCCACAGCCATGATTCCGATTTCAGGGATGTCTAGATTCAATATCTTGCATTAAAGGCTTTGAGTCCACTCAGTGGTGTAGCTAGACCTTGTGGCACCCGTGGTGGGCCCTGTGTTTGCCCCTGCGGCGGCCACCTGTAAGTAGGAGGGTGCTGGTGATTCCTATGATAGCCGCAGGTAAGAGCTTGATCTGCCTGGGGCCAACCGCAAACACCGCCCCTCCCTTGCTACGTCACTGAGCCCACTGCATGGCCTGCAGTAGTTCCAGTGTGCCGCAGAAACAAATCAGTTCTAAGTAGCAATGAGGGCTATCCCACTGGCCCCAGGGTTAAGATGAAGGACTGGGTGGTTCAGTTCCAATAATTAAGGGTCAGTTCAATTAGACCTCTTGACATGGAAGCTGATCTTTTGGAAAGCCATCAGATCCTAGAAGTGTTGCTAGCCCAGTGGCCCCCATCAATGCACTATAAAGAATATGGGTATTGTCTAGACCTAAATATAAGGCTCATAGTCATGTGCATAAATAAAGCACTGTCTGAACTGGGGTGGCTTGGTGAGCAAAATAACGATGGATTAAACCCAGATCTGTGACTGGGGGTGAATGTTTTGCCATTGTGCAACATTCCGTCCATCATCTTGTGTGTTTTGCTTAAATAAAGCACTCCCACGTTTATAGGACAGTAACGTCAGAAAAATCCTATGAGAGTTACTTTCTGGCCTAATGTTTTGTAACACGAGCATAGAGGCAAGCTCATATTTTGAGTTAGAGCTCCTTGACCCTTTATTTCACTGTTAGCTGGGCGGTAAAGTAAATGCCTACCCTAAAACAGAACAAATTAATTTCTTGAACACAGCCGTAGATGGTTTTCATAGAATGTGATATGGGCCAGTTCACCTTAAGAACAGTGAACCAACTCCGCCACCAGCTTTACATGTTTTCAACTCCACTTTGAACGTACAAAAGTAGGCAGTGCTCATGTACCAGGCTCAACACCAATGCAAGGTATTTAGAGCCCATCATTAGGCGTGGCCTGAGACTGCCCACGTTTTAGTACCAGGGTGAGGTGGACATGACATAAAAGTGTACACGTTACCCCTTAAACAGATCCACACGTGCACTGGGGAGACAGTTGAGTCAGCTTCCATGGGTTCTAAGAGGCCGGCTACAGAAGAGGCAGTTAAGGCCGTTCCATATAAAAAAAATGGGACTCCGCCCTGCCCGCTAATATTTTTTGTTTATACATCTCAAAAAGAGAGACATTTAAACAGTGTAAATGAAGGTTTCAATTTGCAGCCCCTCCCTATTAAATAACTCAGTTGGACCACTAAGATGCACTATTACTTTTCCACGTCTGTGGGAGAAACTAAAAGCATTTTTATTTCCTTAAGAACAACGGGAAATATAAATGATTGCTTCAATGCAGATCCTCATATCCCTACAAATACCCACTCAGTATGTAGCCAACCACTTATTTGTATGCCTTTCTGTTTCTATTACAAGAAAACGACACCCCATAAGACACTTTACATTTATATTAGCCGATTGGCCAAGGCATTTTAGCCATTCAAGATGGCTCAACCATTCTGCTCAAATTGCAGTTTATAACGTGTTATTTTCTTTGTCTTCTGCCTTTATTCTTTGCATCAGTTGCCATTTTGTTTTTTGTTCCCTGCAATTTTATTTTTTTATCTAATGCTTAGTATATCATATTGAGATATTTATGCAAATTAAGTTGTACATTCAGATATATATTTATTAACTTTGCACCCAATAATGCTCTATATAAGAGTAACTATGTAATAGTCATCTTCCCCTTTCACATAGTGGATAGAGAATACACATTCCCGACTCCCTCTTGTTTTCTCCCTTTTTAGGTCTCGCCTGTCGATGCGCATGCGCATCGAGCAAGCGAGACTATAGGGGCTCATCCAGACTTTTCCTAACTTGCAAGGAATCGTGGCGATTCCTTGCAGTGCCCGTGACTTTTAAGCTCAATGCGCATGTGCATTGAGCTTAAAAGCGCGTGCACATGCACCCAGCCGCCTACTCTCTCTCTCAGCCTTCCCACAACTCCTCCCCCTCACTACTTGATTGCACGGCCGCTAGGCCGTGCCTCCCCTACTCTCCTCCCCCCTCCTCCTCTCCTCCCATGCCTGCCTGCCTCAACTCTCCGCCTCCCGCCCCCTCCCCCTAGTTTACAACGGATGCATGCAAACATGTTTTTTCAGATTGCAACGTTATTTTCTGCATTTGAACTGCTGAATGCTAAAGCTGACATGGATTGCAAGGAGTGGCGGTTTGCTCGGAGCCGAGTTCAGTCCTACACTGACTGCTTGGCTTCTTTGTTTCACACACTACAGAAAACATGGTGAAGGGAGGGGGAGGGCTTGGAGCTGCGAGGTTTGTCCCCTTCCGGTCTGACATCCGAGAACCGGATTCCTGGGTTGCTGTTCGGTTCATTCACTCCAGGATCAACCGTTGGCTGCTGTTCTTGGCAGCGTTCCCGAGGGGGTGAATTTTTAAAGCCATATTCATATTGCATTGGTTGGGCGGGTTGCCATGGACACTGGTAAGTGAGGCTTTAAGTGCAGCGCGCAAATAAGGTTGCTTATCGTAGAATGTGAAGCAGTATTGGGATTTTTGTTGTGGAGAAGGTACGACAAAACGAACGCGTTGGATGAATTCATTTTATTACCTGTTTAGTATTGATTGGTCGCCGTGCAGTGAACTCGAGGTTTGGGTCAAAGGTCGTCGCCAGGGACCAGGCTTTGCATTTCGCGCAATAAAGGCTGTTTGTAGCCATACGCTTTATAAGTGTTTCATGTTGTTCTTTTCTTTGGTGATGAATTATTTAGGCAACTGGACACGATCCCGAGCTGTTTTTTTCGTACCTTCAAAATAATTTTGTTTGTTGGGTAAGAAGGCCGGATGTATTTCTTCCCTCAATCCAGAAACTTTTATTCTTTTTCCAATGCAAGGAGGCACGTGCAATCTAGAGTTGCTTTCGCTTTCTCCTCCAGTTCAAAACAGGGTTGGCTGGTTGGGAACCGCGTTACACACTGGACGTGCACCTCCCCCCTCCCCTTCTCTGCCTTCCCTCCGTCTTGTTTTTTTACTGCCTCATTAGTTAACCGCCCCACCTCCACTTTGTTGTCTAGTTGGCAGACTCAGCTGAGAGGCCAACAACTGAATGGGTGCATGCAATAGGTCTCGGAGCATTTGAGTTAGAGCTTTTAGATTTGTTTATGGCTTTTTTTCTTTGTAATTCTTTAGCATTGCCTACAGGAAACAAAAATGCTAAAGATAAAAAAAAAAAACATAAACAATTCTAAAAGCACAAACTCTAATGCTGCGAGACCTATTGCATTTCCAATGCTTGTTTCATGTTTGTAACTAAGAAACCCGCACATGGCTGTACTGGCTGTACCAGGAATCAGGCGTTTCCCCTGGAGGCTGGGGACCAGTTTTGCAGCGATCGGGGACAAAAGCAAGCAAGCATTTCCAGCCTCCTGTTGCCAGGCAGTGCTACCCAAGGGGCTGGTACGAGAGAATTGCCAGGGCTACTTTGGGTTCCCAGTCCAGCCCTGACCCTGCACCCTTTCCATTTCAGGCAGCAGATAATCACGTAATCAGAACCCTCTTGACAAACTATTTTTGTGGTCATAACAAGAATTATTGCCTGCACCTACAGGCAATAACAGATGTTAATTATTGCCCCCATTCCCAATTATGAGCCTGATCTTCATGGAGAGCCCCAAGAGTGTATAATTAACAATGAGTATTGCTCTGAAGGTAAAAGTAATAATTTAAATTTGCAGTGCTCACTAATGGCTATATAAATATAAAAAAGATACCAAAATTTTAGCCCTAAAAATCTAGTAACACATATATGGTAAATTTGCCTTGGACTTCAAATAAATCATTACCAATGAGTATGAAACGCATTTTGAAAATAACTTTATAACTTTGGATATGTACTCATATTCACAAATGATCACAATGGAAAAGATGGCGGCACACGCTTTATAAAAGTTCAACCGTGGTCTACTTAGATACGATGGTAATATCTTAGGGTGCCAAGGAAAGAGTCCCTCCTGGCCAGTGAGGACTCGGGATTTCGACAAAAGAACTAGGGGAGTACAGGGGACGCCTGTACTACTTCCAGAGGCACTCCGAATGGAGAAAAATCTCCTATAGTTAAATTATTCTAATGTAATCAAGGTGATACGTAACAACAATGTTCTTCGATGATTTAGTCTCTGTTCTTTTATTTTGAATTTTCAAAATAAAATAACAGAGACTAAATCATCGAAGAACATTGTTGTTACGTATCACCTTGATTACATTAGAATAATTTAACTATAGGAGATTTTTCTCCATTCGGAGTGCCTCTGGAAGTAGTACAGGCGTCCCCTGTACTCCCCTAGTTCTTTTCTCATATTCACAAAGACATTTTGGAGTATCTAAAGTAGTACTCTTATGTACCTTTGTGACTTGGCCCCCAAAACATCTCAAATAGGAATAACATGAGAACATGTCTTTAGAACTGGGAAACATAGAAACATTGTGCTCTCTTTTGCACATTTACTTTTAGGAAGTTGAAAGTTTCAGGGCGAATCACAAAGTCATGTAAGAGTACCCAACAGACTTCTCCTGTAATACTGCTTCTCATACTCATACTTTTTTAGAAATTGACCTTATTCTTTCTATTGAGTCTCCTTAAAGATTCTGGCTCCAGGATCATTCCAAGGCTGAAAATGTGCTCAAACCAAGAAAATCATGGATATACATTTCGATAATTTGAAATGAGGCAATGCCCTTTCCCTGTGTCCACATCCTCATTATGATAGTATGTGCAGAGTTAAACAGGCCCTGGTGCTGGATAACCTGGTCATGAATGTTCTTTCCTGACCTGAAGCCAAAGCGTGGAGTCACAGACAGCAATTTCCAGCGTGGAGTCACCGACTGCAATTTCCAGTGATGGACTGGATCTGGAAGGGGCTAAATCCCCCTTCCAAAGATAAACTGGATGGTACATGATCAAATACTGTCAAAAGGGCAGGGGTTCCACAGATGGGATTTGTGCCAATGGGAATAATACATATGGTTCCAGAAATCGCTACTTGCGAGGAGGGTGGGGAGGGCTTCAGTGTCGGTGGGCCATTGCGTGACTTCATTCACCAACTTAGGGGCCTGCACTTAACATTTTAAAAGTGGGAGAAGCCTGTAGCATACTCCCACAGTGTGGTTGGTGGGACTCAGTCTGTGATAGTATGCTGCCTGCTCTGCAATGCATCTTAGACCGTAAATTGGTGTTTTAGACCTTTGCCTTTATTTTTGTAATAAGTCAGTTGCTCTTGTCTGGTGTTTAAGTATTGTGTGTGCAAAGTGGTGGGTTGCGCTGTTAGTGATGTATACCCAAATGTCATAAGAGAGCAACACAAACAAATGAGTCTGCCAGACAACCCATTATACAAGCCTGCAGATATAACTAGTATCATATATAAACAGATTGTATGCTGCCACTAAGATTTCTTCTGTGAAATTAAAGAGCAAGAAGCACATCTGTTATCATATGTCTACATTCAGTCTAGATAGAATTTATATTCAAATACATTCTCCTATAAATCTGATCACCTACAAGTACCCTGCATTTAGCACCGTCTCCATTTTGGAAATGGCATGTAATTTTGTGACAACATGTAAACACAGTGGCTGGCTTTCCCAGGCCACAACTTTGATGTTTAAAGGGAGCACGATAGCCCTGCAACTTATAAATCCTGCTTGGCAAGCAACATGGTTTAGGAGCCTCTAATTCTCAATGTATTTGTGCCAGTGGGGAAGACTAGTAAAGACGTTTTCCCATTTTCAGATTACTCTAGTATCTTGCACATTTTGTCTTAAGCCAGTAGTGGGTGAAATGGGAACCAAACTTGATCAGTGACCACTTTCCAAGTCGTGATTAAATGGAAAACAGTGCAGTAGCATGTATTTGTACAAACTCAAGAGATATACTTCTATTGAAGCGGTAAACAATGATGGGAATTTATTGACGATAAGCAAACAGCAGATGCAACAGGGAAAATTCCAGTCCCTGTCTGTGATGTGGGGTGACTTTGTTGTGTTCACTTGCAGGAGATCCGGACAGTATGGTTTAATATGAATACAGTGCTGTCCATAGCACAGGTTTAAATTCACCTGTTCTGTGGAAAGAGCTGGGACGTAACACAGTCCACCAGTTTCAAACTGCTGACCATTCTTTCACTGCAGGCCATGGATTGGTTGATTTTCATGGGGGGGGGGGGCAGGGACCCCTCCACAGGTGGATGCAGCATTTGACTGAGACCCCTCTGCTCCCTCTCAAGTAGTTCCCAAGATGGAGCACTAACTGTGCACCACTTACTAGATAATACGCAGACAGTACTGTTTGGAACTCTGCGCATGTTTGGGCTAGTCTGTTCCCATTGGGCGCAGGGTCAAGACTGATTTGCATATGGCTGGGTCCAAACTGGAATGGCATGGTGAGCAAAATAATTATGGATTTAGGCCCAGATCTCTGTACTGGGGTGAATGTATGACATTGTTCTGCATTCTGTCCATCAATTGTTCTTTTTGCACATGTTAGTAATAAAGCACAGGTGCAGGAGAAAAATGTTCTTTCATTACATGGGCCGACTTCACCTTGGAAATGAGGAGGTGCCCCTTTTAAGTATCTGTGGCTCCCTCTGTAAGATGGAAGAACTCAGGAGGTGAAAAAAAATCTAAAAATGATCAGTGCGTCCCCAGGGCATTTCCATAAAATACACTATTCTGTTTTCCACATCTCAATGAGTGTGATAAAAGTCAGATAATTCAGTGATTGGAGATAGTACTTGTTAGTACGTATAGTCATTATCAAGGAAAATAAGGTGCATTATCAGGGGTGCTCCATCTGACATTGCAACCAATGCAGACAATCCCATCAGGCGCTGTTAAGCAGCAACCTAAAGGAAGGAAACATTTACTGCACACGATCCAAAAGAATTGTCCTTATGCATTGACTTTAGAGGGTCCTCGGTGCAGCATTGTATGTTGTCTGGAGCACTTGAAGTCCTCTCATAATTCATGATTGCTGTCTCAATCCAGTGGTCAAAACTATACAGAAGCATACAAACAGTAAACCGTTTGGCAAGCAAGAGAGAAACACAAATATCATTGGATTGCAAGAGAAACTAAGAGTATGTGTTTTTTGGTAGTTATTCACATCTAATTTCTCACTTCTGGTGTCATACTTACATTTCCTCTATTAACTTAAACAACCTTGGGTCAGACCTCAAGGTGAGCAAGCATGAAAGTTTGTGATTTGGCAATTCAAAGTGGTGTGAGAGTGTACAGGAAGAAACCCAGATCAGGAGCATGGATATCAATTCACCAAAATGCCTGGGGTAGCGGAAGTGGAATACATAGGAGAATTTCCATTGCTAGCTTATGAGAAAAGTAGGCCTCACAGCAGTGTTTGTCACCACCAGGACATGCCACATATGAATGCACATGTCCTACCTTTTACATACACAGCACCCTGCCCATAGGGCTACTTAAGGCCTACCTTAAGGGGGGCCTATATTTAATAAAATTCAGAGTTTAAGGCTTGGCAAATAGTTTTAAATGCCAAGTCAGAGTGGCAGTAAACTGCTCAAACAGGCCTTGCAGTGGCAGGTCTGAGGCAGGTTTGCAAGGCTACTTCTGTGGGTGGTGCAAGCAGTGGTACAGGCCCACTACTTGCATTTAATTTACAGGCCCTGGGTATAAGGGATGCTACTTTACAAGGGACTTAGAGGTAAATCAAATATGCCAAATAGGTGTAAATCAGTCAGTACTTGTTTAGATGAGAGAGCACATACACTTTAGCATTGATTGGCACCTAAAGCCAACATAAAGAAGGTCAGAAAAATAGGCAGAGCAAAACAAAATATTTGGGGATAATCCTGCCGAAACGGCCAGGCCCAACACAGGTTCATTGATGTCATTGACGATTTCTGTGAACAGTGAGACACATTACACACAGTCTACATGGTAAATTACATGAGATGGTTTGTAATTGCACACAGTGTTAAGATAAGAGAGAGGATCTGATCTGCCTCATTGTGTATACAATTTATGTAGTATATTTCTTTGTCTTTTTTTGTGTAAAGGTATCTATCTACCCAGGCAGAAAATTAGAACAAAAAGCTGGCTATTCAGAAAAACATATTCATAAACACATAATTGATAAAATTAAAGCAATGGACTGGAGTGATATCAAAAAAGTTAATTTTTACTATAGATATAAAAGATGTATGGATACATGTGATTCAATAAAAGAGGTTACACAATACGAGTAATTATTACTTCATGTGGCTTTTCATTAATACATATAAAGCAGACATATCAATATACATAAAAAAGGGGCTTTTTCTTAAAAATAAATTCTCTGGTTTTATGAAAAATAAGGCTGTGTGTCAGTATATTTCTTTGTCATCATGTAGGAGCCTAGAACCCAGTTCCTGGTCAATCTGCTATCCCCACTAAGCGGTGACATTCCATTTTACACATTAAAGATTATTCACTATTAGTGTAACGAAATAATGGACAGAAAGTAAGGAGTGTGGAGTCCCTGTGTTGTGGCACTGATTTTGCGACCTCTGAGGCCAGGCATCGAAAGGCAGTACCCGGGGTCGCAAGATGCAAACCTACGGTCCCCGGCAAACTTTAATTGGCGTTTATGATCAGGAGGCATATTGGCATTTCTTTAAGGAGAATTAGATTTCGGCCTTGTGCGTGTACTGAATCCAAAATGATTAAAACAGGGAGGCACAGAATAGCCCATATATTCACACGTGATAAATCACGGCAGATCGGTGGCCGGAAGCTCAAGGATGCTTATAAGGGGGAGGCCTGCAATTTCAAAACCTAATTTGTGGAGAATATATTTGGCTGCAGCCTCTTTTGCAGTCAGTACTAATATGTTCTCAAAGGATTGATTAGATGTTATGAGGTGAGCACATCTAGTTGAAAGAAATTTAATAGGCACTTTTATTGAACTTTATTAGCCGAATCTTGTTGGCCGTAAAAGTGTGCAGACTGATAAATCGGCGATGCCAGGGCATTTGTTTATGTGCACAAAGGAAGTCCTTAAAAGTCTGTCAGCCCCAGGAAACATGCCCTGCTTGGCACTTGATAATGAAACTAATTGCTCCACAAAGTTGAATTAAAATGATAGTTTTATGCTTAGAATTTTCGAATAGCTCATAACAGGGAGTGATTCCAGTGAGCAAGTTCTCCAAAATATCTAAAATATAAAAGTATGGTCTGGTTCTCTCAAGATGTTTAAAGTATACTTTTACCTTGTAATTGGCAAACCTACAGAGACTTCGTCGTCTGGGGCATAATAAGGTGTTTAGCATTTTGAAATGTGGACGTGATCTTTAAAAAAAGGCTTTCCTTTGCAATTTGTGCTCTCTGAGCGTAGTAGTTTCCTAAAATCTCTCTCTGGATCGCAGTAGCAATGGAACTACGAACATACATCGGCGACAGGGACATTGGATGAAAAGCACAATGCAGCTAACTACTGTTTACCATCGTCACTGTGTGGCACTTCCATGCGTGTTTTCTTTTTTTTAGGAAACCCAAGTTGCATGTCTGGTATGGCCCCCATATATTCAGATGTCTACACCTAAAAGGCCTGAGAACTACTTACCATTGTCACTGTGTGGCACTTTAATGCTTATTTTTTGGGGAGCAAAACCCAAGTTACATTACTTGCATGCAACTATTTTGCGGCACCATGAACTCCTCATAATAGCAAAGTAACATGCGCACCGCTGTGCTGTGGTGGAGGAGCGTCTTCCCACTGCTTTTATCTTTCCGTCAGTACTTATTTCCATGCTGGTTCCTGGGCCGGTGCGTGGGCGGGGCTGCTCTGCTCTCAGAGCAGTGCAGGGGAAGAGTGGTTTGCTCACTCCTAAGTGCACATGACTGTTTGGCCGGACCTCTCGAGCTATTCAAAACAATCATACGCACATTTTCTCTGTTTTCCATGCAGTCTGCATTACAGCTTGTGTGGAGAACATGCCCAGGCCCCCATTCCCTGGCTGAGCTTCGAACCAGAATGCTCAGACCAATCACAACGCGGCAATGCAATGCAGCATTGTGATAGGTCAGGGGACTCAGGCTGTGCTTCCTGTTCCTCGAGTCTGACAAGGAGAGCAGGAGCAGAGGCGCGGGACCCGGCGGCGAGGTAAGGGTTTATTTTTTAGATATATATTTGTTTTACATTTCGCACCCCGCGCACACCCTCCCGCCCGCCACTCGCGAGACATGCCGGCCGCCACTGGTGATACGGTCTTAGCTTATGCTTTGTGTACTGAATGTACTATCTAAATGCTCACACACAGAGAGCAAGATAGTGATAGGTATGTAGAACAACACTTATGCAGGCACCTATGCACACTGACAATACAAATACATGTAATCAGAAACACGGATGATAGAAGAACAGACACCCCTGAACACAAGGATTGCACGCACCTGGATCACCTACAGGCACACATTTGTACCTTTATAGTTGCAAAGAAAGCCAGTGTCATTGTTGACACCTGGTGCAGCCATGGGCCTGGGTTTGGCAAAAACATTCCATGCTGGGATTATTAAACGTGTAATATATGCATAAAGGAGTTCCTTGTGAACATAGTTTTTTTTGCTTAAGAGATTATTAAACACACACGTACTGTGGTAGTAGCAAATCTGCAGTCCCCAGAATGCAATGCGCTGCAGGCTGAAGATCAAGTACAGAGCTTTTTGTCTGCTGCTTTTACAGGTTTTATTAGGTTGACATATATAAATAGCAGTTCTCAAAACAGTTACATTTTCATAGTTCCCTACATTTTTCATTTTGAACGAACATTTTAGAGCCACCAAAGTTTCTAGAGCAGGATACCAACTGCATCTGCTGTGGTCCAAATTTGTCAGTAATTCCTGGCATCTGCATCAGTACGTAAGAGAGAAGAACCATTAAGACCTCTGCGAAACGAAGGTTTTCACCACCAATTCAGCAGTATTGGACGGCGAGCTGAGAGAGTGGCAGGGCTGGGAGGGAATGAGGTAGGGAATGGGAAAGGAGGGAGACACATCATTTTTTTTTTCATAGCACTTACCTGCTTTCGCACCGCGCCCCTTGTTTCTCCAGGCACTGGCTTCCAGGGTGCACTGCGGCCAATCAGCAGTGTCAGGATTGGTCTGAGCGCTGATAATTTGTGCTCACACACAGACTGGCTGTTCTCTCCAACCCAGCAATGCAGTTGGGGTTGGAGAGAGCTTCACTGCCCATGCGGGGCTGGCTAGCCTGCGATAACCGAACAAACCCACATGCACAGTGAAGGCAGTACCCATCACTCCCCTCCAGCCTATCCCCACCCTATCTCCACTCTGCCCCCCCCCCAACACAAGCCTCGGCTCTGAGAGAAAAATAAAAGATAAAAGGATAATAAACAAGAGTTTATCGTTTTATTTTTCACTCTGCTGGTAGGTGGGGCGACGCTCCTCCGCCATAGCCGAGGAGCCGCTGCTGCAATTCAGAACAGACACAAAAGAATCAATAAGAAGGTCCGTTCTTAAAAAGTGGGGGTTAAAATGTTTGTACTTTGAATGAACAGTGCCAAATTTACTTTGTAAAGCAAATATAGATACATTATTTTTAAGTACATTTTATTGTTGCGAAAAAGGCTAACTTTGACATTAATATTAGAGCTACTTCAAGATAGTGCAATATTCCCTTGAAAACAACACCTTTTTTAAAATGTAGGTTTCAAAATAATTAAGGGCCGGATTTAGAGTATCTATATACACTTTAAACAGCGTAAAGGGACTCGCTGTTTTTTGGTGGATTTTCCACACCCACCAAACTTTAAATCTAGCACTAAGCATTTCTTCATTAAACGCCATTTGTCTTTCCCTTGTAATGTTCTAAGCTTGTTTGTAAGTTTCACTCAAAGCCCTTTAATAAATGAGTACACTGGAGACCATGAGTCTCAGACTGGAACGCAAATGCTGTTCTCTGGGAGGCGGCAATAGTTTTATTTTAACAAGAATGGTAACTACTTGTCACTTTAGTACTCTGTGGTGTGAAATGTATACACCACTCATTATTAGGGCATGCATTACTGATCGATCGAACAAGCACAGCTTTTGAGTACTGTTCTAGAAAAGGAAACCATAAAATCCAGTGCCCAGAATTTTAAAGTCATTTGACATTATTGGAAGTCTAAATAAATCAATTCCTGACATTGAACTTCTATCGCAAAAAAAACGATTACTCAGTCGTTGGGCGAGGTACCTACAGAAGCTTCCCATCTTATCTTTTTCATTTCTGGGAGCGAAACTGTAGGCCGACCACCTAAAGGGATTTGGTCAAATGATGAAAAATGTTTGTCAACAATCTAATATCTTTCTGCGTGTTAACGGCCGTGGACATATTTCATAGAAGGTAATCTGTGAGACTTTAATTTCTTAGCTCCTTCATTTAGATTTTTTTGGGCGAATTTTTAAACATTTTAAAATGTTTAGCCAAAGCACTCAGTGCAAGAAGATGTGGTAGCAAAGCAAATACACGAGAAAGCTGCTGATTTTATGCCCTTAACCGATTATGAATTATTGTGGCACTCGGATTGTTTTCCATGCCCCCACTACACATCACAACACACAGGCAGCAAAAACGTGTAAGTACAGTGTCTGCTTATTGTGCTGATTTATGATCGAGTTTTTTTTAACAATGTAATAAGTGCAGGGGTCGAAGATTTTCTTAGCAGCCCAAAGATGGTTGAATGCTACGGTGGCCAAAAAACAAGGCTGCCTAATCCTAATTCAACCTTAAATCTCGTTCTTCCCCCACCATGCACTTCCTGCCTCTTTAACTGATTTTTGCAGGTTATTTTTCATCTCCGATATCTCTCCGTTTGTCTCTGTTTTTTTAATCTTTCTCTTCCTCCTCCTCTCTCAGTTTTCTGCCTTTTTCTCTCTTGCTTTAAGTCAGTCTCATGATGAAAAATAATTCTTGGGCACCAAAAATGAGCGCTGGGGCCCGCCAGCTACAACCATCAGCACAACCTAAGCACTGACTGAGGCTCAGAAATGTTTTTCATGAATATTTCCTTCAGTGTATGATATGCGAAAAATATACCCACTTGGATCTTAAATGTGTTGCTTCTTAGCCCATTCTATTTTTTGTGGAGTCCATGGGTACAGAACCTGCTGATATCTGATCCATTTTGCTCCACCGGAATCACTGCCATAAACGCATGGTGACTAACTTGCACACTATGGGGTCGCTTAAGTTTTTATGTTCCTTTTCACCGAATGTCAAGCATTCAGGAAACAAACCTTTTACCTAGGTCTAAATTATATAGTATTTTCCTTTAAACACTACCTGACAGTCTAGAAGGTAGGTTTGGAAATATAAGGCGATTCAGCCTTCTCTGCTCAATGTCAGCTCATTTTCTTTCACTTAGATCCATACCGGCAAGAATCAGTTCTTGTTGGCATTTGTAGACTAGCTATATATATTCAGTACACACAAGGGCAGATTTACTGACATTTCCCTCCACGCAGCGTAGCAAGGTTACTTGCTGTGCTGCTTTACATAACAGGGAGAACAGCAAAACACACAAGATGATGGACGGAATGTTGCACAATGGCAAAACATTCACCCCCAGTCACAGATCTGGGTTTAATCCATCGTTATTTCGCTCACCAAGCCACCCCAGTTTAAACATAGCCATATGCAAATCAATCTTGACCCTGTGCCTCATGGGAACTGTCCAGCCCGAACTGCCAAGCCATGTCTTCACTGGACCGGAACCAAGCATCCTAGGACCGGTTTCTGGCTATCAGCCGTCTTCAGCCAGGATAGCTTGACTCCAGTGGCTTAGAGAGCAAAGGACCCACGTCTGGGCATACCCTTCCCACATGGGGTGAACAGCAAAACACACAAGATGATGGACGGAATGTTGCACAATGACAAACCATTCACCCCCTGTCACAGATCTGGGTTTAATGTATGACATTGTTCTGCATTCTGTCCGTCAACTGTTGTTTTTGCATTTGTCACCCTGAGTGGGACGGGTATGCTCAGACGTGAGTCCCGTGCTCTCCACGCCACTGGAGTCAAGCTTTCCTGGCTGAAGACGGCTGATGGCCAGAAACCGGTCCTAGGATGCTTCATTCCGGTCCAGGGAAGACATGGCATGGCAGTTCGGGCTGGACTGTTCCCTTGAGGAACAGGGTCAAGATTGATTTGCATATAGCCATGTCTGAACTGGGGTGGTGTGGTGAGCAAAAAAACGATGGATTTAGGCCCAGATCCCTGTACTGGGGTGAATGTATGACATTGTTCTGCATTCTGTCCATCAACTGTTGTTTTGCATTTACATAAAAGGGAGGCATCAGATATGAGCCATATTTACAAAGATAAGGCTCATTTCTGCATTCTCCTTGCACTTATGCACTGCTGCAGGAGTGCCTGCTTTACGAACAGGAGTGTTTTTTGCAGTAAGGGACACTGTCCTGCACAAAAACAATTCTAAAAGGGATTTTCCTTTTTGTATGTGTGATGTGTAATGTGTAGTGTCCTCTCCAGTCTGGGTAGTCATCACTCCACCACACTGCATCTGGTGTGTGAGCACTCGATCTCCTCTCTTAGAATGAATGAATGAAACACAACTTATAACGCGCAACTTTGCCCAACGGGCGTCAAGGTGCCTAGCCAAATGTAGTCCAGAGTCAGAGAGCAAGCTACTGATAGGCCTCAGTGAAGAGCCGCGTTTTTAGTGCTTTTTTAAAGAGGGCCATAGAGGGTTGTGCTTTCAATTCGGGAGGGAGGTCATTCCATAGTTTAGGGGTCATAAAAGAGAAGGTCCTTCCACCCCATCTGACGCTGTTTATTCGAGGGATAGATAGGAGATTCTTGGAGGTAGAACGAAGGCTTCTGCTGGGGGTATAAGGGACAAGAAGGGAGCCAATGGCTTCTGAGCCTCCACCTGATAAAGCACTGAAGACCAGGCATAACATTTTAAAAGTGATCCTGAGATCAATCGGGAGACGGTGCAGACTCTTCCTGGCGAAGGTGGCAGAAGAAGTGTAGGGAACGGCCAGGACAAATTTAACAGCTGCATTCTGAACGGACTGAAGGCGTAGAATGAGGCTCTTGTTTATTTCCGCGTACACTGCGTTACAGTAATCCAGCCGTGATGTTACCAGGCCAACCACGGTCTGTTTACGGGCTTGATGGGAGAGATAATGGGCTATTTTCCTTTGAATCTTAATGACTCCCCAACAGGTGGACACAATTCGATTAACCTGAGGCGTCATGGCCAGTGACGTATCAATAATCACGCCCAAATTGCGGGCGGATTTTACAGGCACAGGACATACTCCCAAGGACGGGGGCCACCAGTCACTGGACTATATGTCTTGCTCTTTGCCGAAGATCAGGACCTCGGTTTTCTCTCCGTTCAGCTTCAGTGAATTTAAAATCATCCATTCGGAGACTGCCTGCATGCAGTTCCTGAAGCTGAGAGCGAAGGTACTCACCGGGTGGGAGAGGGACACCATGATCTGCGTGTCATCGGCATATGACTCCACCTCCATCCCGTGCGATCTTACTAACCTGGCAAGTGGGGCCACATAAATGTTGAAAAGGGTCAGGCTCAAGGCCGATTCCTGTGGAACCCCACACTGCACAGGTTTAGCAGGGGAGAGGAACTCTCCTAGCTTGACCCTCTGCTCTCTTTGACTGAGAAAGGAGGACAGAAGTCTCAGTGCTGGGCCCTCCACCCCTATCTCCCTTAGCCGAGCTGTTAAGGTCAAAGGAGATAGGGTGTCAAAAGCTGCAGTCAGGTCGAGTAGGACCAGCAAAATAGTCTGGCCTTGGTCAACCTTGGATCGAATGTTGTTGACCACTACCGTAAGAGCCGACTCGGTACTATGGAACTTTCGAAAACCTTGCTGAGATTGGTCCAAGAACCCAGAGACCTCAAGGAAAGAGGTCGTATTTTTGGTATTCACCATTACTGGTGAGAGATCATAACTGTTGGTTCCATGATGATGTGTGATTATATCTTTCAACTTTAGCATGTCACTATCATGGTCCATGCCAGCGATAATCTGGACTAAGGGAATTGTAGCTGGTGTGTTGGATTTTCCAGTGAAATTGATAATAAGCTTCAGCCATTTTGGATAGAGTACCATGGTTTTGTATAGGTACTCTGGAAAAGTAGTCAGCAGGGTTGTGATCCTTTCCTGTATGATGAACAATGTTATAATTGTACTCCTGTAGTTGTAGGCCCCATTGTTCAATGCGAGAAGACATCTTGGCCTGTGCAGTGCCAAGTATAGTTAGTAAAGCGTGATGATCAGTTAGGAGCGTAAAAGACTTTCCGTTCAGGTATACATTGAAATGTTCACAAGCCCATATCACAGCTAAACTTTCCTTTTCAGGTTGTAAATGAGCACATTCCATTTGGGACAAACTTCTACTTGCATATGCCACAATATACCTTTGAGCATTCGGATATCCACTGTGCTGTGCAAGGATAGTGCCTAGACCGACTAGGCTAGCATCAACAACAAACCTTCGTATGAAGCTTCCGATTGCAATATGCCATTTCAGTAGCATTCTCAATGGCTTGTTTTATTTTCTTAAAAGTTATCTCACATTCATGCGACCAATGAAATGAAACATTCTTTTTCATCAACTCTCTCAATAGATCACTTACAGTGGAAATGTTTTGTATGTATCTGGAACAGTATCTGGCCATACCAAGAACTGAATGAACCATAGAAACAACATGTGGGGGATCATAATTTGACAGCACTTTTACTTTAGCAGGATCAGGCGTCATAACCCCATCAGAAAAGATATGACCAAATAATTGTAACTTTGTCTCGTGGAACCCACATTTATCTGCATTCAAAGTCAAACCTGCATCCGCAAGTTAACGCCATACTTGTGTGACAGCTTTTTGGTGCTCTTTTTGTGTAGCTCCGTAAACCAATATATTGTTGCTACAATTGAATGCATTCATGACAGGCTGTATGACATATTGAATGCTGTCTTGAAAAAGTTCTATGGCCAATGGCACTCCAAAATGTTGTCTTTTGTATCGAAACAAACCAATGTGTGTAGAAAAGGTTGTAAGGTACCTAAAATTTCCCCAAGTTCCAACTGATGATAATCTTTATTCCAGCAAGGCAAGAGAAGATGTTTGCACAATTTAATTGGTTTATCATTTCAGCAATGTGTTGCCCTGGTGGTCGCTCTCGTTCAATTACCTTGATTGCCTAACGCATATCAACGGATATGCGTACAGTTCTTTCACTGTCCTTTTTGGGCACTTCCACTATGGAAGAATCTCATGGTGTGGTACCAGTAGACCACTCAATTATATCATGCTTAAGTAACGATTCAAGTCCTTTTTATCTTCCTTATGTAAATGAAAATCAATTTGTCTATGAGCATCAGAGGCCATATTACACAGAGGGCTCCAGGGGCGCAAAGGGTATTTGCGCCCACTGCACTCACCCACAGGGGGACTTTGGTGTTACAGAAAGGGCAGCATACACTTGTGCGGCCCTTTCTGTAATGCAGATAGTACTCGCGCACATACAGCACTTTCTCAAGAGGGTGCTCCCTCATTTGCATGGGGACGTAACACATGCAGATGAGGGAATCCCTTTGCCTCTTCGCCCATGCAGTACTATGGACACGGTCCCAGAGGCAAAGAAGCTGTCAGAGGGTGCACTGTCAGTGCTCCCCCTTATAGCAGCCCTCAGGAGGGGGAAAGGGTCTCCCATTGCATAATGGTGCAGTCACTCATGGCTTCCGCCTACAAGGGGATTACGTGCCCTTTTTAAAAGTGCAGGCAGGTTACCGACGGTAGAGTGAAACACGGAACGGCTGCTTAAATGCCGCTTTGTTTATCACCTGAATGCCCTGGCCCCAGGGCAGCACAAATTTGTGGCTTCCCTGGGGCAGCAGAATCTATGTAATAGGTAGCATTTTAGCCCAGGGCACCTGTTTTAAGGTGTACCGGATACAAACAGGGAAAGCGCGCCCTTTACATGTTAGGCCCCAGGACAGACATCCCCATTAATATGGAGCTTTACTTTCATAGTCTTAAGTTTTCTTAAACCATGAAACAATTAAGGGTATTGACTTACTATTTCATGGTGAGCATTCATGTTGTAGTTTACGAAATCAGTCCATATCAGCAGCTGTGCTGAAATTGAGGCACTTGATGCTGCAAATAGAAGCACATGGATGGGTGCTTGCACCTTCGTTTTCATGTGTTTCATCATTGTTACAAATGAACCTTTACTTTTTAAGGGGGTTGATGCAGCCATGTATACACTTTGGTTTTCAATGGCGTCAGTCACTATAATGGAGACAATTCATTATATTTCTTCTCGGGCATAATCTTTCTCGAAGCACTACTGTTGATGATAAAAGGTATCAAACAGCCATTTGCTTTTAGTGTATTCTTCGGACGATGTTTAAATGAGTCTGGTATTTTAACATGTCGACTTTTGTTTGACTGACATTTTTCTTCACATCGTGCCAGTCCAACATGCGCATGCTTTTCTAATGCAAATATCGGCAGGGCACAACCATCTTGTTCACTTTTACTTGACACTGACATAGAAGAACATTTTGACTAAGATTTAGATGACAATCGACTTTATTCACTGTCTATTTGTCTTAACCGATGTCATTACTTGGCATGGTGAATGCACATCGAAGATTGCTTCTGGGACATTCTTGCGGCCATTTAGTCTTTGTACCTTGATGCTTTTTCTACCTCAGTAAATGTGCTTTGCAGTATGAAACTCCACTAACCCTGGTTGTGTCTATCACACTTTCGTAAGATTTCAGCTAAACTACAGACATCTTGAGAACGCAATGAAGAAATTAAATGCATAGGTCAATAGATTGCCTTTGTAATTAAGGTCCTGAGAATATTGGTTTGGATCAGGTTACCTTATTTATCTTCTTTTAATTACACTTTGTGATTGTGAGTGTGTACCTGGCTGTGTGAGTACTTTCTTTGTTTGTCCTTCACATCAAATGTTTGTTGGTAGTTCACCAATTTTGATTGGCAGGCAGTTCAGCAAACTTCAGCAAAACTTTAAACATAAGCAGTAATTTTGTATGTACTTTATCTGTTACTCATAGGAAAGTGCCTTCTAATCTTTTAAGCTTTAGACAGAATTGGGTCACTGAATTAAATCAATCTGTATAGCTTTTTTATCTCAACACGTTTTTATTGTTTTTTTACGTACACATAAAACATACACTTAAAACATAAAACATACATTCTTCATGGAAATCTAGTTACAGGGTTTCCAGCCAAGGTTCGCTGGATTTTGTGGCGCCACTTTACATATTTTTCACGCTAGGCTGACCCCTTTATCCGATTGCCCCCTTAGAGGGTAGGGGGTGTTAAAATATATCTTCTCAAGTACTGAAGTCCCCTTAATTTGCTCCTCTGTAAAGTCAATGCAGGCAAATTTGGGGATTTTGTCTGTGTAAATACTACGTTTTTCAAAGTAACCGCTGAAGTTAACATCTTTCAAAACCAAGAACACACCTTTAAATGGTGGGAGCTATGCTCAGAACTCAGGGCTCTAGTAAATAGTAGTCTCCATACTGAAAATATAGAATGATGAATGGGTTAGTGTCAATAACAGTGTTGTTGTCCAAGAAGGGTTCTAGGTGACGTAGATGAGAAAAACAAACGGATTGGTCTCTGATATCACTCACACTATCCAGGTGAATATTTTCCTGTTATTCACATATATCCAATATACAATTTTTATGTTGTGAATAGCCATTCTTTGTAGCTGATCCATTGTACAAATGTGTGGAGAAAGAGGATTCATGGTAAACGTGCACATACAATTTCCTTTCTCGCCCCCTTGCTCCTCCTGCAAAATCTCTTGCTTATTAGGTATAAGAAAAGAAACATATCTGGCACCATACCACACTTCCTTGCCTACCTCTATATCCTCTCCTTTTCACAGATATTACAAAATATCTTTCCCTCTACATTCTGTCTAACTCCATAGTTATAACAGAGCAGGTATAGTGCTGGCAGTGGCTTTGGCAAATTCCCTGCCTCCCCCTGACTCAGTCACGGCTAGGGACACCGACGGACAGAGCGGGGTCTCATATATCCTGAGCCAGGTCCAGGAAGAGGTGAGGTCCACTCCCCGGACACACTGGTACATACACGACCAGTTGCCGAAGAGAGGAGTTGAAACAGCTGAGGGAAAATTATATCCTTTACTGGTTTTCTACTTGTGTGTTTTTTACACATATTATTTTTTTTCACACTTTATTCACTAATTAATGCAGTAGTATTGTTATAGAACAGAGACCCTGACGAAAGCCGAAGGACTCATCCCTGAGTGGCTGAAACATGTTGGTCTCCTCGCAGCTATTTGTTGGGACTGCGACGATGATATTGCACTGTTCTTGTTTTTAGGAAGGAAGGGGCAAACAATTATTAAAGGTTTCTGGGTTGAGCTCCCTATCCTTTTTTAAGATCACCACTTTTTCTTTGTTTACACTGCACTCCCCATCACATCAACATCATGTGGTAGTACCGAGTGATTGTGGGTCGCTACCCCATATCTGGTTATCGGGGTATGCTGGTCTCAATGATCTAGAGACACAATACCCGATTAGGACTACCAAATGATAATATTGATCATTACAAGACTGTTGATGGGAATCCTACACTAGTGGGGACTCACGTTACTGGTTCTTCACATCTTGTGATCTGGTTTGTTGGTTTACTTCATTCACACCCTTGTACTTTAGACAAGGTGTAGATGAGCAGAGGACTACGGTTGAATCCTCCATAAGACCCCTAAGTTTGTAGTTGTTAGTAAATTCCCTGCCAGTCCTGGATGCAATGCCTTTTTGGAGGGGGTCTGCACTATCAGGCAGTAGACAGGTGAGGCTGACTTGTGTGGCCCCACAGCAAATAACCATGGTAGGAAAAGAAAGGAGGATCAGGCAGCAGTTTATCATCAACTATTCTACCACCACCTTCTGGTAATCCAGTTAGGCCGTGGTTCTCACGCCCACAGTGCCACCACTTGCCACAGGTCTCCAGCTAGGATCTGGAGGGGCTGGGAAAAGATCTAAGTCATGCCATGTCCTTGTTGCAGCATAAAGGCAGATACATTTTATTTTTTATTTTCACTGTTTTATGGCGGAGCAGTGAATAGTAAAGTCTCAGACCAGTAGCTCAAGATCATTACTTTCAATGGAAACTGCACAAAACAAATGTGTTAAGATGCAGCCAACTTATTCCAAATTAGTGATCCAGGGAGAAGACACTTACGTAAGGAAAGGCAAATTGGAGCCTTTGAAGCTTGGATCCAGTCTTGACTCTCGATTTTAATCAATAAAAACGAATAGAACAGATAGTGTGTGAAGGTGCTCTCTTAAAAACACAACAATAAAGTATTGTGTGGCATGAAGGTCATTTCTATTTCTTTGTGAATGAAGTTGTGGTGGTGCAGTTGAATTAAGTAGTATATTTGAAACCTTTGTGACTGCTAGCTTTGTGGTTCCAAACAGATTTGTAATAATAAAGCTTTCAACCAGCTGGACCACTTATTTTTATGAACAGGGAATAAGTGCATGCTGACTGCTGCCAGTTCATTTGGGTTTTTTAGGATCGGATAATCACAAGTTGTCCGTTGAACCATAATGTACATTATTTTTTTAACACTTTATTTTTCAGATAAAGAATAAGTCACATTGCATTGCAAATAATCACTTTACAATCAAATCAAATCGTTCCTGACAGTTACATACATAATGATGGTTATTATAGTGGTCTGCACGGCTGTCCAGCCAGTACCCTGGCCAGCCCCAGCTTGACCTCCCAACCTCCTCCCACAATCCCATTCCCAGTGGCTGGGCATCACGATCAGCAGCGCCTCCCATGTGAAGCTAATGGACCGCGTCTCACGCTGATCATGCCATGCTAAAAAGGACTACCGGGGCTCAGAAAGTATCCCCTCAGCCCACTCCCTCAGGTACTATTCCACTGTCTGCCTGTGTGGTAGAGGCTCGCTTAGTGGCCTCAAAATAGGCCCTCAGTGATCCCCAACTATACTTGGGTTGTGATGTCGGTGGCATAAGACTGGCATATATCTCAGTATTGGTGTTGTAGTGTACCAGACTCCCCAGCCAATCTTGTAGCTTAGGAGGGGATTTCCTGCCCCAGCCCAGTGAATGGCAACCTCTCTTTTAGCTAACAGTAGCCCTAATGATGCTAGTTTCCTGACTTTCTTAGGAATTTGAACTGTGTACCCTAAAAAAGCTATTTCAGGGAGGGGAGCCAGTGGAAGGCCGATTATCTTCCCCAGTGTCACATGTACCGCTGACCAATAGGTCTGCAAACAGGGAGAGGACCATTCCATAAGTATGAAATCTGCGTTTGGAGCAGTGCATTTCAAACAGGTGTGTGGCCTTTCGGCGTCTATCCTATGTGCCAAGGCTGGTGTAAAGTAAGCTCGGCGGAGAAATTTCAAGTGCAGCAACTTATGGCGGCTGTTGAGTGAAATGTCCCTGGTGGCCTCACAGCATTTTACTCATTGCTCAACCGTGATGGTGCAACCGTGTCCTCTTCCCAGGCCTGTCTGAGGTTGGAGTCGTCAGCAGGCAGCATCTCAGCGCAGGCTTTGTACATTTTAGAAATGAGGCGTGTGCCGCCAGGGGTTTCTATCACCAGAGTGAGTGGTGAGAAAGAGTCAGGCTCAACAGGGTATGTGGGGAGCGCCGCACGCAGTGCAGATTCAGTGCGGCTCATGAGGAATTGTGTCATGAAGTCACAATTGGTTAACCTGGCGTCCTCATCAATCGAGAAAATATGGCCCCCGGGAAGAGATCGCCCACTTTTACAATATCTAGTGTGGACAGCATATTCTGCACTAGCCTCTCGACCATAATGTACATTTTGATTGTAGGATTTTGACATCTGACTACATCCAACACGTGTTTGAATCACCAGAGCAACATCACACTGCCTCCCTAATCTGGTGGCATCCACTTTTCTTAGATATTCCATGTTACACTACTGAGGCTTGGCTGCACCATAACACAATGATATGCCCCCCTTATGAGCACAATTGTGTGTGATGCTGAGCAAGAAACCCAACTTCTCCAATTTTTTAAAAATTCAATAGAAAAGTCTTAAGGCATAAGTTGTATGAAGCCCATAAAATAATGTATATACTTAAATGCTACCTGACAAACTGGAGAAAATTTCTTAAATGACTATCCAATGACAGAGAGAATGTTTCATCTTTGAATAGAGCAAAAAATAGATATCCCATGTATTCTATTCATATTTATGCATTTGGCAGCTTCCTGGGTCTTTCATATTTCCAACAACTGGATGTCATGTCAGGATTGTAAACTGCTCCTCAAAGCCATCACCAAAGCTGTGCACATGCTGCAAGCACCTGTGCACAAGTCAAACATCACAAATCCACAACGCTCCCTTTGTGGACCTTTTACACCTTTCCCGTTTAAAGACAGTCATTGAGTAACCAAGACCAAGTATGAGGGACAGATGGGCCTTCATCTGTAATAGGAAAATACAACAACCAAAATAACTTTACATTTACCTTACTCCTTTTTTCTGGATCTCTTCCTAGCTGCTGTGAAACATTATACAACAAAATAGAAGGATGGGGAAAGCATCATTGAGTTGCCAAGTGCCTAATCAAATATAATTATGAAGTCTTGATGACCAAATCAAGGATCTCATCAGGGGCTTAGCACTGGGATAATACAGGTCAATGACCCATGAAGCTGTTCTGTCAAGGTCTTCTATAGGCGCATGTCTGGTGAATGTAATTGGCATTATCATAGTGTTGCTAGAGTATGTCTTATTCGTGATTAGGGCTAGGAACAGCCATCATATAGTAATACTGATAGTTGCCTTGAGCACAGCCTTTCCTACCATCACCCTACCATAGATGACAAACAACCTTGCATACAGTTAATTCCATTAAAAAAAGAAAAGAACGTACTATACTGCTAGAAAATGGAAGATTTCTCAGTAGAGAAAGTTTGGTGATGTAGGTGAAAGACCATTTCACCATTTAAGAGAAGTTCAGTTGTGTCCACCACACAGTCTTGTTACATTGCAAAGGGAAAATGTTCTGATTCTTAGCAGGACGCCTGCAAATACATCTGGTAGATGTTAATACAAAAAAAAGATTTCCGAAGAGGTTCCTAGGTACAGGTGGGCTAAAATTCACTGCCTCTGTGTTTTGGGTGCTTTACAAGAACAAAGAGAGACTGTAGACTTAAGTTGTAAAAGTTATTTTTCTCACTGAGCCTGGAAAACACTCAGACCAAATTCTTGAAGGATTAAGGAACTTCTCTGTGGAACTTCCCACTAATGATATTAAATTGAGTTTCTCAGATTTTGAAAAACTATAAAAACTTGCTTACTCAGGCAGACATAACGGCTACCCTATACCAGTGCAGCCATCTTAGCTGTCTCCTGCTTTGATCCATCCGCTTATAAAAGTTCAAGAACAAAATAAGCGAATAAATAAACAATACATATATAAATAAGTGCTTAGATATAAACTAATTTCTATAAGATTTGGTTTCCAATCGTTGCACATTTATATTTTTAACCTTTGAGGTAATGTTCAGGTATTGATATTATTCAATGTGGGTAAGTGGAGTTCGTGCTTAAGTGTATTCCCCATGCAGTATCGGATTGTGCTGCAGCAGGGCCTTCGTACCGTTCCACGTCACATCAACTTCTGGCTATGATTAAGATTAATTCTAGCTATGCTCTTCTTAATAGTTAAGCATTTTCCTTGTGAATTTGTGCTTTCCTGTCCCTCCGTAATGTGACACTCCTTCCAGCGGTTGCTAACCAGTAGGGTGTAGATCTAGGAGAACCGGAGTCAACATTAAGGTAACTTTATCCTACTTGAGCCGTAAATGGATTGTCAAACAGTTCTTTTTGTTCCATTGTTTCATTTCTTCTGTAAGATGCTTGTTGGTTTCCTTTTTTTTCATTTGCCTTCTGGGAAGTCCAGAAAACCAGCATGACCTTGGTGCAGTTTCTGGGGCTAATTTCCTCCCATTGAACCTGTTGATGCACTTTCTTGAGAAACATCCTTGCACAGGTGGCCTCTCATTTTCAAGACTAATTAGTGATTCTCTTCTAAATTTGACTGTTTCTACTATTGTCACTCTGATGTTTATTTTCTTTTAGCACATTTGCCTGATTGACCTTTTTTGTTTGTTTTTTGTCTTTCTGTCGGGCTGCTCCAGGAGCCATGGCTAACCATCTAATAACCAATGCACTGCTTCGTCCTCATGGCACTAACAATCCTTATAACACATTGCTCGGGGAATCGGCGGTCTATAACAACCCTTCTGTCAGCATGTACAATACACAAGGTGTGCTAGACTTCTTCTTTTTTTCAATTTAAGTCCCATTTATTCGCAATAACATAGGCACATTTTTTGTTTTACTTGGCAGAAGGTTCTCTCCTTTGCCTCCCCTGCCATCTCATTTTAGTATTTAGTATTTTTTTTCCCAGCGGTTCTTCCCCTCTTCATCATAATGATTAGTTACCTAAATTTATCAGAGACCTCCCCAACATCCATCTAGATATTTTATGTTGTTGTTAATGCTCATCTTTGTGTGTGTGTGTGTGAGTGTTGTATTTGTTTACTGCTTTGTTGTGGGACTATACTTGTGTTTGTTGAAGTGTTTACAGTTCAAGACTTTAAACAGTATAATCTTGTTCCCGTGCAGTTAAAGGTAAGTGATGGAAACAAGAAGTTTTCACTCAGTTGATTGTTATTTTGGGTGTCCAGCATCATTCTAACTGGTAAGATGTGAAGGTGTGTTTGAAAAGACATATCAGGTTTTACTGCATTGAACGCTACATGTACACATTCACACAGCCGGCCTAAGAGTAAAGTAAAAAAGCAGTTTAAAACTTCTAAAGGGCAATTATCTTAATGTTTTTAAAAATCTGAATAGTAGGGCAGTTACACTGTTACTGAAATATCCATACCAGTTTAAAGTCTTTAAAGTATGACAATTTTAGATGATAAAGAAATATACCATGTTAAAGGTCTAATTGATTTTTAACACAAATAAATATCAAATAACAGAGTGTTTTGGTTACACTTTGTTTGACTTCACTATGACTATGTTGAATGATAACGTACCTTTTTCATTTTTAAAATTAACTCATGAGAAGTATGCCACTGAAAATGCATTGTAGGTTTTGAATGCCTCTGCTTTTTGTGCTTTTTCAGTGGGCTCCGTGACTACTTTTAAAGTTAAAGCTAGAAACTCGTCTATTTTACCTGGTTAGTGTTTGATTTGTGGCTCCCTGCAGCACAGAAGCATAGAAACTCATGCAAAGAGACTGCCGTGCTTCCATTCCGGCACTTTCTGTTCTATTGATATTTTTTGTTTTTAGTATTTTATTTTTGTATAGAGAACAACAGCATTTCTATGGTTTATTCCCATAGTAAACAATAGCGATTCAGAGCATGAACTGCTTGTTTTTTTATATGACGTCATACTGTGAAAGGTAATGAAAATAGTGATTTGTGGTAGTATACCAAGACAGCACATACATTAATGTGAACCATATGTTCCATTACACAATATTAACAGCAACGGCCCATCCATAATTGTAGAGGGGCCATGACCGGTGCCCCTTTTGGACAGAAAGTGTGACTATCAGGCTGAGCAAAGGTCAGCCTGACAGACACTCTTAATTTTCAGTCCAGGCCGCCAGGAGCTAGACATGTCCCTATTGTGCAGCCTTCTGGCTGCCTGCGCTGAACTTTGCAGTGTTGAGGATGTTACAGCTTTTGTGGGTGTGACTGCCTCAGCTCAGCAAGGGTCCTTGAGGCCCTTCTCCTCAAAATGAGACTCATTCCAGGGTGCTTCAGTTTTAAGCCCTGAAGTGCCCAGGGCTGAATGTCTATCAATGCCACCATTTCACAGAGTGGTGTGGGGTCAGCAGTCTCACTAACCTCTCTAGAATCTTTGACGAAGTATGGACTGCTGCCTCCCCTGTCAGCCAATAAGGGAAGACAACAGTCCCAACCCTCCTGGCACCTCAGAGGCTTCCTTCCCAAGGGCTGCAGTAGGTAAGTGTTGCGTTTTTATTGACTGTTCGATGCATGCATGGATATATGAATCTTTGTTTATTTGTAAGGCAGTGTTGTGAAGGGATGTGTGAGTGCGAGTCTGCATGTGAATGCATTAGAGTGAGTGTCCATGTGTGTGTGTGGGCTCCACTCTAAGTTTTCTTACTGGCCACCACTGATAATAAAGAAAGTCGTTAGTGGAGAAATTGAGGGGAAACCAGTGAGGAAAAGGGATAGTATTTATTTAGGTTTGTCAGTGCAGACATCATACAGAGTTGAGGAAGTAAGTTTAGAAATCTGTTTTAAAAACAGCACGGGGCTTCATAGAACTGAGTTTGAGAAGAACGACGATACATTGAAGATGGTTGAGAAGACAGAATTGGGTATAGTGAGATTGTGTACATGAGTGTTTTGGGAAATGCAATAAGTTAGGATTGGCAGAGTAGTCGAAAAGGTTAGTGCTAAAATAGATAATCAAGATAATCAGAAAGTTTGAGGGAATAGATTATGAAGATCCAGGCGAGGAACTGGAAATGCTGTCAGTGAAAAGCCAACCAGCCTCTTGCTCATGGCGGTAGGGGTAGACACCAGTTACCATGAATACTTTTCCCTGCAGGGAATTACAACACGGTTGTTACAATGACTGTGTTGTAACAACGCATACCATTACTCCACAAGTCGGAACAATGACTTGCGGAGGGGGGAGAAGGTGTTGGATTTAAAATCCAACACCTTCCCTACTGTTACACATACTGGAGTTGGAATAGTAAATTACACTAGTCCAACATCTAGTGCCCCCCTCTGCAAGTTGTTGTTATGACTTGTGGGGTAATGGTATGCGTTGTTACAACGGGGTCATTGTAACAAACGCATTGTAATTCCCTGTGGGGAAAAAGCATGCGGAAAAAAGAGGTATATTCGGCGGTAGGTGGTTTGCAACTAACTATAATGAATAACACTTGGCTTACAAAATGAATAACTATTTTGTGTGTGGCTTTCACTGAGTGCCACTAGCTTGAATACCAGGTTCTAAATTATGCTAGTCACTGAAGTGGCCTAGCAACAATCGGAATTAGACATTGTTGCCCACTGTTTCTATGTTATTAAGTAATTAAAAACTGCTTGAGCAGTGCTCTCTCTGAGCAAAGAACACAGCTTAGGGATGGGAGCAGGTAGGAAAGCTCAAAGGGTGGTAGGGGAGGGTGGCAGGCACTAGGTATTATTTTTTTATATTTAGGACAGTAAGGAAAGGTTGTTTTAGATATAGCTCTCCCATTACTCCTCGGCATACTAGTTGGAAGTTAGGATGTTTTTCACCGCATGGATCTAAGTGAGATCATAGACAACTCAAGCTTCTCCCTTGTTGTCTATTGGATATCACTCATAACCCCTTGAATAGCAATATCCCTGTTATTCACTTTTCCAGCTATAATTCTTGTATGTGGAGTAATATTATTCAAATCTAATTAAAACAAACGCATAGTGCACAATATGTACATCCAATCTAAATGTTATTTCCATCAAGCCTATAGCTGTAATGTTCATGTGATATAATTTGCAACCTAAATTGACTAATTATGGTGGTGTTCCTGCTGTTAGATAACAATCTATTACAGAGACAAAGGAAGATATTTTCCTACGGCCCAAAAAACTGGGGGATTGTGGAGTTTAAGACGGTGTGCTACGAATAGACTGTTACATTAGTCCATAACAGGTTGTTCATAATAGTTTTGAGAAAGTTCCTGAGGAATCGGAGGAGGAACTGATATAGAGCTGCTGATATCTAGTTACAGAAGCCCTGGTGGAGATGAAGTGGAGTATGTTCAGGTTTGTGTCTTATAGTGTTCCAAGATTGCTGAGAGAGTAGGAAAGGGCAAAGAAGTCAGATGGACAAAATAATGTTAGAGTCATCCTTTTCTTATTGTGTTAGTAACATGGCAGACTTGAAAGATTGTGCATTGAGAGCCAATGCTGGATGCCATATATAATAGAGAGGGTTTGAGGGGTTTGAGGTCAAACAAGAGTGGCTGGAGGATTGTAAGTCTTAAAGGTGATCGAAGATGATATTCCCTCACCACACTAAGTCCCTCTGAAAACATCATCCGATTTTGAGAGGAGGGATTTGTGTCTATCCATACAAAACTACCAAAGTAGCCTCCGCAGGAAGTCTGCCCAGCTCTAAGGAAACACCCAGGCCTGGAAAAGAGCATTCTTGTGACATTGGATAATCTAGTAACCGAGTCCAGATGCATTTTGAGATTGCAAAACACCTGCACCTAGAGAAAATAAGCACAAAGGCACACGCACACGCACACACACACACACACACACACACACACACACACACACATATATATATATAATATACATATATATTTGATGTTTAATTCAGTTTATGGTGCATACACTCAAAAGTATATCATCTCAAGAAAAAGTGAAGCAAACTAGAACTTCTTTTATTAATGTAGCCTGTTAATGTACCAAAAAGTAATTCCCATGTAAATGTATATTTATATGCAGGCTAATATAGTCTCTTAGTTACCTCTTCATCAACTTAATATTAGTCCATTAGCTTTTAAGGACTTTAAGTGGATAAAGATCAAAAACTTAGTACCACTGTGAACATTTTTATTCCTTGAATATATGCTAACATCTTACTAAGCCACGGGGTATTAATTGAACAGTTCTAGAGTTAAATTGCTCCCTGCATTAGCCAAGAACACCCTACTTATACTTAAGTGCTTTTCCAATTTGCATCAGAGAAATCAAATCTCAGGGAGCTGTCAACAGGAATACTGGGTGTTTGAGCATTTTAGAATGTTATTCATAGGCTCACGCCTTCTCGTAATGCTCGAGCGGATTCCTACACTTATCCCATGTACTCCATGATACACTCCCAATTTTCCCTTATGGTTCCTCAGTTTCAAATCTTCTATACTGCCTGCCACAGCTGTATCTTTTGTTCTATATGATCCTTTCTTTTTGCAACATTACTCCTCCTTGCTAACCTGGAGCATTGGTATTGAAGGCTGTTTCACATTCAGAAAAGAGCATACACCCTTTCCTCCTTCAAAGCGGCAACCATGCACTTTGCATACAGCATGCCATAATAAACCTCTACATACATGCGTTTTTGTTTCCTGAAACTAACTTGGAAACATAATTATTTTGTCGCTACAATCCTGCAAACATCCTAATTCATACTGTAGCTCAAACATATACACTCTTATTTACTGCACTTTATTCCTTCTTCCCTAAGTCTCTGTTCTTGTTTTCTTCTTCATTGTTTATGTTTTATTTTCATCTTCTATTATACCACTACCTTTATGTTGGGGTATCCCACCCCCATACTCCTTATGCCAGTCTCAGTATCGTTCTTCTTGTAGCACTATGTTAAAGGAAGACAAGAACAATACATGTTTTTCCTAAAGGTAGAAGGGAAATGACAATTTTAGTATTGTTGAAGATACTCTTAAAATACAATGAAAGCTGATTGTTTTGAAATAGATGCTAGTAAAGTTCAGCTATTTCAAGAAAAGAAGTAAAAATACTATATTATGTGTTCGATTCACGTTGCAAAATGAAGCCGCATCGTATTGTGATTTTATAGTGTTGTCATCCTGCTAACAGCCTCTCTTTTTATGGGAGATTCAGCGAGAGATGGCTTGAGCAGGTACACTTGTGCCCAGTCTGGCCTACTATCTGATAGAGGGTATTGGGCTTAGCCAATGGTGAGATGCATGACTGGCTCCTGTCATTTAAGAGGCTGAGCACCATGATCCGGGCAGAAACTTGCATGTGTGTCTGATACATTCTATCTGGGTTTAATGTCCTGTAGGTTCCCTCTTTCCAAGGATTTAGCTGCAAATGGCAAAATCGAGTAGCCGTTTATTCTGCAGCCGTCAAGCAAGCAAGATAACTGTACAGAGAGCATGTTAGAAATTATTATAAACAAGAAGTAGCCTATATCGCATATTACAGCATGTTCTTCTGTCAGAATGTGTGCTTGTAATACAATTGTACACCTGGTTATAGGGGCTACCAGTTATTATGTATGTATTAACATGTCCTTAAATACTTTGCTTAACATATTGAAAGAGGTTTAAACCTATAGCACAAGTTAGAAGGACAACTTGTAAGTCTGAGGTCTTCGACTTTTCCCATAGTGAGAGCTACTTTGGATCATGGAAAACTGTCCTGGGCCACTGTTTAATAAAACATAGAGGGAAAGGGTAAGAAAAACAGAAACAGAGGAAAGAGAAACAGAGAGAGAGAATGTGAATACTGAGCGAACAAGAGGAAAAAAGACAGCTGAGAAAGAAATTAGAAAAAGAAAGAAGACGAAACAGGCTAAGAAAGTGAGAATGAAAGAAAGGAGAGAAAGAAATACATATGGAAGAGAACGCATGATGAAGAAAAATTAGAGAATGAAAGGAGAAAAAAGGATGTGAAGGAAAGAGAGGTAGAAACTAGATAACAAATCAACGAAAGATTTGTTGGGAAAGGCATGAAATAGAGTAAGAAATGAGAACAGGTATTTGTAATGCAATAGGACTCGCATTTACGCAAGACCTATTGCATTGCAACACAAGTAAAGGCTCCAGTAGCCATGGAAGGATACCAATGACGACATGGCCATCGTAAGGAGGGACTAACAGCCTACAGTCGATCACGCACGAAGGGGGACATTGTCTAGATCTAGTATATTCCAACTTTAACATTTCTACCGATATACCATGCCCCATCTCATGGACAGACCACTTTCCGGTACTTTTTTCCTGGCACACAAACAAAACCCGTATGGTGCCCACTCCTAAAACTGAGGAACGTCCCAGGAAAATTAATATTCCGGATTTAGCGAAGGTCCTCTCCCATTCTACCCCAATGAAAGCTCATAACCTAGATGAGGCTGTAGACAACTTTTCATCCTGGATAAACTCCTCCATCGAGTCACTACCAAAAAGCAAGGGTAAAAATAACCATAGGATCTCCCCTACTTCCCCCTGGTATACTGATCAACTAAAGATTTTAAAAACAGGATGCAAGGCGCTAGAGCGAGTATGGAGAAAGAACTATTGTCCCACTGCTAAAACTGAACTTCGCGCAGCTCAAAAAAATTACTACGCAGCAATAAAAACCGCTAAAGGGGAATTCTATGCTTCTAGAATTTTTAAAGCCAAAAACAACAGTCGAGAAATCTTCTCCATAGTTAAAAGCTTTACTGCCCCGATAGCAGAGAAGACAGCTATTCCACCCTCCACAGACTGGTGCGAACAACTCTCTACTTTCTTCATCGAAAAAATCCAAAAAATTCAAGACAGTCTGAGTATCCCTGTCCTCCCACTTGCCCTACAATCAGACTTAGCCTTAACTGGCCAACCCCCCTCTCCTTTACGTCCCCTACTATCAAGAGCTAAAGCAGAACTGACCAAATTTACTCATGTAGAAAGTACAGATGTAATGACCATATTAAAAACTCTGAAATCTGGGTCACCTATAGATCCTTGCCCTGCAAGGGTCCTGAATGGAATAGCTGAAATAATCACCCCCATGGTCACCACACTGGTTAATGAATCCCTATCCTCAGGAACTGTGCCCACCAAGTGGAAACAAGCCAAACTTCTCCCTTTAATAAAAAAACCTACCGCAGATCCGTCGATCACCTCTAACTACAGACCCATATCACTCCTACCAGCCCTTGCCAAAGTCTGTGAAAAGGCAGCATTCAGGCAATTAGAGAGATTCGTTGAATCCTCTGAAGCTCTCCATCCTGCCCAATCAGGGTTCCGCACCTCTTTCAGCACGGAAACTGCATTGGTGGAAGTGGCTGAGGCCATTAGGAAATGCCTTGACGGGGGCGGCAGAGCGGCCCTTATTCTTTTGGACCTCTCTGCCGCATTCGACACGGTGCCCCACATCCAGCTCTTGGCGAGACTGGAGGACATAGGCATCTCCGGCACGGTCCTGGATTGGATTAGGTCTTTTCTATCGGACCGTACCCAACAGATTTGGCTTCCCCCTTATCATTCCTCTAACAGAAGGGTGGAAACTGGCGTACCTCAGGGATCGACCCTAAGTCCCCTTTTATTTAATATTTATCTAACTCCTCTTGTTCGGCTAGCAGAGAGCTGGGGTGCCAAGATAATGGCTTACGCCGACGACACCCAGCTTCTCTTCACCTGGCCAAAGGAGAACTTATGTACCTCAGGAGTTCGCCAATGCCTCTCCTCCGTATTCACCTGGCTAGCCAAATCATCCCTCAAATGCAACGAGGATAAAACAGAAATCCTGCTCTACGGCCAATTCCCCAGTGACTTTAAGGAGTCCATCTGGCCCGGTGAATCAACATGCCCCAAGGGAGAGAACGGGATTGCCAAGAATCTTGGAATTTGGTTCGGAGCCGACTTATACTTCCGCGACCAGATTTCTCGCTTGGCAGGAACATGCTTTGGAACTCTGACCACTCTTCGCAAGTTCTTTCCCCTCCTTCCTCAATCGGCGAAAGAAACGGTTGCCAGGGCTCTGGTACTCGCCCGGCTGGACTACTCAAACGCCCTCTATTTAGGGGCTCCTGACTATATGATCAAAAAACTACAGGTTATCCAGAATGCCACGGTGAGACTCATTTTTAACATCCCCAGGAGACTCAGCGTGCGCAAACAGCTGAAGAATCTTCACTGGCTCCCTGTGGCTCAACGAGTGCGCTTTAAAACTTTGGTCATCGTCTACACGGCCCTCAATGGACCATGCCCCTCTTACCTAGCCAAAAGGTTCACACCCTACCTCCCTTCCCGTCAGCTGCGCTCCGCCTCCAAAAAGCAGGTGATCATCCCCAGATTTAGAAGAGTCCGCCTGGGCGGACAATCCCTCATGGTAAAGGGAGCTCAAATGTGGAACGCCCTGCCAGACGCTCTTAGACACGCTCCCAATCTGACCAATTTTAAAAAACTGCTCAAAACTCACCTCTTTCAAACTCATGATTAGCATACCTCCTTCCCACTCTGTCTCAGTTTCATTCCCGCGCCAGGACAGTCTTGACTATCGGAGCGCGCTACAAAACCTCATATAACATATATAACATATAAACCAATCGGAAGGCAGCATTCAGAAAGGACAAAGACAAGTCAATGAAAAATTTGGGTGGGGGAGTGGGCGTGGCTTCTCCCCCATCCTCTACTACCACAAATCCACCCCAGAGCAGCGCTTGCGCACTGGCTCAGGGCTTGACGTTAAAAGAAAAGTATAGAAAGTAATAAAGCAAGCAAAACAGAAAGAAAGGTAGGTGGAGAAAAAACAGGAAGAGGCAGACAAAAAAGCCAAGCCTGAAGAAAGGAAAGCAATAGGGAAGGTCATGAAAGAAGCATGGAGAGTAAGACCCAGAGACATTTTCGAAGGATAGAAAGAAGGCGAGAAAGCACATAGATTTAAGAAAGGAAAACAAATGAAGACAGAAGTAGAGAAAAAATGGAAGTGGAAAAAGAAAGAAAAGGTGCAAAATTAAAGAATTGAAGCAAAAAAGAAAAGAACAAAAGGGAAAGAAAAGAACGAAAGAGAAAAAAGGGAAAGAAGGAAAGAAAGAGAGGAAAATAAGAGTAGCAAAGAAAGAATTAAGACAAGAAGCGTAAAAGTTGATAAAGATACAGCAAAAAAGACATTCAGGGAATAAAAAAAGAAGACAAAAGAAGCAGAAAGAATTTGAGAAAGAATAAAGAGAAGGAAATAAGTATAAGAAGAACGAAGTTCAGAATAAACATTTGAAAGAAAGGAGGACAAAGGCCGATGTAATGAGAATACCAAAAAAAAGGGAAAAAGAAACAAGTAAAGAAGGAAAGAAACATATTTTTCAGAAAGCTGTAGGCTACATCGTCTTGCACCCATCGGCTTGCAAGTTCTTACCGAAATGGGCGCAGTATTTTAGAATGCTACTTAGCTTGTTGGCAGCTGAGTATTCTAAAACCAGATGCCAGGTATTATCATGTGTGAGCTCCCCAGAAGCAGCCTGCAAGCTACTGGTAGCTTATAAGCGACCCATTGGCGAAACCTGAATAAATACTTTTTGGACTATGATGCACTCGTTGCAAAATTGCCAGATTTGTTATGAGATATGCTACTTGTCATTTTGCTCTTCCATATCTGAACAAGCATCCCCAAAACAATGTGAATAAACCATTTCCCATAATGTGCTGGTGATGCTTTAGCTAATGCTTCTCAAATCTTTAAAACTTTCGCTTTTTTACTGCTACAACGTCAAATCCTGCCACTAATTTTGGGCTGAATTTTCGATGCACTATGAAAAAAGCTTAATGGTGCTTGAACACTTTGCCATTATGGTGACTTCTTACCATTGGCTATACATGTAAATATAGATGAACACCCATTATCTCATAATTTTATGAGTATTTATGTACACTTTGCAAATGTATCACTATCAAGAACACACTTGCATATTCACTTCCAGCTAGGTCAAGATTAATGTTTCCAGAATGAGAATAGTGTGTGACCGCCACTATATTTTATAGGGATGTTGGGGAGAAGTTTCCTCCATTGTTATTTTTTCGTCAGTGGAGAAACAAGGAGAACTGTGCAAATTGACTTTTGCCATACATTTACCATTAGTTTTGTAGACATTTGGCATATATAATGTTATGCATTTGAATATTCCTGGTGACCTGTGACATTTCCACACTTACCTTCTTGGGTACGACTGATTTAGTTCCTTTATGTCCCTGTGCCTCAAATCATAAATTTGAGCAGTAAAACATGTTAAAGAACAATTGTATTGGTTGATTTCTAGTACTCTCTCTATTGTATTTAACATACTCTTCTAATTAGTTACAATTTGGTCTGTGTTATCTGTTCTGTTTGTATGATAGAGGCAATATGGCTGAACCGTGCATGCCTCTACAACACTGCACTAACCACGAATATGTCTGAACTACGCATTACTTTACTCACACATGCCTTTACCACAAAATGTTGTGGTAATGGCATGACAGGTAAAGGTATATGTGTGGTAAAGTTCACACCTGAGCCCCCAGAGCCCAAAACAAATCCGACCCGAGCCCTAAAAACGACCCTACCTGAGACCTAAAAATTAACCCGACCCCCACGAGCCATAAAAAATACACTGACCCCCAGCCCTAAAAGCTACCCTACCCCCTCAGCTCTAAAAGCTACCCTGAACCTCCCAACCTGTAAAAGGTACCATGATTCCCCTGAGCCCAACAAACTGCCCCAAGCCCTAAAAACTAACCGACCCCCCAGCACTAAAATCTAACCCAACCCCCACCTGAGACCTAAACATTTTCCCGACCCCAACCCCGAGCCCTACTATCGACCCCAGTCCTTAAAAACGACCTCCCACCTCCCAAAACAGAGCCTCAGCTCCACTTGCTGACTCTCCACGTCCACCCTGATCCTTCCTGTTCCTGGGCCCGCCCATTCCAGCATCTAGACCGTGCATATGCCTTAACCACGCACATGTGTGGTTAAGTCACATGCGTGGTTAAGGAAAGTGTGGTTGCACTTGTGGGGAAACGGCACTCGTGGCTTACCCCGCATTGAAAAGGCTGTTTTCCTATCTGATCTCAATCTGACCCCACACATCCCAGAGACAAAACACTCCTCCTGCTATGAAGGTGTTCTCTTTAAAGAACCCAGCTGCTTCTTAGAGGTGGGTCTGGGACATGTCAAGTACCTAACAATATGAATAGATAATGCAGTAAATCATTCCTTGTACACAAGGTCACTCTACTGTGTAGAGCTTACCTGGGATGAGGTTCTTGGTCTGATGAAGTGTATTCAAAGACATGTTTTGACCAGTTTTCCTTTAAATTATTTTATTTAGTCTACAACTGTTTTTACATTCATAGATTTTCTTAAATAATATGTTATGTTTAACTTTCCTGACCTGTTTGGTCAATTTGGTCTCATTATTAGAAAAGGATAACAGTGAAGATCATGTTAGGCCTGTGTCAAGAGCAGCTAGAGAAAAACATAGGCTTGGAGGGCAAGGCTAAACACCACTTAGTGCCTGTATCGAGCAAGGAAGTAATGAAGCATGTACAGACATAGGATACTATTACTGACAGAGCATGGCCTGTATATAAAAACGGCAGTGAGTGGAAATGTGCATTAGACAGGAGGTTGCTTATCTGCAATTTCATGTTCTTTTTAAGTCAAGGTTGGTGTTGATATTGCATTCATCCAAAGAATGCTCTAAGAAGGAGAGGCGCTTGGATTTCACACTTGAGGGAAAGGAAGTCTTATCAGTCTTTGTGCTCATGCAGTGCCATTCACTGACATCTTTCTCAATTTCGGAATTTCTGTTTTCTTCAGGAAACACAAAACAGATTTTAAGTAAGGTCTGTTATATAGCATGTCAGATCAGCAGCACATAAATTATTTTCCTATCCAGAATTACCATCATCATTTAAGGACAGACACAATTATTGGAGTTTGACTAAATTACACAGATTCAAACCTCAGAAATTGATGATTTTTGGTCAGCGCTGCATTAATATGTTAAATATTAGGCTTCTGTAAGGCAATAAAACTGGACTTCTGCTTAATAAATGACAAAGATAATAGTGGATGGCCTTCAAGTGTTTCAGACACACAGATGCATTCCTATGATATCCAAAAGTCAACCTTAATCTTAAACGGTTTCTGTGGTCTGCCAATAGATATGTTTTCACATTTCATGTTGTAGGAAATTCAAATATTGTTATGCATCCACTCTTCAATATTGTATTTGTAATGGTGTTGATATTGAAGAAAGACAGAATCAGGAAGGCAATTTGTGCTGCTTTTCTGCATGTCTGCTAAATTAAATTAATAAATTAGTGTGAGCATTGAGTTCTGGTCATTCAAATTCTTGAGAAACAGTAGCCAACTTAAGAAATTACTATAACACATTAAAAGAAACTGATATATTTCTAACATTGCTTGGTTTCAATATCATTCTGGCCACTGCATCTTTATCATTCACTTGTAAGAAACCTTCTTAATCACCATTTTGGATATTTAATAGTAGATGGGCTGTCAACTCCAAAAATTGCTATGTTCAAAGTTTTTCTGAAGGAAAACCTTGAGAAAATCAGAAAATTTGCTTCGGTCCCAACATATTTTTAGATTTTGTTTAGGTAGTCTAAATAGACACAATTTAAAGTATTCCAAAAACAGTATGTGTATGCAAATGTTGGTTTCCTATGAAGATGGTGGCACCCAAGACAGATGATGAAAAATAACTGAACAGCAGGCAATCTCCGGAATGCTTGAATTCATGCAGAAAAGTGCGTGAATGTAAAATTATGCAAGAAGGGAGCATCAGCCACTCTGGATACATAAATAGTCTACTTTAATAGATAGTTAGGTGAGACATGACCTGTCGTATGTACTTCTCTAATGCCCAACCCCTTGCTCACTAATTATCTTCATAGTTCTATTTTGCATTCCATATACTTGTCTATAATTTCCATTTGGGCAAATGAAAACAAGAGTAGTAACAAGGTCAAGAAACAGTGTTTAGTTTCCTTGTGTAGAGTGGTGTGCTGTGATCTATTTGTATGTGTGTGTGTGTTTGTGTATGTGTGTATAGATTTTCTACCACTCCATTAGTCAGCCCTGCGTGAAGGGATTGAAATCAGCATGTTTGTATAATTGCTGTGAGTCTCCACACATTTCTATTTCATATGCTGTATGGTAATAAATTCAGATTGAAAAGAAGTTTACTTCAACTCATTTTCTATACATATTTAATTTCTAGCAATAAGCATTTCTTTTTTTCAGTCACTGTTCTAACAATATAAATACCGAGTATGTTGAGTATAATGAAATGTCATGATAGCTTTTTGCATTCTGAGGAATTTTGCCTTGCAAAATACTGTGCCCTACTAATCTAATATTGTTTTAACATCAAAAGCCCTTTAGTGAAATATATCCTATGGTTGGGTACATTGATATGTCAATAGGTAGAAGGACTAATATAGTCTATAGCTTTTGCAGGTAGATTCATAGGTTTAGTTCACCTTGGTAGATGGCGCAATACAGATATGTGGCCACAAAGATGAATAGAGAAGTAGGTCAACATACAACAGTCAAAGTGTTTTTTGTATGTATGCATGCATGTTTGCGCATTTCTCTTTTTGTGTGTGTCTGTAAATTATTTAAGTTTCACATAAAAGTCCATTGTCTTAAGCAAATTACATATCTAAACATCTCAACTGTCAGGGAAGTTAAGCTACTTAATCATGACCTGAAGTTAGGATAGCTGATCAGGTCAAATATATTTCATTAGATCTGGAATTTAACGTGACACATTAAGGTAACTTCAACTACTATTTAAAAAAAAAAACACATTTATAATACATTTGTATTTATAGTGCATCTTTTGAAGGCTGCCCCTTCTCCCATTTTACCTGGTAATTGAGACTATTTTTTTCAGAATTAAATATTATACATTGAAGGTAGCGAAAGACGATACTACAATGCATCCAATTCCTTCTATAGCCTAGCAGATGGTCTGCTACAACAAGGAGCCCAATTAAATCTCACAATAGCAACTCATGCTGCAAAGCATCCTTGTGTCATATTAATTAGAGAGCATCATTCGTTTTATTTAAAAAAATGGTTTGTTAGATAATTGTAGGTTTGTGAGGCAACTTGGCTTTTCATTGTAGTAGCTTTGCATGTATAATGGCCAGCCAGTGGTTGAGTGAATTTGTTTGCACCACCAACACATTATCTACTAATGGGGACTCGTGGGGAACTAATTGATGTAGCATAGAAAACAGAACTGTGGTAAATCTCTTTGGACAAAAGCAACTACCAGGGTACAGCAGAATAGCTACTCTATTACTTTTTCACTAAGTCTGAAAGGAAAAATCTGAGACTCCACTTCATAGCCCCTCCGCATCAGAACAAATCTAATTACACAATCTGGAAACATGTAAATTCCCTCTACTACATGTTTCTGGTGTCTTCAATAGTGGAGCAAAGAGTTCACTGTGTGACCTCTTGTAATTTGCAAGCTAGTGATCAATTTTACAGTTTTGCTATTTCATGAGGAAATAGGCAGAGAAAAGGATAGGTCCATGCTCAGTTGTGTGGCATCTTTAGGCCGCAGGCTATCAACCTAAGTGCGAAAATTAGGAAGCCTTTTCTCCTCTCCTGAGTGAACCTTTGTAAATATAGTTATAATAGAGCCTATGCTGTACAGCTTATTACATACTGTATTATATAGGCAGACTCAAGCTCCCATGACATAAAAAACATTTTTGCCAATTATGTATTTTTATATAATGTGTTATTTTTAGTAACATTCGTTGTAGCACAAATAATTCTAATTATAAATATGTATAAATTAAGTTTAACGTCTTGTGAAATAAAGGACCAGATTTACTAAGCATTTGCCACACCAGTTGACGCCTTGCGTCACTTTTCATCTACTTACCCTTCACCTACTTACCCTGCTTCGGGGAGGCGTTACCTGGTTGGAGTATGGACCTTCCCATGCATCCTCCCATGTATTTTAATGCAAACACAGATTTACGTAAGTCAGTAAACATAGGTTTGTGCCAAAATGGTGCACCTACCTGACCTTGGTGTTATGAGGTGTGCCATGACTATGGTACATTTCTTCTCTCTCTGTGTCTTCATGCCAAATATAGACTAAAAATAGAGTTACAATTACATAGCCTCTGTCTGACGACCTCTTTATCGCTTGAACTCTTGTACTAATCTTCACCCATTTAGAATGTATGGATTTATTTTCTGAAAGTTAGAAGGTCTGTGTAGCCTGAACAATACATACCAAGACATTTTCTTCGTTAACTTCAACTAAGACGATCACTTAAGTGTTAATTGTAATCTACTTTTAGTTTGACGAATGTCCACATGTAGAATAGGTCAGAACTAAAGTTTATGGTCCCTTTAAATATTAAATATTATTTTGAATAAAGAAGAAAGACTCGTCATTGAAAATCTTAACAAATGCAGTTTACAAAAAAATGCAACATGTGTTTTGCTTGTGTCTTTGGATTTATGAATGGAGTTGTGTTCATGCCATGTAATTTCATGTATTTTGTGCAGAGGGAATGGTTTTTGTTAATCTTTTTCCTACATATCATCAATTTGCTTTATTCTCACGTTTCTTCTACTGTCGCTGTAAGCTTACATGTTGTTTTTTCTTTCCTTTTCTTCATGCTGTCGTTTAGAGCCCTACAGAGAGACAAGTATGGGAGTAAAGCTAAACATTGCATATCAAATGTAATTTTTTTAGTTCACCTAATGCATTACCATTTAAGGACATAGTATTAAAAACAGTTCATCTCACAATATATCAACCAAAGAATACTGATTATAAAATATACAACTATTGAGAAACATTGGCTACAGGAGGAAAATTATCCATACAAATTAGAAATACAAACCTTTGTGTCTTGCTTCATTCTTTCTTTGTTGCAAAACAGCAAATGTATTTATTATCTTTTGTCTGTGAGTTAAATTGTTTTTAAATTGAAAAAAATCTTTATTTGCTAAGTACGTCATTATCTTTTTACCCATTTCAATTCACTGTTTTCTTTGTCATTGCCTGTTTCTGTGTCATAAGCTGTTCACACAGTTTGTTTTCATGTAGAAAAACATCTTCAGGAATCTGCTGCTCTGTGAGAAATTCAACAAAGAGGATCTTCATGCATAATCCATCCAACCATCAGACTGATCAACGTCATCTCACATTAATATGATAATATTTCAGACCTTTTTGCTTTCTTTGTCTTTGAAACGTGTGTTGCTTACAACTGCCTTTCTGCCATGTAGAGTTTAGTATGTGCAGTTGACTGATTAGTTTCCAATAGGGAACAAGAGCAATGGTCACTTTAATGAAATATACTTTATTGTTGTGAAGTTCGACTTTATCACTCTCTGGTGTCACAAAGTTCATTCACTCTACTGAAGGTTTCTCACCTAGTGTAATGTTTTTTTATATTCTTTCTCTTAAAAGAAACACTTTCACAAATGGTGGTATCCTATTTGATAAGTAGCCAAACCCCCGATAAACAGACAACTATTGGACACATCGACTGCTTCATTGACCTATTATGATGCATTAATATACTGTGTCAGACCATCAACACACAAGCCATCAAAATGTGTTCATTGATAACCACCATGTTAGAATTCTTTTAGTTTTAGGGTTTAGTTAAAATTTAAAAAATCTAACTCTGGAATTTGCTTGGGTAACCAGGGTTATCATACTTTCACGCAACACCTTGAAGCATTGTATTAAGGGAAAGGACAGGAATGTGCAGTATTTAAGATTATATAGTGCATTCCTGTCCTTTCTTGCACTGACACACAATGTGCTGCCTTGCCCCAACACTAGCCTCCTTGCACCAGGGTGTTTATGTGAAGGAAGGGGCACCTTCCTGGTCAAAAACATTCAACAGAGGCATTTTCCTCATACTTTGTGTGCTGCAGAAAGCAGCTCACTTAGAAAGAGACAAAAACAAGGAGAAATAAAGATATTTTTCCTTGTTATGCCTTCCCTGGGGATGCATAGAATTTTGACGCATTCCCAGGTCTACCACTCATGGTAAATCTGGCAATGCACCACAATCCATTGGTGGATACATGGGAACACCCATGCTCCACCCTCAGAACGCCTCCCTGGGGCAGAGTAACGCAAGGCAGAGATTTGCAATGCCTTATGTTACCCTAGATTTATCAAGCCATGCAGAGCCAAGCAAGGGGTCTTGCATGGCTTGATAAATTTCACTTAGGTTTTGCGTCGCCCTTGCCTGGATCAAGGGCGAAGAAAAACCTTAATAAATCTGGCCCAGTTAACTTAAATCTTCTAAATTTGTGCTTGAACTGGAAAAAAGATCAACAACCTTAACCACATAGTGGACAGAACTGTATCATTTAAATATCATAAACAGATTTTCAGAATGTTTAGTTGGCATGAGATCGAATTATTATACAGTTCATCTGGTCGCTACAGGCAATGATTTACCCACAAAAACACACAAAAACAGCAACAGTTAACTAATGAAATTAGTGCATGTTTCTCTTAAAGAGATAACTTTTGAAGTTAGTAGCTAAATCCCTAAGCACAGGATTTTTGCCAGAGTATCATGTAAGTAACTGCACACATGACATATTCAAAATACAGGATTTTTAGGTAAATCCAATTTAACAGCCCTTTAATGAGTGAGGAGGGGACACAAAGTCTTCAGTGAACCATGTTGGGGCGCTTTAACGTTAACTATTAAACCATTTATCATACCAAACAAATTGACATTTTCTACAATCGTGCTTGGCCACAATCTATTCTAATAGCGTTAACTGCCAGGTATGCAAATTGGAATTTCAATTTATTTGCCCGACAATATTCTCACAAGGGTTTATCTGAGTACAGTTGTCACATGGACTAATAACAAACGTGCATCTAGGAATAGGAATTAATCATCTTGTTGTAATCAGAGCCTCAGTGAAATAAAAGGGCCTTGCTTATTTAAGAAGAGTTTTTTAAATGTAGGAATATTGCACCACTTTATTTTTTCTATATATAAATAATTTGATAATGCGTACCAATCACCCTAACTGGAGCATCTCGGTGAGCAGTCAACCCAAAGAAGTTGAACGCAAAGTCTAAAACAATTCTGTTTTTATTACTTGCCTAAATGTGCTGTGATCAAAGCAAGTTCAAACAGAAAGTGGCAGTTTATTCCAGAGGGTAGGGGGCAAGACAGGCAGGTTATTCCACCACATCTAGAACGTCGAATATGTGGGACCAACAGTAACTCCTTATCACTGGAGTGCAAATTCCTAGTGAAATGATGGCGCATAAGTCTCTGACAAAGGCACTTAGAACCTTTCCCCTGCAGAGATTTGTAAGCTAAGCAGCATATTTTAGATACTACTCTTTTCTTTACTGGTAGCCAGAATAAAGATTTTAAAAGAGTGCAGGGCGTTCTGGGGTGCTGGTTACAAATTAACTGTGCAGCAATGTTTTGCAGTACCTGTAAGTGAGACAGTAGTGAGTCATGGGTGGAAGTCAATAATGCATTTCCGATATCTAGCTGGTTCACAGCAAAAGCCTGTACCAGGGTCTTTCCTGTGGTCAGTGGGAGGACCGACAGGGCTTTCTTCCATAAATGTAACATGTAGAAATGGAAACCTGTTGTGGATAGAACTTATTCTTTCATATTAAGTTCCTGATCTCCTTAACTCCAAGGTTTTTTACTACTATACTTGGGATGACACCATCCATTTTCTGAAAAAAGGGGAGGGAATATTAGAACTGACAAAAACATTTTCTGCAATAATGTATTCAGAGTATTAAATGTATCATCCAAAGCATTCAGTCAGATGTCAAAATCTACTAGAACATATAAGTTCATAGCTCTCTCAAGAGAGCGGAGGATAAAGTAATGTAGTCAGGTGCAATAAAAAGATCTGTTTTTCTTTCTAAAAATAACCCTTAGAAATTCTCAAAAAACCAAAGGTAAATGTCAGAGACAACATTAACGTTTTGACCAAAACAAAGCCGCATAATTTTAATTCACCAGTCATATATAGCAGAGCTAGCTGTATCGTGTGCCCCCGCCATGCACTGCTTATGACCTCACATATGACATCGCTCATACATAACTTATGACATCCCTGTGACATCTCAAATAACCTAACCATCCAGATATACAAATAATTTTGAACATTAATTGCAGGAGTGAGATATAGGAGCCAGGGTGTCTTGTTTGCGGTCAATTATTTAAAATGTTCTCTGTGCCTACTGTTAGCTTGTCTTTCTGAGTTATGAGCTCATAATCAACAAAAAGGTCTCCCCCCTCCAAACCAGTGTGCAGTGCTAAAATGAATGCAAAAATTTCAATAAAAAGAAGAAATGCCGGCCCTGCAGTTTTTTGATGGCTATTTGATTCAAGCAACAAACCAAATCTTTGTTTTGATTTGTATGGTCTGATTTATTTAACCATTTACTTTTTTTTTTTTTTTTTGAAAACCTTTATTCGAGAAAACAAGGAGATACATGCGCAGGCCCACAACCAACATGGCCGGCCGCAAAACAGTAAGCCAAAAAACCAGGAGAGAGGCATATCAATCGGCAAACAGGATATGTGAAAGTACACCACACAAGGGCGCGGGCATCGTAACAAAGGATAAGAGGTTTTCATTTTTAAATGTTCAAAGGAGAGTAGGGGCTGTGCCAATGCTACACAAGAGACACCAGTGAGGACATCGTCCGTGTTAGTAAAATGCAGGCCACGTTGAGGCTCAAGAGCTACAGTAGCCACGTCTATTTTTCTGTACCATACACAACACCCCTTACCTCACACATATCGGTCACGGTAACATCTGACCGGCCGTTTTGTCTCCTGGGTGAGGAGAATCCAAATGATGAGAAAAAGGGCGGTACAGTGTGGCTTCTGATGGAAACTATTTCTCCATATGCTCTTGAGCCTCAACGTGGCCTGCATTTTACTAGCACGGACGATGTCCTCACTGGTGTCTCTTGTGTAGCATTGGCATTGTGATCCACTCTGTTTTGACTCTCTTTTTGTGACCCCCAGGTGTATTTTGTTGTGATAATACTGTATTTTGGGGCATGCACCTGGCAGGTCGGTAAACTCGCCCTCAGACCCTACTCTCATTGTTTGTTGTGTGCGAGTAGGGGCTGTCACAACAAGGAAATAGCACCACACACCAAATTCCAAAAGACACGGGGGACAAACCCCAATGGCGAACTGAGGCAGGCAAAGACTATAGCAACTAAATAAGCAAGACAACCAAATCAATAATATCGAGGAACAGGTCATGATAGACTCAACAACTTGTCCAGGTACCATCCCAGAAGTCCCACCCCAGAAAAGAAAAAGACAGGGGCATAAGAAGACGCCCGAGATAAGAAGGTGCAAAGCCAAGGGACAGCCAACCCTACAAGAGGAAAGAACCCTCCCAAAGTTAGAAAAGAGCGAAAGGGACCATAGAACAAAACAAACTAAAATAACAAACCCCCCCCACACCCGCCACCCTGCACCCCTGTGATGGCTACGGCCTAGCCCATAAACAGCGTGCCTGTCGCCCCGGAACTGCCCCAAAGAAGGGAAAAATATAACAAGTACAAGAAATGGAGGAGGAGAGGATGAAACAAGGAAGGAGATAAGGATCAACAGATAAAGAAGACAACAACAGACATGTACCCGGCCGCCCGCTCCCGGCCCCACACCCGACAGGATACCAACGGTCGATGCAATCAATGTCCCGCTCACTTAGCACAATCCCAGCAGTGGAAAGAATAGCGACCCAAAAAAGTCATTTTAACCTTGCCCCCTGCGATCATATAAGTCGATGGAGTCCAACCGTCCGGCCAGTGCCGCGGATGAAAGGGGCACATGAAACGGCCAACACAGGATAGGAGGTCGCCCACGAAAGTCCACGCAAAGCACAGTCACAGGTCCAAGAGTGAAACAGACATAAACAGAGCAGTGTGGTTGCATGTCGGAAGCAGCAGGCAGGAGCGACAACAGCAGTCTCCGGAAAGGATGAAAAGTCACGCCACCAGCACATAAAGGAGATGACGAACATGGCGCCCAGAGATGATACACCAGCCAGGTTATGAAACCACGAATTCCAGATAACCCCCCGACCGTCGTGGTCGACATTGCAGCCAAATCAGAACCATCCGCCAACCGCACTATAGGCACCTCGGTATGGAAGGCAACAGGAGCCGGCTCAGGGTGTGGCGCAGTGTACAGCACTGGGGGGCAAGCACAGCCCGTAGTAGAAATAGCATCGAGCTGGCGCCCCAGATCTCGGGCATGAGCACGAAGAGCAATTCCCACAGCCTCCAGAGCACGCAGGACAGCACGGGTCCCAAGCGGTTTGCCAGAAAGGGAGGGCACCTCAGTGTCTTCCACACCAGGCTCACAGAAGAATGGCCGCCCGGGAAGCCAATCGCCATCTTCACTCACAGCCCACTGACCCCTATGCCGACCCTCCACTTGTGACCCTCGGGTCAGAGACAGGGGGGAGACTGTGGACATCGCAGTGCAGGCTCCTACGTTTTCAGCCAACATCCGGACCCCAATTGAGTGCCAAGGATACACCGTCAGTCGCCGAGGTGCAGTGTAGAAAATGGCGTCTGTCACTGGCCGAGAGAACAAAGAAACCGCGCCGACCACTTCCAAGCCGGGCGATAGTGCAGGGTGGTTCCAGCAGATACAATGTATCCGGGCGCTCAAAATGTCAGAGCGGGATGCGGTGCTGTAGCGACAAACACAACTCAGACAGCCTCTCACCAGTTGAGCGGCTCCTCCTCCTTCGTGATGACCGCCGCTGCCGTGGTCGCATCCGGCCAGCTCCGCAAACAAAGCCCCGGTCTCACTGCCACGCAGGGCCGGGAGAGGAGCAAAGGCGATTCACAGCCAATACATCACAGAAATCGCCGGGAGACACACCGGCGCAATCAGGATAGGTTCCGCATGTCAGTCGCTGGGTAGAGGAGCAGGATCAGGGACAGGATGATAGTGAAAAGCGCTAGGATCGGCGGAGCCGAGAAACTAGGCGGCCATCTCGATCACAGGCTAGGCTCCTCAACCACCATTTACTTTTTTATATAAATCTCATCAACTTAAGTTGATGAGATTTATTATGAATCAAATAGCCATCAAAAAACTGCAGGGCCGGCATTTCTTCTTTTCATTGAAATTATGTTATGGTCCAGCTGACCCTGTGTCCCGGGACCTAACTCCTTGTTTTTCGCAAAATGAATGCAAAAGCATATGTTACCATATTTGTCCTTCCCCTGTAAATGACATTGATATGTTGAAAGCAACATTCTTAGAAATGTTTCCACTATCTGCTACAGAACAGTTGCAGAAAACACAAACCTATTGCCTGAATTAGACTGCACAAACATTTTCGTAAGCCCATGTTATAGCGACACAACCAAAAATGCACACCTACAACTTTCTACTTAGCTTTATTCAATGAGTAATAAGTAGCAAACTCTGGCTGAACAGGTGGTAAGATGTATTGAAATGGCTGTTCAAGGGTCATAATTTGTAACAAAGCACTCATCTAAATAGCTGATCGAATTGACTTTTGTAGCTTTAATACCACACACGTTTATACTGACCAGGAAGTTACTATTTCATTCTTGCGGTCCACCATTCTCAAAGTCAGATTTCCACAGGACCTAGGGAATTGTCTTTGTTTTAGCTATCTGGCAGCATTCTTTCGAGATTTATGATATGTTTGTTGCTCACTCTAAATTTATTAGATATTATGCCTAGTAGAACCTTATAGCCTGTGATTAGTGTCTTTCACATTCTACTGGAGTAAACAGTGTTGAGGGCCTTCTCAGAAACAGGCTCTAATTTTAGAGATGTGACAGTCAAGTAGGCTGTGCATAAAAGTTCCATGAACAATACTGCTTGGTTCAAGTTAAATAACAGATTCCTATCGTGGAAAGATAACTGTTTGTTTATTAAGCCCTCTTTCATTGCCAAAACTCAATCTTTGGCTGTTCTGCTTTACATATGCAAATTTGAGGTGGTCAGGTGGAAAAGATACTGAATACTGCATATCTGTTGGCTTACCAAATATTTGAAATGCAGCAATTCAGGTTACAGTTTTTTTAGCTTAGAAAAAAGAGGTTGCCAAAAGTTAACAATTAAAGAGGGCATTTAGGAATAAGGGAATCAATTTTTCTACTGTCGTTTACCTGATCTCTTCAATGCATTCGATCTATCATCTTAGCTTCAGGGGTGGTAATGTTGTCACTAAAGCAGTAAGATTAAGGTGCAGCAGGAGCCTCCATCATTAGACAGAGAATCTTGGCTAAGCTTAATAAGCAACTTAAATTTAAAATTGCTTGATTCACTATTGCACTGTAATTTTCTTCATCAGGATTACTGAAAGAATACCTTGCAAGATATTGTACTCCCGTTTTTTTATGAAAGTTAGTAATGTAAATCCCACCAGTCTTTAACTCTACCTTGCTACCGTATTAGCGAAACTTTAACATTGACATTTTGAAGAAATGTAATTCCTTTCAAAATTTGGGTTCATTATCATTGTATGTTTTCTTTCCTTTCTGCAAAACAAAATATGTTAGGAATTAACAAGAAGTTTACAGGTTATATGAATATTTAGATATAATCATAGAATGAAATTGTGTAAATCAGCTTGCAAGAGTCAAGTTCCTTAGAAAACATTATACCATGACTTTAAAAAAAGCAGTTCCCAAAAAAGCAAGCAATATCGACCTTCATCATAACAAAATACCCAATAGCAAAAGCATCCTCAGTGGTATCCTCTGACGGCCTGATTCACAAAAAGTTGTTTCTGTCAAAATGTGTTCTGCATCTCTTACTACTTTGTTTGCGATAAATTGCTAACATTTCAGATTCTCAAAAAATCACTGAATAGTAAAGAAATCTATGATAGTCATATTTCCTTGAGTGGTCAAAGGAATATGTACGCATGTTTAATTGTAAGTAGGTGTCAAATTCTGCATGCATACATTGAATGCAGATGTACACATGCAGCATTTTTGTTCCTCCCAGAAAAGAATATTGTCCCCATGAAGAAACCTATTCCTCTATACTATCATCCCTTTCCATTCCTACCCTGGAAAGACACTTGATGCTGTCCATGATGACATGAGTAAATTTATATTCACTTAATTTGTGGGAAGCGCTCCTGAAATTGTTGCTGAATACTAACAAATGCACACATTTGTGGGTAATCATCAACTCTTACCCACCCAAAAACCCTCAGCAAACCCTCCCATAATGCTTGGTGTTGTTAGCAAATCTCATTTGTGAGGGTAAAAATCAATTTTTTCTTATTATGTGAATCAAGAATTAGACTTTACTTTCACAAAGATAATTTTGCAAAAACTCTTCAAGCACCTTTAAGAATTGGTTCTTAAGCCACGCAGAACCTGCTAGTTTTTGGAATCTTGTACTGCCCTCTGTGTAGCCATTATGAATTTAACTAAAGAACCTGACTCAGTGCTAAGCATACTGGAAGTGGTATATGGTGGTGGTAGATCTGTTGCAAACAGTCTTTGCTGTCGGAAAGCTCTTCAACATGTTTAAATGGCTAACACATGCTATTCTTAAGACATATTGGCAAATAACATTTAAAAGGTGTGCGCCAGGACCATTGGAAATTATCTATCTTGCCAAAAGAAGTGCCTTACTCATTTGTGGCCAATGTGAAATTATTGAACTCTAAATTATGCAAGGTCTGCTAAACAGACCATGAATGGTAAAGCTGTGTAAACATTGACACAAGTCTATAAATGGTGAAGTTGTGTAAAACTGTGTCAATTTTACATACTTTAGTAGGATTGCCCAGAGCACTTAGACCTTCTGAAAACACAACTGCTTCATGCTATGCCTTTATATCTGTCTAATTTGCAAGAGCTTTCCAAAAAGAATTATCTGTTTGTTAAATGATGTAAGTGTTAGCGCTGGTGATTAGGTTTAGATGTGTTATTCTCAGATGCTATCAAGTGTGCTTACTAGATCCTGGGTAATTGAAACCGGGCACCTTTATTATCAATCTTACAGCGGGCAAATTTAGTTGCAAACATTTTTTTTTACACCTTTGTTGAAAAACATGTTATTTTTTCATGTGCCATGCCTGTTTCAGTGAAAGTTAACATGTTGTGTTAGTCTTTCTGTAGTGTGTTCCTCTAGTTAACACTGTGTTCTCTTGATGTCTTTCAGAGGGGCTTCTGAACAATGCCAGGGATACAAGTGTCATGGATACTCTACCACTGAATGGTAACCACGGCAACAGTTACAGCATTGCTGGCGGAGAATACTTGAGTGACTGCGTGCAGATCATTGACCGTGGGTACAACCACGCTGAGACCGCCCTAGAGAAAAAGATTCTGAAGGAGCTTACGTCCAACTACATCCCTTCCTACCTGAACAACCATGAGCGTTCCAGTGAGCAGAACAGGAACCTAATGAACAAACTGGTGAACAACATCGGCAGTGGGAGTGAGGATGATGCTATTGTTCTTGATGATGCCGCCTCCTTCAACCACGATGAAAGCCTGGGCCTGGAACTAATCCACGAGGAGTCTGATGCCCCCTTGCTGCCACCACGCGTCTACTCCAACGACAACCACCAACCTCACCACTACACCAGGAGGCGCATTGCACAGGAGAACAGTGAAAGTTTTTTCCCCTTGTTAACAAACGAGCACACTGAAGACCTTCAGTCACCAAACAGGGATTCTCTGTACACCAGCATGCCAACACTGGCTGGCATGCCTGGCGCGGAAAGCATTACCACCAGCACCCAAACAGAAGCCACTCCTGCCAAAAGTGGGGATGCTGCTGATGATGTCTACTACAAAAGTATGCCAAATCTGGGCACGAGGAACCACGTCCATCAGCTGCACACCTACTACCAACTAGGCCGAGGCAGTAGCGATGGCTTTATTGTGACACCAAACAAAGATGGAACTCCCCCAGACGAAAATTCCAAAGGACCCGCTCACTTGGTCACTAGCCTATAGAAGATAAGGCAAAAAAAAGGAAGAAATAATAATTATACAAAAAGACGCTAACACCTGGTTTACTTTTCTGATTTAATATAAGCAGTGGTAATCTCGTGTATACTCATGCTGTGCTAAGAACTGACAGACTTTTTTTTATTGGGATTTTTAGGCCAGCCCAGTGGAGAAGATTACCTGTGAATTATCCCTGCGCTTTTATCCCCTCGTCCCTCAGAGAGACTTCATTATGTTAATGAAACGGATATGAAACGGCACTCTTCGTGGCCTTCTTTAATTATGCTGTGTTTGTCGAAACATCCTCAATGCTCTCTTACTGCTCCACAAGGACCTGATTTCGAGGCCGAGGCTGTTTAATAAAAATAAAAAAAGGCCTGGTACCGAGGACATGCAAGGACGAAGGTGCCGCGTGAGAGCAAAAAACTGTCTGGTGCATTGCGTCATGGCTTTTGGTCTACTCGCACCTTGAGCCACCACAGCATGGTGCGCTGTGGAAAACGAGGAAAGAGGAAAAAGACAGTCAAACAGACCTAGTAAAAATGGAAGCCAATTCTAGAGTTACATGCTAAGTGCATATTTTATGTTTTACTGTATTAACGGATTATAAATCAGTCAAACACACTAATGGCAGAAACAACTGAACAATTTATATGTCATGTACAGATACTAGCATTGCACATATAGTATGCTTTCTGTTCCTCCAGAACTTGCGTCCCTGTTTATGTAGTGGAAAAAAATGAACTTTTTTTCTGTTGTGCTGGTCTTGCAAGTTTTGTCTACCAGTAGGAGCCAGTTTTTTCATAAGGCCTTCTTTCGCCATTTTTTTTCCTTGAAGGTTCACTGGGCAAAAATATCACTTTATAATGAATCATTTTCTAAGTAACGTGGACACGAGTTGTTTTGAAAAGAAACAAGAAAAAATGAATTTGGGCTTCATCCCCCACATACTGCCCTACCAACTGCCCCCTTCCCCCCAACAACCACGCTGTATAGCTTTCTCCCAGACGGCGTATTGCCAACAGTACTCTTGTAGAAGAGTGCAGAAAAAAACTTTCTGTTTACGGTGCACAACGGATATATTAAGAACTGTATTTGGCAGGCAATTCTCCCTCACCAGGCAGTAGGTTCGGTTATAGAAGCCAACAGGACTCGATAGAAACTAGCGGGGCTTCTGCATGAGACTGTAGAAGTTAAAGGTGTTCATGGCTGGTCAACGCACTAGGCACTTGTACTGCAGTGGTAACAAAATTTGACTTACGTATAGCAAGAATTAAAACAAATATTTTGGAAGTGAAAACAAAAATCCTCTGTTCGTTATTTTCCTAACAGGAAACTCATTTATTTGGCAGATTTGTCTTTTTTTTTAGCGATGTTGACTTACCAGGAGGTACATTTGCAGCACAGAAGATATTTTTTTTCATTTTCTTTAAATTAATTTATGATTCCTTTTTTTGTACGGTCTCAAAGTTGAATGACCTCATTACTAATATTTGTTGTATAAGTGAAACTTGTTTGCCAACCAATAAACAAATGAATACGACCTAGAACATATGTACTCTATGTATATATGTATGTTTTATTGTATGCCATGGTTGCTCACTCCATCTTTAACTTACAGTTGTGTTTGTCCTTGACCGAGTGTCTTGTCCAAGGTAAGGACTCTCGTTATGCTACAGACTGAATGGGTATTGTATCACACAGTACCGTAGCCAAAAATATCCACTGTCAAGGAAGTACGGGAAACGTATTTAAAGTAATTATGTTATTTTTTAGGTCTGAAAAATTATTTATGAATTCCACGGAAATCATGCATACCCACTTCTAGTTGTGCGTGTATTTCTGAAATGTCTGTATTTGGATTTCCCCTTCCACTAGTAGGGTGTCACTTCTTCAAAACAGAAGTCACTAACAAAGACCTGTTTGCAATAATTTCTCTTTTTTTCAGAGAAGAGATAACTGTAGTAGATAAACTGGGCTGAGAGCAAGAGACAGCGAACAAGAAAGAGAGAGGGACAATTGGTGGCTTTAGGGGCAATCATTTGTGGGCTACTACACTTTGGCAATGGAACGCTGGTTAAGGTGAAGCGATGGTTCCATATAACACAAGGAGGGCTGTTAGTGTTCAGCAGGAAGTTCACTAGAAAACTGAAAATACATGAGTGACACAATGGCATGGCCTCAAGTGACAGCTATGACCACCAGCGAAGCCTTCAAACCTACGCCACATCTGATTCCTGACCTCACATTCCACAGCCTTGAGATATGCATTGTAAGCATTAGGCACCTGAGTTTACATAACAAGAAGCAAACTATCACTGACATACAATGATGTTGCTGTCTTGAGCTCACAAGTACCTGCCTTGGTAAGTTTCACAACAGTTTTCTCTCACCAAAGAGACAAACACATATTTTGAGCCTTCACTTGCTTCTACCTTCCATCTTGTGAACTACATATAGAAAGATAGTGGCAAATGTGTGCTAACCTTCTGCTTCAAATTTGTGTGCGCTCTCGTTTTAATTGTAGTGTCACTTGTGGGGGCTAGCGCAAAAATAGGTGCAAACTCAATTTGCCCCACCTTTAGCACCGGCCCGTATCATGAGTTAGGTACTGTGGAAATCTGGAATGCTAAACAATTTTGAGAAAAGTGGCATCAGTCTTGCTATGAGCTGTAGCTGAGCTACCACAAAATCAAAACATTCTTATTACAATTGAGGAGACATGTTTCTTTGAGAAATCCTAGTTTAACCTTGATAGCTGTGAACAAGCATCAAAACCTTCCACAGACACAATTGCGTGCTATAGGTACATTATCAGCAGTAGTAAAACAGTGTTACAGTAAGAAAAATAAAGTAAGCTAAAATTACCAAACCAAATTAGTTGAAAAATCTAAATATTCTGGACAAATTTACCACCAAAACGAAGAGCATTGAATAAGTGGTTAGAAAAGCGTAAAGAATCTGTCCCAAGAAAAGATAGGCATTAGAAATCGGGCGGCATATTCACAATGAAGTGACAGAGCGCGGTGTTAGCCTTGTTGGCTTAAGGCTGCTACTTCAGAAACACAAGGCTGCACCATATTGACAAGAATACGGCGAAGCCCTGCATTTCTCTCTGTGCTGGTGCTAATTGCAGCGGCCTAGCACCGACCAGGCACTCTTGCATCATTGTGCAAGGGTGCCTGCGTTGCAGGGAGAGGTTGTTTATTTGCAGGTAGGTTTCCCTTCCTGCACATATACAATCACCAAGGGCGTTTTGCTGTTTCTATGTGTACTGCAGAATGCAGCACACTTAGAAGTTGCAATGCGTCATTTCTTTTTAAAGATTGTTTATGTGCAGTAAGGGACACCTTCCTGCACATAAATAATGGCGTTTTTCTGTTTCTATGTGTGCTTTACAATGCAGCACACAGAGAAACATCAAAAACGAGGAGAAATAAAGCATTTCTCCTCGTTTCACCAATGTAAGGCAATTTTTTCTTAGTCTTAAGTTTGGCGCTGGCCCATATTTACGCCACCCTTGTAAATATGGGGCAGCGTCAATATCAATGGGTGTTGCAGTGGAATGCCCTTCGCAACACCCATTGCACTCCCCTTTCAAGCTAAGTATAGTGTGAAAGGGTGCCTTATTTACAAGGCAGTGTTAAGCCATGTTAAGTGGCTTAACGCAGCCTTGTAAATAAGGCAAAGCCCGTATCACCCACACAACGTCAATAAAAGGGACATTCTGGTGGCGGTAGGGGCTTGTAAATATGTCCCCCAGTGCACTCGCTCCTATGTTTCAGCAGCCAATTAACAACAGGCCCTACTTGGTGGTACCTGCTGTAAAAACCACAATGCTATCAGTAATATTATCTGTGAAATGGATACAGTTACTCTTTGAATGAGGCGCTCCCAATTTGTAATCCAGGACTATAAATCAGGTGGAAAAAGAATGGATGCAACCAGCACAAAAATTCCCCGTTTTAATAGTCATGTTTAATTGACCTTCTGGATGTTTTATGGAATTTGTGTCCCTTGATGTTCAGATTCAAGCATACCTTAAAAAAAGATATTTTTAAAAATATGGGACATACAAAATACTTTTGACATGTCTTTGCACTTTGATTATATTGGCCACAACAATCAGGATAACCAAGATCAAGTGGGCATTGTAAGTTTTCATAGAAGACCCAGTTGTCTGAAATTTTGTTGCATCATTTGTAGACCACAAAGTTTGCATTGCAACCTTGCGCCAAACTATGCCCCACCTAATTAGCAATACACAAATATAAGTACCCAGTGCAAAAAATAACATTTTGCACTTGTGGGTCAGTAGAATGCTGCTGTAAATTTACAGCAGTGCAAATTAGGTATTTCAGTCCCTTGGTTACCTTTAAAAATCATAATTCTATTATACTAATTTAATATGAGCATAGAGGAACACCTATTCACATAAAAAATTTAGAGGCTCTGTAGCATAAGCCAAAGCAAATCATGAAGTAATGGATCTAGGTTTATTTAGGTAGATACGTCTGGCACTTTTATCTCATATTTTAGATGCATGAAGCTATCAGAAATATTTTTTCTGTTATTTGGGGTATTTCACCTTACTATTGAGTAGAAAATGTACATAACTTGAAGTTATCTATATTATCAAGGAACTAATATGTGAGGTTAATTTAATTGCATATACATGTATCTGGACTATATATACTTCTCATCAAGGTACAAAATGTATGTAAAAATATACCTATCATCAATGTACATATATGTGAAGCTACCTTCACATACATGTACCTTTAAAAAAAATACTTTATCCGTTTTATATTTATCACATCATCATTACCAATTTGACATAGACATAGATACGACTTTACACAATTTACGACATATTCCTACATATTCCTACATTTCACATGCACATTGGTTCCATCTCACATACATGTACCTTCACATTATAAGTGTATCCTCAAGGTTTGTAGCCCTCAAACACTTGGCTTGGTCTTGCTTGCCTTACCCCACTGCAGTAGCACAGAGGCACTTTTCTCAGCCCTCCAGCTACTCAGCACCCTAGGTCGAGCCCCGGTTCCCCCTGATTTGACTACACGCTCTGTACAGTTTTTTCTGAACTGTGTGAGATATATTGTTCCTGTGAATTATAGACTTTGTTTTTTGGTTTATGCCTGCATTGTTTCAGCTTTTCCCTCAGCCGGTCCACTCCTCTTTTGCCATCTTTTTCCCAGTACCCAAGTTCCCTGCCCTCCTGGACAGGCCACTTACCTCCCAGGGCTACTTAATGGATGCTGCCGCATGACTCCAGTGAGTAGCCCTTGACTGCTTGGCTTGGTCTTGGTCACCGCTCATCGCTGCAGAAGCACTGAGGCACCATTCCCGGTCCTCCAGCTGCTCAATACCCCAGTTTGAGCCCCGGTCCTCCCCTGATTTGACTATGATGCTGTATGCTGTTCTTCCTGCACTGTGCAAGAGTGTTTAATGCTGTTTAATATTGTTTAGTCAATATTGTCTTTGTGAGTTATAGACTGCTTTTCAGTTTTTTTCCTGCATTGCTTTTCCCTCGGCTGGATCTCTCCCGTTTTGTGGTCTTCTTCCCGCCGCCCCCCATGGCCCTCCTGCTTCCCAGGCAGCCCTACCAACTCCCAGGGCTACTTAATGGAGTCTGACGGCATGGTCATCTGCGCCTATCAATGGCTGGACTCTGCCCAGCACCAGGACCCCTGACCAACCACACTCGCACAAGTACTCTGTTTCAGGGGTCTATAACCTGGACCACACATGCAAAAATAATAGCTGCCTCGTATCACCACACTCCACAGTGGGACCTTTCACCTGCCTCCACTGCAACTTCACCGCCACCCAATCACTGCTCACCCCCTTATAGAACAATGCCAATCCAGCCCTAGCTGCCAGCACCCCAGAGGATCAAATCAACTGCCTCCTATCAACACCACTAGGACACCATCACCACTGTCGCCTTGACGTGATATTCGTGACGGAGACCTGGCTCACGGAGACCTGGCTCATCCCCAAATCTGCCCCAGACATTGCCACTGCAACCCCCAGCGGCTACATGATGAAACACTGAGACCACACCAACAGACATGGTGAAGGCATAATGATCGTACACAAGAAAGCAATCACCTGCATCATCACCAACGACGACACCACCCCTGCCATGAAACAAATGAATTTCCAGATCCATGCCGGCACCAAAACCACCATCAAAGTCACCCTCATATACAGACCACCAGGATCATGAACAGTCATCAGCAATGCCATTGCCAAATCCATCACCCCACTCTCTGTTGAATCCGAACACTACATCTTCCTCGGAGACCTCAACTTCCACCTGGATGACCACACCGACACCAACACCACCGACCTTCTGCAAAGACTATAGAACATCCAGATCAAGCAGATTGTTACCTACCCTAAACATATAGCAGGACACACGCTAGACCCCATCTTCATGTCCAGCATCAAAATAAGATACCGCCACACCTCGGAACTCATCTGGACTGACCACTCCATCGTACACTTCACCCTCACCAGTCCGCCATGCACCACCCATAACAGACCCAGCGCCCCCTACCACAGCTGGTCCAATGTAACCAAGCAGCAATTGGTCGGCGCCCTCAGCACCACTCAGCCCAACATCACCACCAACTTGGACCAGACTGTAGAGAATTTCAATGCCTGGATCACCAACGCTTCCAACCTAGTCTCCCCCACCCAACTGACCAAAACACACAGACCCACCAAAGAATCTACTGGTGCACACCAGAACTCAGAAAATGGCAAACGTCACCAACTGAGCCGCCTACAAATCAGTCATCCATGACTACCACTGCTAGCTCAAAGCCACAGAAAAGGAGGCCCTGAAACGCCAGATTGAAACCAACGCCAATCAAACCAAAGAACTCTACACCACCGTCAGGGAATTTACCTGCCCTTCAGCCACTGAAAACTCAATCCCTCCCTCACGACTCTAACTCCCTCGCAGATCACTTCCACAATAAGATAGCAACCATCTACAGAAACTTTGATCCCTAACCCTCTGACCTCTCCTACAACCCAAAAGCCATGACCACCAACCACCCGCTCACCATATGGGAACAACTAAGCACACAGACAACTACTACCCTGATCTACTCCTTCCACTCAGGAGCATCTACAGACCAATGCACTCACTGATTCTTTAACCTCAGAAGCAATGAGATCAGCCACCAGTTCTTCACTATCCTCAATGCCTCCACATTGACAGACACCTTTCCTGATGCATTGAAACACGCGGTGATAAGACCTCTCCTCACGAAACCTTTGGCAAACCCCAGAGAGCTGCAGAACTACTATCTCATCTCCCTCCTCCCCTTCCCCGCCAAAGTCGAGGCGAAGGCCATCAACCTCCAACTCACAGATAATCTGGAAAGAAGCAAACGGCTGGACCCTTCCAAATCGGACTTCAGAGCTAACCACAACAGTGAGACAGTACTGATCACAGCAACAGATGACATCCAAGCGCCAATTGACAGAGGAGCATCAGCCGCCCTCATCCTCCTTGATCTCTATGCAGCTTTTGACATTGTCTCCCACCACACACTCATCGATCGACCACACGAGAATAGAATCATAGATGATGGACGAAGATGGATGGCATTTTTCCTCACGGGACTCACCCAGAGAGTCCGTTACCCTCCGTTCCCCTTGCAAACCAAGTACACCTTCTGCGGAATACCTCAAGGCTCATCCCACAGCCCTAACCGCTTTAACATCTACTTGACACCACTCACAGACATCGTCAGATCTCACGACATCAGCATCATGTCCGACACAGATGACATTCAGCGCGTCCTCTCACTCTCCGTGAACCCCACCTTGACAAAGACCAACTTCTACAACTGCATGAAGAACGTTGCGACATGGATGAAAGACAACTGCCTTACACTCAACACAGAAAAAATAGAAGGTCTAATCTTTGGGAGACACCCTGATCGTTAGAACAACTCCTGGTGGCCAGTTGAGCTCAAACCTAAACCCATGCTGAAAGACCACGCCCGCAACCTCCACATCATACTGGATAGCAAACTCCATGAACCATCAGGCCAACGCAGTCGCCTCGGCCTGCTTCCACATGCTCTGCATACTCTGCAAACTCTTCAGATGGCTCCCCATCAGCATAAGGAAAACTGTGACGCAAACCCTCATCACCAACCGGCTAGATTACGGCAACGCACTCTTTGCCGGTACCAACGCCGAGCTCAGGCAAAGACTCCAAACAATCCAGAACACAGCAGCCAGACTGATCCATCAGTCACTTCGAGAGGACACACATCACCTAGAAGCTGAATGACCTCTACTGGCTCCCTTTCCAGTAGATATGCCAGTTCAAGTTCCTCACTCACGCCTACAAAGCCCTCCACAACCAAGGACCAGGCTACATGAACCGCCTCGTGATCATCCACCAACTGATCAGAAACCTCCAGTCCGAACACCTCGCCCTCGCTCAGACACCACGTATCCGCTCCAGCCATTCAGGTAGACGCTCCTTCTCCCAGCTCGCCGCCAAAGCCTGGAACACCCTCCACCTCTGAATTTCACCATCGTTGAACCACTTCAGGGAAGGACTCAAGACCAGGGGGCATATTAACAAGGCGGCGCTATAAAATTATTGCCGTTTTTGCAGCGTTTTCGGCCAAAAAGCGGCGATAATTTTATCGCCTTATCAGCAAAGACACGCTATTGCGTGTTTTGCTGACTTAGCCCCGTTTCCAGCAGGCCTAACTTTGCATCGCTAATGAGTGAGGTACTGGGTTTTTCAGAACCGGTACCGAACCGGTAACCCAGTGGTGTCAGGGTGCACACCCAAAGACCTCGAGTACTTTCCTGATTCAGACCACAGAAACGCAGAGTCTTCTAGGTGAAGTCAAGGATCGATTTTATTGGCTGCAACCAAGTAACAGGCATCCTAGAAGTACAACAACACGGGATGTATATTCTCAGGAGATTGCTCAATCTCTCAAAGTCAGGCTTCTCTTTTTATACAAAATATTGTGCTTTAGGCAAACATTCTTCAAATTTTAGTATACCATTGAAATGTTTCCACTACAAAGGAAAAGCAGAGTCATGGTGACAAGCCCACATTTCAGTTCGTCCAGCCCATAACAAATTACCCGGCAAGGCCCAACATTTCCATCAGATATCGGTGGACCCCCAATAAAAACGGGCACCTCCTCATCATAAAGCAAGTGAGAGATAAAAGAGCAGAGACAGGTGTGAGCAAGATTAGGCAGGGTGTGTGTGCGATGAAAAGGGTTTATGGCATGTTGTGCCTTGATGCTATCTCGTTCGGCCACTGGGAGAGGAACTGACCAAACAGGTTTGGCCTGGGGCAATGGTTCCAGCTTGCCCAGGTCACAGAAAAGTCAATTAAGGTGTACGTGTCTTTTGATATCGAATTTGGCTGTAGTTATAAGCCTATGTGAGGGCAACTCACAAAATGGCTGCCGTACACAAAATGGAAGCCAAGGGTTCAGGACGAAAATGACGATTTCGAGGTGAAATCGTCACTCGAATATGACCAAAATGCTTGTACATAGTGTACTAGCCATTTTCGGTCTTTTGATATAAAAATCGTCATGCTATGATGAAGTTTAATTCTCGAATCCAGAATTTTCAGAACCACAAACCCTCCTTTTGCCCTTACATAGGCAATTTAACCTAATCTCATGCTAATCTGAGTCCAGGTCTATATTCTTAAAGTCATTGAGATGCTGCTGTAGCATGATCCTAGTACTTAGCTCGTCTCTTGATGCAGGTCTCCTTACACATGATGTAGCACAGAGGCCACATATTGCAGGAGCACACTGCACGCACAGACAGAACAGGAAAAGAATGGCTAAGACTATCCCAATGACCATCAGAATTTTCCATCCCCAGCCGGATATCAGTTCCCAGAACCATCCCATTAACGACCAATCTCCTTTATCCACATGAATAGATTCGGAAATCTTATGCAGTTTGGAGATGGCCTGGTACACTGTTGGAGCGTTATCTGGAATGAAAACACAGCAACTCGATTGGATCAATTTACATACCCCACCTCGGTCTGCAAGTATGACATCTAAAGCGACCCTGTTCTGAAGGGTCATAAGATGATCCGACTGGAGCTCAGCAGTCAAGTTACAATGGGCACCAGCAGTTTCAACTACAGTGGACTCAACCACCCTTGTCAATTGCCTTATGTTCCTGCTGTTAACCATGGGTCCTCAGAACGGCAGAAAACCCTTTGCGAAGTCCCCAAATTCTTGACCTGCAGTGTCTTCTTTACTCAAGATACCTCTAACTATCCTTGTCTTGTGGTAGTCTGCCGCTGCTGTGTAGGTGGGAGGCAACAGGAACGAAACAAAACATGAGCCCGAAAAGTCAGGGGGCAACCATGTATAGGCTCTATCATGGCAGATGAAATAGGTACCCTTAGCTGCTAAAAACGCAGGGGAAGTCTGAGACCCAAAAACATACGTTTCAGTACAGATACTCTTCCCTAACTGAGCCCTGGGATTCTTGCCAGTACCTTTCAGACACAGGTGACCCTGATGGGGTACAATCCAAATCGGGGAAGATCTCTTAGCTTGCTGTTTCTCACTCAGAGTAGCTCCATATCCGGTTACGTTCCATCCTTTATATGCAAGTGTCTCATCTTCGGGGGTAGTTTCATAAGAAATCTCTTCCTTAATCATGTGGACTATACCCTTAACTAGAGCACTATTGTCTTTTGTAAAACGTAGGGGGTGGCCTTCGCGTGCATATATGAACATTGTTCTGTATGCCCACACAGAACCATTGTGGCTGAATGGCAGGACCAGATAAGGGATACCTTTATCCGTCGTGTGAGGCATAAGACCACACACCCAACAGTTAGTTGTGTTCATTACTAGTTGATGTTGGTGCAAAAGCTGAACAAAGGAGTTATTAATAAACTCTAATCTCCTAGCGGATTCGTGTTCAGGAAGGGGTTGAAAAGAATGAGAGGAAACAGTAGAAAGAGGAGGTATGGGCGATGTTATGTTATAATGAATTTCTTGAGCGCACTGTCACCATGAGTTTCCTGGCGCTAGTCGGATTTGAAGGATGAAAGAAGGATGATTAATGAGGGTGAGGGAAGAGTAGTGTTTTTAGGGATTTCCTAAAGGAAAGGAGGGAGCAGGAAGACTTGAGTGAAAGTGGAAGGGAGTTCCACAGCTTGGGAGCCAAGCAAGAAAAGCTGTGGCCGCCCGATCTAGTGAGTTTAAAGCGAGGGACGACTAGAAGCTGGAGGTGGGTGGACCTCAAAGTGCGAGAAGGACAGTAGGGGGTGATTAGGGACTTGAGAAAAGCAGGGGAGGGAGCAGTGAGGGCTTTAAAGACCAGGCAGTGAACCTTAAAAATGATTCTTTCGCTGACTGGTAGCCAGTGAAGGTGGCGTAGTAGGGGTTGAGCCGACTGCCATCTAGGGGTTTTGAAGACGAGCCGAGCAGCCTGGTTTTGAACGATCTGTAACCTGGACAGCTGAGATTTAGGGAGGCCATGATAGATTGAATTGGAGAAATCCAGCCGGGACATCACCAGGGCTATTAAGACTTGCAACAAAGCTTCAGGCGACAGGAGGTGGGCGACTTTCCGTATCCTGTGTAGCTGGAACATACAGGAAGATGTTACTGCGCTCACTTGGGCCTTGAGGGTGAGCCCGGAGTCGATCAGGACCCCGAGGCTCTTTACACAGCCAGCAGGAGAAGGAGGTGTGCCGAGCTCAATAGGCCAATACTGAGGGCCCCAATAAGGGGCGCTTCTCCCAGGGAGAAGGAGCTCAGTCTTGCCTGGATTGAGCTTGAGTTGATTTTGATTCATCCAATGCTGGATGTGTGTCAAGGCCGTCTGAAAGTTAGTGACGGCATCAGGGGAAGTGAGGGGGAAAATAATTTGTAAATCATCCGCGTAATTAAACACGGTGACATCCCACTTACCTAAGGAGTGAAGGAGGGGTTGAAGGTACAAATTAAAAAGGAGAGGAGACAGGGAAGATCCTTGAGGGACCCCACAGGATGACGGTTGCAAATGTTACTCGAAAAGAGAATAAAACATATCCTATTAAAAACATTATCATACTGAATAACATGAAAATGCACAATATCAAAAAGCTTTTCTTTGTCATCATTTTACAGATTCTGGCTTTAAAGTTCGTTGTTTTGGCAGGTCTCTCCATCTCGAAAAACTCCAACCTCTCTAAAGTGCTGCCCGCGATGGGAGGTTGTTTCTGCTAAGGGATGCTTCTGTCAGTCTAGGGCAACTCCCTTGGACCAACCAGAACTGCCGACCTAACGTCGTCAGCTGCACCCCAAAGACTTTGGGCAATCGCGGCCCTAGCAGCGGAACCCGGATGGCGGTTCGAAAAACAAAAATAAGCAAGTTTCTCAGATGGGAGAGCTGCGCTTTTCAAAAATAGTACTGAAAAAGAAAGTTTGTTTTTATTAGTCCATAGTTCTCGACCTCAGATTGTATCTTTGCTTTCCAGGTATGGTGTGATCTCGGAAAAAGAGTTCAGGTTCTGAAGTGTCCAATCGAACTGACGGTGATACAGCTGGTTGCAAAATATTGTCACTTTCTTGTTCAGTAAGTGTTCCTTTTACACGTGCATCACTGAAAGGCAGAAAACGTGGCACAGTTTCAGTTTCTGAGTCGGCGACACCCTTCTGGACCCGCTGGTCGTACGGCAGAGGTAAAGGTACCCTTTTACAATGGACCCCGTGGATCCAGTGCTTCTTCCCTTCCACTCGAACAGCTGATCTTGTGGAAAGAAAAACGAGGTGCGGTCCGGTCCACCTGGGCTGGTCGTTCTTGGTTCGCTGGAAGTTTTTCACGAGAACCCAGGATCCAGGGTCGATGGGATGACCTGGAGTTTCAGAGACCGGAGGCAGGGTGTCATGGACCTGTTGATGTAAAACACGCAATTTAGCCGTCAATTCGTACAGATAATCAAGCAAAACAGGGTGTTCGATTTCACTGAACTTTGTGGGCCTTGGCACTCCCCATATGTTGGCCGGGCGGCCAAAAACAATCTCATATGGACTAAGTCCCACTCGCGAATGCACAGTCATTCTGGTTGATAGGAGTGCTAAGGGTAGAGCATCAGGCCATTTAAGACCCGTGCTCGCTTGAATTTTGGCCAATTTTAACTTAAGCGTGCCATTGTAACATTCTACTAGTCCAGCTGATTGGGGGTGATTTGCAGCGTGGAACTTTTGCTGAATGCCTAGCCCTTCACATACTTTCTTCATCACACGACCCACAAATTCACTCCCATTGTCACTCCAGACCATTCTAGGCATTCCGAATCTGGGGAAGAATTCTTTCACAAGGGCTTTCGCTGTGGACAAGGCAGTATTGTCCTTTAGGGGATATGCTTCTACCCATCTTGAGAAGGCACAAACAACAACGAGTACGTATTTTAAGTTGTTGCACCTCTCCATGTGGATGAAATCTAGCTGCAAAACCTCAAACGGATACGTAGGAGGTGCAAAATGACCAGCTGGAGTTGGGGTTCCCCTACCAGGATTGTGTTTCAGACACACCATGCAATTCTTGACGACATTCTCTGCACACTTGGGAATTCCAGCATTTTGCCATACTGGAGGCAACAACTTGCAAATCCCTTTCACGCTGATGTGAGCCATTCCATGAGCCATTGTAACCTCTGCAAGCACGTACGCATCGGGTAACAACCATCTCTGATGTTCTGACAATTCAACCCAACAACCATTTGCATCCATTCTACCCGTACTTTCTCTCCACATGCTCAACTCTTTCTCTGTAGCCTCAGCTTGAATAGACTTCACACTCTCTATCGTGTCTTTATACATTCCAACATCACCAACCCATCTTGCAGGTCCTGCAACATACATTCGGCTCATCACATTCCTTGCAGTTTCTTTCGCGATTTCGTCAGCAAATGCATTACCACGACCAACATCATCAGTCACCTTCTTGTGAGCACTACATTTCACAATCGCAACTTGTAGAGGCAAGGTCAGTGATTCAAGAAGCTCATTCACCAACTGCCCATGCTGAATCTTAGCTCCATGCGAAGTCAGGAACCCACTTTCTTTCCACAATCGTCCAAAACTGTGAGCCACTCCAAATGCATACTGACTGTCGGTATAGATAGTCACTTTCATTCCTTTTGACAACACACATGCTCTTGTAAGTGCAATCAATTCTGCTGCTTGAGCTGAATTATGTGGAATACGTGCAGCTTCAACAATTGTATGCAAAGTCGTGACAGCATATGCTGCAGTCGTGTCACCATTCGGAAGCTTGAAGCATGAACCATCCACCCATAAGATACCATCACATTCAGCAAGAGGAGTGTCCTGGAGGTCTATTCTCCCTTTCGTTTCTTCTTCTGTTCTAAGAAAACAATCATGCTGTTAGCATCTAACTCCTCTACAATCGGCAACAACGTAGCTGGGTTGAGAGTGTTGCACCTTTTTATGTGCACATGACTCGCTAACAATGTCAATTCGTAACCTGACAATCGAGCACTAGTTAAGTGCTGTGTCTTGGTTCTGTTTAACAATGTGTCCACTGCATGTGGAACCATCACAACTAACGTGTTATTCATCACCAAACCAGCAGACTGTCGAATAGAAACAACTGCTGCCGCTGTGGCTCTTAAACAACTTGGCAACGCTTTAGCTACCGGATCCAAAGTTGATGAAAAATACGCACATGGACGCTGCTTGTCTCCAAACAACTGTGTCAACACTGATAATGCGCAACCTTCTTTCTCATGGACATACAATGTAAAGGGCTTACTGTAGTTGGGGGTACCCAACACAGGAGCCGAACACAATGCTGTGCGCAATTCAGAAAAACTTTTCTGACACTCTTCAGACCAAGGAACGGGATTGGGTGTATCTTTACACGTTAATGCCACCAAAGGTTTGGCCAGTAAAGAAAAATTTGGAATCCACTGTCTGCAGTACGATGTAATACCCAAGAAAGCACGCACTTCTCTCTGTGTTTTTGGCACACTCAATTTCGCTATTGCCTGAATTCTTTCTGGGGTCAGTTTCCTTCCCTCCTTTGACAAGAGATGACCTAGGTAGGTCACTTCTTGTCGACAATATTGCAATTTGGAAAGTGACACCTTGTGACGCAAATCACTCAGATGACGCAACAATGACAACGTGGCTTTCGTACATATTTCCTCAGTATCTGCAGCAACAAGCAAATCATCGACGTACTGTACAAGGGTAGCACCTTCAGGTAAAACAATCGTATCAAGCTGTGTCTTTAAAGCTTGACTATATATTGATGGACTTTCACAGTAGCCCTGGGGAGCGCGTTTAAAGCGGAAGCTTCGTTCTCCTAAACTGAAGCCAAAAATATCCCTGCTCTCCTCAGCAATCGGGATGCTGAAGAAAGCATTCTTCAAGTCAATCACCGAAAACCAGGTTGCAGAAGCTGGAATCATAGTCAATAGGGCAGTAATGTCAGGAACAACTGGAAATTGTGGCACAACTATTTTATTCACCTCTCTCAGATCAATCACAAATCTGTAAACAGGTGGCTGGGAAGGATCAGTTCGTTTCAAAACAGGCAGAACAGGACTATTGCAAACGTTGCCTCTTGTCTCTTCAATCACATCTTTTTCAATCAGATCGTAAACGATCGCTAACAACGCTTTTTCACCTTCACTAGAGATTTTGTATTGGGGAATGCAATATCAGGAAGAAACGACAATTCTGTTGGAAGTTTATCCCTTGACAAATACATTGAGGAAACCACTTTCTTACCTAAAGTAAGTTGTACTCCTGAAGGAGAACAGTACAAAGTCGTATACAATCTTTTTAACAGATCCAATCCCAACAAGTTTTCACCACAACCTGTTGTCAGAATAAGGGGTGCTTCGAATTCACAAGGACCAACAGAAAGAGACAAAGGGTCAGAAATCGGAATTCTAACCGGGGCGCCAGAAAAACCTACTGAAACATTCATTTTGCCAGACAAAGGTGCGCCAGGGAGTTTGGAGTGCATAATAGAACTCTTTGTAGCACCAGTATCCAACAGAAAAGGCTCTGACACACCTGATGTGATCACCTCAACGTATGGTCCACTCTGATCTACTGGAACTGAAACAACTCCCTCTCTTTGTCTATGGCTGTCCTAGCAATCATTACCTTCCATATGCTCATCTTCTGCATAGTAATCATCAGCGTAGTACTGAGCTGTCCTACCAGCTCAGTACTACGTGCGTTATTCTGTTGATGGAACCTATTCATTGAGTTCTGAGGCGGAAGGGAACAAGCGTTTTGGGGGAAATTTCCACGTCCTCTACCTCTAGGTGCTTGTTGAACACCTCGACCTCTTGAGCCAGAAACACCATTTGCGCGCTGTAACAAGACAGGGCAACTATACTTGAAATGACCCTCTTCCTTACAATATGAACACTGATTGGGACCTACAGGGACACGTGGTTGAGTATACTCGACTCTTTGCGAGTTCCTCTGATACTGTTGAGGCTGCTGATAGTTATTCTGATAGTTATTCTGACCACCATTATTCTGGCCACCACCACCACGTGGCGGATACGCTTGCTGTAACAGAACCTTTGTTTTTAACTCTTTTGTTTTTCTTTTCTGCTCTATCTTTCTCATCTTTGTCTCTATTCTCGTAGTACTGTGCAGTAGCCAATATCTGTGCTGAAGAGGAGACTGCCCAAGAGCTCTCTGAATCTTTCAACTTTTTACACAACTCGGGAAGCAGATTGTGCACAAATTTATCAACGAACAATCGCTGACCACCTTCTGTGCTCATATCTTGACCACTGTGGTCGACAAACGTTTCTTCAAACCTGGTGAAGAAATCTGACACCGTTTCATCTTTCTTCTGCTTACACGCAGACAATTTGTCCCAATTCACAAGCATCGCAGGCATTAAAGTTTTCATGTACTCAATTATCCTACCAGGGAGATCTGCTACTAAAGGTTCAGGTTTAGCACCACCAACATGTCGAGCATCGACAGCAGCAATATTAGCCCATGAGTCACCTAACTCCTGATCATTATCTGCATGACGAATCTTTCCCCATAAAGGCTGTGGAACAACATTCCCAAATAACATATCGATATCGGCTAAATTCATAATGCATGAACCTGCTGTCTGCGACAATTCCTTGTAATACCCTGCAGGATTCTTACGGGGATCAGGCAATGTCTGTTTAAGGGCCAAAACTTCAGCTCGCTTCCATGGGACATGTACCCACACACGCTGAAAATGTGCTGGTACAGCATCAATATGAAGAGCGGCATCAGCCTGCACGGCTTCCTTCCATACCGGAGGAACTTCTCTCATTGGGTATTGTCTCCCCTTCTTCTTAACATAAGAATCAGACTCAAACAACGACTTAGAAACACCTTCAGTCCTAAGCGACAACAGCATCGCAACTGCTTTCTTAACATCTGAACCCACAACTGCGCCTTTTGAAAACTCAAACCGTACATGGCTCAACTCAGGAGGATTAGAGTCCAAATCATTTTCCTCTAAATCTTCACACAGGAAAACACACATTTTCTCAAAAACGTATCTTTGCTTCGATGTTTCCTACTGGTTGAAGACATCCATAACACATTCTAAATCATATTTTTCCGGGTCAGCAACCCATTTATGTGCCAAACAATTCAACGTTTCCTTCTCCCTAGAATCAGGCAGTTGACTACGCAACTGCTTACGCTCTGTCAGGAGTTACACTTGTTGCACCAAAGAAAGGATACAGATTACTAGTAACAGTACTAGCCACTCTCTGACGAACAGATGGAGACGTTGATGAAAAGACAAGAGGGAAGGCAGAGTGAGACGAGGCAGATGCAGAGGCAGTGTCAGGAGAAGTACCAGGAGTGGTAGTCGATATAGTAGTCAAAGTTGTAGGGAGTATAGGAAGAGCAGATGTAAAAGCCGGTGGCCCTTGAGGAGGCTGCACCGGAGGAGCAGGAGCCAGCTGAAGAGTAGCTGGTGGGTGCTGTGGAGGAGCAGGAGGCAATGCAACCACGGGTTGCGCAACTAAAGGTTGCGGAGGTGCCGTAGCATTCTGCGCATAGGGGGGTGGCGAACTTAACAAATGCGCCATTAACGGATCTTTTTCAAGCTCTTTTACTGCATCTTGCTGAAAAGGCGGCAAAACTGGATAGCATTTATCTATTACCATTTTACGTTGCCTGTGCAACTGCTCACTCATCTGTTCTTCTTCATTATCTTTATACTGCATAGCAGCTTGCATTATCGAAATACCCCTTTCTCTCTTATTTTTCTTCGCTAATTTAATTTCTTTCTGTTTGGCTTCCTTACGCCATAGGCGGAAAGAGTCAAACATCGCCGGCCGGGCTTTCTTCTTAAAAAGTTTAACTTCAAGGTCATCTAAGATTTCCGTGTCAAAGCTACCATATTGAGGCCATTTTAAGACACCATCTTTTCTGGTGTATTTGATCCATACTTCATTATATGTGATGGGGCCTACTCCATGTTTCACATACAATTCATAAGTTGGAGTTCCAATCGGAGGAACCGGACACGAGTCCTCCAATCGGGAGTCCCTATTATTACAACCAAGACAAAACAAATTTCCAAGTCTGCTAAGACCAGGCATCTTCGCTCTCTAGTCTAGCTCCAAACTTCAAAGGATTATCGATTACGATATTCTCGTGAATACACGAGTCCTTCGGTTTTGGCACTTGCAAGTTCCAAACAAAGCGATCCCGAGGGATACCCAAACTAAGAACCAACTAAGGACTGGGAGGCGCTCCACTTATACTTAACTGAGATATCGATGACGTCACCAGAAGACTCGTCTTAGCGTTTCGCTCTACCAAACTTCAAGGGTCCAAATCAGGGCGATAGCTAGGGCAGCAGTCCTCTGTAGCCGTCGGGAAGCGGGGAACCTCGCAGCAAAGACTTTCGGACCACGTCGACATGCAGGGGTCGTTGAAGTGGTTGGCCTTCCTCCAGAATTTTCACACAAAGCTCCTCATGAACCTCTGGCTGGACCGGTACCGCTGGTATCGCCCCACGTTGGGTGCCAACTGAGGTACTGGGATTTTCAGAACCGGTACCGAACCGGTAACCCAGTGGTGTCAGGGTGCACACCCAAAGACCTCGAGTACTTTCCTGATTCAGACCACAGAAACTCAGAGTCTTCTAGGTGAAGTCAAGGATCAATTTTATTGGCTGCAACCAAGTAACAGGCGTCCTAGAAGTACAACAACACGGGATGTATATTCTCAGGAGATTGCTCAATCTCACAAAGTCAGGCTTCTCTTTTTATACGAAATATTGTGCTTTAGGCAAACTTTCTTCAAATTTTAGTATACCATTGAAATGTTTCCACTACAAAGGAAAAGCAGAGTCATGGTGACAAGCCCACATTTCAGTTCGTCCAGCCCATAACAAATTACCCGGCAAGGCCCAACATTTCCATCAGATATCGGTGGACCCCCAATAAAAACGGGCACCTCCTCATCATAAAGCAAGTGAGAGAGAAAAGAGCAGAGACAGGTGTGAGCAAGATTAGGCAGGGTGTGTGTGCGATGAAAAGGGTTTATGGCATGTTGTGCCTTGATGCTATCTCGTTCGGTCACTGGGAGAGGAACTGACCAAACAGGTTTGGCCTGGGGCAATGGTTCCAGCTTGCCCAGGTCACAGAAAAGTCAATTAAGGTGTACGTGTCCTTTGATATCGAATTTGGCTGTAGTTATAAGTCTATGTGAGGGCAACTCACAAAATGGCTGCCGTACACAAAATGGAAGCCAAGGGTTCAGGACGAAAATGACGATTTTGAGGTGAAATCGTCACTCAAATATGACCAAAATGCTTGTACATAGTGTACTAGCCATTCTCGGTCTTTTGATATAAAAATCGTCATGCTATGATGAAGTTTAATTCTCGAGTCCAGAATTTTCAGAACCACATGAGATGTAAAGTAGGCGTGGCTGTGAAATCAACCAGGGAAAATATTGCGAAGGCAGCTTCGTGATATTACCAAGGAAGGGTAGCGATTATTTAAATCGCGTTAAGTATGCCTTAACGCAGGAATTTAACGTCTGTTAAATTCCTGACTAAGGCATACTTAACATGGGGGTGGATTCTGTGGCTAAGTCCACAGGCCCTATCATCTAGGATATCGCCATTTTCCACCATGGAAAATGGCGATATCCACACTATCTCTGGAATTTTTATCGCCTCGGCGATGCGCGCTGTTGATAATGCGCTAACTTGGCGATACATTCCAGAAATAGCCGGCGATAAATATGCAAGCGCTAAGTGCGCTTTGCGATATTTATCGCCGGCCCTTGTTAATATGTCCCCTGGTTCTTCAACTGATACCTACAGCACCTGGATAGCTCCTTGGGTGATTAACTACACTATACAAATACAACTTGATTGATTGATGTGTATTTGACAACAGTAAATCTAGACATACCTATATGAACTTACTTCACACTAATTTGGTTCTTTAAATTTTGTCAATATCTTTTTGGCCCCACAATATATTGCAGCCTATATTGCAGCTATTTAAGTACATTATCATGTGCAGGAAATATCAAACCAAGTAATTGTGACAGTTTTGAGGGTGAAAGTTAGACCCAGAGGACAATTTCCTGTTTACCAATTGGGATACGATATCATCAATACGAATGTTTATAGTTTACACATAAGGCAATAACTCCTGATATGAAATTGAAATATATATTTGTATTTATATTTATTTAGTGCAAACTATCACCAACAATGGGTTTCTAGGCTGTAGCTAATAAATATGAATTTAAAACCGCCAATACCAACAGTTTTCCATAAGTAGCTCAAAACATGTTGCAAGAGGGGATATAGGGCCAGATGTATCAAGAATTGCATTTTCGATTCTTAAATAGCGAATTTTACTGATTCACTATTTAAGAAAAGCAAAATGCAATGTATGTAGGATTTGTAAAAGAAATTGCGAATCCTACATATTCCTTCATAGCAAATCGCAAATTGTGATTCACTATTAAGGAATACCTTCCTATTCATTCCTATGGGCCTAGAGGCCCATAGGAATGAATAGGATTGCATTCGCAATTTGCAAGTACCATATAGGTACTCGCAAATTGTGCATGCAATTTTAAGGGTGTAAGGGTGCCAATAGGACACCTTGTTGCACCCTGAAAAATGCATGTGTGCACTTGTGGCACACATACATGAACCACATGCCACGTTAAAAAATGCCAAAAAGTGAATTTTCAAAGGAACTTGCAAATTATCACCAACTAGAAGTTGGTGGTAATTTCCGATTCCTTAAAGGCAGGTCGCACATTTTTTTGGCTTCCTGCATTTCATTTAAGGAATCGCAAATTGTGATTCCTTAAATGCATTCACAAAATAGGGAATCACAGTTTTTGCGATTCCCTATTTTGTGAATGCCTTTTGGGATGATACATCCCAAAAGGTTTTTTTCCGTTCGCTAACGGGCCGATTCTGCGAATCGGCCCGTTTGCGAACGGGAAAACCCTTGATACATTTGGCCAATAGTCTTTAACATCTTTCTAAAAGCCAATAATGATGCTTCTTTCTTTTCTTACTTTTATAGGCATGCTGTTCCATAGTCTAGCCCCTGCTATAGAAGAAAGCACTTCCTCCCAGAGTTGTACATTTCCATCTGTGGCAGGCGTCAACTGCACAACATGCAGTCGCCAATGCAACTTTGATTTGCTTTTGCAATACATGGAATTTAAAAAATGCATATCCTCTTAGAAAGAAAGCTAGTTGATGAGAGTTATTTGATGAGCATTTTTGTTTGACTTTGCCTTATTAACAGATAAAATAGCTTAATTTACTCTGAATATATTGCCGCATGCTTATGTCCATGTAGGGAAACTTCTGCTCCTATTATTTACCCACAAGTTAATTTAGTGACGTCATCGATATAACAAAGTGTGAATATATGCATATGTATATCCCATCCAAACACATATATTCAGGTACATAATGAGTCACTACCTGTCATGTACATTAAAAAAAATATCAGATCGAGTAATATATGCCAAAACATAAATGATTGTCTGGGTAGGTGGATTTAAGAGATAACCAGACAAACCTTGTACAACTCGTGCCTTGCTACTCTGGCATTCAGAGCTGTTCCATCTTCACACACTATATGTGGCTTCACTCTCTTCTGTTCTGGGGTAGAAATCATTGGTAAACCTTTAACATTGACGTGGAAGAGTTATGAGGTTTGACACTAGTCAATGAAGTGAACACAAAGCTCGATAGTAGACGTAAGCAATTAACGATTTTGTAGAATCAAACAAAAAAGGAAAATATACATTATGAAAATAAATATGACATACGTAAATCTTAAAGTGACGTTGGCTACAAATTTAAATATTAAAAGGCTTCCTGAAAGAAACACAAGGAACCAAAAAGCCGTGGCATATAATGTCCCTCGGACACTTTTCATAGCAGATGAATGTAATGATTAGTGCTTCTTCAGTAACCACTGGGCAGAGGAAGGGATATGGAAAACTCTGGCCAGAACATAGGCATACTAGGACAACAAGCACTGAATAATGGTCTTTGGACGTTCCTTTAGAGTACATGGGTGTACAGTTGTATGTTAGAATATCATTTCCAGAAATGTGTGTCATAAATATTGTGTCCTAATTATTGTTTACAAAAAAATCCCTCTGGGTGCAGATCTTCAATTATTAACTTCAATGGGATGATATTTTTGTAAACTATTTAGGCAACAATTTTTATGTCAGATGACGTTCTGGTAACATATGGGTAGACTAGGCAAAACATTAAAGCAGAGTACATTGGACAACACATTATACAGAGGGATGCTGAACACAGTATGTCAGCACATGGTACAAAGTGCAGCGCGTGAGGCAAAGGTGGGCGCTGGCCAAAACATAAAACATTGTGAGTGGCAGTCTACTCAGCACAGGGAAACCAGAAAGCATGCCAGAAGAGCCCAGCTCATTCATTAGTACCCAATGTGTCACTGTTCAGATCTTGGAAAACAAGGACATTGCATGCATTGGAGAGTTGAGGTATGACACGCGAAACAGGGAAGAGCTTGGGTGTCACAAATAAACTAGCCAGGCCATGGAGGTAGGGAAAGAAGAGAGCCTTTTGTTATGGAAAAATTCAATAATGAGAACAGCATAATTCGGGCCCCTAATCCCAAAGAAATCAGTAAAGGTCCTCGGACTGATTATTGATGATGAGCTATCTATGAAGCTACAAATTGGAGCAGTCATCTCTGCATCCTTTTTTATGCTCTGGTTGATCTGGGAAATAGGCAATTTCTAACCCTGGAGGCCCTACTTCAAACTGTTATCAAACTTGTCATTTCAAAGGTAGATTACGTTAATTCCTTATAGTCTGGCCTCCACAAATGCCTCATTAACCCCTACCGCGCTACCGCGTTTTCCCGCTGTGCGCTGAAAATTAAAAAATGGCTTGTTTATGACGAAGCCAGCTCGTCATCCGCGTAGCGCAGGTAACGCCCATGACGAGCTGGCTTTGTCATCAGCACTGAAGGGGTTAATAGGCTACAAATTGTCCAGAATCAAGCAGCCTGCCTTATATATAAACAACCCAATTGGTGCCACATCACCCCCTGATGAAAAATCTTCACTGGCTACTGGTAGTACAAAGAACAATATTCAAAACAGGCTGCATCATCTTTAAACCACTCAACAATAAAAGCCCGGCTTTTATCACCTCTTATATTTAGAAGTATACCCCCAGCTGCATTATGCACTCCACATACCTGAACTACCTGTCGGTACCGAAATTTAAAAAGAAGAGGACTGGTGAAGCCAGATTTTCAGTCATCATGCCCAATGGCTGGAATTCTTTCCCCCAGAAATCGGATCTGTCACTTGCTATCAAAAATTTAGGGAAGTGCTAAATACCTGCTTATTCATCCAAGCATAGAAGTAAGTCCTTCCTTACAGCTCTCTTACTCTGCTGGCCTCAACTCAGTGCCATGAAACCGGCTGGTGTACGTATGCTTTACAAATAACTCTAACATAACCTGGGGCAAGACAAGGTTGCACAGGAGACATAAAATTGCATGGAGGCAATGAGAGATATCAGGAAACACATGATGGGTCAGTGTGGCACTTAAAATAGATGATGAGGGAACATGGGCACACTAGATAATATATGAAGAGGCAAGAAAACAGTAGTCCGAATGTATGACAAGGAACACTAGGCAGGGTTTGAGACACAATGGGGCATATTAATGAGAGTAGTTGCATTGCTCTTGCACTATTCAATGTGGTACAAGAATGATTGAAGTCCAATATGGGATTTATGAAGCCACGCAAGGCCACCTTGCGTGGCCCTGAGTGGCTTCATGAATCTTAGGTAACGCAACACAGTGCAAATTACTGCATAGCGTTGCTCTTCCCTATGGGCTTTGCATGGGTGTTCCAACACAACTCCCATGGTTTTTGACACATTCCCAGATATACCAAAAGCTGTAGACCTGGGAATGTGGCAAAAAGATACGACTTCTCGGGGGAGGCGTAACAATGAGAAATATCTTTCTTTCTCCTTGTTACCTCCTCTTTCTATGTGTGCTGCTTTGTGCAGCACACATAGAAAGAGGAATATGCCTTTCAGGATGCAACAGAGGAACCCTTGTACCATGGTGCAAGGGTGCCTGCTTTGACGCTAGGCAGCCAAAATGGTGCCAGCGCAGGGACTGCACCATATTCTTTTAAATATGGTGCATTCCTGCCCTTTCCCCTATGTTTAGAGGGAAGAGCATGGAAGTACAGTAAGCACCTGGTACCCTCGAAGTACCGGGTGATATGGGTGAAGTAGATGGATCCAGCAGGAGTGTTTTTCAGAAAATCCACAAATGTGTTAGGGAAGCTAGTTAATTGCACCAAGAGACCTAAAGACTTTAGCTTAATGTATTTAATGTAAAAGCTAGCTCACCAAAAGTATGAGGGGTTAGGTAACATCCCCCCTTCCCTGCAGCATCAAACATTGCGAACGTTGGAGTTGAGTGTATACTTTGGGCATACATATATGTTTTTCTCATGAAACATAAAGGATACAAGCCTAGATTAGCTGTCACCTACTCATCAAAATATGAGGGGGTTAGGTAGCCATGCAAGTGTCCTTGCCCCATCAAAGAAATACAGAGTCTTTGGTTTGACACCCTGCCCAGTGTCATCTTTAGCCAAATGCTTATTAGGGTAAACTAGATATCAGGCTATGATACAATGAGATAGGAGGGTGATAGAGATTGGGCTGTTGAATGAAAGTCCCTTTCTTGACTGATGCAGCAACTACATCCAAAATTCAGTAGTTACCCGAGCTCAAGGAATTACATCAAGCAGTAAGACAAAAGGTGACCCAGTAGGCACTAACCAAACATATCATTAGGGAGCTATCATTCTGGTGCCTATTCAGACTTATAAGGGTAACTATGTAAGGATTAAGCAGTTCGGTCAGGGAGAAAGAGATTCACTTTCACAGATTTCTTTCAGTCTCTTTATCGAATCATCTTCCTCATCCAACTTCTGCTACCACTGGTTTCGCAGTGCACCTCTTACTCCTGTTTCTCTTTTAGTATAATTTGCAGAGAAGCAGTCACCAGATCACATTACTTGCTGACTCTTTGGGGGAAGGGAGTGAGTATGTGTGTGTTGCTGTGCAAGACACTGCATCGGCACACATGCACATTTTTGCTAACACTTGTTCACTTCTCTTGATCCAGTTAAACACCAAAATCCCGGAAAACTACAGAGATCTATCATTACATATTTAGGACATTGTTTGCTTCATCATAGCAACCTTAGGAATGTTGGGCCATATGTACAAGCCCCATTCGCCACCAGAGCATCACTTTTTTGTTGCTCGGGTGGCCTAGCTCCATTTTCCCTATTTACAAGGTGGCACTAAGCCACTTAACGCGGACAAACACCACCTTGTAAATATGCCCCTTTCCGCTGGAGTCATCTGCGGAAAAGGAGCGTGCAATTGTATTGTAGTGGGCGTTCCACCGTAACACCCATTGCTTTTTGATGCTGCCCTAGATTTACAGGGCTGGGTCACACAAAAACCAACGCCAAGGACTACCTGGTCTTAGAATGGAGATACAGGGAGAAGTTATTAATTTATTTGTTTTTTAGCTGCACACATAGAACAAGCAAATCGCCCTTATTGATTGTGTATGAGCATCAAGATGTTCCTTCCTGTACATAAACTTCAGCGCAGACACCCTTGTTGAGTTGAGATGAGTTGAGGTGATTTGAGAAAAAATTTGTATAGCGCTACTTTGCCCAAAGGTGTCAAGGTGCTGGGGATGGGAAAGCCGTGTGAGGGGAGAACAAGGTGAACTGGTTAATGGTAGGCCTCCCTGAAGAGCCAGGTCTTCAAAGCCTTTCGGAAGAGAGAGTGGGAGGTAAGTTCCTTGATCTCAGCCGGAAGGGTGTTCCAGATTTTAGGAGCACGGGAGAAAAAAGCTCTGTCACCCCATCTGACTTTGTTGCTTTTGGGTACAGACAAAAGATATTTGTTGGCTGAGCGGAGTGCCCTGCCGGGGACATAAGGGGTCACCAAGGGTTTAATATCTTCTGAGCCAAGCCCGTGCAGTGCACGATGGGTGAGACACAGGACCTTAAACTCTATTCTGGCCTGGATGGGGAGCCAATGAAGATCCTTCCTAATAGAGGTGCCTGATGCGAGCTTCGGGGCATCAGCAACAAACCGGGCTGCTGCGTTTTGTACTGTTTGTAGGCATTGTATCTGTGATTTATTAATTCCAAGGTACAATGTGTTACAGTAGTCTAGCCTTGAGGAAATATGGCCACCGTAACCAGTTTGCGGGCATCGGTGGAAAGATAGTGTACTAATTTCCTCAGGGTCCTAAGGACACCACAGCAGGTGGAGGTCGTCCTACTGATTTGTTTTTCGAAGGAGAGCTTGGTATCAAAAATAACACCCAAGTTCCAAGCGGACTGAGAGGGCGTAGGACAGGCTCCAAGGGCGGATGGCCACCAGTCCATTGACCAAATCTCCTCCTTGCCTCCGAAAATCAGCACCTCCGTTTTTTCCCCATTTAATTTGAGGAAATTCCTTACCATCCAATTTGCAACCGCTTCCATGCAGTTCTTAAAGTTTCGGGCTATGGAATGGGAAGAATTAATGACCAAAGAAAACAGAAAATAAGTAAAATAGCTACAAAATATAAATAGCATTGATCCACTCATCCTAAATATGTTTGTAGTAGATACACATGAACGAAAAAGCTTGCATAATTAAAAAAAAAGCACGTTCCCCTTATAAATTCAGACTGTTTGTTATCGCTAGTGGTTAGATGAAAATTGTACATACCACAAAAATATGCCTGCCACAACAATCATGGCAGATTCATAGCACAAGCAGATACACTGTAACAATTCGTATGGAGTACATTGGGACATTAAACCAGCTACATACAAAATTCAATTCGGTATTGTGGAAAGTATACAATGGTAATAACATGTAAATACTATATAATGGTGTTATAAACAAAACTGAGAATAAGAAGGCTATGAAAATATCTGAATTACAATGGTATTTAACATTGGTTGTTTGCCACCTGTGATCATGCTGTCCAGCAGAGTATTTGTGGCAGTAATTGGTCAAAATGTCTAATATTGTACCAGTAATAGGCTTGCATTAGATAGATACTTATGCCAGTAATCGTGCTCTTGATAATGGCACTGTGATATTGCCCCTTAGCTAAGACTTTAGCTAACAAATGCAGATGGATACGCTGAGTGAATTACGAAGATGAAAAGAGGAATAACCAGGTGCATCAGGACTGGAATTATGGTATCCCCAGTAAACTCCTATTTCTCTTGGTACCATGAGAGTTTCTGTTGGAAATGAGCATCTTTTGCATGGTATTCCCCAGATTTGCCGCTACTTTTGCTGAACCCATGACCATGAGAGTCTACACACTCCTGCTAACCAGTGGTTAAGTGCTTGTGCTCTCCTTTTTGAACCTGATAATACTTAAATAGCATTGCTGGCAGTGGGTTACAGCACTCTGTGCCACCCAGTAATGTTGCACTGTAAAATATGTCTCCAGGCATGCCCTTGCAGCTTGGGTGTGCAGTTTTAGAACTGCTATTTTGACGTGGAAAAACAAACCATTGTCAGACCGACACCTTCCTTTATAATGGCTATAAATCACCACTAAGGCAGGCCTTAAATAGCATTTAAAAAGGAGGGCTTGCATATTTAACGTATGACATGCCCGGCAGTGAAAAAGCTGCAAAGTCATTTTGCACTGTGGCAAGGCTGGCTCTCCTATAGAACAACACTGTTACACAATACCAGTGTATATTGCTTGGTTTCAGTTTGGGAACTGCTACAAAATGGTTCATGGACTCATTTTATTAGAAATGTAATATTCAACTTAATGGTCAATTCGGATTTTATATTACAATTTTGAAAATGAAACTTTTAGAAAATTGTAATTTGCTTGCTTAAGTTAAAAGGGGCCTTTCTGCCTATGTCCAGTGTTGTTTCACTGCTGTAATGGAGATGAGAATTGCTCCCGGGTGGATAAAGGGCTTGGCAGTGGATAAGTACTTTGCTTCCTTCAGCAGCATGGCCTGGGGGCTGTACCCATCCCCTTCCTGAGCTTCATAGAATGTCTACCCTGTCATTGGCAGATGTAGCTCATGCCTGATCCTGTCTCCCTTTTGTCTTGTTAGTCAGCTTGGCTCCAAACCCAGTAGGATGGGGAGCTGCCCCAGAACTAGTTTCTAGTGACCACAAAGTAGAGTTTTCCCTATTATCATAGTTAAACCTCTGGGTGGGCATAGGAAGCTCTGGCCAGGGGAAGAACGATTCTGCCATGTTGGATTTAGGTACCAAGGGGCACTGTGGAATAAACACACAGGAAGTGTAGGATCACCCCTGGCACACGGTTTTGATGCATTCCTAGATTTGCGCTATGTTGTAAATCTGGGAATGTGTCAAATACCATAGACGTTGAGTGGTAACACCCACCGCAACGCCCATTGCACACCTCTCCAACATAGTGTGAGGCAACCCAGTGACTTGCACAGCGTTACCTCACACCATATCTACGAGACCGTGAAAAGCCACACAGGGTGGCTTTCTGTGGTGTTGTATATATGGGCCTGCACTTTGCGCCTCTGGAACGTGGCGGAAATGTGCCGCAAGGGGCTTGACCTTGATTTTACCTCCATTACATGCTCATGCATGGAGGATGTTTGTATTAAGAACAGAAAGGTCTTGGTGAAACAGAGAGGAGCAATTACATTCATCTGTCCTTAAAACTGATCACTTTTTTGTTATCCATCTATCATAAAAAGAACACTGCAGTGCGCACCAGTGGATAGGCTAGAATGCCTCCATTATTCCATTCTATTTACAGGTTTTTATTGAGCGCATGTCTACCCGAACCGAGCAACTGAGCGCTAAAATTCCTTGCTTGAGTAAGGCCGTTTAGGTGTACAAATATGTTTTACGTTGCTTTCTGAAGCTGAGTAAATTGTCATGAAGTCTGAAGCTGGTTGATAAGGAGTTCCTAAGTTTAGAGGTGAGGTAAGCAAATGAGTGGCTGCCACCTCAGGCTCTCTTGATTCTTGGTATGGCAAGATGACTGACCTAAGTTTTTTGACCTGAGTTCTCTGTTGGCAGGGTATGGGTTGATAAGGTGGTGGAGTATACACGGGCCTACTTTGTGTTTAGCACGATGAGCAATGCAGAGTGGCTTAAATTGTATCCTTTTGTTTATTGGCTGCCAGTTAAGCGTGTGAGCGCTGGGGGGGGGCAGATTGAGTTTTAGGAATACTCAGTAGGTTTTGAGCAGTGGCATTTTGGATAGTTTGCAATTTGTTGATGAAAGAAAGTGGGCTGTCTAGATAAAGGGAGTTGCCATAACGAAAGTGACATTAGGCCGTGAACCACTATTCTGTGCGCGTCCATGGAAAGCCATTCAAGAGTTTGTCTCAGTGCTCTGAGGAAGCTGAATCAACTGGCTGTGACCTTTTATGCCTGTGAGGCCATGGTAAAATGACTATCCAGTGTGACACCCAGAATTTATACTTCTGGTTTGGTGGGTGGGTGATCACTTAGGGATGGAGGCCAGTTAAATTGGTCCAATAGTGATGGAATGTTTCCAACTACCAGGAGTTCTCTTTTGCCCCCGTTTAACTTTAGGCAACCTGCTGCCATCCAGTTAGTGACCTGCTCAGGTGCTACACGGCGGTTCCACGTTGTTGTCGGACTACACCGTATCCGCGGGTCTATTGGGGCTCTTGTATATATTGGCAGTTTACTCCTGAATCACGATTATTTATTCAAGAGTCTCCAGATCCAGAATTTTGATTATTTGTTTCTGCACTCGTCGATATTCCTCACCGATTAATAGCTAATTGTTGGTTTAGCAATAGCCCTGAAGAAGTCTATGGTCTATACCACCAAGACGAAACATGTGTTGGCTAGATTGCTTTGAGAAGAACGTCATCGCAATAAAATGAAGACAAGAAGACCTTCCTTTTTTCTGTGACTTATTTAGAAAACTTTATTGACTTCTACCATCAGCTCAGGATATACATTGTTCATTGATGCTCTAGGCATAGGTTTAGTTTTTTGAGATGTGGAGCTAGCATTGGATGAGAGGGAGACAATAATCGTTGTATCGTCTGCATACAATACTGTGGTAAAACTAGAGATCATGTGATGTCAGATATGGGGCGGAAGTACAGGTTGAAGAGCATGGGGCTAAGGGAGGAGCCCTGCGGCACTCCACATTTTAATTGATGGTTCATAGAGAGAAAAGGCCCTTTGCTGACTTGGAAACTTCTATTGTTTAGGAATGATAATAGCCATTTTAATGTGCTAACTGTGATGCTGGCTTCTTCTAGTCTGCAGAGAAGAGTAGGATAGGAGAATATATTGAAAGCTGTGCATATCTCCAAAACTGTCCTTAAACATAGATTTTAAAATCAAAGAACGAAGGGGCAATTTTACAAGCGCCTTTAGCCAACACAATGTCACTTTTAGTGACTTTGTGGTGGCAATAGGGGATTTGCCGTATTTACAAAGCAGCGTAAAGCCACTTAACTTGGCTTGACGCTGCCTTGAAATGAAGGCACCCTTTCACACTGTACTTAGCGTAAAAGGGGAGGGCAATGAGTATTGTGATGGATGTTAAACCACAACACTAATTGCTTTTTGACAAGGGTGGGGTAAATAGGATGCAGCACCAAAATTAAGACCAGGGAAAACCTGGTGTTAGACAGGCAAAACGAGGAGAAATGTTCTATTTCTCCTCCTTTATGATGCTTCAGTGTGTGATGCATTGTGCAGCACACATAGGAACAGCAAAATGCCATTCATTTTTTATGTGTAGGAAGATGACCCTTCCAGCACACAAACGACCATAAAAAACAAAAAAAATATTTTGCAACTTCTATGTGTGCTGCTTTGAGCAGCACACATAGAAGTAACAAAGGACAAAAGGCCTTTTAAAGATTGTTTATGTGCAGGAAGGGGGATCTTCCTGCACATAAACAATGTCCCTTCAACGCAGACAGCCACTATGGTGCAAGGGTGTCTGCGTTGGCGAAAGGATGCTAAATTTAGCGCCAGCGCAGGGGGAAACGCAGGGCTTCACCATATTATTGTAAATATGGTGCAGCCCTGCGTTTCTGAAGTGGTGGAGAGCGGCGTTTAGCCAAGGAGGCTAACACTGTGCCCTGCCACTTCATTGTAAATATGCCCTAAGATGTGAAAAAAGTAACAGCGTGGGATCAGGATATTACTTAAGAACAGGAAGCTGGCCGTGATTGTGGCAACCTCGGAATACGCTTAGGTGTTTCTGGTAGGATGACCCAGAGTCTGCTGGCAACTGTGCAACATTACCATTGCCTGGAGGAGTTGAGCTGCAGCTTAGTAGTCGGATTGACACTCTTCAGGCAGGCACAACACCACTCCCATGCTGCTGTATTCTGCCTTCATTGATGGTCTCCTGTACTTACTCTTTGCATGTGGCTAGCAGGTGTCAGCAGCACTGAGACGTTGAATGTGCATGTTCATGAAGCCTGTGTGAAATATTCAAAATGATTATCATATGAATAACATGAAATAATACAGAATGTTTACCTGCAGATATTGGTTCGAGGAGAAACTGTCATACACAGACATTTTCTCCTACACCCAGTCTCAAGCTGGTATCTCACGTCAATGTTGGTGTTAGGTAGAGCCTCGTGGAGAAAGGTTACTCGAAATACCTACGAAATCGATTTTGTTTAATAGGTGTAATTTCAAAGCAATCGTGGTTATTTTGCAAAGTGCAATTCACAAAATTCACACTACCCCAGAAAAATACCAATTCTGTAAGCAAAGAAACAGCCATTTTATAAGATAGTGCAGCAGGGATGAAGACCACATTTTAATATTTGCTGACTTTTGCTCTGAACTTCTTAGTCTACCATTAAACATGAAAAAGCACCAAAACGGAAAGTGCTCTCCAACACTAAGGAAAGACAATTAACGTGTTGTATCACTCAAATATCAGCTTTAATTGTTTTATAAAACACAATTGTGTTCCTAGATGACAGTTTAGCACATGATGAAAAACGAGCACAATTTGCTACCAAGTGACATTCTATTTTAGGTAAATATATACAGCCTCCCAAAACAAACCGTCTGATTTTCTGAAAATATTTTTGCTTCCCAATGCCAGTTTTTAATTTTTAGAAATACAAAGGTTTGGTGCCCCATATATGAGCTTGTAGTTGTAATTTATTATTCATGTATTCCAATGCATATTTATGGCAAAGTAAAAAATGCAGCACAGACAGTCACCTCGTCTTAACTTGGCAAAACAAGGAGAAATGCTTTATTTCTAGTTTTTGCTTTTTCCATGTGTGCTACCTTATGCAAAATGCCTTGGATTGTTTATGTGTAGGATGGTGACCCTTCCTGCAGATAAAATATCCGTTAAAAAAAGACATTTTGTAACTTCCATGTGTGTTGCATTAAGCAGCACACATAGAATTGACAAAACGGCATTTAAAGATTGTTTATGTACAGGAAGGGACACCTTCCTACACATAAACCTTCTTCGCCTGCACACAGACACCCTTGCACTATGGTGCAAGGGTGCCTGCATTCCTAAGTGTAGCGTCAGCACAGGAGGAAATGCAAGGCTGCACTATATCCTTGAAAATATGGTGCAGCCTTGTGTTTCTGAAGCGGCGAAGTGAGGCGTTAAGCCATGACCGCTAAAGCCTCACTTCTTTGTAAATATCCCCCAACATCTCCCTTCTGTTAAATAAAAAAATAACCATTATTTACAAGTCAACAAATATGTGTCAACAAATATACACTTTTATTACCCGACCTGATCTGGTTACCGGAAGCTGAAAGGTGTTATCTTCAGTGACACAGATCTTCAAAGACGGTGAAGAAGTAACAGCAGTTGCTGTGCTCTCAGGTTCAGCCATTCTCTCACCATCTGGATTAGTAGACCAATGAATCAAATGCCAAAAGTGAAAAGAGTCTCTGGTAACAGACTTCAGAGGATGCTGGGCAGTCACCATATGTTCCTTGGTGGACACAACGCGGAAAGATACAGCATCAGATTTTCTCCTTCGCAATTGGTGGGTAGTCACTAAGGGGTACATGCGTCATTGCTTTTTGTGGTCGCAAAGGGACAGATTTGCTAAATCTGCCCGCTTGCAACCGCAATTTTTGCATTTGGGATGCATCATCCCAAATGCAAAAATCGCTATTTACGTAATCGCTAAATCTGAGATTACTTAAATTGCGATTGCATTTAGGGAATCGCAAATTGCGATTCCGTAAATGCAATGCAACACCCCCAAAAAATTAGTGATTTCACTATTAAGAAATGCAAATTACCCTCAACTTAAAGTTGATGGTAATTTGCTAAAACTTTAAAAAATGTACAAAAGTGCATTTTTCAAAGTTCTATGTCGCACACATACATGCCCTTGGGCATGTGTGTGCAACATGTTTTTTAAATTGTACTTTTAGGGGTGCATCAGCAATTGTGCAGTCATGGATGAGAGATCCACAATTAATAGAAATAAAGAGAACTTTTACACAATAACCATCAAATGATGTCCTTTGTCGAGTGGACCAAATAAATCGCTAGCTATTCTCTCCCATGCATGCTTAGGAAGTTCTGACATGATAGGAGCATGTTAAGTAATGTTAGTAGAGAGGCAGTTACATATATGACAAGCTTTGAGTTCCTTTTCAACTTTCGTATCTAAATATGGAAGCCAGACTCAATCTCTGAGAGCTCTCTTGGTGGCATCAATATCACGATGTCCTTTGTGAGCCGCCTTAGTTATTTTCTGTCTTAAATTCTCCGGAATAAGGATTCTCAACCCTCGCAGTATAACTCCTTCCTGAGGTATAGACAGTTCCTCTTTAATGTTTTTGTACTTTTGATATTCATCATCACTGGTCACAGGTCAAGCATGTCGATTGATTTGTAATTATATCTTTCAACTTCAACATGTCACTGTCATGGTGTAGTGTAGTTCCTATATTCCCAATAGGCTCTGCGCATTGGAATAATAGATCCTGTAGTTTAGACGTAAGACGGAGGTCGACTAGGTCTCTACCGCATATAATAAACTTAATTGTGAGTGCCAGGTAGCTCAGAGGTCACTAGAAACTTTCTCGAATTCACAAGAAGGGATTAGTTTCTGACAACCGCATAAACATGACAACTTTGTTTCCCAAGAGTAAGAAATCAAGCTCTAGAGTCACGGAAACAATAGATAGCTATTTTTCTCAGTCAATCGTGCAATGCTTCATTTCACCAGAGGTGCTGAGAAAATAGAGAGACGGTCGTTTTCAATAAAAAGTATTTATTGAACAGTCTTCTTTCTCGAGCATAAGAAATGTACTGCTGCAATCGTAATACTGGTTATAAAGTACAAGGCATATAATACGATAAGTATTATAAAGTAGTACTGTAAAAGCGTGATATGGTTTCTAAGCCATAAATACATTAAATACATACAGTGATAAAATAATGACTAAAAGTACTCAACTGGTGCTTCTAAAATACGCCTACCTTGGTGTACCTAACCTAAGTCTAGTACAAGGGAAGAAGTAAATGAGGTGTAGCTTAAGTTTAGTATTCTTTGCCAAGAATCTATTCCAAGAATTCTCTACGGGTCTAATCAGCTCCGTACCTTGGTTTTAGAATGAAGGAGGTCTTGTATCTCTCTCTCAGGACTCGATTTCCCAGCAACCCCCAAGGGTAGCCTGGAAACACTGGAGCTGGATTTCTCGGCAGGAGAAAAGACAGCGTCTCTCAGTGCGTCAGCTAGAGGGTCAGCTTCCTTCGGCACTTGCTGCTGCAGGGCGTCGGGCAAGTAGTTAGTCGATCTGCGCCAAACCACTGTGCGTTTGTTGGGCAAATGTAGGCATATTTATACCTTGAAGGTGCCGAGTTTGACATATGATTGGACATAATATCGTCACTCAAAGACTCAGTTCCTTGAAAACTACATGATTTCCTAGATAAATTAGTATTCAGGCGAGGGGAAGTCCCTAGCTGCTGAAGGCTGGTTTTTCTAAGAAATCGTTGTTGATTCTCGGTACTTAGTGGAAGTAGCCATGCCGTATTTGGGCTGCATAGGCTCAGTCTAAATATGGTAATGATTTCTATGCCTATATAAGGATGGGGTAATTTATACCTATATATGGGCATGAATCGGGAAAATTACTCTAGGGTCCTAGATTCATACACAACACCCACTCCACGATATTAAGTTCAATAAAACTAAATGTATAAGCACTGAACATATCTAAGGCAAGTGTTTACAATCCCACCCAAAATGCAAATTGCATTTGAAAGGTTTGTTCACATGAAATGAGTATAAACTGTATGAAAAAGTAGGTCTCAACCGATATGAAGCATAGTATGAGAGCATACATTCTAACATTTATGAAAGATGAAATTACATTCATGAAATGTCTCTTTAAGGTACAGAAAAAAACATTTGAGCATAATATTTAAACTGTTTCGTTTTTTAGGACAAGACCAAATATTGTCATTAGGAAGTTTTCAAAAGAAATCTTGTTCTCTAAGAATAGTTCTACTTTAAGCAGATTACTCTGTGCCAACAAGTTCTATTTTGGAAAAAGTTCAAATTTGTTAGTCGGTTTATTTTGAAAAACGAAGGCCGAATTTCAGAGTTCAGGGAACGCTGTGTGAATTAATCAAATATTATTCTCGGTGTCAGGAGAAAACGTCAGATAGTCTAGGCTGGCAAAGAAACGGTTTACCATAGTAGGCGAAAGTGGAACCACTTCAGTTAGCAGGTCGAATGTGCATAGATGAGGGTCATCGCTGTCAGCGTTTGATGCATTAGCAATGTCCGCAGTAGGTGGTACCTGTGTGCCTGTAGTGTCTGGTATCTCACCATCAGTTAGACTTGCCGGTGAGACCTCAATGAATGCCGTCATCAGAATGGGCAGCCGTTAGGGGCAACACGATGCATGAGTCGTTACCGGACCTAGCAAAGCATCAACATCCGATGGCAGGACTGATGGTAGTGTAAGACAAATGTTCTACACGCATTCCTCTCCGCAAAGCAGGCATCGCAGAACAGGTAAGATGCAATCTTGCCAGATTGGTCTGAACAAAAGGAACCAAGTTGTGTTCAGATCCCTTAAACGAGCCAAGCCAAGAATCTGTGTAATTCTCTCACGATACACCATGGCAAGGCGGGCTTGTTCCATGGTAGTCTGGGTATCGCTGGTGACTGGACTTGCCATACCGGAGCAGAAGGAATAAAAATAGAATTCCTGCTACGAGTCCCAAGATGAGAGGCAGGCCGCCGGACACAGAGTGCACGAAATTTGGAAAAATGCCGAGGACTTCTTCAAATGGTGCTAACAGTCCCGAAAAAATTGTCTTAAATACATGTGCGATGCCACTTGTATCAGACATATTTAAGATTTGACTTAACATTTCTGCGAAATGTACTGGGCAGTTTGTTGATAATAATGCATGTATCTCTGCAGAAGTCCTTGCAACTTGCAGATCATACATTTCTCTAGACGAGGTCAGTGGCACAGTTATTTGTAAAAGAATGACTTTCATTCTGCTTAAAGTATCAATTCGTATAGAAGATATATTCAGTGATGGCCATAATGCCGTCTCCCTTTCTGTCTTGCTCTTTGGATACAATACTTGCATACAACAAGTGACCCTGGATGACACACTAACTAGATACACTTTTCCTGGCAACATGCCACAACAGCTGTGGTCATTGAGCATAACGTAGCTGCCATTGGATAGCTGCCTGAAAATTGGTTCTATCACAGTGGAGGGTGAACCGTGCAGGTGGCATGAGAGGTTACTTGCAGAACCTTCACAGGCTCCGTGTAAATTAATACCTTGGCACAAAAGTGTACTGCTTAGTGAGTTCTTACAATTATTACCACTAAGGAATACCTCATTTCCCCATTCCAACATTTGTGTGTGTAAGGTAGAGTCCAGGTCGACTTAATGTATTTGTTGGAAATATAGAAGTACTGAGACACAGGACACAGCTGAAGCAGTACAACTAGTTTAATGGTTATCCACTCTCCTCACTGGAGAACACTTGAACATTCTATAGTAAGCTTCACAGTGGGAGAACCCAACAGGGGTCAGGGGAAAGGGGTGGATGGAATGTACCAACCCAGGTTCTAACACATCTCCCTTCCTTACAAAGAGTTCCCACTAGACATGCCCCAAAAGGATGCTGATGCACATGAACAGGCTAACAGGCTTCCCAAGGGGGGTAACAGTGATTCCTGAAGGGAAGGGTTATGGCTGCACTTTCACAATGTTGTCGCAACTCCACCATTGACCATTTTCAAACTGAACAACATTTTTTAACACTTTGACAATTCTGCTGGGAGAATAGAACTTGCTGATGTCAGTCCCCAATTTAACGTTCCTTCTGGCTTGCGCCATGTCCCCCACTTCCCACCTTTGAAACTTCACACCATGCTTCTTGTCATACCATTGTTTGTATACATTTTGGTGCTGTTTGACCTTCTCTCCTGCCTCCTCCCTGTCCACTTTCCTGACATCTCCTCCATTTAACCAACAGGGGTTGAACTTGGTACTAGGCTCCCTCCCGCGCAGGGACACAAAAGGAGAGACCCCAGTTATTCTATTGGGCGACGTGTGGTATGCCCACAAGCATTCCCTCAGACAATCCTCAACATCGTGTCCATTTATGGTGGCCAGCTGGATATTCTCTTTGATTACTCTATTTGCCCTTTCTACCATTCCATTGGCTTTTGGGCAATAAAGCGCTGTGGTCTCATGTCTGATGCCAGACATTTCCAGAAAATTCTGCATTTCTTCGTAGGTGAATTGTACCCCATTGTCGGTAACTAGAATGGAGGGGATGCCCTCTTCACAAAACACCTCCTTTAGGAAATGGATCACTGCTCTGGTGTTGATGTTATGTACAAATTTTCTCTTCACCCAGTGGGAGGTGTAATCTATCAGAACTAACATGAATCTCTTTTGTACTCCAAGGTTTTGCATGGGTCCGATGATGTCTAACGCAAGCTTGTTCCATGGCTTGGTTGGGACTTCCACTGGGGACAAAGGTGACTTGTGTACTACTCTAGTCTTGTCGCTTTTAGCACATGCTCCACACTCTTTTACAGTTTCTTCCGTCATGTTGTCCATCTTGGGAAACCAAAAGTTCGTTCTTATTCTTCCTTTTGTTGCGCTTCGCCCAAGGTGACCTTCGTGTGCCAGGTCTATCACTCTCTTCCGTAATCCCTTAGGTGGAATTACTCTGTTGTTACGGTAGACTTTCCCTTCAATGACACACAGTTCATTACGTACTTCCCAGAACCCTTCTAGTTCTGCTGCAACATCTCTTTTGTTTTTCGGCCATCCTTTCTTTATCTGCTCCACAAGTACCCTAAATTCACTGTCTTCCTTCGTACTCTCTTCCCACTCTTTCTCTGTGATGGCCGGGAAATCCATCATCATTATGGGACTGTCCAGTGCTTCCTCTGGTCCCTCTTCCTCCGGTAGCGGTGACCTCGACAGGAAATCGGCGATGATATTTTCCTTGCCCGGCACATGCTCGATCTTGAAATTATAATGTTCTAATCCCAGGATCCACCTGCTAATGCGCGGGGTGCAGTTCTCTAAACCTTTCACAGAGAACACATATATGAGGGGCTTGTGATCCGTCCGTATCGTGAACCCCACTCCCCATAGAAAAAACTTGAAGTGCCTGACCGCCCAAAAACACGCCAGGGCTTCTCGTTCTATTACAGAGTAGTTTTTCTCTGGTGGGGAAAGGCTCCTGGACTCATAGGCAATCACTTTTTCTTCACTTCCATCCTTCTGTACTAGGGTGGCCCCCAAACCGTAGTTCGATTCATCTGTTGCCAGGATGGTTCTTTTGGTAGGATCGAAAGTACCTAGAGCAGGTGAGTTGATTAGATCTTTCTTCAAGGTCTTGGCAACAGCTTCCTGCTCCTCACTCCACACAAATTCTTTGTCCGTCTTCAACATTTCTCTCATGGGCTCACACTTAGTTGCAAAATTTTCCACGTACTTAGACATGTACTCCATGAGTCCCAAAAAGGATTTAAGTTCTTCTTTGTTGCGCGGACTAGGCGCTTCCTTTACTGCACGGATCAAACTACCTTTTGGTCTGAACCCTTGCTCTGTGATGGAATGGCCCAGGTACTCGACTTGCTTCACCTTAATTCTGCACTTTTCTTTTTTTACCGTTAGGCCTGCATCCATGAGTTTTTTGAAAACTTGCCTTAGTACCTTGTCGTGTTCCTCTGAGTCTTTACCGTACACCAAAATGTCGTCTTGGAAGCACAAGGTGTGTTCTACTCCCTCAAGGATCTTCTGCATGACTCTCTGAAAAATGGCTGCCGCAGAAGCGAGGCCAAACGGCATTCTTTTGAACATAAAGGCACCACACGGCGTAATAAACGCTGTGAGGGGCCTCGAGTCTGGATGTAATTCGATCTGGTGGTACGCCATGGACAGGTCTACTACACTAAAATATTTTGCAGGGCCCATCGTGCTTAGCATCTCGTTTATGACTGGCAAAGGGTGTCTTTCTACCCAGATGCAGTCGTTCAAACTGCGCAAATCCACACAGAGGCGGATGCCATCACCACTGGCTTTTGCCGCGAGAACAATTGGGGCTAACCACTCAGAGCATTCAACTGGTTGGATAATGTCCAAGTCGCATAGTTTGCGCAGTTCATTTTCTAGGGGCTCCCTTAGTTTGAGGGGCACAGTGCGCAACCCGTGCACTACTGGTTTGGCATTTTGTCTTAGCTTGATCCTGTGTTGGAAATTGTGCAGGCACCCTAGTTCTTCTCTGAACAGCTGGTTGAATTCTTTGCAGATCTTATTACCTCCCAGGAACTTCTCCGTAAGCAGCACTTGTTCTGCACTATTGGGATCCAGAATAATCCCCAACTCCTTTTGATGGACCCATCCCAACAGGTTTGACCCAGACTTGACCACATATATAGTTCCATGAGTTTTCCTATCTTTAAATTGTAGCTGTACCTCCTTCATCCCTAGCAGGGGTATACTGCCCCTATTGTATCCTGAAGGCGAGATATCAGGGTTCTGTAGATCGCTAATTTTGTTTTCTCCCATGGACACATAGTCATCTTTATTTATCAAAGTGAACGGAGAACAAGAATCAGCAAACATTTCAATACGTTCATCATCAACTAATACTTCACATTTTGGATATATGGAATTAACCGTGTCATCAACATCTTTCACCTGTAAAATAAGCTTTTCCATTTTTTGTTCAATGCATTTCACTTCTCTATTAGCACCTCTTTCAGTACCTCTCTCATTCTCTCTAGGGTGTAATTCACCATCACGGCATACCCTGGCAAAGTGCCCCCTTCTGTTGCACTTCTTGCAGGTGACATATCTTGCTGGGCATTGGAGAAAAGTAGCAAAATGGTTATTACTGCCGCACCGATAACACTTTGGACCTTTCTCCCTGTGCTCTGCTTTAGTACTAGTATTTTCCCTGAACTTCATCTTGTATACCTCTACTCTCTCCTCTGCATCATTTATAGTAGCTACTATCTCTCCCTCAGGTTTCATTTCCTTAACACATCTAGCTGTATGTTCCACTGACTTTGCTATCTCAATGGCTTCCTTTAGCCCTGGATTCTTGGCTAACAGTTTCTCCTGGATGCGTGGGTTATTGGTACACCTCACCAACTGGTCTCTTATTAAGGAGTCAGTGAGATCCCCAAATTCGCAAAGCTGAGACAATCCCCACAATACTGCGACATAATTTTGTACAGACTCCTGTTTCCCCTGACATTTTTTAAAGAACTTATGACGCTCCAAGACCACATTTATCCTGTCCCCAAAATGCTTCTCTAATTTCTCCATGGTCTGCACAAACACATCCACCTCCCCCACTGCATTCTCATCTCGCTCCGGTACAGGTAAGTTCTCATATACTTTTCGCCCTTGCACCCCCAAATTGTGTAACAGGATATGCTGTTTCCTTATAGAGTTAAACCTCTGTCCCCCAATCGCTATAAGGTAGGACTCAAAAAGCTTCACCCATTCTTTCCAGGTTATCTCGGGTTCCCCTATGTCATTTAAGAAGGGCGGGGGTTGGTTCATGCTTGCTGCTGCCATGGTGGACTGCGAAAATTGACAGAACAGACCTTGCTACACAGGGGGGGAATAGAAACCTAAGGGAACTCTATGCCTTTCTCAACAGAACTCTCCGTTCCCAGGGTACTACAGGAAAGTTGACCACAGTTTGACCCTCTGAAGGCAGGGCGGAAAATTCAGTCAAAACAATATGCGGACAAGGTAGATCACACTGGAATCCCTCTCCTCAGTCTTATCCAATGGAAATGTAGCAGGCCAAATAGCAGTCACAAAAGTTACCTCCGTTTGCACTGACAGGAGGTCACCCAGGAGTGAGCGCTTCGCTTCCCTCACCTCAAAAACTCGCCCCTCTATGCAGGCTGCCTCGTCACGATACACTCGTGAACACTACCTCTGAAACGCTACCAGACAGGCAACGCTGCTGGGCCTCGATCGTTGTTGCCTCAGAGACCTCTGGCAGGAAAGGCGGGCTGATTACCACTGTGGCGTCGCAGGCGTGAAACACTACTCACGATGCTTCGCGTTACACGCACAGACGCAGGCGCTGGAAGGAACCACACTGGGCCCCGGATGACTGAGGTCGCTGACAGGAAAGGCGGGCTGCTGCGTACTGAGGCGTCGCTGACGTGAGATACTACACACGATGCTTCCCTTTTCCCCATGCAGGCGCAGGCGCTGGGAAGAAACACTGCTGGGCCCCGGATGCACACAGTCACGATGACACTGAAGGTAGGCGGGCTAATTTCCTCAGAGGCGTCGCAGAGCTGAGACGCTGCTCGCGGACCCTTCAACCAAAGTCTATCCTCGCAATGCTACAGGAGAGTACACTTCCAAAACGCCACCAAACTAGATGTGTACGTTGGCCAGGCTTTCTACTCACAGGCTCGCAGTGGGACGTCGAAACGCTAGATAGGGATCACCGCCTGAACACTGTAGCAGACCACAAGGAACTTCTCTTTCTCTCCGCATACAACTGCTGCGCTGCCCCCCTTCACGCAGGTACACTTTAACGATTGGGTGACCTCTTGGCATACGCATGGACGACACACATGCTCCTTCGCATTGTCTTCTTTCTCAAATAGCGATAAAACCCCAGAGAAAGCCAATCCTCCACAGCTTCTTCTCGATCCACACAGGGATAGACCGTTTCCGCGCGACAGAGCCTTACTTCAAACTCTTCCTGGTTCCGTGTGGAGAGAGCACACAAAGGGGAGATAACCACCACTGTCCCCTGCACAGTTTCCGTCGCCAGTGTTGGAAATATAGAAGTACTGAGACACAGGACACAGCTGAAGCAGTACAACTAGTGTAATGGTTATCCACTCTCCTCACTGGAGAACACTTGAACATTCTATAGTAAGCTTCACAGTGGGAGAACCCAACAGGGGTCAGGGGAAAGGGGTGGATGGAATGTACCAACCCAGGTTCTAACAGTATTCTTTACCCAACCTTTCATACAGGCCCGCTGGTATATGCTGTAGACAATACTGAAATTGGAAAATCGTCACTGCTATCGTGAGGGTGCCATGTATTATCCATTCAATGACAGGCTTCTCAGAAACTGTCAATGGTAATCTTTCCTGATTCTCAATGCTCAGCACCGTATAGTCTGCTACTTTTTGTGCCAAAGAGATTTGTTTATCTGTAAGGTTAAACACAGTAAACAATGACGTGGTATTGATTAAACGCCATGGCACGTAGCAGGAACGGAGATTTTGTAACGTCCAGCCTAGCAGCATTATAGAACGTAATTGAGACTGGCCATGTAACATTAGCAAGTCTTGCTCTATTATGTCAATTGCAGAGGATACAATGCTGTCCAAAGAATATATTCTGGAGGACAGAGTCGTTAACCCGTTGTACACTACAGAGGCTTTTCTCTAAATTAATACGATCAATTTCTCGTATTCTTTCTGCAGTTTCCTTTTGCGTTATTTTACATGCTTCGTTGTATGCAGCGTATATACCGGCGTATATGAAACATTTTTGACGTGGTTTGCGAGGCCCTATTAAGAAATCTCGCAAATCATTGCCTTCTTTAAGTAAAGATAAGTGTTGTTTGATTTCTGGAAGTGTAGATTTCTGTAGCCACTCAAGGCATAGCTTTACTACACTGTAAGTAGTTACTATCCCTGGATGTTGTCTCTGGGAGTGTCTTGGATCTGGCCTATTCACTGTGAACCCTTGTGGTTTGTTCAGGAATCTATCTTGACAGTTATTCGTGTCTGTGGGCCAGATTAACCATTTTTTCCAATCAGGAATAGTTCTGTTTTGAATAAAAATCTGTTTTACGTCCACCTCCTCATCCTCAGAGTTATTGCTGTCAGGTGAGGGCTTTGGTATGGACGGTTTGTTTAAATCTTTTATCTTAGCCAGGCCAAGACAAGAAGTTTGTTGAACAGTGTCATTTAAAAACATTATTTGTTCTGGTATAATGCAGGCTCTGAACAAGGCTCGTAAACCTTGCACCTGCCGATCTTTTGTGCCCCAGACAGTTTTTGTCTCAATGTTTTCTTTCCAAAAGTCAAACCCTAATGTAGACAGCTGAGCATAAAAGTTTGCAGAATACATTTGTTTGGAATTGGTCAGCATTGTTTTCCTTCCTGTCTTATTTTCATTTTTAAAATAAAATGTTTCTGGATTTGTAACATTAAACCCTGAGAAGTACGGAAATGTTTTATAAAATGTTTTTGAGCTGCCCTTTGGCGGCGTTGGACAATGTTCCCATTGATTGTAAGTAAAAACATTTCTAGGGTTTGCAGATTTTGCAAATAATGGTGACCATAATGATTAAAACAATACATTTGTTCATAATCTGATGAACATTCTAGGTATTCATGTTCTGTAAATTTAGCTGACATTTCTAAATCTGTCATCATGTTATTAACAGTTTCAAAGTCCCAATCATCAGAAAATGTGCTGGGTGAGACAAAGTCTTTCTTTGATAACTTTATTTCGGTCACAAAGGACCATAAAAGTACCTGATAAAATACATAAAACAGTACATTCCAGTAATAAATAACATAGAGTATAACACTCACTACTATATTTATATATATACACACCTATTTACAGATATAAAAGCAACACTACTAAAATTCAGAATAAATCATTCACGATAGTTATCAAAAGAATACATTTGAATTCATAGAATATATGGATCACAGTTTATATCTTTAAAAAGGTTCTGCGTTTTGACCACATTCCATTTAAAAAGCGGGAGACGGCAAAAACGATAGGAGGATGAGTGTAATATTTTAGTACTCTAAAAGCATTTTCACATTCTCTATATCCCAAGTTCCTACAAATTAGTTTCACCCAGCGATTACGCACCAACTGGTATTCAGGACAGAAAACGAAAACATGGATTTCACTTTCCGAGTGGTGTCTACATGCTGGGCACTCTGTATTGTTATTCGAGTCCCATTTAAGAGTAAATGCCCTGAGCGGCAGACAACCCATTCTGAATTGCAAGTACAACTTCCTTGCCGATGCTGGATATATCAGGTCAAGGAAGTCCTCCTTTTTGTACTCCTCTTTTATTTGAAGGAACTGAGTAGTCCGTCTACCCACTGATGAGCTAGCATGGAGAGCTGCTAAATTATGGTGCCTGTACTGTTGTACCAAGTCCGCCCTAGAAAGGGCCGGGCATGATACAACAGGTGAATCCCAAAGCTCTGGTAGGCCAATCCTGCCACAAAGATCCTTAATATGGATTAGCCAGGGAGTTTTCTTGTGTCTAATTACTGCCCACACATCCCTGAACTCATTTCGGTAAGAGACCAGTTCCGGGACAGACCAGAGTCTTCTCCAATAGGTAAGTGGCCTTAATGCCACCTCCTCCTCCAAAGGGAGTAACCCCAGGTCCAGCCTGAGAGGGACTAGTGGGGTGCTAACTGGCAGTCCTAGCAAGTTCCTCATAAATGAGTATTCTACCCAAGCTAGACTTGTAGGCCTATAGTGCCCCCATACTTCCACCCCATACATAGGAGCCGCTCTCGCTTGTACTTTGTAAATTTCTATTACTGGAGCGGCCGGCTTGTAAAAAGATACTCTGTGCAGTTGTGATAGCCCACCCGCCATTTGGGTCAGCTTTAGAGCAGACTTGGCCACTTGGGTGTCCCATCCCAGATGTCCCTCAAGAGTGATACCAAGATATTCGAAGGTCTTTACTCTCTCTAAGGGTATTCCATTCAATACTGGGTTTGGGCGCATCTTCCTTGGAGGGTTAAAGATCATACATTTAGTTTTAGATGGATTTATCTCGAGGCCTTTTGACGCACAGAAGTCTGCAAAACCATCCAGGGTACGTTGAATACCCGTTGATGTCCTGGACAACAGTAAGGTGTCGTCCGCGAACATCAATGCGGGTACCCTACCTGAGGCTAATCTAGGGACATCGATATCCTTTACACCTAGTAAATAATCTATGAGCCCATTGATGTATAAGCTAAAGAGAGTGGGAGCCATCACGCATCCCTGGGGCACCCCCTTTTGTACCGGGAAACGGGCCGACAATTCTCCATGTTTCCCACATCTCACCTGGGCAAAGGATTCTACATGGAGCCTTCTCAGCACGTCAAGAAGGTAATGGGGGATGCCGAGGTCCAGAAGGACTCTCCAAATTTGTCCCTAGGGACCAGATCAAATGCGGACCTCAGGTCCACGAAAATGAGGTAGAGGCTGCCACCCTCTGCACTCACTGATTTACAATATAGGACCTGAAGATAAAATATCTGGTCGATGGTTGACGTGCTCGTTCTGAATCCGGCCTGGAGGGTACTCAAGATCTCATTTTCCCCTTCCCAGGTCTGGATTCTTTCCAAGATTATTCGTCCCATCAACTTCTGGGCAATATCTATCAGGCTGATAGGCCTGTAGTTTGACGGTAACAGGGGGCAGCCTTTTTTGTAGATGGGAACTATCTCTGCTCCACGCCAGGTGTCTGGCGGGTCCATCCACATTAAGATGGAATTTAACAGGATGCAGAGATAGGGGGCCCATATTTTCGGTCTAAGCGGAATAAGTCCCCTGGCAATTTGTCGAGCCCGGGCGCTTTATTGGGTAGAAGCTTTGCGATGGCAGATTCGACTTCGGTAATAGAAATCTCCTGCACCCCCCCCCCCCCCCCCCCAGTCGATACCCGTGGAGGGAGCACATGGTTATCGGAGCCGAATCGTCATTGCCCGAGCATGCGTAAAGGGTTCCGAAATGGGCTTCCCATACTGCTGGAGCTATGTTGGGGGTAACTGCTGTTCTATCTTCCCTCCCACCGTTGCTAACTATTGCCCAAAATGATTTCAAGTCCTTATGCTGTAGAGCTAGTCTCAGGTTCTCCCACTTATCCATCTCCCAGGATTTTCTTTCCCTTTCTATCACCTGCTTATACTGCATCCGAAGTTCCTTAATCTTAGGCTTGTCCTTGACCTTGATGGTTTCAATTAGGTCTCTTTTCTTTTTACGTCAGTTGGCGTTGTACCATGAGTGGGTCGGCGACGTTTTCTCTTTGATGCTCCCTTCCGGGTAGAACACTTCGAGCAATTTAGAGGTCAGCTGATTGTGAATTTCAACAGGCCTCATATCCCACCCCGCTTGGGAGCACAGTGTCCCAACCCTAGCCATTTCACTGAGATACGGCACAACCTGCTGATATGTGTATGCCAACTAATTCGGAGAACCCAGTACATGGGGCCACTTTACTCTCAGTCTATTGTTATGTAACAGGAGAGGTTGTTGCACGGGGTTGGGCTCTGCTTGGTGGTTTGACAGGCCCCAGCTCCTTGGCTTTAATGTCATTACCAGAGCATTGTGGTCGCTGTCGTACCGCCTTAGGATCTGAAAATCCAAAACCCTATCCCAGGATCTAGATTCAATCATAATATAGTCTATGATTGATGTTTGCCCTTCTCTCTTAAATGTCGATAGGCCAGGTCTATCCGATTTTGATCTCCCATTACAGGGCCTCAGGGATAGGGAGAGAGTAAATGAAGTAATTTGTAAAACCAGCGGTGTCCATGCTTTAACTGGTGGGATCATGAGATCCGAGATGTTCCAGTGCTGGTTTTCAGCATCCGGATCATCTAGAATAATATTACTAAGGGGTTCAAACTGACAGTTAAAATCGCCCCCTAATAACACAATATACTCTGGGTCAAGAGACAATATATATTCTCTCAGTTGATCTATAACAGTAGACTCTTGCCCACTCTGGGTTGGCCTGGAGTAGATGTTAAGTAGGGCTATGTGTTTTTGGTTGGAAGGGTTAGTAGAACACATTGTATATCAAGTGAGTTTGTGGGCAGCTGTTCCGCTTTAACTCCCAGGTGCGTGCCCACCCATATACTTAATCCACCCGATGTTCTACCCCTACCCTTCGTTGTGGCCAGTATGTTAAAAGTAGTAAAGCCACTTCGCTGATTGTTTTACAAAGTGCACGTCTCCTGCATGAGGCAAATGTCATGTTTGTCTATGAACAGCCCCAAGTCTGGGCATGTTAGCTTGTTTTTCGTCCCTGCCACATTCCAAGAAAGAATGTTAATGTTGACATTAGCCACCCCAGCCGTAGTCCTCTTGTTTATACCACAGCTTGTAGGCCCTGGTGGTGGGTCGACCTTTTGTATGTGTGTCCCACCCCCATCTCACAGCTGACCCCACTATTCCCAGGAGCTTTGTCTCCAGCCCCCCGCAATCCAGAGTTCCCTCCCAACCCCTTTATTAACATGGTTCGGAGCCCACCGCACCCACTTGAGGAGCTCCCCACTTGTTGACGCAGTATGCCCTCTCCCCCCAAAGGCCCATAAGTCACTTAAAGAAACCTTAAACTGGTGTGGAATCTTCAGCAGTTCTACCGGGCCATAGATGTCATAATCAGTTCTGTCCCATGCTATACCACCAGGTATAGGAACGGCTGTGATGTTCACTGATGACAGGTCTCTTTTTCCACGATGAGATGATTCGTGAGGTTTCAGGAGCAAGTTGATTTTCTTACTTGCTGTGTCCATTGTACTGTATTTTCCATCTGTCATCCTTCCCAAACTCAACACAAGTATGAGCCAAAGCAGGAGAAAAAGTACACCTAACATAATCCAAAACTCAACCCATGGTGTAACCAGATATGTTTTCTTTGAAAGTTTTATTTGCTGGCGTTGCTTCAGGTTCACTGGGATCCTCAGAGAAGGTATCAAAGTTGATGAACTAGCCAGAGGCAGTTCTGTCAATTGTTGGAATTGCATCCGGATTACATTAAATCGCTGGAGCTGTATCTTCTTTTGCCATGTTGGTATAGTCAGATGCTATATCATTGTAGACAGGTGTTTCTTGACGAACTGTTATTTGGGTATCCAGAGGCACAAGTTCCATGGCTTTGTTTCCTAGTCCTTCTTTTCTTACTGCAGGTTTATCAAAGGTGATAAGTCTTTCAGTTTGAACCTCTTGGATTGTAGCAAACTTTGGTTGTCTGCTACATCTTTGGAGTCCACTGGGCCTACTACTTATTATCGGCCACATGATGTGGTTTGACCAGGTCGATAGACACAACTCTGTTCTCCCTTTTACCAGCAAGGGGCGGTAGTAACACTGATCTTGTTCCGTGGATAGCTAAGACAGGTACTGCTTTTCTGTAAGAAGGCCCAAATTCCTTCTTTACCGCGATCTTTTCCCTGACTAGATCCCCAATCTTTGGAATTCAGACAGGTCTTGCTGGGACAGGTGGTTTTTCTTCAGTGGTCGTTTGCTTCTGTATTGTGTTACTCAGACTTCTTCTTGTTTCATTTAAGTCCTGTAAAACAGCCAAATGATCTTTGACATCAAAGGGTTTTTGTTCCACCACTGAAGTTTGACAATCGAGGTCTTCGATTATCATTCTAGTACCAAACAGTAATTCATATGGAGTGATTCCACCCAGAGAATTTCTTGGCCGATTGTTAAGACTACGTTGGACACTTATTAGATTTTTGACCCACCCATCACCCAAACCTAATACCTTAGCTGTTATGGATTGCTTTATGTCACGTTTTTTTTCTTTCCACTACCGCATTACCCTCAGGATGGAAGGGAGTAGAATACCGCAATGCAACACCCAAGCTAGCCATGGCCTCCTTGTAAGCTCGAGAGCTAAACGCAGGACCCTGGTCAGAATGTAGCGTGCCAATTGCGTATGTGCCGATAATGACTCGCAAATCCTTCATAACAGTTCTGGCGTCAGCCGAGCGCTGGGGCCACATCCAAATAAATCTTGTCTTAATATTTGTGGGATCGCGTACGTCTATGGCGACGTCTGCGTGTAGAAAGCCTGATGCTGTCTAACAATGGTGTCTGGACAGGGCTGGCTATACTGTAGTCAGGTACCTGGTGGTTTTCGAAGCTATGATCTTTGTGACAGGTGTCACAGTTAATTCCGAATTTGTAAACATCGACGCTCATTCCCGACCACCAGTACATCTCTTCTAATTCTATTAGAGATTCTAAGATCCCTTGATGTCTCAGACCCTCTCTCATGTGTGCTTCATGAACCAAAGCACCTCTCTCGTTCCTGTTTGGAATTACTCTGTCCCCCACTCCAGGGATTCGAGCAAAAGGAACGGAGTTTGCATCAATTATGTATGTATTACCGAGTGGATAGTTTACAGGTAACGCTGCATAGCTACCTTCCATTGAGGCTTTGACTGCTAGCATTGTTTCACCATCTATTACTCCTTTAGAGCGAGTGATTGTAGCTACGGAAGCCATTTGCACAGCTGCCTTTGCGGCTTCATCAGCCAATGAATTCCCTGCAATGTGAACGCCATCACGCTGATGACTCAGTGTATGTATCACGTGAGTCTTTTGTAGTTCTTTCTGTAATAGAACTACTTGTTACCAAAGCATTTTATGCTTAATTGTGCCACCTTGTGCATTTCTGAAACCGTTTCGAACCCAGTTCTGCAAGTGCTCGTTGAAAGATTTGACGCAGAAATACGAATCGCACACTATGAGTGTGGGGAATTCGCGATCAGTATTTTCAAGCGCCATCTTGAAAGCCTGTAGTTCAGCTCGCTGAGCTGTACAGTCTCCCGCAGGCGTGGAAATCTTGAAATTCTTTAATGTCCCAAAAATTAATTCTTACATACAATTGTATAACTCGTCCTTCTTGCCCCAATTGAAAACCGATAGAAATTTGTATGCATGGAAGAGAATGGGGATTACGTCTCTGGGAGATTTATTGGAAGGAGATAAGATTTTGGGATTTGAGATATTGCAGGAAAGATTTGGAATTCCAGGTAGTCACTGGCTGATGTATGGTCAAGTTGCTCGTATGATTGGGGCTATTAGGCCTAGCGTCTCATCGATAGATGACATCCCGGTGATTGAGACCCTACGTAGAGGCTGCAAGAAGATTAAGACTATTTATGATTGCTTAGTAGAACGAATTCAGGATGATATACAGAAGGTGGAGTCTAATTGGGCTTTAAAACTGGGGGATCCAGATGTGGATGTGGATCTCTCCCTCTCACTGAACAAAGAGATATTTCGGGCTTCTAACCTTCAAGCACAACATTATAAGACTATTTTTAATTTGTACAATACACCTGCTAAACTATACGCCTGGGGTATAAGGGAAAACGACAGCTGCCCCAGATGTAATGAAAGTCATGCTGACATAACGCATATGTTCTTTTTCTGCAACCGGTTGGATTCTGTTAAAAGTGACATAATGACATTTTGGGAGGGGCTGCTAGGTCATGTCATCAATCAATCAATCAATCACAGACATTTATATAGCGCACTACTCACCCGGAGGGTCTCAAGGCGCTTGGGGGGGTGGCGTGCTGCTACTGCTCGAAAAGCCAGGTCTTGAGCTTCTTCCTGAAGGAGAGGTGGTCTTGGGTCATGCGCAGGTCGGTCGGGAGGGAGTTCCAGGTCTTGGCGGCCAGGTAGGAGAAGGACCTTCCTCCTGTTGTCGTTCTTCGGATGCGGGGGACGGCGGCAAGGGCGTGACTGGCTGATCGGAGGTGGCGTTTGGGAGCGTAGAAGTTGATGCGGTTGTTGAGGTAGCTCGGGCCTCGGTCGTGTAGGGCTTTGTGTGCGTGGGTGAGGAGACGGAAGGTGATTCTTTTGTTGACGGGGAGCCAATGCAGGTCTCTCAGGTGTCCGGAGATGTGGCTGTGTCGTGGGATGTCGAGGATGAGTCTGGCAGAGTCGTTCTGGATCCGCTGGAGTCTTTTCTGGAGCTTTGCGGTGGTTCCGGCGTAGAGGGCGTTGCCGTAGTCCAGTCGGCTGGTGGCGAGGGCCTGGGTGACCGTCTTCCTGGTCTCGGTGGGGATCCACCGGAAGATCTTCTGTAGCATGCGCAGGATGTTGAAGCATGACGAGGAGACGGCGTTGACTTGTCTGGTCATGGTGAGGGAGGAGTCCAAGATGAATCCCAGGTTGCGTGCGTGGTCTGTCGGTTTGGGTGCGGTGCCCAGGGCGGGGGGCCACCAGGAGTCGTCCCAGGCGGAGGGTGAGGAACCCAGGATGAGGACTTCCGTCTTGTCTGAGTTCAGTTTCAGGCGGCTGGTCGTCATCCACTCGGCTACGTCTTTCATCCCTTCGTGAAGGTTGGCTCTGGCGGCGGCGGGGTCGTTGGTCAGGGAGAGGATCAGCTGGGTGTCGTCAGCGTAGGAGATGATGTTGAGGTTGTGTTGGCGTGCGATGGCCGCGAGGGGGCTCATGTAGACGTTGAAGAGGGTGGGGCTCAGCGAGGATCCTTGAGGGATGCCGCAGAAGACTTCTGTGGCCTCTGACTTGTACGGTGGTAGGCGGATCTCTGCGTTCTTCCGTCGAGGAAGGAGATGATCCATTCCAGAGCCTTCTCCTGTATTCCGACGTTGCTGAGGCGCTGCACTAGGGTGCGGTGGCAGACAGTGTCGAATGCAGCGGAGAGGTCTAGGAGGATGAGGGCCGCTGTTTCTCCGTTGTCCATCAGGGCTCGGATGTCATCGGTGGCAGCGATGAGGGCGGTCTCGGTGCTGTGGTTGGCTCGGAAGCCAGATTGTGAGGGGTCGAGGGATCCATTTGTCTCGAGGAAGGCGGCCAGCTGTTTGTTGACGGTCTTCTCGATGACTTTGGCTGGGAACGGGAGGAGCGAGATGGGGCGGTAATTCTTGAGTTCGGTGGGGTCTGCTGTAGGTTTCTTTAGCAGGGCGCTGAGTTCGGCGTGCTTCCAGCTCTCTGGGAAGGTGGCGTGTCGAAGGAGGTGTTGATGATGTCCCGCAGGTGGGGTGCGATGACAGCGTCGGCTTTGTTGAAGACGTGGTGAGGGCAGGGGTCGGTTGGAGATCCGGAGTGGATGGAGTTCATCATGCGGACGGTGTCTTCGGTGCTGATCAGAGTCCAGGCGTGGATGGTGGTGGTGGGCGGTGGTTCGGTCGTGGCGTGCGTCGGTTGAGCGCCGACGCTGTTGTGAATGTCCGCGATCTTGTTGTGGAAGTAGGAGGCGAGGGAGTTGCAGAGGTCTTGCGATGGGGTGATGTCGTTGTTTCCGGCGTTGGGGTTGGAGAGCTCTTTCACGATGTTGAATAGTTCCTTGCAGTTGTGTGCGTTGTTGTCCAGCCGGTCCTTGAATGCAGTTTTCTTGGTGGCGCGGATCAGTTGGTGGTGTTTCCGGGTGGCAAGCTTGAGGGTGGTCATGTTGTCCGGTGTTGGTTCCCTTCTCCAGGCTTTCTCGAGGGCTCGGCAATTCTTCTTGGAACTCTTGAGTTCGTCGGTGAACCAAGGGGCCTTCTTGTTGCTGGGTCTGCTGGGCGGGGTCCTCAGTGGGGCGAGTTCGTCCGCGCAGCTGCTGATCCACTTCGTGAGGTTGTCGGCGGCCTGGCTGGGGTTCGCTGAGCTGGTGGGAGGGTGCAGGCTCAGGGAGGCGGCGAGCTGGTCGGCTGTGATCTTGTTCCAGCTTCTTCAAGCAACCTGTTGCTGGTGGTGGTGGATCGTTGTTTTTCTGAAGGTGAAGTGGACGCAGCTGTGGTCCGTCCAGTGGAGTCCAGTGGCGTGGCTGAAGGTGATGTCTTTGCTGGATGAGAAGACGGCGTCGAGTGTGTGTCCGGCGAGGTGGGTGGGGGTGGACACCAGCTGCTTGAGTTTGAGGTTGTCGAGCAGGGTGGTGGTGTTGCGGTCGTTGTTGTTCTCTAGGTGGAAGTTGAGGTCTCCCAGGAGGATGTAGTCAGCGGAGGGGAGGGCATGCGGGCTGACGAAGTTGGCGATGTCCTCGCTGAATTGTGTGCGTGGTCCCGGGGGACGGTAGATCAGGGTGCCTCTAAGGGTGGTCTTCGGGTCGGTGCGGATCTGGAAGTGCAGGTGTTCGGCGGTTTTCAGGGTGTCGTCGGTGGTGGTCGTGATGTGGATGGTGTCCCTGTGGATGATGGCGATGCCTCCTCCAGTCTGGTTGTCGCGGTCTCTTCGGATGATCTTGTAGCCCTCTGGGATGGCGATGGCGATGTCGGGCGCTGAGGAGTCGTTCATCCAGGTTTCCGTGAGGAAGGCGACGTCAGGAGCTGTGGTGTCGAGGAGGTTCCAGAGTTCGATGGCGTGTCTGTGGACGGAGTGGGTGTTGAGCAGGATGCACTTGAGGTGATTGCTGCTGGTGTTCGGCTTGGCGGGTGCTGGAGCGGGGCAGGTCCGGATGCAGGTGAACTTGCAGGCGTGGCAGCTGAAGGGTCCGTGGGTGCGCTTCGGGGTGGCTCGGTAGCATCCAGGGGTTCCGCCGGTGTTGAGTGCGAGGAGTTCGGTGGCGTTGTAGGACAGTCGAGTCGTCTTCCGTCGGTGGGGGCCAGGGGTCCTGGCGCTGGGCGTGGTCCAGGCGCGGACGGGCGCAGACGGGCTTACCTTTGGCGCGCCTTTGGCGCACAATCGGCGCGCCCGCTGCGCGTGACCGCTGCGCATTCGCACGGTCGCCATATATGGCGAAGTGCAAGGGAGGGTGGAGCAGCTGGGAGGCGGGAGCGGGGAGGGTACAGAAAGAAAAAAAGGGGCGTGGTTAGCGGCGGTGGCGGGGAGCGGGTAGGGAGGAGACCGGGGAGGAGCGGGAAACAGGCGAAAAACAAATATACAATTGACAGAGCAATACAAAGCAATACAAAAAGAGCAAAATAGCTCTACAAGCAGAGGGGGACACAGCAGAAGAGCGGCTGCAGGTCAGGCGAGCACAGCGCTACGCCGTGGGAGACCCCGCCGCTCGGAGGCAGGGGGCGTGGTCACACGGCGGTAGCCGGGGCAGCGAGGCAGGCAGGCGGGGAAGCACACGCGGCAGCTGGTGGCCGTGCGGCGCGGGGGGTGTCCTAAGCTAGGACACACTCACCTGTGTCGCACGGTCGCCATATATGGCCAAGTGCGAGGGAGGGCGGAGCAGCTGGGAGGCGGGAGCGGGGAGGGTACAGAAAGAAAAAAAGGGGCGTGGTTAGCGGCGGTGGCGGGAAGCGGGGAGCGGGTAGGGAGGAGACCGGGGAGGAGCGGGAAACAGGCGAAAAACAAATATACAATTGACAGAGCAATACAAAGCAATACAAAAAGAGCAAAATAGCTCTACAAGCAGAGGGGGACACAGCAGAAGAGCGGCTGCAGGTCAGGCGAGCACAGCGCTACGCCGTGGGAGACCCCGCCACTCGGAGGCAGGGGGCGTGGTCACACGGCGGTAGCCGGGGCAGCGAGGCAGGCAGGCGGGGAAGCACACGCGGCAGCTGGTGGCCGTGCGGCGCGGGGGGTGTCCTAAGCTAGGACACACTCACCTGTGTCGCACGGTCGCCATATATGGCCAAGTGCGAGGGAGGGCGGAGCAGCTGGGAGGCGGGAGCGGGGAGGGTACAGAAAGAAAAAAAGGGGCGTGGTTAGCGGCGGTGGCGGGGAGCGGGTAGGGAGGAGACCGGGGAGGAGCGGGAAACAGGCGAAAAACAAATATACAATTGACAGAGCAATACAAAGCAATACAAAAAGAGCATAATAGCTCTACAAGCAGAGGGGGACACAGCAGAAGAGCGGCTGCAGGTCAGGCGAGCACAGCGCTACGCCGTGGGAGACCCCGCCGCTCGGAGGCAGGGGGCGTGGTCACACGGCGGTAGCCGGGGCAGCGAGTCAGGCAGGCGGGGAAGCACACGCGGCAGCTGGTGGCCGTGCGGCGCGGGGGGTGTCCTAAGCTAGGGCTATCGACCTATCCCCTACACTAATGTTGCTTGGTAACGACTCTAAGTTGGGCCTGGGAGATGGTGAAAGGGCCTTAGTGTTTTTATCTGCCGCAGTACTTCGAATTTTAATCTCTGCAGCTTGGAAGGATGCGATTGCTCCGTCCTTTCAGATGTGGCTATCCAGATTGCTGGGAATTCACAATATCGAGTCAAGCCTGTACAAATTTAAAGGTAATAGAAAGCGTGAGAAGGGTGAGCATCTTTGGGCCCCGGTAACAAACTGGAGGGCTGCCAGAGTATGAAATTGCTGCTTTACAGCCCGATAGGTCTTTTAATGAAATGTCTCTTACTATTAATCTATTATTCCTCCCGCCAAGGTTTTATTGCAAGGTTTTATTGCAGAATTTGTGTAAACATATCAACTACTGTTTTGTGCTTTGACTATGTATGTAATATTCGACGAATTTTGTCCTTCCTTGTACCATATTCCAATAAAAATATATTTTAAAAAAAAGAGCTGTACAGTCTCCGAGGGATTGAGTTTTTGTGGCCATAGGTCTAAATTTACCTTCGCACCAGCGACCTTTAACATTCGCGCACGCAGCACTATAGGCTTGTTTACCCCCAATTGCGGGCTGTGCTGATCCGTCTGTTTAGATTATACAACCGTAAAGTTTTAGAGGCAGAATCTCGGTCGGCAGAGGAGATTCGTATTCGTATTGTAGGAATTGTTGTGTCTTCAAGTAGGGGTCAAAGACGTATTCAACGTCTGTTGCAGCAAGAGAATTAACCCATTGTATCCATCTTGGATGTAAAGCTTTAGCATTGGGAATGCTTGCTTTCGTCACTGCCTCTAAGGCAGATACAGGTGTAACGATCATTATGCATTTACCCTGTGCGAGAGCTCTCTCTTTTGCTACTGCAGTTTGAACCGCTGTCAGATTTTTTTCTGTAAAAGTGAATTTTATTTCAGCTTGTGTGTACAAGTGTGATTTGTATGCTATTGGTACCTTTTCACCTTCATTAAAGGTCAGGTATGTGAATCCGCATCTCCCTGGGATGATTTGGATCACAAGATTGCGCGCATTATTGCGTGTTTCTAACTGTATTTTTTGCTAACATGTCTGTTTGCACTGAGCGCAAAATTTCTGTATGGCTTTGAGTCCAATTTGTTGGTTTCAAATCAGGTTTGATTAGTTCGTAGAGAGGTTTAACCCTTTCTGCGTAATTTAGAACATAAGTTCTTGCGAAATTCAGGAAACCTAGAATTGATCGTAAGTTCTTCAGCGTCTTTGGAGGTTGGAGCAGCGCACATTTCTCTAGGAAGTCGGCTGCCAGGCTTTTGCCTTCACTTGATAACTCGTATCCTAAGAATAGGACCTTGAGGTGGGCAATTCGTGATTTCTTAAAATTTAACTTGTACCCTTCAGAAGCGAACCCAAGTATTATGGTGTTCACTCTTTTTAAGTGCACGTCCAAATCACGTCTGTAAGATAGATGTCATCGACATAAGATAATGCCTCATCATCGTACATTTGTAGTAACTCTGTTACTCTGGCTGAAAATAACCCTGGACTATTCTTGAATCCTTGGGGGAGATGGCAAAATTGTCGCTGTGTCCCCATAATTGAGAAAGCGGTCAGATGCCTGCTTTCAGGTGCAATGTTTTGACAGAAAAACCCATCCGAAATATCTAATGTGGTTTTATATTTTTTACGCACGATGTTATTCATCAGAAAGCAGAGATAGAGTGATCCCGGATTAGCCCTGGTATATTTCCCTATTAGCAAGTCTAGGTTAACACATTGATCCATTGTCCCTAAACCCCCCCTGAATCCGAAATGAGCCGCTGATAAAATAGTGTTCTCCTGTGCCCATTCCTACAACCTCATTAACAAAAGCCTGCTCGTCAATTGTACAGAGGAATCCAGGAGAGAGATAAAGCAATAACATTTAGGGCGCCCGATTTGTCACCATTCTTGAAAATGGAAATGGTTACAGATTCGGCCAAGGACTAAGGTATTAGGGGGCCTATTATCAAGGTGGCGATAAGAGATTATTGCCGCTTTAGTGGTGATAATTCTATCGCCCAATTAGCAAGCTGTAGCTAACAGCAGTTAGCGACAGCTTTTAGGCGATAGCGAGCGGTTTAGGGCCCGCTTTGCATGTCAGCGATATTTATCGCTAATTACATGCAAAGTGGGCGTACCCAACCTGTTAGCGACTGAAAACAGTCGCTAACATCGCTATCGCCTATTATCAACGCATGGAAATATTCACGCTAAGCGCGAATATCTCCAAAAGCTAACGCCTGCTCAGACCAGTTCTTAGCCATAATATCCAATGGGAGGTGGATATTATGGCTAAGACCCTATTGGCGTTAATGCGTGAATATCGCTGTATTCTCAGCGATATTCATGCATTTCGCCGCTATCGCCGGATTTTTTATCGCTTTAGAGATAAACGTTGCTAATAGCACGTTTTCTCTGCAATAATATCCGGCGATGCATGGCGATAAAAAAAAACTCGCTACGCCCATTTAGCGATAAATATAGCTAGTTGTTGGTAATATTCCCCTACATTTTTGGTAGAAGCACTAAAAACCCTTCTTAAGATAGGTCCCCATAGTTCCTGAGAAGTCTTGAAAACATCTACTGGTACCCATTAGGGCTGGGGGGGCCTTTATACTAGCGCTGAAAGTTTGTGGCAAGGATAACTTCATCAATAGAAATATTCAATGGGGAAGAATGCCAACTACAGGTTGTTTCTAACCCCAAATTACTAGCCACATCCGAGTTCTCGATAAAAATATTTGTAGAATTATCGACTCAGGCCCCACAGGGATCCAAAGAATTAAGCTCTCTGGGATATTATCGTTTTTCAAAACAGAAGCATTAATTGTATCCCAAAACAACGTATTATCCTCTGTTTCAGCAGCTCGTGTCAAATCACACCATACCTCTGCTTGTAAAACCCTTTTCCTGCCTGCAAGTACCTGTTTATAATTATTATGAAGTGTCTTAATCAGCATCCCTAGTCGAGTAGTACAATGCCACTCTCAAATGTTGTGCGACCTAAGTACATGGTTGACCAAACCAAACCTTGCATTTGGCTGGTACGCCTTTAGGACTTCTAGTCAGAAGGGTATTAATGAAACAGATGATACTGTAAAAACTACTTAGCATTCGCTCCTGGGTTATTCCTTCCCCCAAGCAATTACTAATCTCAGTTGTATTTATCTTAACAATTTTTGCAAAAGGCTTTTGGGTTCGATTCTTGCCCATTTGAATCAGACACCTTTTGGCCTAACTGGAGTGATTTTTGTGAATAGTGGTCGGTCTAACCGTTTATGACCACAAAACAATAAAGGTAGTACAATTGGGTTGTGGTCACTAAGAATAGTCGGGATAGTAGAGGCTGTGGAGTGTGGACACCAGCACATGATCAATTACCATACAGGCAGCTCAAAAAGTAAAAGAGGGCATCCGTTCCCCTTTTGTACCCCTTTTACTCTCTGACATAAGGAGATCAAATGAAAAAAATAGTGAATGAAACACATTAGCATAATCAAAAAAAGTGCAACGTCATCACCATCTTAATGAGAAAACCTGCAAACCTGCATCACGAGTAGAAGACAACACTGAATATTAAAGTCACCTGCCCAGATTAAAATAAAGTTGGAATGAATTAGGTGTATAAAGGCTTCTAGGCTGGCATCTAGGGCATGGACCGCCAAACTCAAAATCAAAAACGTTATTATAGGATTTACCCAGCACCACATCAGGTCCCACTTTATTATTTAGCCATAATATCTGCATATTCGATGCAACTGAGGAAATTCTTTTAACTGTAACAGGGAGGTTGTTTGATATTAGGACTTGTGGGCCTCCTTTCACCCTTTCCATATGGGAAGGTATGGCACCCAGAAAATTAGAGGAATAATCCTCAACATGGAGTGGGTACACGCACCAGGATTCTTGAAGACTATAATATGCAAGCCGGTGGTAGTCGTGATCCATTCTGGCACTCCCTAATTATTTTCTAGCCCACATATGTTCCAGGTAGCAAATAAATAACGACCTTCAAATTCCTTGTTGGAAGTGGCCATCGGAAATTCAACATTAGACTGCACGTTGATACTATGTGGCTCACTATCCTTGATTACAGTAAACCAGTGATTTTTTTCCCCCTTATTAACCTCCACTCCACTTACTTTTTTTTTCATGTTCTTGCCAAATAATGATCATGCCTTATGTTCCCCATGCTTTACAGTAAAGAATCATGGCATATTACCTTTCAGCTTACATGGCAGACAACCGACATTGTTTACCTATTACATCTTATTAAACTAACACCTAAGAACTCCCCCCGTCCCCCCAAACCCCTCTCCCTCCCACCGGTGTTTTCCAACTATTCACAACAATTCAGTGTATAGAGCTTGTGTTGAAAGAAAGTCAGGATGCACGTTTTTTGTAATGGGTGTTCCAGTTACCTCATCACGCCTCATCTCACTATTCCCTGTTGTCCTTAGTCGATTGGCTAATCAGCGTCTGAACCAATTCTTCCCATGCCCTTGCCGCGTCCAGCGCCTTTTTTATTATTCTGGTGGCGCGCCTGTTGGAAACGAATGACCCCCTCACCACTAGCCCACTTAAGCAACTCAGCCCTCCACCTTTTACTGCTGGGACCTTCCTTCGCCTTCCAGCGCATCCTAATCTCCACTAAACTTACACATGTTGTTTTGGTATTTGGCAAACCAACTTCAGAACCCATCATATTATTTTTGACACCCACACTCATATCGTACTACTCCCAAACACCGACCATACTATGTTTGAGGCAGTCATTATCATATAGTGATTTCAGCCCTCAAACATATTTGACGTGGCTAGTGGTGGAGGAAATGGAGAAACGTTCCTTAACACCTATTGGCTAATAGACTTATCATAATACCCAGGTTCTAGATGTCATAGGTGACAATAAAAAATACCCAATGGGAGTAAAGCAATGTTCTTGGAGAAAGGGGAGACAGGCAAGGGCTTTGCTAGGATTTCTCCAGCCAAGTCCAGTTGCTGTAAATTAATGATGATGCATTCATCTTTAAAGGTCTTCCTTAGAGGCCCCACCTACCCCACACTCCGGGTCTTCAATGTTTGATGTGATTTATTACATGGAAATATATATTTTGTGTCAGAAGGTGGCCTGGTACATGCTGTCCTCTAATTAAAGTGGGCACCTTGTACCAGTCCACACAACCCTTATGATGTATGAGGTCAAAAATAACCTTTAGAAAGCTATCCAAGTGGTAGCTGTAGAGAGCAGCCTTCATGCTTAATTGTGAAAGAATTCAGGCTTAATCTTGAAAGAATGCAAAGCAGCTTGTTTTACCAGAATATCACCTCCTGAATGACTAAATGAAGTAGAACCACACAGTAGTTATATAAGCATATGTATTAATAATATAATACTCTCTACTATCCTCTACCTGAGGATAGAACACCAAGCACGCAATACGAGATCAATAGAACAGTTGTACAGTTGTAAGTAGCACAAAACACAGTGGGTCCAGGGGGAGACAAAACCATATACTTAAATAGTGGTATAACAATCACGACTTGACTAGACACAGTGCCTAATGCATGTAGAATCGCTGGGACCCCAAGGAATCCCCCAAGGTGATGACGCAGGGAGGCCACAGAGGACGGGTGCAGTGAGAAATCATGACCATGTGCTCCGTACAACTCTATGGGAAAGTCGCGGTTGGAAAGTTAAAGTCTAAGGACCCTTCTAGGTGGACTTCGAGCAAATCCTTTGGAACTTAAGACGTAGGGGAGCCACCCCACCCGTGGATACCATAGTACCAGAGTTACCTATCCCAGGTAAGCTATGTGCATAGGTGTGAAGTGGTGTCGGAAACCTCAGTCGTTCTCTATGGAAGGAAGTGAAGAAGTACTGCTGCAGTGAAAGTGAAAAGGTTCAGTTGGAATCCAAGCCTGGATTCTAGATGGAAGGAACATGAAAGCAGAGGGAACAGAGTCTGGGTCACTTAAGAGTGGGGCTCGGTAGACGAATGCCCACCGATGTTGGGTGCTTCAGGTGCGAAGAAGGGATGCTTGACTCTGCAGGCACGAGGACCAAGAGATGTCGAGGACATCCAGGAGATGGATGCGAGCTATCCCACGAAGGATGTCGAGTGCTGAGGGGTCGGTGTCCGGCAGGAGCACCAACAAATCTTGGCAAAAGCAACCCATGCAGGAAGGTCAAACAGGTTACGGTGTAGACCAGCAAGGTACAGGGGACTCACCATGCAATGGGGTGTCAGGGCACATCTGGAGCAGCCAGAAAAGCCCAAGAACAATCAAGGTGACCCTCAGGAGGGCCCAAAGGCCAAATGACCAGGAGTCGCAAAGGGACCTCGAGCAAGATTGCAAAGCACTAGCCCACGGAGCACTCGTTGTGAGAAGGCTGGAGTTCTTTGATGTAAATACTGCGCGGGGTTAGGACTACACGGAGTCCAATGCACAAGCTCAGAAATTGCCAACAAGCATATGCAGCTGCAAATGGACGCCGTACACAGGGGATCAGGTTATGCAGTCCCTAAGAGGGATACTGGCCTCAAACTCAGTTAGAGGGCAGATCAACCTCAGGGACCTTCAGAAACACACCTCCTGTGTTGCTGAGTCCACGGGAGCTCTGGACCCGCAGACCAGTCAGTTGTGGTTAGGTGCCTGTGAATCAGGGGAGTGACTCCTTCACTCCAAGGGAGATTCTTCTGTTGTCTTGAGTGCACCACAGGTCCTGCACGGAGCCTGCATGGAGAAAAGGCACAAACTAATCTTCGGAGGGAAAGGGGGACAAAGTCAAGCCCATTCGAGGTCCAGCGAAGACCAAGGTGTCCAGATGGTCAAAGGTCAGTAGTTTGGTCTTGGAGAATCTTGTCCACTTAAAATCTAAAGTCTTACAGCCAGGTAAGCCCTTTTGTACCCACGGGGGAGGGTTGGACAGATTCAGGGGAGGGGCAGAACAGAGGGGTGGCTACACCCATGACCTTTGTTCAGTTTCATTCAGAACTGGTTTGAGCTGGACTATCCACAGGGACGACAAATGTGCCCCCAGTGCAGACTATCAGGCACTCTCAGAGTGCACCCACCCAGCCCCAAAACACTAAATCCTGTCTGGGAGGTTGTCACACCTCCCTCTGACAGGATGCCTATTGTGCTGCCTTCCTCTGCTCGAACTTGGCTCGGCAGCAGGAGGGCAGAAATGTGTTTCTGGCTGGTAGCATCCATTTTGTGCTGCCTGGGTCGAGAAGGCTGGCACCTTATAGACGAGTGACAACACGAAGCTCGCTTCAGAAGGGTGGAATCATACCTCCCACACCAGTTACTGGTGTGAAGGTATGATTCCAAGGTGTTTGATACCAAACACAATATGTTTCTATGCAGTCGTTTTCGAGATGGTATTTACAGCGAGGATATAATTCACCTCTACCTATATGTCCGGCTGAGTCACAGACAACCCGGGAGAATGGTCTCCGAAGACTGCAGAGAGGCTCTGCTTATGCAGGGGCACCCTCTCACATAAAAACCAGCACCCTGCCTTCAGGATTGTTAAGGCCTGCTAAAGTGGTGACTTATACTTTTTAAGTGTAGTGACCATTAGATATAGTAAACCTATATCTAAAGTAAGTGGTGCAAGCACCATCTTACACAGGCTGCAGTAGCAGACCTAGAGTTTCATTTTGCATGACCTCTCATGGGTGGCATAATACATGCTTCAGCCGAGGGGAGGCCTCTGGGTTACCTATGCCCTGGGTACATGTGCACCATATACTAGGGACTGATAAGGGTACCCCAGTGTCCAATCTGGAGTGTAACAAAATGACATGTATGTCAATTTAAGAGAGAAAGCAGATAGACTGGGGTCTTGATTAGCAGGATCCCAGTCAGACTAGTCAAAAACAGAGAGACATCAAGCAAAAAAATGGGGGTAACCATAAGAAGCAGATCCTACTTTCCTACAGTTCATATCAAACCAGTGTAAAATGTTATTCTTCAGGGAATCCGGGGATTCACTCAATCCTGGATTTAACAGTGATACATTAACCAATACTGCCACATAAGGGCAGCAGGCTGGTGGTATATTAATTGTTTTTAGGTCACAGTGGCTCGGTTTCTCCTTGGTTACTAGGATAGCTACTGAGGAATCATGCTACAGGGGATCAGGAGCCATTGACTGGGATGGTGGTAGCCTGCCTAGATGCATGGGTGGTATAGGAGGTTGAATAGAATTGGGAGGTATCACAGTGTCCAGAATACAGAACTGCATTGCACCGTAGGATGCACAGAGCATAATACCGGCGCTTTTACCCCTTTTAATTCGCCACGATCGTTGCTGACATTTTATTGTTGTTATTCTACTGTTTATAAGGCTTTTTGATTGATTGTTACAACATAATAGCATACTCCTCCGCTTACCCGCACTTTAAAAAAAAGGAAATTCACTTCATCACCCGCTGCTTTGGCGTGGCTGGAACTCCCGTGTGGCTGCTGCGCCATCTTGTGTGAAGGAGGGTCGGGCTTGCTGACATCCGCGGGTGCCATTTTGAGAGGCGCTCTAGTTGTCGGGCAGCTCCTACAGGCCACCATATTTAAGTGGGGGGATGCTAGCGCGCAGCGTGCGCACCAATGGTGCGCTGGAGGCGCGCCAGAGGCAAGCCCGTCTGTGCCCGTCCGCGCTCCGGAGGCGCTCGGCGCCGGTAATGCTGCCCGTCTGGCCAGCACTCGAGGACGTCTAACTTATGACAGAGAACAACTGCTGAAGCTAGGTAAGGCAGAATGCAAAGCGACCCCTGCCCTGGCCTGTGTGAGAAAGGCTGGAAAGACCTTTTTCGGGGAACTGATTAATTGCCGGTCCCTTGTTAAACATTCCAGTGAGGTATCAGGCCTGATAGAGGATATGGGACTAGACGCTCTGTTTCTAACGGAGACCTGGACCAATGCAGAGTCCGCTGTAGATCTAGGATGTGCTTGTCCTAATGGCTTTAAAATTCTCCACAAGCCTAGAACTACGGGCAGAGGAGGAGGCGTGGGGGTAATTTTCAAAGAGGAGCTGGATTTTAGACTCCTGCAGGTAGATTAAGTAGAAGGGATAGGAATGCTGGGGTTCTCTCTACACTCTTCCAGTGGGAATCTTCTTACAGGACTGCTGTGTTATAGACCTCCAGGTGGGACCGCACACTATCAACATTTTTTGACACCATCACCAACCTGGTTCTGGCGCACTCCAACATGATTATTTTAGGAGACTTCAATCTCTGGGAAGATGAGAATGTCAACAGCCATCTGCGTGACCTGAGGCAAACATGCACAAACCTGAATCTTTCCGAGCTGGTGGAAGGTTCAACACATCAGGGGGGACATAATCCATATCCTTTACCTGCTATTCTCCAACCAGTCTACTACAAGGATACTAAATATAGCACCTCAGACCTGGTCTGACCACTGTCTTATCCATTTTAGCATTAGGATGCCGCATTGCGGGGACAGAGCTGGTCAGCAAAGATCCTATAGGAGGGGCAGGGAATGGGCAAAACTAGTTAAGTCTGCAACTCCAATATCCGACCTGGGCATCACCTACTTTGAACCCACACTGACCGTTGAAGAAAACTATAAAGTGTTTACTAAACACAAAGCCAACACCCTGGACCAGGTAATCCCTATAAAGGATATAAAGGGAGGAGGGTGGAGAAGTGTGGCTCAATGGTTAGAGCGGCAGACCCTGATGCAGAGGTCTGGCCCGGGACCAGGGTTCAATTCCCGTCTCGGCAGGTCTTGGGCTCAATTTCCTCGGACCGGATAATTCTCGCCTCGGTGCCTATTCTAATCATGGGTCCCACTCTGCAACTCTGGGCAATAGCTTGCTTAATCTCCACAACGGCCCCAAAAGCGCTGGGATGCCTGGCTGCACCTGGGGGTGCCCAGGAGTGGACATTTCCCAGGGAAGCCAGGAAGGGTTCCTAAGCGGTATACGGACAGCGCCGGGACACCTCCGGTGGAGGTAGCTGTGCGCTTTACAAATTCAGACATTTACATTATATATATATTTATATATAAAAAACAGAAGCAAAATCTCGGCTCCGTGGTTCAGTGAAGAGTTGAAACAGCTCCGCGTGCTCCGCAAGAAGGCGGAAAGAAAATGGAGAAAGTGTTATGGTGAGGATGACAAGAAAGATCTAAGACAAATACAATTGCAATATAAAGAGGAAATCCTCAGGGCCAAGGCAGACTTCTATGCCAGTTCAATTATACATGCGCCTAATGGAACTAAAGAACTTTTTTAAATTATCAAGGATCTTACCTCCCCTATATGTATGGAAAATAAAGTAGTAGCTTCCCAAAAACTATGTGATGAAATAGATACACATTCTCAGGATAAAATTGCAAAAATCGTGAATACCCTGCATGTCAATGACATGAGTGAACAACTTAATCCTGAACAATGGATTGAGGCAGATCTACAACAGCCTGTATATCTGATGCTACTAGAGAAAGCAGTCAGTAGGTCCCTGTCGTGCTACCTGGAGGAGAATAATTTACTAGATAAAGACTTCTGCCCTGGGCACGGGACCGAGACAGCTCTGACCACTATGTTGGACAATCTGCGTATGCGAGCCGACAACGGGAATGTCACTGTTCTAGTGCTTCTCGATAGGTCGGCCGCATTTCACATGTTGAACCATCCCGTATTAGTGGAAAGATTGAAGAGGATTGGAGTGAAAGGCCGGGCGTTGCAATGGCTTCGCTCCTATCTAGAAGGACGTCAGCAGGTGGTAACCTTGGCACCATTCTCCTCTGGTAAATCTTCAGTCACCCACGCGGTGCCGCAGGGATCTGCGATCAGCCCTATCCTATTTAATGTCTACCTACAACCCTTGCTTTCCATCATAAAGTCATCTGGGGTCTGTTTAGTCAACTATGCCAATGACACGCAACTGGCCTTCTCCTTGGAAGGGGACCATGCACTATCGCTGGACTCGTTCCAGCAATGCATGTGGCAGACGACTGACTGGCTCAGAAGGAACTCATTGCAATTTAACATCGGAAACACTGAGGTAGTGTACTGCTCTGCAGGTAGGATGTATAGACAAATTCCATCTGACTTTAGACTTACACCAGAGGAGGCACCTTTAACCACGGTTAGGAAGGTTTGCAATCTGGGGGTGATGTTTGATGACGACCTCCAGATGGAATCACAGGCAAGTAAGACCGCCAGCGTCTACTTCGCCCTAATCCGCATGCTACGGAAAATACTCCCCTTACTACCTAAAGAGGCTCGTTCTCTGGTGGTAAGCAGCATTGTGTGAAGCAGGCTGGATTATTGCAGTTCCCTATATTTGGGGGCCCCTCATACATTTTCCAGGGACTGCAAAGAATCCAGTCAGCAGCAGCCAAATTGGCCCTTGGTAGGCCACGGAGTTCCTCCACCACCTTGGCTTTGAGAGAACTGCACTGGCTGCCCATTAGGGAGAGGGTCCATTTTAAAACTCTGTGTATGGTGTTCAGAGCAGACCCCGTTCCCCTTCAGGAAAGGTTTACATGGTATCGCCCCACAAGGCAGCTCCGCTCTTCCAGTGCTTGCCTGCTGACAATTCCTCGGTTTAAACGGTCGAGGTTAGGAGCAAGGGCTTTTAGCGTGGCTAGCGCACGTTTATGGAATGAACTTCCTCAGAACCTTAGACAAGTCAACTCTCTGTTAGAATTTCGCAGGAACCTAAAAACCTGGCTCTATCCCACGGCCTAAGCTCCGGCTCCTTTACCTCTCTCTGTTGCGACCTGTTCCCCTCTGGTCATAGTTTATCAGTCTGAAGCGCCAGGATACCCGTAGGGTGACATTATGCGCTATACAAGATCTAACTCAATCAATCAATCAATCAATCAACAATACTGGTAGGCCCTATGGATGCCCAATGGCCCTCCTCAGGAGGTGCACTGAAACAGGTTGGGGATTACATGGAGGAACTTTTACTTTATTTAGCCTTTCAGCTCTAATATAAAAAATAAACTCATCAATCGAGTTCAAACACTTAGTAATAGGCAGAATTAAATCCTGCAGCATCCCATTTCAAGCAGATGGTTTTGTGCAGGTGTCACAATGTCTTGGATAAACCTAATAAGGTCTCTAGAATGGCATTGACCAACTGCTTCCTCCGACCTAGACCCGGCCCCATATCCTTTTCTTTTTATCCCATTTTGCCTTTTCCTTTTGGTTGAGGGCCCTTATCAAGAGATTTCTCCATGCATGGTGCTGATTGGCAATGAATGGCCTGTACCGGCTCTACTCTATAGACTTCACAATGTGAAATAGACGGCGCATCTGTGGCATGAAGGTTAAGAAGGAGTATGTCAATTGTGCTCAAATTAGCTGGTGTATATGTAGCTAGGTTAGGGTTTACTATACTGTCAGTAGCCAAGAAAACTGTAACAGCTGTGGCTGAAAAACAGAATTCCACACACTCAATCTTCTTATTAAACCCCCTACAGCTTTCTTTATTTTACCATCCAGAGTAGAGTCACAATCTTAATCTGGGATGAAGCTTTCCTTTGAACCCATCTAGTCAACTAGAGGCAAACATGAAGTCATGAAAAGGAAAATAAAGGTGAACTGATAACAACTCCACAGTACCTGTAGTGGAAGCCAAAGGGGTTGGCCCTGCCCAGTCTCATCCAGGCTATGACGGTCTAAGACGGGCCAGCAAGCCCGGGTTCTACCTCTGTGCGTCCCGCTCTGTGGGACTCCTGTTGTGCTTTTAAGCACCCTTGTGGTCTCTGGAGCACCTGAGCAGGATGGGTGACGTAGTCCCTCCCCAGCTAGGATCGATGGTGGCAGGTAATCAGTGCTGGCAGGGAACAGCAGGCAACCCGTGCTGACCGACTCCCATCACGGTTTTAAGCACCCTCACAGTCTCTGGAGCCCTGGAGCAGGATAGGAATGTAGTCCCATCCAAGCCAGGATTGATGTCAGCAGGCAAACAGTGCAGGAAGGAAAAGGCAGGCGTTCTCATGTCAGCATTATGTGAAACTGCATGTCGTTCTGGTTAAATTGCTTATTTTGCTTGCCACATATCAATGCATATGCGTACAGCTCCTTCAATATCTTTTTTGGGCATTACCACTATGGAAGAAACCCATAGTGTTGGATCAGTTGAACACTCAATAATGTCATGCTTAAGTAATGATGCAAATTCATTTTCAGCAGCTTGTTGTAAATTAAAAGAAACTCATGACTGAGCAATATGACGGGCATCATCTTTAATGTGTAGCTTTACCTTCGTAGTCATTAGCTTTCCCAAACCATGAAACAATGAAGAAAATTGACATGCTATTTTGGGGTCGATTCTGATCTCGCTCGGAAGGGCACTGAACGCAATTTGGCCGGAAAAAGTACGAACCTTACACATGTTTTCTGCCCTACTCATACAGCTGTACGAGCGAGCAAGTATGATGCGAGTTACGTGAAATTCACCGACCGAATCGTTTCCGGATCCGAACTGCTCCGTACGTCTCGTTCGTAAGCAAACCGTGCCGTGCAATGGATGCGATTTATGACCAAGCCAGTACGATGCACGCGCTGACAGCCGGTTTGAGCCGCAGTTTACGGCTCGCAAAATGTCTGGGACTTTGCCTTTGGGAGTCCGCGTTGGACCCTCTGTCACCCGCAGCATTATGACTCAGACAAAGGGGGGACCCAAGGGTCTCCCAATACAGGCATGTATGGTGCAGATGGCACCGACGCGTACCCACTGGAGGGGGTGCCTTTGTGCGAGATGTACCCATTCAGTTAACGGGAGCCCATGTACGTGTCGTACAACCGGCTCCCATTGACTTCTATGGGAGTCCAACCGAACCGAGTCCGGAAGCATGCGGCCACATGGTACTCACTCGGTCGGACTGCAGGAGTCTGGCTCGGTCAGAAAACACTCCAGATCCGGCTCGGTCGGAGAGCTTTTTGACCCAGATTGGAATCAGGCCCTAAGTGGTGAACATTCCGGTTGTAATTCACAGAAATCCTTCCCATATCAGCAGTGGTACCAAAACTGAGTAGACAGGAACTTCCAATTGTACCTTGGAGCACGTGGATTGGTGCTTGCACCTTCATTTTCATGTTCTTCAATGTCGCTACAAATCAACCTTTGCTTTTTATGGGCGTCGTTGCAGCCCAAGTGTACACTTTGGTTTTCAATGGCGTAAGTCGAGGTAATGAAAACAATTCATGATACTTCTCTTCAGGCATTATGTTTATTGATGCACCACTGCCGATGATAAAATGTATTGAGCATCATTTATTTTTAGTGTTATTTTTGGACAATGTTCATACGACTTTGGTGCTTTGGCATGTCAACTTTTCTTTGACTGACATTCTTCCTCACATGCAGCCAGTCCGCCGTGCGCTTGTTTCTCATGGCTTAAGGTAAACATTGACATGGCCAAACCATCTTCCTCACTTTCACTGGATGCTGAGGCAGATGAAATGTTTGACGATGATTTAGATGGCAATCGACCTTGTTCAGTGTCAATTTACCTCAATTGATGTTGTGGCTTGGCCTTGTGGGGGTGCATCAAACGTTGCCTCTGGAATGTTCTGGCGGCCATTTTGTCTGCGCCAAGATACACTTGCTTTTTCCTTTGCTTTACAAATTGTCACAAATGGTTCCCTTTTCCACAGCCTTTACAGCTCTACCCAATGGCAAGACATTTACCTTCATGTGGAAACGAATATCCACATTTGAAACATAACTCCTTTTTACTTGTAGACTATGCTTTGTGTCCTTCAGTCTTTTGCTTTGGTTTACTTTTTATACTCAAGACCAATTCACTTTAGGCACCTTGGGCCTCCATGTCAGTGGCTTGTCTTTCCGCATGCTCCTTAGCTCTGGCCGCTATCAATATTTGCTCTAGACTAAGAGCTTCCCTCAGCATTTGTCGTTTGAACAAATCTCACAATCATGCATCAATAACTATAAGTTATGTAGCTTCCTCATCATTAAATTCATTGAACTTAGTGTTTGATGAGCATATCAGGTCTCTCCACAAATTCATCAATGGTTTCACTAACTTGAATGGAATTGTATCTTTCTTAATGAACGTTTGATACTGGAATGAACTTTAGATTTAGCGTTTTGTTTAATCTGATAATATGTAATTTTTTTTGCCACTTTTCTTCATGACTTCTTTCACACAAACACTAGCAAGATTTTTTAGATACTTGATAATCTTTTTGCTATTAGTCTCTTCATGTGCATCAATGCAATCATCAAATGTCTCGATCCAAGCAGTATATCTATTGCCAATATTTTGTTTTTTGGCAGTATTGAAAGGTGGTGGTGGGTTCAGGAATGCAGCAGCATTGTAGATCAGATCAGTGTGGAACTTAATTACACCATGGGTGGATCCCTGTGACTTGTTGTAGACAACTCATCGTGAGATCTTGAGACGTGCTGGCCTCTGAATAATCTTTAATGATAGCTGTAGACTTAATTTTCTGTGCAGCCATCTGAAAACATTCACCATCCCTAGAATCGCTTGCGAATCTTATTTTCCAAAGTCCTCTGAAGTTGTTCTGAACACTCTTTGGGAACTTTGTGAATGAGCCCCTTCGGGTTTGGACGGCACCATAAACACAACCCTGAACGCTTCTCCTTGAGCTAACTTCACCAAGTGCTGTCGTATGATGACTGTCTTCAGTGTATTCAGTAAGTAATTAATTTTTTTTCTTCTAAATGTCAATTTGCATTTTCTAACACCTGGTTGATCTCCGCCTTGCAGTGCTTTTGTTCGCAGGTGTTAGAAACGGGACCCCCGGCCGGCCATGGCTCACGCCAAAGTCAGTCAGGGATCACCATTTCTAAGGTCAGGGCAAGGGAGTTACACACCAAGATAACCCCTGCTCACCCTCTAGGTAACGTGACGCGAGCAGCAAGGCTAATCTCGGAGGCGATGTGTAAAGCGTTTGCGCGCGCACCCCAGCGACAACACCCTAGGCCCACCACAAAGGAAACTCCACACAAGGTTATATCAAAAATAGCCTTTGTATTATAATAAAAACACATTAGATAAGACACACACTTTACAATGTGCCAACAGGCACGGCAAGATTTACAAGGGATTATGTACAGGACAGGGCCACCTGGACCACTGTCAGGGCTATGCACTTTTTAGAAATAATACTTGTAGGTATAACACTTGGCACATAAACATATAATGAATGTAGCACACAAAATAGTTACATGTAGCACACAACCAGGACTTCCTGGTAAAGGGTAAATACCTCCTACGCAACCCTAAACACTGTAGGAAAATCACGCAGGGAACTAGGACCTTATCATCAGGACCTATGGAAGGAAAACCATCACCTAAGCAAGTCACATTTAGCAAAGGGAAGGAAACCTAAAATAATCACCTACGCAAGTCACATTTAGCAAAGGCAATAAAACATCAATCATCCTCTAAGCAGGTCACTTTTGGCAAAGGGGAATAAACCATAAACAATTACCTAAGCAGGTCACTTTTAGCAAAGGTAATATCAAACAATCCTCTAAGCAGGTCACTTTTAGCAAAGGGGAATAAACCATAAACAATTACCTAAGCAGGTCACTTTTAGCAAAGGTAATATCAAACAGTCCTCTAAGCAGGTCACTTTTAGCAAAGGGGATAAAACATAAAATACCTAAGCAGGTCACTTTTAGCAAAGGTAATAACATAAACAATCCTCTAAGCAGGTCACTTTTAGCAAAGGGGATAAAACATAAAGAACATGGCACATGAGGTATAAACACATTCAGAGGTGCAGGTAGAACATTTGCGCAGAAATTCAATAAGTAAGTAAATAATAAATTGCGCAGGGTGCATGTAGCACAATACTAGAACTGTCCCCCAGGCCAACTGGCCTCGCAAGGGTTGAAATACCCTGAGTCTCAATGTCAGGGAAGGCTGCACAGGCAGCCAAGAACACAAAGCCTAAACGTAGCAACTGTCCACTAAGTGCTGGACAGTTGTAAATCCCTCATGGCCACCGTTGGAGCCTCGTGGGCTCAAGAACAAGGAATGGCGCCCAAGAGCCTCTCGGGGGCTCTAAAACAAAGGTGGGCGCTGTGAGCCTTTCTCTCAGGCTCAACGAACAAAGAACTGCCCCCTCGAGCCTTGCAGGCTCGTAAATTCACTGTGGCCGCAAGAGCCTCTCGGGGCTCGAAATATACAAATTGCCCTGAGCCTCTTGGGGCTCGGCACGGATCTGGGCGCAACGTTGGAGTCCCTCACGGGGGACTCAGAACAAAAGGGAAGGTCCCACGAGCCTCTCTGGGCTCGAACGCTACTGGCCTCTCTCAGGCTCGTGTACTGAAGGGGAGGGCGGCCCCCGTAATGTGCCCCGACGCCCTCCTCCCTGCACTCGCTTTCCCTGCCCCACTCACCGGCTCTCCGCTTCTCGGGGGCCACGGCGCTTCCTCCTCACATGGGAGCCTCGCTACCTGCAGCACTCCGGCGGATGTCCGGTGCTGCGGGCGGGGCTCCTCTTACTCCAGGGAAGCCTCGGCAAGACGCGGCAGACTACTTCCTGCTCCTTCGATGACGCGGCGGGAGGCTCGGCTGGCTGGGCCAATCCCAGCGCGGCTTTCCCGGCGAGCTTCTCTCCTTGTCCTGGGCTGCGGCGGTGAAGACACGGGGCAATGCCGGGTGGGCACCGGCTTTTCAAAATAAAATATAAAGCGAGGTGGGCACTCGCTCGGCCTGGCAAAGCGCTCCCAAGCGCTATAAGGAAAATAAAGCGCTTCTGGCGCTATAATCAAAATACAGCGCACCCAGCGCTTAGGGGACAAAGAGAAGCGCTCACAGCGTTAAAGGGCAGAAACAAAGCGCTCCCAGCGCTGGGGACAAGGGAGAGCGCTCCCCAAGCACAAGGTCCAGCACAAAGTCTCTTAGGCAGGCAGGGGGGCAAGGCTGGGCCCAGAGCCAGCACACTGGGTCTCCAGGCAGGGAGACAGTCCAAGTGGCGGTTCTCCTGGCCCCAGCAACAGCAGCAGCCCCCTCTGGCAGGATCCAAAAGTAGAACAGAGAACAAATTGTAAGGGGACACAGCCCCTTCTTATACTACAAAATCCTTTGTCTTCAGGGTGCAGGGTGGGGGGAAACCAGTTGCAGCTGGCTTGGGAGTACCCTTGATGGCCCAACCACCCCTTTCATTCACTGGGGAGGCTAGGGTCGTTAGACACACCACAGGGGGGCGGAGCCAGCATTGTGTGGGGAAAAACACAGCCCATCCAGGACACAGGTGCACTCCTCCCACACATCACTCATGCTAATCTCACACTCACCACCGGGCAGACCCATCCAGACTTCCTGGAGCCTGGCATGCCAGCCAGCTCCAGCCAATCACGCTCCAGCACCCTCACTGCACACATACATCAATGTCCAGAAGTAGCACTTCCCTTCTAGACACATACAAGCTGCACATACCATCGCGCAGCATTCATTCTCACGATTTCACACATACCAAACTCGAGCCTGCACTCCCCACACATCAAGAACTAACATGGACACACACATTCCCCATGCATTCCTATGGGAGGGCAGGCCAGCCATACTACACGCACGCACTTTACTCTGGGACACAGGGAAAAAGTGCGCAGAGACCCAAAAATCACTAACACTGGGTCACAAATAAAAGCAAAAAGATTAGGGGTGAACCTGCCCTAAGGGCCAAGTCCAACAGCAGGGTTAAGTTGTAAGTAAGGATTATCAGTGGCTGTGCTTCGTAAACCAGGTTTAATCCGCTTTCAGCATTAACACTCCATATAATGTACAACTTTATCTTGCGTGGCAGCACTGTTCCTTTATTTATGGCTTGACTAGCAGGTTCTCGACCATCAACATGTAGCTTCTTTGCACCACTGCCGTTTTGCAGTGGCTGGAGTTGCGCTTTGACTCCACGAGCATGAAACATCAATTGCAATCTTCAACAGCAACGCATGCGGCACACACAATCATTTTCCTTGACCCTTGGCAAACTCTCTGGGAGAGCACAGTCGTTCTTCGGGTTACTTATCCCCTTTCTCATTGCCCTTTGTAGCATCTTCCCAGCCTGGGTACCCACCAATGACCATGCCGCACACAGAGCTGAATATTACACGTCTTCATTCTGCTTCATAACTGCAAACCTACCACTCTAAACCCAGCTTTCATGGCGTTGCGCTCCGACACCTACGTCACAGATCTACAGAGTCAAAAGGGTTCCGTTATAAATATATTGTAAGACACTACAGTATCCATCATACCAGCTTGTCTGGGTGAGACAGACTGGCTTTACCAGTGCTTGTTTCTGTGCGGATAGACCTAGTTATACATAAGTAGTTTAAACAGATTTTCCAGCACAGTAGATCTTTTTTTTTAAGTACTACATTTTAATCAAGAAGATAGAAGTCTTGAATGAAAATGTGCTGCACTTCAATTTTCTGTCACTTAATGTTGCAGGGGGCTCGGGAAGAAGGTAAGAAAATTCCACAAAATTCAGTTGTTAGCTGTTCATTAGCAGTCACCCCCACTTCTCGGAGAGCTTCGGCCTGCCCTGCTGCTGTCAGCGCGCTGTCATGTCACGCGTGACTCGCCTGGACCGAATGGGGCCTGACCTATTTTCCGAGCAGGGCTTTTTTTTGCAGGTTCTCATTCAAGCTGTCAGTGCTTTACCTCCATATAGCAACTGAGCACGTTTACCTGTCAATATTATAAAATGCGGTTACAGTGCACATTTCGTCTAATTGCCTGTTGCAATAAGAACCCGAGAGGCTTCAACCATTCATTCTCATAATAAGAAGGAAACCTGATCAAGCATATTTGCCCATATTTTTTTACTCGTTTTGCACGTTTTGCCTTTCCGTGGTTTGCTACAGTGCCAGTTCTCTGCTTCTAGGTTTTGTAAAGATCAGAACTACACACCACATATATTTTTAGTGACGAGAAAAATAAACTTCGGTAATTGTGTATCAGTTTAAGATGACCATTTGAGCGACAGGGCAATATTAGAGCACATAAGTAAATCAATGTAACAAGAAAGTGAATTGGATTGCAGAATTTGCTTGACGCCAACTTGACAAAACCCTGGACGAGATTTAGAAAAGTCTTTGGGCCTCATTTATGAGGCCGTGCGTCACTTTTACGCCGCTGGTGCGTCACATTTTGTGACGCACCAGTGGCGTAAAAAATGCGCCTAGTTGCGCCATATTTACAAAGTGACGCATCTAGGTAGATGGGTCACTTTGTAAACCACTGCGCCACATTATACCTGCGCCAGGTATAATGTATGCAAGGGGGGCGTATTGACGCAAGAAAGGGTCGTAGAAGTGACGCAGTGAAATCTATGAGATTTCACTGCGCCACCTCTAGGACACAAATGCGTCAATTTCTTACGCCTGCCTCACAGCAGGCGTAAGACTGACGCAGGCCCTTTCACATGGGGCTTGCCTCATGTGAAAGGATACATTGCTGGAGTTGTGTCACTTTTCTGACACACTCCAGCAATGCGTCACTTTTGCACCATACAGATACGTTAGAAATACTGACGTATCGGTAACTCCTTGCGACATGATGCGTCATACTGTAAATATGACGCATCATTGGTGTCGCAAGGAGGGCACAATGAAGAGTGACGCGTCACTGTTTTCACGCAACGATGCGTCACTTTTCATAAATGAGGCCCTTTGTGTTGGCTGTCGTGAAGCATGAAGAGGGGCTTTGTGGCGCTAAAGTGCCGCAAATAGCATTATTCATTGGCATTCCTGTGATAACGGTTTTTAGTGCCGCAAAGTTGCAACCTCCCCGAAGTTTATGCAAAAGGAGCAATCCTGGGGCATAGCCAGTTTCAACACCCCTTGGGTTTGACACAGAGCAAGATGTACTAAAATAGCATGAACAAGCTTTGCAACAAATCTTTACGCCAAGTGCAATCTGGGGGCAAGTGGTAGATTGCATGATGTACGCACATGTAACATGTAATGTCTACACAAAATGACACCTCTTACTGGGCTTCCCATTGCGTGTTTGCGTGTCAGAATTTGTGCAGGTGGAGCGTTCCATGATACACATCCAACGCTAGACGCCGTGCAAAGCAGACTTTTTATTTTGTGTGTAAGGGCTATTTGTCACCTTGTGCAGCGCACCTTTTAGTTATTACACAACGCAGCAAAAATGTTCAATTTGTAAATTCGATTTATTCATAGTTTGATAATGAATGGAACACATTACAATTTTGCAACTTTAAGATTTTCAGAGGAAATTACTCTGCTACACATTCTGCAAAAAACAAACAATTCTTTTAACCTGTTCCAATAATTCTCAACACACATAATGGATCTAATGCAGATTCACCCCATTGTAGGGTGTTCATGCTCTGGAGGCAAATGAAATCGGTTATTAAAATCAAGTTAACTACTCGATGTGCCTGTCATATGGAGATTTGCAGAGACCTACTTAATATTATTGTTTAGTGTGGAATAGGCCCCAAATCTCAATTCTCTTAAACTTCGCATGCACTGTTAATGAATATTTTTTTTTTTGTGTGTGGGAATTATAAAGAGAGGTATTTAAGCAGAACGAGGACTCGAAGGATTAAACCCTTGCAAGGAGATCACAAAACATAATGAATAGGCCTTTTGAGTATTTGAACATTTCTTTTCTTCTGTTAGATAAATGTAATGTGCAGTAATCAGTGTCATCTCACAGTAGTTAATTTGCACTGTAGAATTCATATAAACTTTGACCTTCGCACCGTAGCAATAAATGAGTAACTGTATGTGGAGAAGTGTGGCTCAGGGGTTAGAGGCAGCAGACCCGGAAGCTGAGATCGGTCCTGGACCAGGGTTCAATTCCCCGCCTCGGCGGGTCTTGGGCTAAAAATTCCACGCACTCGATAATTCTCGCCCGGGTGCCTCCTCGACTCTCGGGTTCACACTCTGCGACTCTGGGCAATAGCTTGCTTAATCTCCACAACGGCCCCTCGCGACAGGATGCCTGACTTTCACCTTGTGCATACCCTGCCGGGGTTATCTCACAGGGGAATACCAGGACGGGTTCCCTAAGCAAGCGCCGTGAGACCCCTTTGCGGGGGTGATACGTGCGCTATATAAGTAACCACGTTTACGTTTTTACGTTTTACGTTTTAATGCTAAAAATGCTTGCTCCAAATTGCATGTTTTATTGGTCCACATTTATTTTCACTGGCATAGCATAAAGATATGTAAACATTTGGGGGCATATTAGCAAGAACCCTGCGTAAAATTATCGCCGTTTTATCGGCAGGAAACTGCCGCTAAAACTGCGATAATGGGCTTGCTAATATGCGTTATAGAATTCCAATAGAAGCCCAGGTTAGATGTCCTGCACAACTAACCTGGGCTTCTATTGGAATTCTATTAACGCATATTAGCAAGCCCATTATCGCCGTTTTAGCGGCAGTTTCCTGCCGATAAAACAGCGATAATTGTACGCAGGGTTCTTGCTAATATGCCTCATAGTCTTTGTTGTAGTATGCAACTCTTGTGATGTCTGGAGGGTGCCAGAATACTTGAGTACTCCTCCCTTTGAACAACATTGGAATGCTAGTTTAGGGATTATAATTAGGGCTCCCGGTTTTATGGTATTTATTTTTGTTACATTTCCGTCTGTATTGATCCGTATTTATTTTTTGGCCATTCTATCTGCATTTATCCATATTTATTTTGTGTTTTGTGTATAAATCAAGTTGTAAAACTGTACATTTCCATATTTATTTAACTGATAGACATGGACTCATACTTTGATGTCTGTCATGATTTAGCTATTTAAGCTGCCAGATATTACGTAACAATACATCCACTAAATATTAGCATTATACCACAAATATGTGTTGACTTATGCCATTATTCAAATAAATTGCCTCCTGTGTTTTAATTTCCCAGACTGTCCATCTTGCTCAGCTATGGGGCTACAATTCCTGAAAAACAGTACAGAGAGTCACCAAAAAGTAGCACTATTTTCCGTATTTATTCACTTTAAAAAATATATGCAGACAGAAAACACATTGTTTTCTTCTGTATTCATCTGTAAAAATCTGTAAAAACGGAAAACAGGGAGCTGTCATTATAATCATCAGACCTGAATCCGAGGGTTCCCCCCTCATCATCACATTTATCCCTACACCCGACCACTGTCCATATAATCATCTTGAGCTTTAAATGTACCCAAGGTAACTTTGGAAATCTTTGCTGTTTCTACAACAGTGTTCTGCAGCAATGAAAAGTTCAATTCCATTACTAAAATCCCATATAGAAAAGCTACATTCATTGTTAAAATCCCACACACATAGGGGTTGATTCCAATTCGGGAAAAAACGCTCCAAATAGCCGTTCGGAGCGTTTTTCTCATACGAATCGTACCCTGCAACGTCCCGCGTACGTACGTCGATGTACGATTCGTACCAGGAGCCGGACTCCGTACGAATCGTACAGAGAGCGTACGACTCGAATCCCCGTACGAGTCTCCGTCGGAACCCGCTGTACGCGACATCTGTACGGCTCGCGGCTGGTTTATACGACCCAACAAGTACGATACGTAACGGGTACGTACCGTACAACCCTTTTTTTACGGGAGCTGAAAACAGCCGTAAAAGCAGAGTTTGCGCCGAAACAGGTACGGAACGCCCCCCCGGTACGGTGCGTACCCCCCATGATCGCAGGGGTACACACCGTACCTCATGTACGCTGGGTGTATGGTGCGTACCCCTGCGATAATAGGGGGTACGCACCGTATGGTGTGTATGTGATTGTGCGCTTTTCCGTATGAATCGCCCTTACCTGACGTGGACCGTACCGATCGCGTCCTGATGCCCCGGTCCGGATCGTACTCGTCGGGTCGTACGGCGTGTGTACGAGTCGTACGGAGAGGGCTCCGGATACGATTCCTACGGACGGTTGTTTTCCCGAATCGGAATCGACCCCATAATGTAAAGAACGTAACTTTACAATTTAGGCACAATGAGAATTTTTATGCAACTATAGCCTTGATAAAGAGTCTCCTGGCTAAAATACATTTAGATTGTGCATCATAAAAAGGGTCAATAGAATATCTAAAGTATAAGCAAGAAAAACACTTTTGCCAAGCTGTTGTATTCTTACATGCTTCACCTATGAGTTGTACATTTACTCCCAATGAGTAACTTGCACTGATATTTTGTGAATAGCCAAAAAGTAGTGAACTTACTCAAAAGTGTACATTACTGAAAATTGTATAACCTCCAGGCCCTACAATTTGATGGAGACACGTACATTACACATTTGAAGTAAATTTGACTAATATAAGTCAAATGTATGAATTCCTTACTTGTCTAGTTGTGAGTGAGCACTAAAAAAGAGTGAAATAGTGGCAGTGTATTCTGTGCCCAAGGCTAAACTATACAAATTCCAGACTAGGGCATTGCAGGTCAAATCCAAGCCTAGGGCCTGATTGCGATCACGGTGGGACCACCACAGACAGCCTGTCAGTGGCAGTCCCACCTTCATCGTGATACTGTTCACTGCCCACCACATTAGGATGTTGGGCGGATGTCTGGCGGTTGGAAGGACCGCCGCCGCGGATCCGAAGGGCTCAAGGAGCCCGTTGGTCTGTCAGAGGGGCTTGTATCCCTACAACTGTGTTGGTGTCTGCTCAGGAATTGCCGTAGGGATTACAATGTTTCTTTCCGCCCGACTTTAACCCGCCATGAAAAGGCAGGCTGAAAGGGACATTGGGGGTCTTTAGTGGGCCCCTTCCCTCCTGGCCCTCCAACATGGGCCCTGTGGGCACCTATGGTGCCCCCAACATATCCCTGCACAATGTGGCAGGCACCGCATGGTGCCAGTCACATAGTGCAGGGGTATGCACGGGGTGCCTATTTTGTACTGCGGTGTGTGCTGCAGCCCGCAGCACTCATCGCAATACAAAATATACACTTTGTGACCGCCTTGAAGGTGGTCGCATCCTAAATCCTATGGTGGGACTGCGGACAGCTTGTCGGGCGGTCCTGTTTCCCACCATGATGGCGGTTGAACCTAAGTCCGACCTCCATCCTGGTAAGGCCCTTAGTGTGTATGTGGCTGTGTAGTGCCTACTTACCTCTTGTAGTAAGTTTGATTTCTGGCCCGGTTTCAGTCACAGGTTTCATTGCTTTTTGGCTTATGAATTATTGTGTTTGAAGATATTGTTTTGTAATAACATTGTTGTCTGATCGTGTGAGGTGAGTAGAGTTTGTTTGAAATTAAAGTGAGCGTGAATCTGGGTAAATCAAAAAGAACTCACTGACAGAAGCGCATACTCTCCCACCATTTGGACGTCTGGTTCATGGGATGGTCATGAATGAAGGTATACTTACCTACTTAAAGCTTAGAGAGTGGCCCAAAATTATTGGGAATGATGAAAAGATAAAATGTCCTGACCATGGTACTTGTGAAGAGAAGAAACTTCTGTAGTAGGGGATCTCTGTGTATAGTCATAATCTAGTGAATAGTCCCGCCCATGTGCGTGGACCCCGGAGCAATCAAAAATAATCTCTTATAGTGTCAAAAAATGCAGAAAAGCATAGACACTTAAGAGAGAATTTAAAGACAGATAATGCAGCCTAAAAAAGGCTACACTGTCCAGTACTTCAACTAGAAATTCCACCATAAAATCCACAAAACAGCATAAGCCTGTACAGATTTCCCTTGCTTTACCAGCAAAATCCCTCAGGAATGATAGAGAGAAGAACCTGGACAGACAAGCCCCATAGGCTGCCATTATGTGGCTCAAAACAGGATACTGTGCCTTTAAGAGAATCTTCCAGAACCTTCTCCCAGTATCCCAGAATGCATAGCAGGTCCAACTTAGTTTCAGTTCTTTTTTCCGGCTCCTGCAATCAGGACCCTGGAGCATTGAGCTCTCCCTTTTTAGGGTTGTTTAGTGTTTTTTCATTGAAATTTCGTTTTTGAGTACTTTTAAAGTACTGTGTGACTTTTCTTCTTGGTGTTTGCATTTTTTTTTTGTCGAATATGCCTTCTTTATTCAACAAATGCCCTGAGTGCTCCAGGAAGATGGCTAAGTCAGACCCTCATGAGGTGTGTATCCTCTGCCTGCCCTCTTCCCATGTTCCAGAGAAGTGTGAGATCTGTAAAGGCTTCTCTGGCAGGACCCTGAAAGACAGGAGGAAGATCAGACTTCAGGGCCTCGAGGAGAGGAGGCTGAAGGCTCAAGGTGGGTCTGCTGGGGCTTCATCTGCCCATGCTGAGGCCTCTGGGGGGCTCCCCAGGGGCAGGAAGTCCAGCAAGAGGCCTATTTCTCCGTCTGGATCGGTGGCTCAGACCACGACGTCGAGAGGAAGGTCCACGGCCAGTTCCCAGTCTCCCCAGGGCTCTGGGTGGAGAAAACGTCGCCCGTCGACGTCGAGGAGCTTACACCGGCCGCCGTCGAACCCAGTGACGGTTTCTTCGTCGGCGCCGTCGGCGTCGACGTCGAGTGGACGGCGTCGACGGACCAGGCGTCGGCGCTCGCCGTCGAGGCGACACCGCCGTTCGCCGTCAAGGACATCATCGTCGTCGAGGGGATCCTCGTCGTCGAGGCCGCCGTCGAAGCGGAAGAGATCACCGTCGAGGCAGAAAGGGTCTCCGGCGAAGACGAAGTCGACGTCGAGGCGATCGAGGTCGCCGTCGAGGCGCTTGAAGAGGTCGCCGTCGAGGCGGTCAAAGAGGTCGCCGTCGAGGCGGTCGACGCCGAGGCACAAGCGTTCGTCGTCGAGGTTTCGAGGATCGTCTATCTGGTCAGGATCGACGTCGAGGCATAGAAGCCGGTCGACGCCGAGGCATGTACACCGGTCGACGCCGAAGGGCCGCTCGACGTCGAGGGGACCACGTTCGACGTCTGAACACCGGTCTTCGACGTCAGAGGGTCATAAGGACAGGCCGAAGACTGTGGGGGGCTCCCCTCAGTCAGGACGGGATGATGGCTCGCCGGGAACGGCGTACTCAGAGGTGTATACCCCTAAGAAGACTTACACCTCCTCCTCCGTTGCCTAGGGGTCCCCCTCCGAGGGCTCCGACTCCTCCTCCATTGCCTCCTCTGCCTGCTCGTCCTTCCGGACCTCAGGCCCCGGTACCGGGTGTTCCTCCTCCGGTTCCGCCGAGATCGGTGTCGATGCCCAGATTCCCGACACCTCCGAAGAAGACTCCTAAGTCGAAGGTTCCTCCTAAGCCCAAGACGTCCGAGCCGGGGAAGCCGGCGGAGCGTCCCAGACCCAGGAGATCGAGGTCTCGCTCAGGGAGGAGAGATAGATCTAGGAGTGGACACGGATCCTCCTCGAGATCCAGACATCGCCATAGGAGGCATAGGTCCAGGTCTCGTTCGGCCTCTGGGACCCGTTCGTATTCACCTACGTTGTCGGATTCACCGGAGACGAGGGTGTCTCCGATAGATGACATTGGCACGTTCCAGGAGGTTCTCCTGAGAGGGGCTGCGAAGTTGGGAATCAAGGTTACGGCCCCGACGCCCTCAACTTCTGTGATCTTTGAGACGCTGCATACGAAACACCTGTCTCGCCCCCTACTGCCTTTGGTGCCAGGACTGGTTGAGCCGGCTGAACAGCTCTTCCTTGCGCCGGCGGTGGTGAAAGCTGCCCCTTCCAGGCTAATCAAGAAATACAGGGCACCAGAGTCGGACCCGGCTTTCTTGCGGAAGGACCCGGTACCGGATTCGGTGATTGTGACGGCGGCTCGGAAGCTACATGCCACCTCTCCGGCCTCCACTGTGCCTCCGGATAAGGAGAGCCGCTGGATTGACTCTGCTGGACGGAAGGCGTTTGGGACTTCCTCCACGACAATGAAGGCTTCCAGTGACTCGGCGTTGTTGGGACGTTACGACCGTGCACTATGGGACTCCATGGAGCAGTTTGCGGACCTCGTTCCGCGCGATAGGAGGGAGGACTTCATGGAGATTGTCCAGGAAGGGATGCTGGTTTCCAACCAGGCCATCAGCGCCGCGGCGGATATCTCGCTGCTGGCAGCGCATGGATACTGCCACGGTATCAATCAGAGACGCCATGCGTGGCTCCGGCTGACGTCGCTCAAGCCTGAGGCGCAACAACGAGTGGCCAATCTGCCGTTTTCTGGCGACACCCTCTTCGGGAAACACGCAGATGATGAAATGGCCAGGATGAAGGCCGAGGCTGAAACCCTGACGGCGGTGGGCTTGGAGAAGCCCAAAGAAAAGAAACCCTACCGTCAGTTCCAAAGGCGGTTCGGGTCACAGGGTCGAGGAAGGGGACAGTCTTCTGGACAACATCAGCAGCAGCAACAGCAGCAGCAGTACAGAAGGCCCTTCCAGAAACGCCAAAGGGGTAGAGGTGGACAGCAGTCCTCTACCGCGAACAAGGGCCCAGCCGGGTCTCGACCCTGAGCGGTTACTTCCCCTTCGTCCGTTACCCGCTCCGGTGGGGGGAAGCGTTCAATTTTTTCTGGCAGAGTGGAGAAAAATTACTCAGGACAAGTGGGTGCTGAATATTGTTTGCAATGGATACAGTCTTCGGTTCGTCAGCCCTCCTCCATTGATTCCTCCGGTCAGCTCGCAGTATCAACTGCGCGAGCTCCAGGCGGAGGCCGACATCCTTCTAAGGAAAAGGGCGATAGAAGATGTACCTCTGTCTCAAAGAGAAAGAGGTCTGTACTCCCGGTTCTTCCTGGTCCGAAAAAAGGACAAGAACGAGTTCAGACCCATTCTGGACTTGCGACAGGCAAACAAATGGATTCGCAGAGAAAAGTTTTGTATGCTGTCGTTGCATCAGATTTATCCTCAGCTGCAACGGGGAGACTGGCTTTGCGCCATAGACCTGCAGGATGCGTACTTCCATGTGCCCATTGCACACAAACACCGGAAGTTCCTGCGATTTCAAGTCGGCACCAATCACTATCAGTACACGGTACTTCCGTTCGGGCTGAAGTCTGCGCCCGGACGTTCTCGAAGTGCATGGCAGTGGTAGCGGCACACCTGCGGAAGAACAAGGTGTTTGTCTACCCATACCTGGACGATTGGTTGATCGAGGCCTCCTCCTTCTCGGAAGCTCAAGCACACTTCCAGAAGACGTGCGTTCTCTTGAACAAGCTGGGGTTGCACATCAACATGTCCAAGTCTGTCCCGACTCCGGTCCAGTGCATCCAGTACTTGGGAGCCTCCATCAAGACGCTGTCGGCAAGCGTGTCTCCTTCGGAAGAGCGACGTTTATCACTCCTTCGGAAGGCTCGGGCTCTCCTGTCCGCTCCATCCACGACAGTGAGGACGGTGTCTTCGCTGCTGGGATCGATGGCTTCTTGCATCTTCCTGACGCCGCATGCACTGCTGCATATGAAACCGCTGCAGGAGTGCTTGGAAGATCAGTGGGACCAGAGGAGAGGCTCTTGGGACGACAAGATACGACTGTCTCTGCATGCTCTTCAGTCTCTGAAGTGGTGGTGTTCAGCGGAGAATCTCCTCAGAGGGGTTCCCTTCCACAAGGACATTCCCACTCAGACTATTGTGACGGATGCTTCTCTCCTGGGATGGGGAGCGCACTCCGGGGATCTGCAGATTCAAGGGACGTGGTCCCCGTCGGAGTCCACGTACCACATCAATTTCCTGGAACTCAGGGCTGTTCATTTGGCGCTGAAGGCTTTTCAACCGTCCTTCCGGACCAACTCTCTGCTTGTACAAACGGACAATACGACCACGATGTATTACCTCAACAAGCAGGGGGGCTCGAGATCACGCACTCTGTCTCAGGAGGCGCAGGCGATCTGGCGTTGGCTTCTGGCTCGAGGACTCTCGATAACGGCCACCCATCTGCCAGGTGTGCAGAATGTTCAGGCAGACGAGCTGAGCAGACTGATTCAGGAAAATCACGAGTGGGTCATAAATGATGAAGTACTAGGAGAAGTCTTCGCAAGGTGGGGCACTCCAGACGTAGATCTGTTCGCCACCGCCGAAAACAACAAATGCCGAGACTTCGCATCCAGGTACTACCAGCCGGGGACGCTGGGGAACGCGTTATGGATCAACTGGTCGAACAGCTTTCTGTAAGCTTTTCCACCCATTCCCCTGATTCCAGCGGTTCTCATCAAGCTCTCCCAGTCCAGGGCGAAGATGATTCTGATTGCCCCGGAATGGCCCAGACAGTGGTGGTTCACGGACCTGCTTCACCGGTCTCTCCTTCCTCACATGAAGCTGCCATGCAGGCCGGACCTTCTCACGAAGTTCGGGGGGCGGATGGTGCACCCCAACCTCTCGTCTTTGAGTTTGGCGGCATGGCTCCTGAAATAGTGCAATATGGCCATTTGAATCTCCCAGCGGATTGTATGGACATACTGAAGGAGGCGAAGCGACCTTCCACTCGGACTTCTTATGCTTACAAGTGGAAGAGGTTTTGCATCTGGTGCAAGTCTAAGAACTATGACCCTACGACATGCAAGGAAGATGTCATCCTTCCATATCTACTACATCTGGCGCAGTCTGGCCTTAATGTTCATTCCATTAAGGTTCATCTGGCTGCTTTGACTGCCTACAGGAAATGCCCTTCACAGACTTCCTTTTTTCAGATCCCTGTGATCAAAGATTTTTTGGAAGGCTTGAAGAAAGTGTTCCCTCCTGTCAGGCTTCCTTCGCCTTCAGGGGACTTGAATGTGGTGCTGTCCAGATTGATGAAGGAGCCTTTTGAACCTATTCATAAGGCTTCGTTGCAGCACCTGTCCTGGAAGGCGGCGTTCCTCGTGGCCATTACATCGGCCCGCAGAGTGAGTGAAATTCAGGCGTTGTTTTGCCAAGAACCTTATCCTGTATTTCATGCTGCTAAGGTTGTTATGTGTACTCACCCTAAGTTTCTTCCCAAGGTTGTTTCTGATTTTCATATCAATCAGACTATATCTTCACCTACGTTCTTCCAGAATCCTTCAAATCCAGCGGAAAGGTCTTTGCATTCCCTGGATGTTCGGAGGGTGCTGAAATTTTATCTGGATAAAACCAGGGATATTCGTAGGTCAGACCAATTGTTCATCAATTATGGATCTGTCAGGACGGGTCTTGCGACCTCTAAGCAGTCTATCTCTAGGTGGATTGTGTCCTGCATACAGCTGTGTTACCAAAAAGCTAATAAGACCGTAGGAGGTAAGCCTAAGGCTCATTCCACCAGGGGCAAGGCTGCCACGACAGCATTGCTCCGTAATGTTCCGATTGCAGAAATCTGCAAGGCGGCCACTTGGAAGTCGGTTCATACCTTTGCTAAGCATTACTGCCTGGACACTGATGCCAGGGCAGACGCTCAGGTTGGGCAGGCTTCGCTGCGAAATCTGTTCGCACAGTAGTGGCGTTAATTCTCTTTTCTCCACCGCCGCTTTGGTGTGGGGATGGGCTTGCCATTCTATTCACTAGATTATGACTATACACAGAGATCCCCTACTACAGAAGGAGTAGTTTCTGTCCTGTAACTCCAGTTCTGTAGTAGGGGTACCTCTGTTATAGTCATAAGCGCCCTCCCTCCTCCCCGGTGGAGAGAGACATATTCCTTATGGAATGCTACAGGTCTGGCATGTTACGCCTTCAAAAAGTACTGAAACTAAGTTGGACCTGCTATGCATTCAGGGATACTGGGAGAAGGTTCTAGGAGATTCTCTTAAAGGCACAGTATCCTGTTTTGAGCCACATAATGGCAGCCTATGGGGCTTGTCTGTCCAGGTTCTTCTCTCTATCATTCCTGAGGGATTTTGCTGGTAAAGCAAGGGAAATCTGTACAGGCTTTTTGCTGTTTTGTGGATTTTATGGTGGAATTTCTAGTTGAAGTACTGGACAGTGTAGCCTTTTTTACAATTAATTGTATATATTTATTTGAAATATAGGCCGAAATAAAAACAAAATGCTACAGCACTGATAGCATAATTTAATAATAAATTCTTCAATGAATGGAAACGTATTAAATTAACATTATTTTTCTAAAGATTAAATAAAAAAATAAGTTACCACCTAAAGGAAACAAATATTGTATTATGTTTTAATATTAAATGTGATGCATGGAATTAGTTACAAATAATGTGGTTATTTTGTAATATGAATTATTGTTAGAATAATTTTTAAGTTCAAAATAGGGCATTCAAATATTTAATGATTAAATACATATTATTTTATATTTTTTAACATTCAATTTAGTTCATTCATAATTTAACCATTTTACATATTTTGATTACATATAATATTATTTCCTATGGGGGGGTTTACTTTAATTCACAATCTCTATTATTTGCTATGTTGGCCCTGTGTGGTGCTAGGCTTACTATTGCTTTTTTACTAGTTACTTACACTTGGATATTAGGAACAGACTAAACTTTAGTCACTAAAGTAATAAACTTCCTCCAAGTGTAAATTACTTTAAATGTACACTTTGTGGAAGTTTATTACTACTGTAGGTACCTATGTTAATTGCAGTAGCGGCTCCTGGAGGGAGTTCTGCCGGGCGGTGACTCTTGGTGGGGGAGGGGCAGGGTAGGGGGTAGTAAACTTCTGATTATGGCCTAACGGAAGTAAGTATACAAATAAATAAATAAAACATATGTCATTACGCGTGCTGCATCGCATTTGGCGATGCAGCGCGCACAACAATATTTGTTTTATTTTTTTTTGTATACTACCTCTGTTGGGCCATAACCTGGAGTTTACTACCCCCTACCCTGCCCCTCCCCCGCCCTGCATCACCACCCAGCAGCACTCCCTCCAGGAGCCGCTACTGGTTAATTGGTCGTTTCATATAAAACAAGCGCACAGTCTACATATAAGCCATTTGTGTTCAAGCTAAGAACCCAAAACACACCCCTTTGTGTTATTACAGTGGTTCCCAAACAGTGCGCCGCGGCTCCCCGGTGCGTCATTAGAGCATACCAGGGGCGCCGCGCACATCTTGGGAACCTGGAAAAGGTAGTATGTTCTGAACAAGATTTAAAGCGCAAAGTTTGTAAATTAACTATTTGCAGGCCCGAGTAACCCAAGTAGCAGTGTCATGTTTGGGAGTTACGGAATCCCCACCTGTCGGTGTCTGCATCATGGTTTGGCCGAGTGCGTAACATGCTTCAATGCAATAAAGAGTCTTCACTTTTACGTAACTGCTTCTTGTTTCCCGTGCTGATAGATTTCCACATTGATTGGTGTCAGGGTACATCCGCCCAAACGGGAATGCTAAAGGTCTACATGAGGAACTGAAACAAACTTGAGTGCATGACGTAGTGCTAACCAGAGTCAGGCTGTTCAAAGGGCACATGCAAGAGAAAAGGCTGCAAAGCGTGGCCGAGCACAGAAGAGGCACCCCCGAAGTGTGAACCCCCCTAGAGCCAGCGACCCTCCGACTAGATGAGAGCACCCAAGAGCCACCGTAGACGTGTGAGGAAGACCCGGGAGGCACACCCAGAAGTGTGAACGCTCCAGAGCCAGCAACTTGTAAGGATGTGAGAGAAAGACATCCCTCACGTGTGAACATCCCAGAGGCGTCCTTCAACGGCTGAATAACCTTGAGCCAACCACATCTCAATGTCTCGGGCCCCAGAGCCTCCTTTGACTTGTGATTACACTCGATCTGTGCTTTGTGGGAGAGATGCTTGGCTCTGACGGTGACCCTTGTTCACCCCTTTCACGCATGTCTGGACAGGGTAAGGATTTATTTAGTTCCTTTCCTCATACAATGTTTTTAATACCAGATCTTTACCTCTAGGTACTTATATGTTGATGTATATTATTTTGTGTATATAACCTAACCCTTACTTTATGTCACCAATTTAATATGTCCTTCTAGAATACTGCTGTTCAACTGATGGTAGGTGGAACTGCAGTTTATATTGTTAAAGCTGAAGAAGTTTCTAGACGGGGCTTGTCCTTTTGTCTGTCTCTTATCATAGCTACAGACAGGGGCGTAACACAGGCCCCCGCAGCCCCTGCGGTGCGGGGGGGCCTCAAGCTCCTGGGGGCCCATCAGCGCAGCACTCTGGCTGCAGGGCTCTTGATTGAGCCTGGAGGGGGGCCCCCCGAGCTACCTTGCAGGGAGGCCCCCTCAAGGTTTGTTACGCCAGTGGCTACAGAAAGGCTAATAACAGCCAGATGCATATAACTCACTTCATTGTTCTCATGTTTTATATTCCTACTTGAAGCCACCATCGTTGCCAACTGCTTCTAGAGAAATCATCTACTACTACTGTAATTACGTATTTGCTAGTCTTCCTGCATTATGAGTCCACACTCTCCAAAGACCTCACAATGCTGTTGTCCATTTGCTCTCAGGAGGAAGAGACCATGTTATGGAGGGCCAGAATAGTTTACCATTTCTTCAAATGTATTCACGGGCTTTCCTCATGCTATATAACTCAGCCAGTATCTAAGGAGCAAAAATAAACTCCCTAATCCTCCCTGGATGGAACTCTATTCAAAAAGCAAAAGGTCTGCTTTCCCACAATTTCCTACCCAGAAACATCTGGGAAATCTCCTTTCTTAACTCCTTCAAAAAAAGGAACTACATATGGCTCTTTACTAGGGTAACTTAAATATCTGCTCCAAGAGATTCTAAGGTAGTGAGCAGAGGCAGGGCTTATATCCCACTACCCGAATAAAATTAAAATGACATAAGGGGGAACCACGGCCAAAGGCCAATAAGTCAAGGGAGCCGCAGGTAGAAAAAGTTTGAGAACCACTGTGTTATTACATACATTGCTAGTCCCACCGATGCCAATGACATCCAGGTTTCAGGTTCACAATACTTTATTTGGCGTTATGCCATAAAAGCAGCAGTGCAAATACACAATTTAGAAATATGCAGTCATATTACAATAATAATTTAAGATTAATTTTAAAATGTATAAAAATACTGAACATAAGAAAATCCCGGCATTACATTCATAAAGTGATAAGTGAAAATCCTAAAAATGTTATATAGTCCTCCTCATAAATACATTATTCAAATAATATCTATTCATCTTTTTCTGATTGCAGAAGCCGGCCTAAAAAAGTTTAAACCAGCAAATCCTATTTCCACAATTGGGAGTTTTTGCAACATCTTTAGTCCCAGTTGATATTTTCTAATTTTCTGGCTATGCTAGAGAGAGATCAAGAAGAATTTGCATGGACTTTGGTATAAGGGGCAAAACTAGGGCCGGACTAGCCGTAGCGGGCACCTGGCGTTTCCCCGGTGGGCCGCTAGGCTGGGGGCCGTTTTTGTTACAGGGCAGTTTTTGCAGCATAGCTGCGAAATCGGCCCATGTAACAAAATCGGCCGAAACCAGCCCTGGCAAACAGCTCGGCCGCTCCCAGGGGGGCCGGCAGAGCTCTTTGCCCGGGGCGAGTTTTGGTTCCCAGTCCGGCCCTGGGCAAAACATAATGAAATGGCTCGAACTTTGTTTTGTAATATTATTGCATCTATGTGAGAAGTTGGCCTGATGTGCAGTGTTCACTATTCTAGTGATCACTATATATCAGTCCAAACAACCCTTATTGATGATTGGTTGTAAGTCAACCTTATAGACCAGCTATCCTAGTAGCATGGATACGAGCAGTCTAAGGCTAAGACTCTAGAGGGCGTGTTAAGCCAGCTGTTTTACCATCACATTACCCCTTGAACACCCAGTGAAAGGACACCACACAAGTGTTATGAAAATAAACAATGTATTTATTAGAATCACAACAACCCTGTACTCTTTATGAGGACAGGGTGCTAAGCACACAACAAAACTCTTATGAAAATACTTAAGTTAGCACGTTATACACAAATGCCCGAGGGGCACGACAAACCATATACTCTAAAAGTGGAATGCGAAATTACTAGCAGGTAAGTACAGTAGTAATAGGCTTTGGAATCGCTAGGACTTGACTAGGGAATCGTTAGATTACTTCTAGGAGGCCTAGGGGACTCGGGTGCAGAGTGTGCACTCTCACGCGGGATGCGGGACAAAGTCTATGGAAGCTAGTAACGCTAAAGTTAGTGTTCACGGGCGAACCCGACCTGGTAGGGAGAAAACGACAGTGGATCCTGACCCTTGGATAGTGAGGCTATGCTGGGACACCGAAGTGCCGAAGTTACCTAGCCCAGGGGCTGCAGCTGCATAGGTCTGAAAAGACGTCGGGAATCCTCGTGCCGGACCAGGAGCCTGGAAGAAGGAAGTTGCTGGCAGGCGACCAGTGAAGGAAAGTTCGATGGATCCAAGCCTGGATCAAGGAAGAAGGAAACCTGAAAGCAGAGGGGACCAAGTTCTTGAATCACTAGCCAGTGATTAAGTGGGCACCAGGATGGCACCGGGCGAAGTCACCGCAGTCAGGTGAGTGGGCGCTGCTGGGCTCTGCAGTCTCTCGGACCAGGAGGCGTTGTCGGCGACCAGGATGGAGGTGCGAGCTGTCCCACGAAGGTTCTTGTTGTCGACGTCGCTGGACCCAGGATTGGGCAACAAGTCTTGGCAAATGCAAGGCCCACGCGGTGGACCTAAAATGGCGTCTTAGCCGGACCAGGAGGGTCCAGGGTACTTCTCCGATGGAGGGAAGCAAGGGCCAGTCTGGAGCAACCAGACCAGCAGCAGTGTTGTCGTCGGGCGTCGTTCGGAAGGCCACAAGCCAGCGGGCTAGTAGCCAAACAACGCGGTGAGCAGCAAAAAGCAGAAGGGCCCCACGCCGATCGTGGAGATGCTGGGGGGCTGCTCTTCGGTGCTGGAGCTGCTCAGGGTGGGGGCTTCTCGGACCCCAAAGCACTCACCAGGAAATTACTCGGTGGGCTTGCTGTGCAGAAGTCGTGCAGTCTTGGCGATGGCCGGTCCCTCGAGGTCTCGTCGCACCCACGGTTCTCAGCTGTGCTGTAGAGGTGGGTAGAGGTCAGAGGTGCCAGGGAAGCCGGGTCTCGTCGAGCTGGGCAGTCGGATTCCGGAGGAAGGACGTGCAGCAGACCGCAGTGTTCTTAGATGGTGCCTGCGGATGCAGGGTGACTACTCCTTAGCCACAAGGGAGAATCTTGAGGAAGAAATCGTGAAGTCCTTTCGTGGAAAGTGGTATCTTGATTCCAAAGATGATCTGATTTGGAAGGGGGCCAGTCTCTACCTTTATCTTGGAAAAGGGGGCTGGCACGCGACTAAGTCCTGCCCTAGGGGTGGGACCAGGAGGGGGGTGGTTACACCCACTTCCTTGGCGAGCTTTTCCCCAGCACAGGGTCTGGAGTGTCCCTGGAACTGGTTCAAGCCAGCCTATGCACAGTGAGCACCGGGGTGCCACGTGCAGTCACCTTCCTCTGAAGCCCTGCCTACCTACAATACACAAAACCCTGTCTGGGACGGTGCTGGCACCGCCCCTGGCAGGAAACCCTTTGTCCTTATCTCCTGCTCTGGGAGGACTCCCAGCAGCAGGAGGGCAGACTTGTGTCTCGGTGGCAGCATCCATTTTGTGGATGCTAAGGCTCTGTCTGACTTTTAACCGGGTTATAGGTTACATGCATGTCGTGTCCCTCTAGAGGGGTGGAATGCTAACTCCGTCGCCAGAATTGGCGAGGGGTTAGTATTCCAATTCGTATGACACCTTACTCGACATGTTTTGATAAAGCGATACCAGAGTTGGCATTTAACCGCGAGGATTATTGTTAGGAAACGGGTTAGTCTGTCTTCCATGACCATACTCCATCGATCACATGACACATGAATGGGTATTTAAGATCCGCCCTTTCCTGAATTCAGTGCTTGGTATCTTTTTGCTTTGGGTTCCAGGTTCTGGGTTTTGTTATCTGGGTTGTTGCAGAGACAGGTTCACGGGCTCGTGTACCTGTTTTATTTGATTTCCCTGTGTATCTGTCACTTGTGTTGCCTTGTTAGCCCCCATCCCCTCCCTTCCCCAGGTCCCTCCGTGTGTTTTCCTTAGGCTACTTCATTTGCTTATCCCGCCCCCGTCACTCTCACCTTTCCTCTGTTTCTGCCACTGCCCTTAGATTTGTTAGTGTTGTCTCTCGAGGGTACTGGGGCTCCAGCCCCCTCGTATTCCGGTTTCTCGGCAGGACTATCCATCACGTTGCCGAGTGATCAGCCGGCTGGTTGGTTTGTGTTTCCTGAGTCGCGCCCCCGAACTTCCGCGTTTTGCGTAGTCTATCCACCTCATTGTGTGGCGCTTGGGCGCTTTCAGCCGCGCTGAGACCCGGAGGAGAGACAGATCCCGGAGGAAGGATCCAATTGTGTGTTGCCCGCAGTTCTACGGATTGTACATTGATAAGGACGTTTCCTGGGGGTTTTTTATGCCGAGTATGATGGCTTTTTCCCCTGAATAACCCCGTATTGGCAGGGGGCGTTTCTGATTGTTTTTTCCCTACTCCCCTCCCCCTGACTGGACTCGAGGCCATAACGATAGTGGGGTTCTATCATTCTATCGTCAAGGACCTCCCGAGGCAGATCCTGTACAGTACACAAGTAAGGAGGTGTTATGTGATTGCATGGTGGAGTGTGGTTATGGGATTGGGAGACTGAGGGGCATATATTGAAGTGGGACACAGAAGTAATTGTATTTACATTGTTCCATAGGTGCAGAGGCGAGGAGGTGGTGGTTGAGTCTCATTGTCCAGTCCAGTCCAGGGGTGAAGCCTTTATTGACCTGAAGTCCCTTCGTTTGAATTCCTGCCCCCTGCCCTGGGCTCGGGTATTCTCTCATGGTTTTTTGTTCCATGGGAGGTGTTTGAGTCAGGGTAGTGGGTTTTGGACATACATCGTTCCTGCAGTGTTTTTGGGCGTGTGGAATCCAACAGAATACCAAGCCCACGATAATATACACTGCCCGGACGAGGTATGGACGAGGATGTGGGGGGTGCTGAACGGGCACCTACGATGCAGGATATAGTGGGGGCGGTGGCGGCCCTCCAGGCTCAGGTCCAAGGCCTACAGCAGGAGAACCTAGGACTTAAACAGGAATTGGGGGCTGTTAAGGCCAGGGAACAGCAGAGAGATAGGACACAGACTCCCATCATTCAACCAGCTGCCTTCCAGTATGGGGGCGGGGTGGGTCAGAGATCGGAGGGGGGAACACCTGTGGCAGTCACTGTTACAACACCTGTTTCTGTTCCATTGGCCCCCCCTGAGAGGTTCACGGGAGACAATAACAAGTATGGGACCTTTATGACTCAATGTCAACTGCACTTCATGTGCAGGCCGACTGCGTTCCCGGATGACACAGCGAAGGTGGCATTTACTATATCGTATTTGGCTGGCACAGCGGCACAATGGGCTATCCCTCTGGTAGAAAATAATGCTCCGGTATTACATGATTATCCGGCCTTTAAAGAATTAATGAGGGGCCTATTTGCTAAGCATGCTTTTATGCAGGCGAGTGATGCGGAGCTCCTCCATTTAAGACAGGGTAAACAGGACTTGCTAACCTATGTGTCAACATTTAATAGGTTAGTTTCAGAGACACATTGGCCCACCGAAAAGAGAACCTCCTTGTTTTACCAGGGTTTGTGCGACGACCTAAAAGATGTAGTGTCTCAGGTGGTTGATCCTCCAGATGACTGCGCTGCCTTTATTGATCTGGTGGTAAAGTTAAACCACAGATTGACTGAGAGGCGTGGTGATCGCAGCCGAGTTCAGGGACCCTGGAGGAGTTATGCGAAACCAGAAGTAAGACCCACAGGGGATAATAAGCCTGCTCCAGAACCCATGGAGATAGGAGGCGTGAGAGGCCCATTAACTATGGAGGAGAAGAGAAGGAGGAGGGAATTGAACTTATGTCTGTATTGCGGACAGGGGGGGCACTTTGCCCGAGAGTGTCCTGTTAAGCCCTCTGGACAGGCATTCCATAAGAAGGTAGCTTGTGTACAGGTGGAACGAAGACAAGCCATGAGCAGCAGAGTAGGAGGAACTTATCAGGTGCTGGGTGTGATTGATCAGGTGCCAAGACATTTCATCATTTCGGTGCATCTATTGCTGGCAGGGAATAGGCGTGTACCGGTGTCTGTTTTGTTGGACTCAGGGGCAACTGGGAATTTTATCGACATCACTTTGGCGGAAAAGTTAGAAATCCCATGTCAATTTAAGGGACAACCAGAACCTGTGAGGGCCATTGATGGGACTGAATTAACCTCGGGGTCCATTACACGCCAGACAGAACCACTGACATTGTTGTGTGAGAATGGGCACTCAGAGTCAGTGGTCTTTGATCTTATTGATGCTCCCTCGTTTGGGTTGGTGTTAGGAGTTCCCTGGCTTCAGGAGCATAACCCCAAGATCGACTGGGTGCAGCGTTTGCTGACTCTGGACTCCAGGCATTGCCTTACACATTGTTACAGGGAGGCTGTCGAACGGGTTCCTCCCTTGTCTTGCGCAAGTGTGGAGGCGACATCGGTTCCTTCTCAGTATTCCGCCTTTCGGGGTGTTTTTGATAAGACTAAGGCACAGGGTCTCCCTCCTCATCGGTCCTTTGACTGTAAAATTGATTTGATACCTGACATCCCTTTGCCTTCTTGTCGCATATATGCGCTCTCCGAACCTGAGGAGATACATCTAAAGGAATATTTGGAGGAGATGCTGGGGATGGGATTTATTCGCCCTTCTTGTTCACCTGTGTCCTCGGCGATCTTTTTCATTCCGAAGAAGGAAGGGACGTTGAGGGCATGTGTGGACTACAGGGCACTGAATAAGGCCACCGTGAAGAATAGGTACCCTCTTCCTCTCATCCCCGTGTTATTGGACCAGCTCCGCAAAGCAACCATCTTTACCAAACTGGATTTGCGGGGTGCTTACCATCTCATTCGAGTCCGACCCGGGGATGAGTGGAAGACGGCCTTTAAGACCAAATTTGGCCTATATGAGTATTGTGTGATGCCGTTCGGCCTGTGTAATGCGCCGGCGGCATTCCAATACTTTATTAATGAGGTGCTCCGGGAATATCTTGACAGGAGTGTCATTGTCTATTTGGACGATATTTTGATTTTCTCAGAGACGGAGGTGGAACATCATACCCATGTATCCCAGGTTTTGCAGAAATTACAGGATTATCATCTGTACGCCAAACTGGAGAAATGCCAGTTCGGTACACAGAAGGTAGAATTCCTGGGGTTTGTCATCACAGCAGAGGGTATTCGAATGGACCCTAGAAAAATAGAGGCTATAATCACCTGGCCTATACCATCGACTGTTAAACAGATCCAGGCCCTTCTAGGGTTCGCCAATTTTTATCGGCGCTTCATTTCCCACTTTTCTGATGTTGTATCCCCATTGACTCGGCTGCTAAGGAAGGGGGTTCCCTTTGTCTGGTCCTCTGAAGTCCAGGATGCCTTTCAGCTGTTGCTGCGATCTTTTACCTCCGCTCCGGTTCTGGTGCATCCCGATACTGCTTTACCATTTTTTGTGGAAACAGATGCCTCATTGTGTGCTGTGGGTGGGGTTTTGTCCCAAAGGGATGTGGTAACGGGTCTGATGCACCCCATTGCCTTTTTTTCTAAAACCCTGTTGCCCGCGGAGCGCAACTATACGGTGGCTGAGAGGGAACTGTTGGCGGTCAAACTGTCCTTTGAGGAGTGGCGGCATTATCTCTGGGGTGCTAGACACACAATCACGATCTACACTGATCATAAGAACCTTGAGTTCTTTCGCTCTGCTCGGGCGTTAACACCTCGCCAGATGCGGTGGGTCTTGTTTTTTAACGAGTATGATTTTATTATCACCTATCGACCCGCCGCCCAACAGGTAAAATCTGATGCCCTTTCTAGGATACACGTGGAGGGGAAGGAACAGGGACGAGTGAAGGAAGATAGACCTATGATCAGCGAAGAGAAGATTGTAGGGGTGACATGTACTGAGGATTTACCCACCCTAGTGAAAAGGCAGTTAAGACTTTTGGATTTAGCCCCTTGGAAGGCTTTACCCCAGGTATCTATGCGAGACGGGTTGTTGTATCAGGGGGACCGTTTGTTTATTCCCCCTTCCTTGAGACAGATGGTTTTGGAAGGGTGTCATTCTTCAGCACTGGTAGCACATCCAGGAATAAATAAGACGAGGGAGCTGTGTTTGCGTTGGTTTTGGTGGGACTCGTTGAGCACGGATATACAGAGTTATGTGACCGCTTGTCCCATTTGTGCCATTAGCAAACCTACACATAGTATGCCGTCAGGTCTGTTGCGGCCCTTAGAGGTTCCTCCTACCCCGTGGCATACCATCAGCATGGATTTTGTGACGGATCTACCTCCTGCGTCAGGACATACCGCCATAATGGTGGTAGTGGACCTGTTTACAAAGATGGCACATTTTGTTCCACTACTGAAGATACCTACTGCCAGGGAGATGGCTTTGGTTTTTATGTCATCTATAGTCAGGATACATGGATTGCCTTCTGCTATTGTTTCGGACAGGGGGGCGCAATTTGTGTCACATTTTTGGACTGAACTGTGTTCAGTGTTGAAGGTGGAGGTACGTTTGTCATCTGCGTACCACCCACAATCAGATGGTCAGACTGAAAGGACAAACCAGACTATGGAGCAGTATTTGAGGTGTCTTGTGTCGTCGTTGTCTTGTGACTGGATGGTGGCTCTTCCTATTGCGGAGTTCGCCTATAACAACAGCCTGCATTCCGCATTGGGCATGACTCCTTTTTTTTGTTCGTTGGGGTACCATCCTAGGGCCTTAGCCATCCAGCCTACTGGGCATGTGCCAGCCATAGACGATATATGTGGGTCCTTGGGTGGAATATGGGATAGAGCCCGTGAACAACTGCAGGCAACTAAAATCACCATGAAGGCTCAGGCCGATAAACACAGAGTCCCCGCTCCATCCTATAAGGTGGGTGATCAAGTGTGGCTAGCTTCGCGTAATTTGAGGTTGCAGGGATCTCGTAAATTGCAGCCAAGGTTTGTGGGACCCTTTGCAATTATACAGGTCATTAATCCTGTCGCCATGAAGCTAGGTTTGCCTGATGAGTACAGGGTCCATCCGGTTTTTCATACGTCCTTGTTGAAACCCTACATACCAACAACGCAGGTCCTGCCACCACCCCCTCCCTTGCTGATTGATGGAGAAGAGGAGTTTGAGGTTCAGGCTATAGTGGATTCTAGGCGGAGGAGAGGCCACCTATTCTACTTGGTAGATTGGAAAGGTTATGCACCAGAAGATAGGTCATGGGAGCCAGCGGGTAGTGTACATGCACCACGGCTGGTTCGTTTGTTCCATAGACAGCACCCTTTCAAACCCCGTCCGGTGGGGAGGACCATTGGGGGGAGATACTGTTAGGAAACGGGTTAGTCTGTCTTCCATGACCATACTCCATCGATCACATGACACATGAATGGGTATTTAAGATCCGCCCTTTCCTGAATTCAGTGCTTGGTATCTTTTTGCTTTGGGTTCCAGGTTCTGGGTTTTGTTATCTGGGTTGTTGCAGAGACAGGTTCACGGGCTCGTGTACCTGTTTTATTTGATTTCCCTGTGTATCTGTCACTTGTGTTGCCTTGTTAGCCCCCATCCCCTCCCTTCCCCAGGTCCCTCCGTGTGTTTTCCTTAGGCTACTTCATTTGCTTATCCCGCCCCCGTCACTCTCACCTTTCCTCTGTTTCTGCCACTGCCCTTAGATTTGTTAGTGTTGTCTCTCGAGGGTACTGGGGCTCCAGCCCCCTCGTATTCCGGTTTCTCGGCAGGACTATCCATCACGTTGCCGAGTGATCAGCCGGCTGGTTGGTTTGTGTTTCCTGAGTCGCGCCCCCGGACTTCCGCGTTTTGCGTAGTCTATCCACCTCATTGTGTGGCGCTTGGGCGCTTTCAGCCGCGCTGAGACCCGGAGGAGAGACAGATCCCGGAGGAAGGATCCAATTGTGTGTTGCCCGCAGTTCTACGGATTGTACATTGATAAGGACGTTTCCTGGGGGTTTTTTATGCCGAGTATGATGGCTTTTTCCCCTGAATAACCCCGTATTGGCAGGGGGCGTTTCTGATTGTTTTTTCCCTACTCCCCTCCCCCTGACTGGACTCGAGGCCATAACGATAGTGGGGTTCTATCATTCTATCGTCAAGGACCTCCCGAGGCAGATCCTGTACAGTACACAAGTAAGGAGGTGTTATGTGATTGCATGTTGGAGTGTGGTTATGGGATTGGGAGACTGAGGGGCATATATTGAAGTGGGACACAGAAGTAATTGTATTTACATTGTTCCATAGGTGCAGAGGCGAGGAGGTGGTGGTTGAGTCTCATTGTCCAGTCCAGTCCAGGGGTGAAGCCTTTATTGACCTGAAGTCCCTTCGTTTGAATTCCTGCCCCCTGCCCTGGGCTCGGGTATTCTCTCATGGTTTTTTGTTCCATGGGAGGTGTTTGAGTCAGGGTAGTGGGTTTTGGACATACATCGTTCCTGCAGTGTTTTTGGGCGTGTGGAATCCAACAATTATAATGCACTTAAGAGTATATGGTATGCGATATCATGGAAACGGCTAAGGGATAGATCCCGAAAGCCGCAGACAGGCTCAGCTCATGCCAGAGCACCATCTCACACGATTCCAAGCACTCTGCCTTCAGGATTGTTAAGGCCTGCCATAGGAGTGACTGATAGGAGATCTGTGTGTCCATTTTAGGGTTAGATATAGGTATACTATATCTAAAGCAAAGGGTGAGTACACCACCTTGCCCCAGCTGTCGTGCAGCCAGTTGTGTCAGTTTTAGTTAGTCAATCCAGGGGTGGCATAATACATGCTTCAGCCCCTGGGAGACTTCTGGGTGCACCTCAGCCCTGGGTACAGGGACTTGGAGAGGGCCCAGTGCCAATTCAGGACCTGAGTACAATTTGGATAGAGAGAACAGCTAGGCTGTGGGTCTGATTAGCAGGCCCACAGCCAGGGAAAGTCGTAAACCAGTGCAGCAAAAAGCAAAAATCTGGGTGATCATAGGATTGCAGACCCTACTCTCCTACATGACCCCCCCCAAACTTTGGGACAATAAACTAACCTTGACCAGGTGAGTCTTCTTGCTCTAAGTGGAAATACCTGGAGAGCCCATCAGCATTGCTGTGATCAGTACCAGGTCTATGCTCCACTGTAAAATCCATCCCCTGTAGGGAAATGGACCACCTAAGCAGTTTGGGGTTTTCACCCTTCATCTGATTTAGCCACAAGAGGGGCTTATGGTCTGTCTGAATGGTGAAGTGAGTGCCAAACAAGTAGGCCCTCAGCTTCTTCAGGGCCCAGACCACAGCAAAGGCCTCCCTCTCAATAGCTGACCAATTTTTCTCTCTGGGTGTCAACCTTCTACTAATGAAAGCAATAGGCTGATCATTACCATCAAAATTCAGTTGAGACAGAACAGCCCCCACACCCAACTCAGAAGCATCTGTTTGGACAATGAATGGCTTGGAGTAATCTGGACTCTTTTGGATAGGTGCTGTGCATATGGCCTGCTTTAGGTCATTGAATGCTTTCTGACAGCTTGCTGTCCACTGAACTTTCTTTGGCATCTTCTTGCTTGTCAGGTCATTAAGAGGGGTCACTATGGACCCATACTTTCTGACAAACTTCCTATAGTACCCAGTCAGGCCCAAGAAAGCTCGAACTTGAGTCTGGGTGATTGGAGGAGTCCAGTCCTTGATGGCCTGTATCTTACTCTCCAGTGGCTGAACCTGGCCTCCACCTACAAGGTGGCCCAGGTATACAACCTGTGTCTGCCCTATCTGGCACTTTGTGGCCTTGATAGTGAGGCCTGCCTTTTGCAGAGCCTCTAACACTTTCCTCAGGTGGACCAGGTGATCCTCCCAGGTGGAGCTAAAGACAGCAATATCGTCCAGATATGCTGCACAGAAGTCATCCAGCCCAGTGAGTACTTGATTCACCAACCTTTGGAAGGTGGCAGGTGCATTTTTCAATCCAAAGGGCATTACCACAAATTGATAATGCCCTCCAGGGGTAGAAAATGCTGTCTTGGGTTTGGCTTCCTCAGCTAACCTGATTTGCCAATACCCAGCTGTCAAATCAAATGTACTTAAGAAGTTGGCAGAAGCCAATCTATCTATAAGTTCATCTGCTCTTGGTATTGGGTGGGCATCAGTCTTAGTGACTGCATTGAGGCCTCTGTAGTCTACGCAAAACCTCATCTCTCTCTTACCACCCTGGGTGTGAGGCTTTGGCACTAGAACTACTGGGCTAGCCCAAGGGCTATCTGAGGGCTCAATGACTCCCAGTTCCAACATTTTCTGCACTTCAGTTTTGATGCAGTCTCTAACATGATCAGGCTGTCTGTAGATTTTACTCTTGACAGGCAGACTGTCTCCAGTGTCAACATCATGGGTACACCAATCAGTTTGGCTGGGTGTCAGAGAGAACATATGTCTGAAGGATTGCAGAACTTGCCTGCAATCCTGTTGCTGATGTTCAGTGAGGCTGCCACAAAAGACAACACCATCAACTGATCCATCATCAGGATTCTGAGTGAGCAGGTCTGGGAGAGGGTCACTCTCTTCCTCCTGTCCCTCATCTGTGGCCATGAGCAAGCTCATGTCCTTCCTGTCAACATATGCCTTGAGCCTGTTAACATGGAGCACTCTGAGAGGGCTCCTGGGAGTTCCAAGGTCCACCAAGTAGGTAACCTCTCCCTTTTGCTCAATGATGGTGTGGGGCCCAGACCATTTGTCTTTCAGAGCTGCTGGGGCCACTGGCTCCAGCACCCACACCTTCTGTCCTGGCTGGTACACAGTCAGAACAGCCTTTTGGTCATGCCAAGCTTTTTGAAGTTCTTGGCTGGCCTCAAGGTTTTTGGATGCCTTTTCCATATACTCAGCCATCCTGGAGCGGAGACCAAGTACATAGTCCACTATGTTGGTTGCAGGCTTTTTGAGAGGTCTCTCCCATCCTTCCTTCACCAAACACAGGGGTCCTCTTACAGGATGCCCATACAGAAGCTCAAAAGGGCTGTAGCCAACCCCCTTCTGTGGGACCTCTCTGTAAGCAAACAAGAGGCAGGGGATCAGGACATCCCATCTTCTCCTAAGAGTTTCAGGTAGTCCATGAATCATCCCTTTCAGGGTCCTGTTGAATCTCTCAACAAGCCCATTGCATTGTGGATGATAGGGTGTGGTGAACTTGTAGTTCACACCACACTCTTTCCACATGGCAGTCAGATATCCTGACATGAAGTTTGTACCTCTGTCAGAAACGACCTCCTTTGGAAAACCCACTCTGGAGAACACTCCAACTAGGGCTCTTGCCACCACAGGAGCTGTGGTGGTCCTCAGGGGAATAGCTTCAGGATACCTGGTGGCATGGTCCACCACCACCAGTATAAACTTGTGCCCTGATGCTGTCTGGGGTTCCATTGGACCAACAATGTCAATCCCCACTCTTTCAAAGGGAACCCCCACCACAGGTAGTGGTATGAGGGGGGCCTTTGTTGTGCCACCTGACTTACCACTGGCTTGGCAAGTGACACAGGAGCGACAAAACTCCTTGGTATTCTCATTCATATGGGGCCAGTGAAAGTGTGAGACAAGCCTGTCCCAAGTCTTTGTCTGACCTAAATGACCTGCAAGGGGAATTTCATGGGCCAAGGTGAGAAGGAAACCTCTCAGAGACAAGGGGATGACCAGCCTCCTGGTTGCACCAGGCTTGGGGTCTCTTGACTCAGAGTACAGGAGTCCATCTTCCCAGTATACCTTGTGGGCACCTGTGGCATTCCCTGCAGCCTCAGCAGCAGCCTGCTGTCTGAGGGGTTCAAGGGAAGGGCAGCTCAACTGTTCCTTCCCCAGGTCTGCTCAGGAGGGTCCCCCTGAGCCCAGAAACTCAACTTGATCAAGTTCAAGCTCCTTAGGCTCAGTTTCCCTCAGCTCTTCCAGATCAGCCTCCTCAGAGACTTGATCCTCAACCTGGGGCAAGGGGGAAGGCAAAGCCTTACCCTTACTGCTCTTCTTCTTGGAAGGTGTCTGGTCCATAATTTCAGGATCCAGCACCTGTTCAGTGGGGCATCTTCTGGCCTGTGACCTAGTCACAGCAAGCACATGTGCTGGCAAGCCTAACATCTCCATGTGAGTCCTCTGCTCCACTTCTGACCATTGTGATGACTCCAAATCATTGCCCAACAAACAATCAACTGGGAGGTCTGAACTGACTACAACTTTCTTTTGTCCCTTCACTCCACCCCAGGAGAAAGCCACAATTGCCACACTATGACTAGTAGTGACATTGCTGGCATTGGTCACCAGGAAATCAGTACCTGGCATGATCTGTCCAGGGTCCACAAAGTTAGGTGTCACCATGGTGACACTGGCACAAGTGTCCCTATAGGCCTGAGCCATTTTGCCATTTATCCAAGGTGTCTGCCTGTATTTGCCCAAAGTATTGGGACTTATTTCAGGGGACATATCCATATCCCCTGTACAGACAAGGACAGCCTGAGTGAGTGTGCCAACTAAGTTGTCAGACCCCTCAGTACCCAAGGTTAACCCAACTAATGCCTTGGGAGGTACACTACCACTACTGACTGTACTAGGGGGTGCAGTTGCCTTAGGGGCTGTAGTGGCAGGAGTTTGTCCTCCTCTTTTGGTGCACTCACTAAACCAGTGAGATTTACTTTTGCAGTACTGGCACCACCTTTTTGACTGGCCTTCTTGAGTCTTCTTCTTCTGGGAAGCCTGACCCCCACCCTCTTTGGTTTGTTGGGGACCTGGTGAAGACTTCTGGTCATTTTGCTCATTCTTAACATTACCCTTCTGGTCTGCTTTCTTCTGACCACCCTGGTTCTGGTTCTAGTTCTGCTTGATCCTTGTCCTGACCCATTTGTCTGCCTTCTTTCCCAATTCTTGGGGAGAGGTCAGATCTGAATCAACAAGGTGCTGGTGCAGCAACTGGTTCTGACAATTGTTTAAAATTTGTTCTCTCATCATTAGATTATACAATCCTGTGTAATCTGTAACCTTGCTACCCAGCAACCAGCCCTCCAAAGCCTTAGTGGCACAATCCACAAAGTCAGACCAGTCCTGAGACTGAGTTTTCTGGGTGTCTCTGAACAGCAACCTGTACTGCTCAGTGGTTAAACCAAACCCATCAACCAGTGTATTCTTCAGGACCTGGTAATTGTTAGCATCCTCTACTCTTGTAGTGAGGAGCTTATCTCTACCTTTACCATCAAAGGAGAGCCACAGTATAGCTGCCCACTGACTCTGGGGAATGCACTGCACAGTGCAGGCCCTCTCCAGAGCAGCCATCCATTTCTGGATATCATCCCCTTGCTTAAAGGGGGGCACTATTTTAGTCAGGTGTTTAGTATCTAAACCCTTCTCTCTATCTCTTGGGAGATTGCTGCCACCAGTGGGTGCTAACCCACTCATCTGCTGCTCTCTAGCAAAGGCAAGCTTCTCTTTGGCCAGGGCAAGTTCTTCCCTTTCAATCCTCAGTTCAGCTTGTCTCATCCTAGCTTCATGCTCCCTTCTCTGAGGGGAAGCAAATCTCCTCTGTGGAGGATTCCTTCTCCCCTGAGAAGAGGCATTAGAGTGCAGAGATCTATTGGAGTCCCTAGAAAGAGATCTATCTCTCCTAACTCCAAGGTTAGGCCCACTTCGGGTTAGTACTGGGGGTCCCCCAGATCCTAGCCCAAGTAAGTCTAAGTTGGCCCTGGTTAGCCTTCTGACTACCTCAAGACCTTTGTTTACCTCATCCCCAGAGAGTTCCTCCTGACCCTCCTCCTCCTCAACTGCAGTAGCAGTGTTGGGGAGGTCTGGATCCCCAGAGGTTCCCTCTAAGGCTGGCATGTTCTCATGTAATTGAGAAAGCTTTCTGGCATCATATGTCTCTAAGAGACCTATCAGAAAGGGAATGGTGGGGTTAGACCCCTGCTTCAGTTTCCTGGAGACACAGATCTGTCTCATCTCCTGGAAACTGAGAGCTGCATATCTTGAAGTGACCTGTGGAGGGTCAACACTGACCAGGGGAGTCTCAGTAGAGTCTCCCTGGGTCGACATGCTTTTCTAGTGAGGTGTAAGTGGTGCACTTACCTACACTATATGTTTGCCTACTGATCCCTTGCTAGAGTTGTAGTTTAGGGTGTGCTAGGCCCTAGGAGCTACAACAGCTGGTTCCGTAGAACTCAGAGTATTCTAAGCTAAGTTATATGTACCTTTAGTACTTATGTGATCTTTCACAAGATATTCTTAGGGCATGTGTGGTAAAACAACAGCAAGCTCAAATCCCAACCGCTGCCCACCAATGTGAGAAGTTGGCCTGATGTGCAGTGTTCACTATTCTAGTGATCACTATATATCAGTCCAAACAACCCTTATTGATGATTGGTTGTAAGTCAACCTTATAGACCAGCTATCCTAGTAGCATGGATACGAGCAGTCTAAGGCTAAGACTCTAGAGGGCGTGTTAAGCCAGCTGTTTTACCATCACATTACCCCTTGAACACCCAGTGAAAGGACACCACACAAGTGTTATGAAAATAAACAATGTATTTATTAGAATCACAACAACCCTGTACTCTTTATGAGGACAGGGTGCTAAGCACACAACAAAACTCTTATGAAAATACTTAAGTTAGCACGTTATACACAAATGCCCGAGGGGCACGACAAACCATATACTCTAAAAGTGGAATGCGAAATTACTAGCAGGTAAGTACAGTACTAATAGGCTTTGGAATCGCTAGGACTTGACTAGGGAATCGTTAGATTACTTCTAGGAGGCCTAGGGGACTCGGGTGCAGAGTGTGCACTCTCACGCGGGATGCGGGACAAAGTCTATGGAAGCTAGTAACGCTAAAGTTAGTGTTCACGGGCGAACCCGACCTGGTAGGGAGAAAACGACAGTGGATCCTGACCCTTGGATAGTGAGGCTATGCTGGGACACCGAAGTGCCGAAGTTACCTAGCCCAGGGGCTGCAGCTGCATAGGTCTGAAAAGATGTCGGGAATCCTCGTGCCGGACCAGGAGCCTGGAAGAAGGAAGTTGCTGGCAGGCGACCAGTGAAGGAAAGTTCGATGGATCCAAGCCTGGATCAAGGAAGAAGGAAACCTGAAAGCAGAGGGGACCAAGTTCTTGAATCACTAGCCAGTGATTAAGTGGGCACCAGGATGGCACCGGGCGAAGTCACCGCAGTCAGGTGAGTGGGCGCTGCTGGGCTCTGCAGTCTCTCGGACCAGGAGGCGTTGTCGGCGACCAGGATGGAGGTGCGAGCTGTCCCACGAAGGTTCTTGCTGTCGACGTCACTGGACCCAGGATTGGGCAACAAGTCTTGGCAAATGCAAGGCCCACGCGGTGGACCTAAAATGGCGTCTTAGCCGGACCAGGAGGGTCCAGGGTACTTCTCCGATGGAGGGAAGCAAGGGCCAGTCTGGAGCAACCAGACCAGCAGCAGTGTTGTCGTCGGGCGTCGTTCGGAAGGCCACAAGCCAGCGGGCTAGTAGCCAAACAACGCGGTGAGCAGCAAAAAGCAGAAGGGCCCCACGCCGATCGTGGAGATGCTGGGGGGCTGCTCTTCGGTGCTGGAGCTGCTCAGGGTGGGGGCTTCTCGGACCCCAAAGCACTCACCAGGAAATTACTCGGTGGGCTTGCTGTGCAGAAGTCGTGCAGTCTTGGCGATGGCCGGTCCCTCGAGGTCTCGTCGCACCCACGGTTCTCAGCTGTGCTGTAGAGGTGGGTAGAGGTCAGAGGTGCCAGGGAAGCCGGGTCTCGTCGAGCTGGGCAGTCGGATTCCAGAGGAAGGACGTGCAGCAGACCGCAGTGTTCTTAGATGGTGCCTGCGGATGCAGGGTGACTACTCCTTAGCCACAAGGGAGAATCTTGAGGAAGAAATCGTGAAGTCCTTTCGTGGAAAGTGGTATCTTGATTCCAAAGATGATCTGATTTGGAAGGGGGCCAGTCTCTACCTTTATCTTGGAAAAGGGGGCTGGCACGCGACTAAGTCCTGCCCTAGGGGTGGGACCAGGAGGGGGGTGGTTACACCCACTTCCTTGGCGGGCTTTTCCCCAGCACAGGGTCTGGAATGTCCCTGGAACTGGTTCAAGCCAGCCTATGCACAGTGAGCACCGGGGTGCCACGTGCAGTCACCTTCCTCTGAAGCCCTGCCTACCTACAATACACAAAACCCTGTCTGGGACGGTGCTGGCACCGCCCCTGGCAGGAAACCCTTTGTCCTTATCTCCTGCTCTGGGAGGACTCCCAGCAGCAGGAGGGCAGACTTGTGTCTCGGTGGCAGCATCCATTTTGTGGATGCTAAGGCTCTGTCTGACTTTTAACCGGGTTATAGGTTACATGCATGTCGTGTCCCTCTAGAGGGGTGGAATGCTAACCCCGTCGCCAGAATTGGCGAGGGGTTAGTATTCCAATTCGTATGACACCTTACTCGACATGTTTTGATAAAGCGATACCAGAGTTGGCATTTAACCGCGAGGATTATAATGCACTTAAGAGTATATGGTATGCGATATCATGGAAACGGCTAAGGGATAGATCCGGAAAGCCGCAGACAGGCTCAGCTCATGCCAGAGCACCATCTCACACGATTCCAAGCACTCTGCCTTCAGGATTGTTAAGGCCTGCCATAGGAGTGACTGATAGGAGATCTGTGTGTCCATTTTAGGGTTAGATATAGGTATACTATATCTAAAGCAAAGGGTGAGTACACCACCTTGCCCCAGCTGTCGTGCAGCCAGTTGTGTCAGTTTTAGTTAGTCAATCCAGGGGTGGCATAATACATGCTTCAGCCCCTGGGAGACTTCTGGGTGCACCTCAGCCCTGGGTACAGGGACTTGGAGAGGGCCCAGTGCCAATTCAGTACCTGAGTACAATTTGGATAGAGAGAACAGCTAGGCTGTGGGTCTGATTAGCAGGCCCACAGCCAGGGAAAGTCATAAACCAGTGCAGCAAAAAGCAAAAATCTGGGTGATCATAGGATTGCAGACCCTACTCTCCTACAATCTACATAAGATAAGTCATAGCACTATGGGGCATATTCACGAGGAAGTGGTGGCGAGAAACGTTCGCTCCTTGGCTTAATGCCTCTCACTGCCACTTCGGAAACGCCAGGCTGCACCCTATTCTCAAGAATGTGGTGCAGCCTGGCGTTTCCCCCTGCGACGGTGCTAAGTCTCATGACTTAACGCCAACACAGGCACCCTTGCACCAGAGTGCAAGGGTGTCTGCAAGCAGGGAGGTTTGTTTATGTACAGGAAGGTGTCCCTACCTGCACATAAACAAACCTAAAATGCTGTTTAGTAACTTACATGTGTTCTGCTTCATGCAGCACACATGGAAGTTACAAAACAGCATTTTTTAAAAGGTTTGTGTATGTACAGGAAGGAACACCCTCCTGTACATAAATAAACAATGGCATTTTCCTATTTCCATGTGTGCTGCACAAGGCAGCACACATGGAAATAGCAGAAACTAGGAGAAATTAAGCATTTCTCCACGTTTCGCCACCTTAGGTCCAGGATTTTTCTGGTCTTAAGTTCGGCGCTGCCACCTATTATTGCCGCCCTTGATAGGTGGCTGAGTCAAATTCAATTGGTGTTGCAGTGGTATGCCCACCGCAACACCCACTGCACGCCCCCTTTCACGCTACATTTAGCATTAAAGGGGCCCTATTCTCAAGGCAGTGTTAAGCCACTTAACATGACTTTAAGCTATGTTAAAAAGTGACGTTCCCATGGCGATAGGGGCTTGAGAATATGCTCCTATATTTATTGTAGTGGGAAAGCAACCTTAAAATCATTTTCTAATCACTGGATGGCTCTCCTTTCCCATAACCTCAAACCCCTGCACCATATAGGCCGGCTTACACTCCTTCACTTCTGTATAGTTTGAGCATTTCATTAGTGGGCTAATTTTTCAGTTTACTGGTAAATCTAAATATTGCCTCCATGTTCCTTCCCAAATGCTGACCTTTTACGTTAATGAGGGCATTCCAGCCAAGGGATGATCTAAAGGGAAAACAAATAGTGTATTATGCTTAAATTTTTAAAGTGATGTATGGAGTTCATTGAAAACAATTCAGTAATTTTGTAATAGAAACTTCAAAATAGGGCATTAGAATATTTTATAATTAAATATTAAATCCATACTGTTTTATATTTTTCAACATTAAATTATATTAATTTATATTTTCACTATTTAAAATAATTTGAATACATTTAATATTATTTCCTATGGGGGTTTTACTTTAATTCCCAAGCTCCATTATTTTCTATGGTATTTGTTGGCCATGTGTCATGCTGGACTTTCTATTTTGTTTCAGTAATTCCTTACATGTGAATTTAAGGAACAGACAAAAGTAGTAAACTTCCTCAAAAGTGTTAATTACTTAAAATTGTAAGTTAACTTTGTTAATTGGTAGGTACATATTAAACAAGTGCAGAGTCTGCATACAGCAAAAGACACACAGATGATAGACAGAATGGAGAGCAAATCAAGCATTTACCCTCAGTCAAGAGATCTGGGTTAAATCCAATGTTCTTTTCCTCACCATACCACCCCAGTTTAGACCCAGCGAAATGCAAATCAGTCTAGACCCTGTGCCTCATGGGAACAGTCCGTTACACAAGGGGGGGTTTTACCCATGCAGTCGCGGGGACCTGGGCGTTATATGGTATATGTAAAAGGGGTCCCCGCAAGAGGAACGTGTTATGTGAGACACACACGATCACCACTACTTTCTCAATTCTGTAATCAACAGTCAGAACAATAAAAAGAAAAAAGAGAGATAAAAAGAAAAGTATTGTCATTTATTTAACAATACCAGTGTTCAACCAAATGTCATTAAATTAACAACACTTTTAAAGAGCCCCAAATGGGGGGAGAGGAAAGGAAGTGGGGGGGAGTGGAGTTGTGCTCAGGGCAGTGAATAGTCAAAAAGAATTAGACATAGTCAAAACATTAGATTCAATCACAAATGATTTTAACATGTCACTAAAGCCAAATCTAACACAAAGGGCCTAAATAGTTAAGGCGTGCATTGCAGAATTTTTACAATACAGACTTTCGACGGTCACACATGAAGCATTATTATTGATTAGAGGACATGTGCCGGAAGTCTGAAACAAGGAAACAAGAGCCGTCGACGTTTCGACCCCTGGCCGTAGGCTGAATATGGTCCTTTAACGGGGTCTTCATCAGGACAAGTGCGGGAAGAGGAAGGGCAAGGTTGGAAGGGGCATTAGTATCTGTGAAATTAAAAACAATAGATCAGATCACTGATTTTTAAGGCGTCATTTGATTTGACAGAATTCAGTCGTAGTAGCTAGTTTATGACAAAAATCAATAAGCCATGGGCTCAAGGCCACTAAGGACTCAGAGCGTGGGAAAAGAGTGAGACCAACTTGTAATCTCGGTAACACTCAGCGATATGAATTCGCGTATATACAGAGGAAAGGTGGAGATTTCAATGGGTGGGCCCTCAAGCGACTGAAATTTGTTAAAAGGGCATCAACTCACATGATTTCACAACCAATCAGCCGATTGGAAAGACCTTCTTGGGAAGCAATTCCCACTCATCAATCGACACGAGGGGTAGGGTGCAGAGCAATAAGCCCCAACTATAAATAAATCAATAAAGGAATTCACTAAAGCGCTACTTGTGAATGTTGTCCAGGATAGATACCGTTGGGGCTTAATATTACTTACATTAAAGGAGCGAACTCGATAGCCACGTATGGTCTGTACACTCAAAATATTTTGGTTCATCCCACTTCCAGAATCAGTGATCACTGAAAGGGAGAGAGTGGATACATTTTTGTAAAAGCTGCGTCAATGGCTGGAATTATTTAAGGGCGTTTAGACAGGATGACACATGCATACCTTAATTTGGACACTGATCTACGAGCCGACTTTCCTTCAGTGTGATGTCGGTCTATCTTTTTGTAGTCCGTCTCTCGTTTCAAATTACAGCAAAAGACCGGACCGATTTTAACATACCATTACTGGCGAGAAGTGGCGACCTTTGAAGGAAAATACAAATGAAGGGTTGGAGCCTGTATCTCAAGTCTGCAAACTTAAAGGAAGCTAAACTAATCCCAAACTTACATGTGTCATGGGCACGTTCAAGGTGCTTCGCCGAAAGCCCAACCTTGCTTCGCGGATTTCTCAGGGCGGAAACCGTGACACCCTCAACTCATGGACGGACGTTTCTGCCGACGGGGGAAGAAAAGATTGGGAAAAGAGGGGACGGGCATCAGAGATGATAATATCCCGTCCTGATATAACAAAATATGCCTCAAACATGGTAAAATGCAATGAGAGCGGCGTACAGTACTTACAAGCGCTGCGGGAGGACATAGCAGTCAATGCAACTCCGCGACCCAACTGAGCGGAGTTGGGGGCGGAGACAACTTTAGATTGACAGATCCGACATAGAAGAGTTACTTTGGGGCTCGCATGGTGTGAGAGCTAGTGATTAACTAAAAACGGGTCAGCATTACATTGGATGAGTGCCAAAATTACTTGTATCCAAATGTGTAAAAACACATCCTGATTTAATCAAACAATGCATCAAGTCAAGGCCACTCCGCGACCCAGCTAAGCGGAGTTGGGGGCGGAACCAACTTTGTGATTGACAGGTCCGAAGCGGAAGAGTTACTGAGAGGCTCGCATAGTATGGAGACTAAAAGTAAATTTCCAAATAAATAAATAAGGACTGGTCAGCATTAGATCAGAAAATTCCAAGACAATATATATATATATCTAACCAATATTAGAGGCTAGAATACAGAAGCTCGTGCACTTCTCAAAACATGAGTGTGTAAACGAGCAGCATCAGAACGTGACATAGTAAAAATTGGACGAGTTTCATCAAGACTTACATTGTTGAGGGGATGTATTAGTAATGTTGGAAGCCCACATTCCGAGATATTTGATACAATTCAACAATATATGAAGATCGAATACAGTGGCCCGTGCACTTCTCAAGCATGAGAGTGTAAACGAGCAGCATCAAACATGTTGTAGGGGACACATAATACCACCTCATGCACTTCTCCAGCATGAGAGTGTAGATGAGTTGGATTACACATATTACGATTATCATTCAAATCCTCAATAGTTAAATGGCTCAACCCAGTGCTGCCAACTGTGCCAGACTGCTATCCTGTTCGTTTAAACCATTTTTTATTGAGTCCAAAAGGGACATCCATTTTGATTCTCGTGTGTTAAGCGCCACTTGTAAGTTGCCCCCTCTTGTGCCTAGGGATACTTTTTCGACCACCCACCATCTTAACTCAGTCACTGCATGTCCTGCGTTCTGCCAGTGGTCTCCTAAGGGGGCGCCCACTACCTTACATCGCAATCTGCTGCAATGTGACGAGATCCGGGATTTAATCTTCTGTTGAGTTTGCCCAACATATAAAAGATTACAAGGGCATTTAACACTGTAGATCACACTACTGGACTTACAATTTGTGTGATGTTTCAGGGTGTAAGTACGTGTACCATGAGTGAAGGACTTAGTCTGAATGGTAGTTTCACAAGCCGTGCATGCACCGCACCTGTAGTGCCCCACCAAAGGGGGTAAGTTCCATAATGTAGTAAATGTTGGATGGCTCTCAGGTTCCAAATAGGAATGAACCACCATGTCGCGTATGTTTTTGGCCCTTTTGAATGAGTGAAGTGGGAGGTGTAATTGTTGGATCTCATTTGCCACTAGGTGCCAGTTCTTGTTGATAATCTGCTTGACCTCATTACTCCTTGTAGAAAAGGTCGTAACACAAATAATGCGTTCCATCTCTGTTGCACTAGAGGGTTCCGGACTAAGCAAGCTTTCGCGTGGGCCATACCATGCCCTTTTCCTGGCCCGTCTCACCATTCGTGCTGGATACCCTCGTGCTGTGAGACGATCACTTAAGATCTCTGACTCCTTCATATAATTCGCTCGTGTGGAGCAATCTCTCCTGATTCTCAGGAATTGCCCCACGGGTAAATTGTCCTTCAGGCCTCTGGGGTGGTGGCTCCCATATTGTAACAATGAGTTACGCTCTGTTGGTTTTCTAAAGAGTGTTGTCTGGAGGTGATCCGTATCCACATATATGGAGATATCAAGAAATGCGATGGACTCATTGCTGGATTCCATGGTAAATTGAATATTAGGATTCCTAAGATTAAGCCACACATGGAATTCAGCCAGTTGTTCTTTGTTACCCGCCCAGATGCACAAGACATCATCGATGTATCTGACCCAGAGGGTCAGCCTGGTGAAGAACGGATTATTGATGGAAAAAATATGCTGACTTTCAAAATGGTCCATATAGATGATGGCCAGATTTGGAGCAAATGTAGCCCCCATCGCTACACCCTTGGTCTGGACAAAAAACTCTTCTTGAAAAATAAAGAAATTCTGTGTCATTGCAATACTTAACAGATCGATAATGAAATTCGTGGGGACTTGTACAGGGGCAGGTCTTTTGTCTAGTACCTCCCGAATCACATCCAAAGCATCCTGTTGGGGAATGCTAGTATATAGCGACATAATATCGCATGTCACTAGAAGCTCCTTTTGTTGATCAAATGGTCTTTCATCTATCAGATTAATAGTTTGTGTGGTGTCACGAAGATAGGCTCTGGTATTGAGTGCAATTGGCTTCAGGAAAAAGTCAATATATTTACATAGTGGCTCCAACATCGAACCGCAACCCGACACAATCGGGCGTCCAGGAGGGCTCTCAAGGTTCTTGTGAACCTTGGGTAAGGTGTAAATTGTGGCCAATCTGGGAAATTTTTGGTTTAAGAATTTAAATTCATGCTCACTGAGAAAGCCATCATCCAAACCTTTCTGCGTAGTTGACAGGATGGTAAGAGCCAAGTCTCTCGATGGGTCACTCTGTAACTTGCGGTAGCTGATGCCATCTGACAGTTGTCTATGGATCTCTTCCTTGTATTTGGTCAGATCTTGCACAACAATTGCCCCGCCTTTATCGGCGGGTTTGATGATCACATCTTTATTAGTACTAAGGTCAGCCAATGCCTGTTTTTCTTTTCTGCTTAGGTTAAATTTCACAAACTTTTTCTGATCGAGTAATTGATCTACAGCGGATGTCACAATTTCTTCAAATGCCAAGATCTTGTGGCTCATCGCGTAGGTAGGTGGAAAAAAGGTTGATGGTTCTCTCAGGCCAGTGATGGAACATTGTTGCCTTGCCGATTGATTGCGAAAGTAATATCTTAACCTAATCTTTCGAAAAAATCTGTACAATTCTGTCTTAAGCAGAAATTTATTCGATGGTGCTGTGGGGACATAAGACAGGCCCTTACTCAAGGCCTTGATCTCTTCATCTTGCAGTTTGTACTTAGAGATGTTAATCACAGGATTGGTGATAGGTCTCAGGGAAATCCCAGTGTTCAGTCCAGTGAAGGGAATATCGTTCACCACCTGTAGGTGTTGCGTCTGGTCGAGATCTCTCCGTGCACTTCGGCGCGGAACGTCACTCGTTTCTGGGGTTTGCCCCTGTTGCTGTCCCATCCGGGATTCTGTTGTTGGCCTCTCGCCTGTCCCCTCGCCCAGTTGTTCCCGCGTCCTCGGGGGGGCCGCCATTGTCCTTGGCCCTGATCTAAAAAATGAGGCTGGAATTGTGGGGGGTAATGTTGGTAGCTTTGGTCTGAGGGTGGATAGTTGTAGGAGGTGCTGGGACCAGCTTACCCGTCACTGCCTGAACTGTATGAGGAGTCGGAAAAGGTAGTAAAATTGCGCCTTCCTCTGTACCCACCGCGCCCACGATTGGAAAAACGCCCTTGGGTATCCTGCTTGTAATAGTCAGGTTGCAGGTAAGGATACACAGATTTTTTATCAAATAATTTCAGATCTCTAGCCAGTTTCTCCAATTTCTTGGTCTGTGCAGTAGTGTCAAACTCTTTGATCGAGACTTCCAAGCCCTCCAAGGCTTCTTTGGCTTTCGTTAGTGTGCTGTCACCCAGAATTTCGGCTTTAAGGTCCGCTATCTCCTTACTAAGAGTGACAACTTGTTCAGCAGCTGTCTCAACCCCCAGCACCATCCAGTGCCGGGAGCAATTATTCGCCACGTAGCTGAACCCTTCTTTGAACCTCGGGACGTCCACGAAAATAGCTGGCTCAATTTTAATCTGTAATCCCACCGGGATTATGTTCTCTTGTAGATTTTTAGTGAACAGATGTCCATGTAGCCGTGTTCTGATAAGTTTTTTCTCAAGCCTCTCTAGTCGAGAGATTTTATCGTTAAGGGTCACATCAATTGCAGGGACATAGGTAGATAAAAAGGTTGAAGATAAGTCTTTTGTGAGCTGATTAATATATTCCTCTGTATAGGACAACAGTTCAGATTCCACCATGGTTCACTTAACTAAATTAAGACTCAAAAAACCTCGCAGGTCAGCACCTGCGCAAGAGACGTTACACAAGGGGGGGTTTTACCCATGCAGTCGCGGGGACCTGGGCGTTATATGGTATATGTAAAAGGGGTCCCCGCAAGAGGAACGTGTTATGTGAGACACACACGATCACCACTACTTTCTCAATTCTGTAATCAACAGTCAGAACAATAAAAAGAAAAAAGAGAGATAAAAAGAAAAGTATTGTCATTTATTTAACAATACCAGTGTTCAACCAAATGTCATTAAATTAACAACACTTTTAAAGAGCCCCAAATGGGGGGAGAGGAAAGGAAGTGGGGGGGAGTGGAGTTGTGCTCAGGGCAGTGAATAGTCAAAAAGAATTAGACATAGTCAAAACATTAGATTCAATCACAAATGATTTTAACATGTCACTAAAGCCAAATCTAACACAAAGGGCCTAAATAGTTAAGGCGTGCATTGCAGAATTTTTACAATACAGACTTTCGACGGTCACACATGAAGCATTAATATTGATTAGAGGACATGTGCCGGAAGTCTGAAACAAGGAAACAAGAGCCGTCGACGTTCGACACCTGGCCGTAGGCTGAATATGGTCCTTTAACGGGGTCTTCATCAGGACAAGTGCGGGAAGAGGAAGGGCAAGGTTGGAAGGGGCATTAGTATCTGTGAAATTAAAAACAATAGATCAGATCACTGATTTTTAAGGCGTCATTTGATTTGACAGAATTCAGTCGTAGTAGCTAGTTTATGACAAAAATCAATAAGCCATGGGCTCAAGGCCACTAAGGACTCAGAGCGTGGGAAAAGAGTGAGACCAACTTGTAATCTCGGTAACACTCAGCGATATGAATTCGCGTATATACAGAGGAAAGGTGGAGATTTCAATGGGTGGGCCCTCAAGCGACTGAAATTTGTTAAAAGGGCATCAACTCACATGATTTCACAACCAATCAGCCGATTGGAAAGACCTTCTTGGGAAGCAATTCCCACTCATCAATCGACACGAGGGGTAGGGTGCAGAGCAATAAGCCCCAACTATAAATAAATCAATAAAGGAATTCACTAAAGCGCTACTTGTGAATGTTGTCCAGGATAGATACCGTTGGGGCTTAATATTACTTACATTAAAGGAGCGAACTCGATAGCCACGTATGGTCTGTACACTCGAAATATTCTGGTTCATCCCACTTCCAGAATCAGTGATCACTGAAAGGGCGAGAGTGGATACATTTTTGTAAAAGCTGCGTCAATGGCTGGCATTATTTAAGGGCGTTTAGACAGGATGACACATGCATACCTTAATTTGGACACTGATCTACGAGCCGACTTTCCTTCAGTGTGATGTCGGTCTATCTTTTTGTAGTCCGTCTCTCGTTTCAAATTACAGCAAAAGACCGGACCGATTTTAACATACCATTACTGGCGAGAAGTGGCGACCTTTGAAGGAAAATACAAATGAAGGGTTGGAGCCTGTCGTCGTCGAGGGGATCCTCGTCGTCGAGGCCGCCGTCGAGACGGAAGGAGTCTCCGGCGCCGAAGAGGTCGACGTCGAAGCATTCTAAAAGACCGACGTCAAGACGCTCAAGGAGATCGACGTCGAGAAGGTCCGAGAGGTCGACGTCAAGAAGGTCCAAAGGGTCGACGTCGAGACGATCCAAGAGGTCGACGTCGAGGCAGGCGAAGAGGTCGAGGTCGCCGTCGAGGCACCATCGCCCGTCGTCGAGGTTTCGTGGTTCGTCGATCTGGTCGGGGTCGACGTCGAGACGCAGACACGGTTCGACGCCGAGAAGTGAGAAACGGTCGACGCCGAAGGACCGTTCGACGTCGAGGGGCCATCGGTCGTCGTCTGGGCACCGATCTTCGGCGTCTGGAGGTCCTAAGGACAGGCCCAGGACTGTGGGGGGCTCCCCACGCTCCGGAAGGGATGGTGGCTCGCCGGGAACGGCCCATTCCGGGGTAGATACTCCGATGAAGCCTTCTACACCTCCTTCGCGGCCGGCTGTGCTGAAGGGTCCGCCTCCGAAGGCCCCGACCCCACCTCCGAAGCCGGCTCCGCAGACCCCGCGTCCGGTTACTCCTCCACCCCCGGTCCCGCCGAGGGCGGTGTCGATGCCTAAGTTTCCGACGCCACCGAAGAAGACTCCTAAGAAGCCTAGGACTCCTGACCCTGGGAGGCCGAAGGAACGTCCGAGGCCCAAGAGGTCGAGGTCTCGCTCGGGGAGACGGGACAGATCGAGGAGTGGGCCTGGATCTTCCTCCCGATCCAGGCATCACCACAAGAGACGTCGGTCCAGGTCACGTTCTGCCTCTGGGACCCGTTCCTACTCGCCCACGCTGTCCGATTCGCCGGAGACTAGGGTGTCTCCGATAGACGATATAGGCACGTTTCAGGAGGTTCTCCTGCGTGGAGCGGCGAAGTTGGGAATCAAGGTTGAAGCTCCTACGGCTTCTACCTCTGTGATATTTGAGACATTACACAAACGGCACTTGTCTCGCCCCCTGTTACCTCTGGTGCCAGGGCTCCTTGAGCCCGCCGAACAGCTATTCCTGACGCCGGCAGTGGTAAAGTCTGCGCCTTCCAGGATCCTAAAAAAGTACAGGGCTACGGACTCGGACCCTGCCTTCTTGAGGAAGGACCCGGTGCCGGACTCAGTGATCGTGACAGCTGCCCGGAAGCTTCATGCCACCTCCCCTGCGTCCACGGTGCCTCCGGACAAGGAGAGCCGCTGGATCGACTCTGCTGGTCGTAAGGCGTGTGGGGCGTCCGCCTCTTCAATGAAGGCCGCCAGTGACTCGGCGTTACTGGGGCGTTACGACAGGTCACTGTGGGACTCGATGGAGCAGTTTGCAGACCTTGTCCCTCGAGACCGCAAGGAGGACTTCATGGAGATCGTCCAGGAGGGGATGCTGGTCTCCAACCAGGCCATCGGCGCCGCAGCGGACATATCCTTGCTGTCAGCGCACGGATATTGCCACGGGATTCAACAGAGACGCCATGCTTGGCTCAGGTTGACGTCACTGAAACCGGAAGCACAGCAACGCGTGGCGAATCTCCCGTTTTCCGGAGATACTCTCTTCGGGAAACACGCTGATGACGAGATGGCCAGGATGAAGGCCGAGGCGGAGACCCTGACGGCGGTGGGCCTGGAGAAGCCCAAGGAGAAGAAACCCTTCCGACAGTACCAACGTCGGTTTGGGTCGCAGGGTCGTGGAAGGGGACAGTCTGCTGGACAGCAGCAACAGCAGCAGCAGTACAGGCGGCCCTTCCAGAAACGCCAAGGGGGTAGAGGTCGTCAACAGTCCTCTACCGCGACCAAGGGCCCGGCCGGGTCTCGACCCTGAGCTGTTACTTCCCCCTCGTCCGTTACCCGCTCCGGTGGGGGGAAGCGTTCAATTTTTTCTGGCAGAGTGGAGAAAAATTACTCAGGACAAGTGGGTGCTGAATATTGTTTGCAATGGATACAGTCTACGTTTCACCAGCCCTCCTCCATCGATTCCTCCCGTCAGCTCGCAGTATCAACTGCGTGAGCTTCAGGCGGAGGCGGACATTCTGCTAAGGAAAAGGGCGATCGAAGACGTACCTCTGACTCAAAGAGGAAGAGGTCTTTACTCTCGGTTCTTTCTTGTCCGCAAGAAGGACAAAAACGGGTTCAGGCCAATTCTGGATTTGCGACAGGCAAACAAGTGGATTCGCAGAGAAAAGTTTCGCATGCTGTCGTTGCATCAGATCTACCCTCAGCTGCAACGAGGAGATTGGATGTGTGCCATAGATCTACAGGACGCATACTTCCACGTGCCCATTGCATGCAAACACAGGAAGTTTCTGCGCTTTCAAGTCGGCACCAATCACTATCAGTACACGGTGCTACCCTTCGGGCTGAAGTCTGCACCCAGGACATTCTCGAAATGTATGGCAGTGGTAGCAGCACACCTACGGAAGAACAAGGTGTTTGTCTACCCGTACCTGGACGATTGGTTGATCAAGGCCTCCTCCTTCTCGGAAGCTCAAGCACACTTCCAGAAGACGTGTGTTCTCTTGAACAAGCTGGGGTTGCACATCAACATGTCCAAGTCGGTCCCGATTCCGGTCCAGTGCATCCAGTACTTGGGAGCCTCCATCAATACGCTGTCGGCAAGCGTGTCTCCTTCGGAAGAGCGACGTTTATCACTCGTTCGGAAGGCTCAGGCTCTCATGAACACTCCGTCTACGACTGTGAGGACGGTGTCTTCTCTACTGGGATCGATGGCCTCTTGCATCTTTCTCACTCCTCACGCACGGCTACAGATGAGACCTCTGCAGGAGTGCTTGGAGGATCAGTGGGACCAGAGGAGAGGTTCTTGGGACGACAAGATACGGCTGTCTCTACATGCTCTTCAGTCTCTGAAGTGGTGGTGCTCGAAGGAGAATCTCCTCAGAGGGGTTCCCTTCCACAAGGACATTCCCACACAGACCATCGTGACGGATGCGTCTCTCCTAGGCTGGGGAGCGCACTCCGGAGACCTGCAAATTCAAGGGACGTGGTCCCCGACGGAGTCCACGTACCACATCAATTTCCTGGAACTGAGAGCTGTTCACTTGGCACTGAAGGCCTTTCATCCATCCTTTCAGACCAACTCTCTGCTTGTTCAGACGGACAACACGACAACGATGTATTACCTCAACAAGCAGGGGGGCTCGAGATCGCGCACTCTATCACAGGAGGCGCAGGCGATCTGGCACTGGCTTCTGGCTCGAGGACTGTCAATAACGGCCACCCATCTGCCAGGTGTGCAGAATGTTCAGGCAGACGAACTGAGCAGACTCATTCAGGAAAGCCACGAATGGGTCATAAACGACGAAGTACTAGGAGAAGTCTTCGCAAGGTGGGGGACTCCAGACGTAGATCTGTTCGCCACCGCCGAAAACAGCAAATGCCGAGGCTTCGCCTCCAGGTACTTCCAGCCGGGGACGCTGGGGAACGCGTTATGGATCAACTGGTCGAACAGCTTTCTGTACGCTTTTCCACCAATTCCCCTGATTCCGGCGGTTCTCATCAAACTGTCCCAATCCAGGGCGAGAATGATTCTGATTGCCCCGGAATGGCCCAGACAGTGGTGGTTCACGGACCTGCTCCACCGATCTCTCCTTCCTCACATGAAGTTGCCGTGCAGGCCGGACCTTCTCACGAAGTTCGGGGGGCGGATGGTGCACCCCAACCTCTCGTCTTTGAGTTTGGCGGCATGGCTCCTGAAATAGTGCAATATGGCCATCTGAATCTCCCTGAGGATTGTATGGACATACTGAAGGAGGCTAAGCGACCTTCCACTAGGACTTCTTATGCTTACAAGTGGAAGAGGTTTTGCATCTGGTGCAGGTCTAAGGACTATGACCCCACGGCATGCAAGGAAGATGTCATCCTTCCATATCTGCTACATCTGGCGCAGTCGGGCCTTAATGTCCATTCCATTAAGGGTCATCTGGCTGCTTTGACTGCCTACAGGAAAGGCCCTTCACAGACTTCCTTTTTCCAGATCCCTGTGATCAAAGATTTTTTGGAAGGCTTGAAGAAAGTGTTCCCTCCTGTCCGGCTTCCTTCGCCTTCATGGGACCTGAATGTGGTGCTGTCCAGATTGATGAAGGAGCCTTTTGAACCCATTCATAAGGCTTCGTTGCAGCACCTGTCCTGGAAGGCGGCGTTCCTCGTGGCCATTACATCGGCCCGCAGGGTGAGTGAGATTCAGGCATTGTGTTGCCAAGAACCTTATACTGTATTTCATAATGCTAAGGTTGTTATGCGTACTCACCCTAAGTTTCTTCCCAAGGTTGTGTCTGATTTTCATATCAACCAGACTATCACTTTGCCTACGTTTTTTCAGAACCCTTCATCTCCAGCGGAAAGGTCTTTACATTCCCTGGATGTGCGGAGGGTGCTGAAGTTTTATCTTGATAAGACTAAAGATATTCGTAGGTCAGACCAATTGTTCGTCAATTATGGCTCAGTCAGGACAGGTCTTGCTACCTCTAAACAGTCCATCTCGAGGTGGATTGTGTCCTGCATACAGTTGTGTTACTACAAAGCTAATAAGACCTTAGGAGGTAAGCCTAAGGCTCATTCCACCAGGGGCAAGGCTGCTACGACAGCTATGCTCCGTAATGTTCCCATTGCAGAGATCTGCAAGGCGGCCACTTGGAAGTCGGTCCATACCTTTGCTAAGCATTACTGCCTGGACACTGATGCCAGGTCAGACGCTCAGGTTGGGCAGGCTTCGCTGCGGAATCTGTTCGCACAGTAGTGGCGTTATTTTATTCTCCACCGCCGCTTGGTGTGGGGATGGGCTTGCCATTCTATTCACTAGATTATGACTATACACAGAGATCCCCTACTACAGAAGGAGTAGTTTCTGTCCTGTAACTCCAGTTCTGTAGTAGGGGTATCTCTGTTATAGTCATAAGCGCCCTCCCGCCTCCCCGGTGGAGAGTTATTCATGTTCATAATGCTACAGGTCTGGCGTTGTCTACGCCTTCAAAAAGAACTGAAACTAAGTTGGACCTGCTATGCATTCTGGGATACTGGGAGAAGGTTCTGGAAGGTTCCTTAAAGGCACAGTATCCTAATTAAGCCACATAATGGCAGCCTATGGGGCTTGTCTGTCCAGGTTCTTCTCTCTATCATTCCTGAGGGATTTTTTGCTGTTAAGCAAGGGAAATCTGTACAGGCTTTGCTGTTTTGTGGATTTTATGGTGGAATTTCTAGTTGAAGTACTGGACAGTGTAGCCTTTTTTGGCTGCATTATCTGTCTTTAAATTCTCTCTTAAGTGTCTATGCATTTTCTGCATTTTTTGACACTGTAAGAGATTATTTTTGATTGCTCCGGGGTCCACGCACATGGGCGGGACTATTCACTAGATTATGACTATAACAGAGATACCCCTACTACAGAACTGGAGTTACTGGACAGAAACTACTCCTTTCCTCTGTATATACGCGAATTCATATCGCTGAGTGTTACCGAGATTACAAGTTGGTCTCACTCTTTTCCCACGCTCTGAGTCCTTAGTGGCCTTGAGCCCATGGCTTATTGATTTTTGTCATAAACTAGCTACTACAACTGAATTCTGTCAAATCAAATGACGCCTTAAAAATCAGTGATCTGATCTATTGTTTTTAATTTCACAGATACTAATGCCCCTTCCAACCTTGCCCTTCCTCTTCCCGCACTTGTCCTGATGAAGACCCCGTTAAAGGACCATATTCAGCCTACGGCCAGGGGTCGAAACGTCGCCGGCTCTTGTTTCCTTGTTTCAGACTTCCGGCACATATCCTCTAATCAATATTAATGCTTCATGTGTGACCGTCGAAAGTCTGTATTGTAAAAATTCTGCAATGCACGCCTTAACTATTTAGGCCCTTTGTGTTAGATTTGGCTTTAGTGACATGTTAAAATCATTTGTGATTGAATCTAATGTTTTGACTATGTCTAATTCTTTTTGACTATTCACTGCCCTGAGCACAACTCCACTCCCCCCCACTTCCTTTCCTCTCCCCCCATTTGGGGCTCTTTAAAAGTGTTGTTAATTTAATGACATTTGGTTCAACACTGGTATTGTTAAATAAATGACAATACTTTTCTTTTTATCTCTCTTTTTTCTTTTTATTGTTCTGACTGTTGATTACAGAATTGAGAAAGTAGTGGTGATCGTGTGTGTCTCACATAACACGTTCGTCTTGCGGGGACCGCTTTTACATATACCATATAACGCCCAGGTCCCCGCGACTGCATGGGTAAAACCCCCCCTTGTGTAACGTCTCTTGCGCAGGTGCTGACCTGCGAGGTTTTTTGAGTCTTAATTTAGTTAAGTGAACCATGGTGGAATCTGAACTGTTGTCCTATACAGAGGAATATATTAATCAGCTCACAAAAGACTTATCTTCAACCTTTTTATCTACCTCTGTCCCTGCAATTGATGTGACCCTTAACGATAAAATCTCTCGACTAGAGAGGCTTGAGAAAAAACTTATCAGAACACGGCTACATGGACATCTGTTCACTAAATATCTACAAGAGAACATAATCCCGGTGGGATTACAGATTAAAATTGAGCCAGCTATTTTCGTGGACGTCCCGAGGTTCAAAGAAGGGTTCAGCTACGTGGCGAATAATTGCTCCCGGCACTGGATGGTGCTGGGGGTTGAGACAGCTGCTGAACAAGTTGTCACTCTTAGTAAGGAGATAGCGGACCTTAAAGCCGAAATTCTGGGTGACAGCACACTAACGAAAGCCAAAGAAGCCTTGGAGGGCTTGGAAGTCTCGATCAAAGAGTTTGACACTACTGCACAGACCAAGAAATTGGAGAAACTGGCTAGAGATCTGAAATTATTTGATAAAAAATCTGTGTATCCTTACCTGCAACCTGACTATTACAAGCAGGATACCCAAGGGCGTTTTTCCAATCGTGGGCGCGGTGGGTACAGAGGAAGGCGCAATTTTACTACCTTTTCCGACTCCTCATACAGTTCAGGCAGTGACGGGGAAGCTGGTCCCAGCACCTCCTACAACTATCCACCCTCAGACCAAAGCTACCAACATTACCCCCCACAATTCCAGCCTCATTTTTTAGATCAGGGCCAAGGACAATGGCGGCCCCCCCGAGGACGCGGGAACAACTGGGCGAGGGGACAGGCGAGAGGCCAACAACAGAATCCCGGATGGGACGGCAACAGGGGCAAACCCCAGAAACGAGTGACGTTCCGCCCCGAAGTGCACGGAGAGATCTCGACCAGACGCAACACCTACAGGTGGTGAACGATATTCCCTTCACTGGACTGAACACTGGGATTTCCCTGAGACCTATCACCAATCCTGTGATTAACATCTCTAAGTACAAACTGCAAGATGAAGAGATCAAGGCCTTGAGTAAGGGCCTGTCTTATGTCCCCACAGCACCATCGAATAAATTTCTGCTTAAGACAGAATTGTACAGATTTTTTCGGAAGATTAGGTTAAGATATTACTTTCGCAATCAATCGGCAAGGCAACAATGTTCCATCACTGGCCTGAGAGAACCATCAACCTTTTTTCCACCTACCTACGCGATGAGCCACAAGATCTTGGCATTTGAAGAAATTGTGACATCCGCTGTAGATCAATTACTCGATCAGAAAAAGTTTGTGAAATTTAACCTAAGCAGAAAAGAAAAACAGGCATTGGCTGACCTTAGTACTAATAAAGATGTGATCATCAAACCCGCCGATAAAGGCGGGGCAATTGTTGTGCAAGATCTGACCAAATACAAGGAAGAGATCCATAGACAACTGTCAGATGGCATCAGCTACCGCAAGTTACAGAGTGACCCATCGAGAGACTTGGGTCTTACCATCCTGTCAACTACGCAGAAAGGTTTGGATGATGGCTTTCTCAGTGAGCATGAATTTAAATTCTTAAACCAAAAATTTCCCAGATTGGCCACAATTTACACCTTACCCAAGGTTCACAAGAACCTTGAGAGCCCTCCTGGACGCCCGATTGTGTCGGGTTGCGGTTCGATGTTGGAGCCACTATGTAAATATATTGACTTTTTCCTGAAGCCAATTGCACTCAATACCAGAGCCTATCTTCGTGACACCACACAAACTATTAATCTGATAGATGAAAGACCATTTGATCAACAAAAGGAGCTTCTAGTGACATGCGATATTATGTCGCTATATACTAGCATTCCCCAACAGGATGCTTTGGATGTGATTCGGGAGGTACTAGACAAAAGACCTGCCCCTGTACAAGTCCCCACGAATTTCATTATCGATCTGTTAAGTATTGCAATGACACAGAATTTCTTTATTTTTCAAGAAGAGTTTTTTGTCCAGACCAAGGGTGTAGCGATGGGGGCTACATTTGCTCCAAATCTGGCCATCATCTATATGGACCATTTTGAAAGTCAGCATATTTTTTCCATCAATAATCCTTTCTTCACCAGGCTGACCCTCTGGGTCAGATACATCGATGATGTCTTGTGCATCTGGGCGGGTAACCAAGAACAACTGGCTGTATTCCATGTGTGGCTTAATCTTAGGAATCCTAATATTCAATTTACCATGGAATCCAGCAATGAGTCCATCGCATTTCTTGATATCTCCATATATGTGGATACGGATCACCTCCAGACAACACTCTTTAGAAAACCAACAGAGCGTAACTCATTGTTACAATATGGGAGCCACCACCCCAGAGGCCTGAAGGACAATTTACCCGTGGGGCAATTCCTGAGAATCAGGAGAAATTGCTCCACACGAGCGAATTATATGAAGGAGTCAGAGATCTTAAGTGATCGTCTCACCGCACGAGGGTATCCAGCACGAATGGTGAGACGGGCCAGGAAAAGGGCATGGTATAGCCCACGCGAAAGCTTGCTTAGTCCGGAACCCTCTAGTGCAACAGAGATGGAACGCATTATTTGTGTTACGACCTTTTCTACAAGGAGTAATGAGGTCAAGCAGATTATCAACAAGAACTGGCACCTAGTGGCAAATGAGATCCAACAATTACACCTCCCACTTCACTCATTCAAAAGGGCAAAAAACATACGCGACATGGTGGTTCATTCCTATTTGGAACCTGAGAGCCATCCAACACTTACTACATTATGGAACTTACCCCCTTTGGTGGGGCACTACAGGTGCGGTGCATGCACGGCTTGTGAAACTACCATTCAGACTAAGTCCTTCACTCATGGTACACGTACTTACACCCTGAAACATCACACAAATTGTAAGTCCAGTAGTGTGATCTACATTGTTAAATGCCCTTGTAATCTTTTATATGTTGGGCAAACTCAACAGAAGATTAAATCCCGGATCTCGTCACATTGCAGCAGATTGCGATGTAAGGTAGTGGGCGCCCCCTTAGTAGACCACTGGCAGAACGCAGGACATGCAGTGACTGAGTTAAGATGGTGGGTGGTCGAAAAAGTATCCCTAGGCACAAGAGGGGGCAACTTACAAGTGGCGCTTAACACACGAGAATCAAAATGGATGCCCCTTTTGGACTCAATAAAAAATGGTTTAAACGAACAGGATAGCAGTCTGGCACAGTTGGCAGCACTGGGTTGAGCCATTTAACTATTGAGGATTTGAATGATAATCGTAATATGTGTAATCCAACTCATCTACACTCTCATGCTGGAGAAGTGCATGAGGTGGTATTATGTGTCCCCTACAACATGTTTGATGCTGCTCGTTTACACTCTCATGCTTGAGAAGTGCACGGGCCACTGTATTCGATCTTCATATATTGTTGAATTGTATCAAATATCTCGGAATGTGGGCTTCCAACATTACTAATACATCCCCTCAACAATGTAAGTCTTGATGAAACTCGTCCAATTTTTACTATGTCACGTTCTGATGCTGCTCGTTTACACACTCATGTTTTGAGAAGTGCACGAGCTTCTGTATTCTAGCCTCTAATATTGGTTAGATATATATATATATTGTCTTGGAATTTTCTGATCTAATGCTGACCAGTCCTTATTTATTTATTTGGAAATTTACTTTTAGTCTCCATACTATGCGAGCCTCTCAGTAACTCTTCCGCTTCGGACCTGTCAATCACAAAGTTGGTTCCGCCCCCAACTCCGCTTAGCTGGGTCGCGGAGTGGCCTTGACTTGATGCATTGTTTGATTAAATCAGGATGTGTTTTTACACATTTGGATACAAGTAATTTTGGCACTCATCCAATGTAATGCTGACCCGTTTTTAGTTAATCACTAGCTCTCACGCCATGCGAGCCCCAAAGTAACTCTTCTATGTCGGATCTGTCAATCTAAAGTTGTCTCCGCCCCCAACTCCGCTCAGTTGGGTCGCGGAGTTGCATTGACTGCTATGTCCTCCCGCAGCGCTTGTAAGTACTGTGCGCCGCTCTCATTGCATTTTACCATGTTTGAGGCATATTTTGTTATATCAGGACGGGATATTATCATCTCTGATGCCCGTCCCCTCTTTTCCCAATCTTTTCTTCCCCCGTCGGCAGAAACGTCCGTCCATGAGTTGAGGGTGTCACGGTTTCCGCCCTGAGAAAGCCGCGAAGCAAGGTTGGGCTTTCGGCGAAGCACCTTGAACGTGCCCATGACACATGTAAGTTTGGGATTAGTTTAGCTTCCTTTAAGTTTGCAGACTTGAGATACAGGCTCCAACCCTTCATTCGTATTTTCCTTCAAAGGTCGCCACTTCTCGCCAGTAATGGTATGTTAAAATCGGTCCGGTCTTTTGCTGTAATTTGAAACGAGAGACGGACTACAAAAAGATAGACCGACATCACACTGAAGGAAAGTCGGCTCGTAGATCAGTGTCCAAATTAAGGTATGCATGTGTCATCCTGTCTAAACGCCCTTAAATAATGCCAGCCATTGACGCAGCTTTTACAAAAATGTATCCACTCTCTCCCTTTCAATGATCACTGATTCTGGAAGTGGGATGAACCAAAATATTTCGAGTGTACAGACCATACGTGGCTATCGAGTTCGCTCCTTTAATGTAAGTAATATTAAGCCCCAACGGTATCTATCCTGGACAACATTCACAAGTAGCGCTTTAGTGAATTCCTTTATTGATTTATTTATAGTTGGGGCTTATTGCTCTGTACCCTACCCCTCGTGTCGATTGATGAGTGGGAATTGCTTCCCAAGAAGGTCTTTCCAATCGGCTGATTGGTTGTGAAATCATGTGAGTTGATGCCCTTTTAACAAATTTCAGTCGCTTGAGGGCCCACCCATTTAAATCTCCACCTTTCCTCTGTATATACGCGAATTCATATCGCTGAGTGTTACCGAGATTACAAGTTGGTCTCACTCTTTTCCCACGCTCTGAGTCCTTAGTGGCCTTGAGCCCATGGCTTATTGATTTTTGTCATAAACTAGCTACTACGACTGAATTCTGTCAAATCAAATGACGCCTTAAAAATCAGTGATCTGATCTATTGTTTTTAATTTCACAGATACTAATGCCCCTTCCAACCTTGCCCTTCCTCTTCCCGCACTTGTCCTGATGAAGACCCCGTTAAAGGACCATATTCAGCCTACGGCCAGGGGTCGAAACGTCCACGGCTCTTGTTTCCTTGTTTCAGACTTCCGGCACATGTCCTCTAATCAATATTAATGCTTCATGTGTGACCGTCGAAAGTCTGTATTGTAAAAATTCTGCAATGCACGCCTTAACTATTTAGGCCCTTTGTGTTAGATTTGGCTTTAGTGACATGTTAAAATCATTTGTGATTGAATCTAATGTTTTGACTATGTCTAATTCTTTTTGACTATTCACTGCCCTGAGCACAACTCCACTCCCCCCCACTTCCTTTCCTCTCCCCCCATTTGGGGCTCTTTAAAAGTGTTGTTAATTTAATGACATTTGGTTGAACACTGGTATTGTTAAATAAATGACAATACTTTTCTTTTTATCTCTCTTTTTTCTTTTTATTGTTCTGACTGTTGATTACAGAATTGAGAAAGTAGTGGTGATCGTGTGTGTCTCACATAACACGTTCCTCTTGCGGGGACCCCTTTTACATATATCATGGGAACAGTCCAGCCCGAACTGCCAAGCCAGGTCCTCTCTGTACCGACAACAAGCATCCTGGGACCTGAGTTTACATACAGAACATGGGGCTGATTTACAAGTCCCTTGTCCCACTTTTGCGTCACTTTTCCCATGTTAGAAATGATGCAAAAGTGGCGCAAGAGGCTTGTAAATAAGCCCCCCATTTGTTTTCAAGCTAAGAACCCAGAACACTCCCCTTTATGTTATGACAGTCATTGCTATCCCCACCGATGGCAACGGCATTCATTTCCTAATTGCTGCATTATATGTTCCCCTTATATGATGGAATATACCATGGTAAAGGGATCCCACTGCCGGAGTACATCCTCCTGGCTGTTAGCTCATTACCATGCTAGAGCTTTTGTGAACTCCACAGTTAAGGCCTTATCCCTAGTGTTCCTGTGACTCTGATGGGGATGGTATCCTGAGTTACTGGCCTGATTAGTAATGCGAGATCTGTAGTATTCTGTTCATCTCACTAGATACTTTGCCTGCTGAAAGAAATAAAAAGGTGTGTGTGAGAAGGCGATTTGCTATCTGAGGTGGATGTTAGTCCACCACAAGCAATAACACCACTATTCTTGTTGGGTCTAGTAAAAGGTACAGTAATTTGAACCTGAGCTCAGACCCTGGTAGCTATGGCACAGAGTATTCAAACCTAACTCAATAAATGGTGTAAAGCATTAGAAGTACCAAAACTGTTATAAAGTCAAAAACATAACACAATAAAGCTCTCACTCCAATTTATAAAAATTGAGAATGTTTATTGGTTTTTGGCTTATGAATTATTGTGTTAGAAAATATTGTTTTGTAATTACTTTGGTGTCTGATCGGTAGTGAGACAAAATATCAAAATTAAAATATCGATATACAATAATATCGATGTTTTAATTTCGATGGTATAGAATATCGATGTGTAAAATATCGACAGACAGAATATCGTTTTTTAAGGTATGTATGTTATTAATACCGAAATTTACTAATATCGACATTTTGTATAGTGTTATGTATTTTATTATGTTGTTTATATGTTTGTTAAATATGTTTTGTAATGTATCTTTGAAAATTAGTAATTTTGTTTACATTTTGCGTTTTAGTACCAGAGCGGGTTGTGGGTTTATAGGGGAATAGGGTGGGAAGTAATTTAATAATAATTAATGAATTAATATATTGTTGTAAATATTTTTAATTAATAATGAATTGGTAATTAATTAATATTAATTAGTTAATTACATTAATAAGAGTTAATGTGCTAATATATTTAATTTTGTGTTATTGTTAATTAATAATTAATTGGTAATTACATAATATTAATTAGTTAATTAAATAATTAGAGTTAATGTGCTAATATATTGAATTTTTTGTTATTGTTAATTAATTAATTGGTAATTAAATAATATTAATTAGTAAATTAAATTAATTAGAGTTAATGTGCTAATATATTAAATGTTTTATTATTGTTAATTAATAATTAATTGGTAATTAAATAATATTAATTATTTAATGAAATTAATTAGAGTTAATGTATTAATATATTTAATTTTTTGTTATTGTTAATGAATAATTAATTGGTAATTAATAATTATTAAGTGATTAAATGATGTGATTTATTTATGTGTAGTGGGTTGTGTGTTTATAGGGGAATAGGGTGTGATATAATTAAATGTAATTAATTAAAGAGATTGTATTTATTTATTGGTATTTATTGTTAATTAATTGTTAATTAATATGTGTTAATTAGTTCATTTATAATTACATCAATTTAATAATATTAATTGTTATTAATTGATTAATTGAAATTTATATTAATTGTGTTTTTTTGTATGTGTAGTGTGTTAAAGGGGGAGTAGTGTGGGAAGTAATTTTTACCCCCATGCTATCCAATGCTTTCCCTACTGTTGCACCCTCTGGAGTGGGAATAGTAATTTTTACCCCTACGCTATCCAACGCTTTCCCTATTGTTGCACCCTCTGGAGTGGGAATAGTAATTTTTACCCCTACGCTATCCAACGCTTTCCCTATTGTTGCACCCTCTGGAGTGGGAATAGTAATTTTTACCCCTACGCTATCCAATGCTTTCCCTACTGTTGCACCCTTTGGAGTGGGAATAGTAATTTTTACCCCTACGCTATCCAACGCTTTCCCTACTGTTGCACTCTCTGGAGTGGGAATAGTAATTTTTACCCTTACGCTATCCAACGCTTTCCCTACTGTTGCACCCTCTGGAGTGGGAATAGTAATTTAAACCCCTACGCTATCCAACGCTTTCCCTACTGTTGCACCCTCTGGAGTGGGAATAGTAATTTTACCCCTACGCTATCCAACGCTTTCCCTACTGTTGCACCCTCTGGAGTGGGAATAGTAATTTTAACCCCTTCGCTATCCAACGCTTTCCATACTGTTGCACCCTCTGGAGTGGGAATAGTAATTTTTACTCCTACGCTATCCAACGCTTTCCCTACTGTTGCACCCTCTGGAGTGGGAATAGTAATTTTTACCCCTATGCTATCCAACGTTTTCCCTACTGTTGCACCCTCTGGAGTGGGAATAGTAATTTAAACCCCTACGCTATCCAACGCTTTCCATACTGTTGCACCCTCTGGAGTGGGAATAATAATTTTTACTCCTACGCTATCCAACGCTTTCCCTACTGTTGCACCCTCTGGAGTGGGAATAGTAATTTTTACCCCTATGCTATCCAACGTTCTCCCTACTGTTGTACCCTCTGGAGTGGGAATAGTAATTTAAACCCCTACGCTATCCAATGCTTTCTCTACTGTTGCACCCTCTGGAGTGGGAATAGTAATTTTTACCCCTACGCTATCCAACGATTTTCCTACTGTTGCAATATGTGGAGTAAGTATATATATTAATTTATATGTAGAGTTTTTAATTTATTTTAAATGTATATGTATTAGTTATAATTTTTTTAATATGTTGTAATGTTTTTATTTAATATTTGTAAAATTATATGTATTTTTAAATTATTTTTACATTATTATTAATACATTTAAAAAAACAATATTTTTAATTTCGATATTTTTGTACTACGATATTATTTTTTAGATATTTTTGTACTTACTTTTATGAAGATATAACTCCGATATTTTTGATGTCGATATTTTTGTGTCGATATTTTTGTATGTAGATATTCTGTCTGTCGATATTATGTCATAGATCCATCTGATCGCATGGTGCAGTGTGAAGTTTGTTTGAATTTACAATGGGTGCAAATCTGGATAAATAAATAAAGAACTCATTGACATAAGTGCAAACTCCCCCAAAACAGAAATGCAATAAAGGGAACAAGATTTCAGACATTTTAAAGGTTCAAATAAAAATAGCGCAAAAAAGCACAAATCACCCGCTACAGGCAATTCGTCGAGCTAGACAGTGGCAAAGTCAAAAGTTAAGACTTACGGTGGTTGTTCACTAGTCAGATAAATACAGAGACTTGGTTTTTCTCAGTGAAAGAGTTGCCTTCTTTTCTTAGAAAGTGTTCTGGACATTGACAGGCTATCGAAAGATTCATCTGCATTGAAGGCATTAGGAAAGAGTTGTAGCGGCCACAGGCTGCAGGAGGACAGTTCCCGGTGGGGTAGTCAGCAGTGGCGGAAGAAGTTCAGGCTTCTGCTTTTTGGAGGTCTTTGGCATCGGTCAGGTCCTAGTCGACTGTGGCATCGTAGAAGGTGGGAATGGAGTCAAAGTAGCCTCAGCATCAATTAATTCTGTTGTTGAGTCTACGTAGCAAGAGGTACGGAGGTCAGGCTCACCAGTGATCTACTCTCTGTGGATCAATTTGACAGGCTGGTGCCGGATCTCTGTCATTTCTACAGGGAAAAGGTCTTGAAAAGGTTTCTAAGGGCTTGATTACAACTTTGGCACAGTTGCTCTGGCTCTCTGTCAGCGGGCCTGCGACAACGCTGTGCGAAGACTGCCCACCTAATTATGGGTTCTTCTCATTCAGATGGATGGTCTTTTTGCCTTCCCCATGGCGGTGCCAAAAAAACAGGCACCGCAATGGGAGTGGCAAAAATGTTCAGTATGGCATGGACGCTGATGTCCATGCTATGCTGGAACTGGGGGTGCAAGCAGACACGGTTGCACATGTTGTGCCCCCCTGAATGCATCCCCATGGTGGGGGACATGGAGGCTCGTTAGAGACCATTTGTTCCTCCACCGCCAGCCTTTTCATGGCGGAGATACTGCCATGAAGTGGCTGGCGGTTGATGTGCTCGTAATATGCTCAGTGGGACTGCGCCAGCATGTTACATTGGGCCTCTGCCGCTCCACTGCCAGGGAATGGTGATATTCTGGCGCAGATTGTGGTCCACCACTGGTACCACTTTGGAAATCATAATCTGACAGAGGGTTGACTGCACTGCTGCACCACGATGATAGCAGCGGTTAGAAGATTGCGACACTCGTAATCAGGCCCTAAGTCCCAAGTTTCAGGGTTAGGCAGGAAGAGTACTCTCTGGCACAAGGCAGGGGTCCCTGAACACAGAACCAGCACTTGGGAGGTCATGGCTCACTCAATCAGAAGCCACCTATATGGTTCAGGGCAGGTTTAGTTGAAACTGGCCACCTGGACTCCTTCAGTAAAGCAGGCATTTTACAGTTTTGTATCCTTGTAGCTTAACTTGAGGTCAGCCAACTGACCCTTGGAGTCCACTTATTTGTCCTGTGTACAAATGAGAGCAGGTGAAGCCCTTAGGGTTCTCCTCACCGGTGTCAGCAGCAGGTGCAGTCCTTCTGTCCTTCACAGGTCCACTAATGTTCTGCTGAAAACACTACTCTGTGGGTGAGGGTGGCTCCTGAACCCACCCTAACCAGTAGGAAAAAAGTTTCTAAAGGTAACTCTACCCATCATCATCATAAAATCTTAATTTGATCAAACATCAACCATAAAAGAGCAGCATACAATACAGTAACAAATATATAAATACCCATAAATCCATGGTAATAGATAAAAATATAGAATAATAACAGGATTAAAACAAAATTCCTAATATCCACATGCGGGCATCAGTTAGCTCTCGACCACCTAGATTTCGAGGCTGCCCATAAAAAAATTGACACAGCAGATAAAACATGTTTATTAATGTGCAATTGTAAGAACAAAAGGGCAGGGCGCACTTGAGTAAAATGCAAAGATCTCAACAATGGCAACAGAAACCTCTTTCTGGGCCAGCTGTAGCAAATGCAATACATGACAAAATGTAGAGTGTCCTGCGGACACCTGCTGTCGTAATTGCAGGGTGGCCAGTTACCAGAATGCACCCATTCCACAGGAGTGCCAAGTAAATGGTGAATTTGATTAAAACAAAACCTGGCCAAAAGAAATCGAGCATGCCTATTATTAACCTGCACCAAATATTGTTTCATGCCCCAAACAGAATTTAACACCATATGACCCCTTACTAATGGTTTTGACATTTGTGCTCCATCATGATGTGACAACACCCTCTAAAAAAAGGCCTTAATACCCTGGAACTCATTTGAACTCAGAGCATGATGGGTCAGATAAGCATCATCTCTCCCTGGGGCCATAAGGGTCGACTTAATGTTGCCAATCCATGGGATTGAATCTAAAAACATGGCTGTTTAATCAATAATTGGCTTCTTCCACTCATTTTCTCTCCGCTATCTATGCACCAGGACACTCTAGCTTGAGTAGCTGTGCGCTTTATTAAATACTGTATTTCATTTAATTTCATCCGTCCAATACCAGACAGTCAGAGAGGATCAATCCATTTAGCTTGAGTTTCTGTCTCATCCAGAAATTTACCCAGCAAAGTGAAGGGCTAAGGGCCATTGAACGGCAGGGAATACAACTTCAAGCTCTGCATGCACAGACCAAGCTGGTGTACTTTGCGAGACCTGTAACAAAGACCTTAAAAATGTCTTCTGCAGTTTGGATTGAGTCAGTATTAACATAACCCCACACCTCGCTCCTAAAGCGGACCTGCGAAACACTCTTCAACATATAGATTTTAAGCAAAACCTGCGGAGGCCAGGAACCCAACTTGTATGCAAAGGAAGCCAGAACCCCAGTTGTTTTAATGAGCTCCACTCTTTTTTCCTCTAGAAGAGTACGTCAGCTATTCTTGCCATCAAAGAGTACCCCTAAATAGTACTTTCCCCATAATGTGCTGGCCAAGCTTCAGTGGTGGCTGGTGACATTTGAAAGCGGTGAGGCGTAAAATTTGTCCTGGAGCACACCGCTGCGAGCGCGGCGAGCCCGAACAATGTAGGGAGGGTTCGGGGGGTACTCACCCCCAGAAAATTATGAAAAATGAGTGGGCAAATGGTGCATTTTCAAGCAAATTTGAGAACACACGCACTTTACTCTTCACAGTAAAAAATGAGGTGAAGGTTGGCCTAAACAAATTAATAACTAGTTTGAGCCAACACTCACCTCCTTTTTGACTGTGAAGAGCAAAGTGCATGTTGTTATGTAGGTGGTTAAATGCATACATCCCATCCTAGCCAGCCTAGCCTGACCCTTTACCTCTACCTGCCCGGCACTCTAAAAACATCACACCTTTCTTTACCTGTGCGTCTATTAAGCTTACCCAACCTTTAACTGCTACCGTGCTACCGCGTTTTCCCGCTGTGCGCTGATTTTTAAAAATCGCGCTGTTTATGACAAAGCCAGCTCGTCATCCGCGTAGCGCAGGTAACGCCCATGACGAGCTGGCGTTGTCATTAGCATCGAAGGGGTTAAATTCTCTTTATTTTCAAATGGCATAATATGTGTGCCATTAAAATAAATACTATCCTGTGGTAGAATACTGCCGGGTAAAGTACCAAAATGGGTCCTGGTGGTACTTTTCTGTGTGCTGCTTTCCTGCGTGGTAATGTCCTGTGGCATAAAGATTGCATAGCCTACCTCCTCGTCTCCATCCTGTGAACTCCTCTCCTCTGCCACCACCTTTCTGCAGCGCTCCTTGTTTTTAGCTAGACTCGCACTCTATTTAAATTCATATACATGTATGCAAACATCAAATTCACCATTGATAGCTGTTGTGCACTTACTCTCGATGAAGAGCACTAGAAATTTAAAGTCCAAAAAGAGACTGGCTCTCACACCATGTTCAAGAGTCAACAGTGAATACTAACTATGGGGAAAAAATAAAAATAAATTGAACAGCCTTTTCGAAGACTACAGAGCAGCTAAAGTTCCTTTGTGTGGACACAACTGAGATTTCCCCATAGAATTGCCACAATGTCAATGATAACAGCATTGGGTGTTCTAAATTTCTAACAAAGAGGCCATGTATTGAATGGGCATAGAACCTTGACCACAAACTTTTGGTGGGTATTATAAGAAGATGGCATCCGTGTCTAGCATGAAATGTTGGCACTGGTCACCACTATTAGGAACTCATACTGATGTAAAGAACTTTAGACCACCAAGGCTATTAATTCTGCATTTTTCAGCAAAACCAGATGCTCTCTGTGAAGCCAGGCAAGGACCATGGTGCAAACGTTCACAGGGCAAAATACACAGTAAAATATTATCACAATAATCTCTATGTGACAAATAGTTCCAATAGGTATATGCCGTCCTCAGTCTCCCTTAACTCCTCGCTAATTAATTTGAGTGCTATTTGAATTCAACCAGAAAGAGATTAAGGGAGGGCAGCTTTATATAATTCTACCTTACGACATTCCTAGACTAGTGCAATCTCCTTGCTCTGGTGCCAGTGACCTATCCTGGACACTCTCTGTGACCACCAATCCCCTCCCACCGCCACAAACACTGCCAGTAAGTTACACTCATTGAAAGGGCGTTTAAAAAACGTTTTTTACACAAGTTGTTAGAGAACTGTACCCTGAGGCAGACTACTCACCGCTTCCCACACGTCACACTGCATTCCATTTATGTTATTATTAATTGATCACACTGCATTCCATTTATGTTAATATTAATTGGTTTCTTTGAGTTTGCCAATTATTTTTACTTATATCCTCGAGATAACAGACTACTTTTTTGTCAAGTTCAAGACAAGAGCTCGTGAAACGTCTCTGCAAACTCTCGCAAAACCCTTCAGATAGCATGAGGGAAATTATTAGCAATCAATCAACAAGATGGTTATTTATTTTAACAGGACTCAACACCCCTTTATTACAACAAAACAAATAGGCAGAACCCAGCTGCTTCATTTTTTTTAACTTGCATTGTGGTTCGCTTACAGGGTCGTCACTGTCTGGACTGGAAGGGAAGCTTGCCTTCAAGATAGACAAGGTGGACAAATCCTTTCCACAGTCACACGCTCCTGGACGAGTCTGATGGATGAAATAGCATCCGGCATTAATTGCAGCGCAGGAAGCAGATACCGCGGGTCTGCGCAGTATGTCTTCCAAAGCACTGATGCCAAACTGCGCAGATTCGATTTTTCGGCATCCTGCCTACAGCCTTAACCCCACCCTTTTCCAACTCCCCACAGGATAGGATCCATCCCTCTGTGATGAGTTGGGAAAGGTTGGGGAGACCTTGCTCTCCCCTCCTTGACTGATGTGAGGCCCCAGCATTATAGGGCTACTGTCAAAAACGCCCGGGGGTGATTCTACACACACACATAGTTAAGGGGAGGAGACTGATCCTAAAAGCTATGTATTTGCCAAGCTGATGACATCACAGGCCTCAGGACTGTGAGCTCATCAGCCCGGCATATACTCCTAGCTTCAGGTGAAGTAGTGTATGGAAAGCATCACTGCCTGCCATCACAGCAACAAACACAGTAAACGTGTTTTTTACATTTTTTTTAAAGAAGTAGTTTTTTTATTTTTTTTATTTTTACTATGAAAGTAAGAGGGGCGGAGCCCTGACACCCACGGACAGAAACTGCCCCTGCTTAGCTTAAAGATCATGGAACTGGTGGACCTTGGGCCCACTACAATAACATAAGATTTTTAAACGTCAACGGCCAGGTCCAAGCTGCCCATGTGTGTGGCAAATTTATCAATGAGAATCTGTATCCCCCTGGCCGTGAGGGCCATCAAGACCGCATAGTCAGCGTATAGCAACACTTTTGCGGCCATTCCTGTGTGCCCCACTGCAAAAAATCCCTGAGGGCCATTCTATCAAATTCCAACATGACATAACATTTCCTCTTCTGTTCATAGCTCCTGTGCCCACGCTAGATATGTGGGCAGAAACATGTGCAACCCTTTCTATGTGGTCATTTTAAATTGGTTCTGGGGCAGCTCCTTTCACACTAGGATTAGAGCCTGGATCTCTGGGAAGACAAAAAAGAAGGCAGGCCCATAGGTGAGCTACATCTGTCAGTGACAGGATAGGCATCCTTTGAAGATATGAAAGGGGCTGGGCACAGCGCAGGCCATCTTGGCAAGGAAAGGTCAAAATCTCCCCAAACTCAATTCAGGCCAAGATATAAGGCTTCTTGGTGGTTGTTAGAAGCTCAGGTAAATGTGCTTCTAGAGGCTTTAGGTTGGTTAAAGGTGACTTTGTAAAAGCATATTATGTAAAATATTTATTACGATTCTGGCTTTACCAATTAATTTGATTGATAATAAATATTTTTAGTTCCCCAAGAATACACTTCATATCTGGCTCAAAGGTGGAGAAAACTTTATAAACTTTAATATTGTATCCCAGTGTTTTCTTATGGAACTGTTAACCCTGATACAGTGAAAATAGCTTTTAGGGCATTGTCACTGTAGGACATGTTTAATATTGACTTATACATGCCCTACAATAAAATATATTGGGGCATATTATCATGGGGGTTTATCTCCGCTTTTTTGGCTTTAAAAGCCAAGAAAGCGGAGATAAAATTATCTCCCTATTACCTAGCTGTCGTAACACCAGTTAGCGACAGCTAGTAGGAGATAGCGACCATCTTGGGCCCCGCTTTGCATGTGAGTGAAATTTATCACTAATGACATGCAAAGTGGGCGTGCCAAGATGTTAGCGACTGGAAACAGTCGCTAACATCGCTATCTCCTATTACCAACTTTTGGAGATATTCGCGCTAAGCGCGAATATCTCCAAAAGCTAACACCTGCCCCATTGCAGTTCTTAGCCATGTTATCCAATGGTAGGTGGATAACATGGCTAAGAGCATTAGCTCGGTAATGCATGAATATCGCTGACTTTTCAGCAATATTCATGCATTTCGGCCGATTTTTATCGCGTAGGAGATAAACCTTGATAATAGCAAGGTTCCTAAGCGATACAAATCGCCGCAGCTCGGCGATAAAAATATTGCCGCTAAGCCAACATAGCGATAATTATCGCTAGTTGTTGGTAATATGCCCCAATGTACCTTGCCTTATGGGCATATAAGGCCTATTTATGGATGGCTTATTAATATTTCAAAGGATGGTTTAGGTCTTTCAGCAGGTGTAAAGTTTACAGGTCAAATTTACAGTGTATACTGAACAGCAAAGTTGAACGTCCTTAGCATGTTTTGCATTTTCATTTTAGGGGTGACACAATATGTGTTGCATTCCCCTAGTAACATTTAACTTACAGGCCTTGAGTACATTTTGGGTACCACATACTAGGGTTTGTTACAATTAATAGAATAGATATTTGTGACATGCTTTTAGGGATCAGAGCACATGCACTGGCAACTGATAGCAGAGTCCCAGTGCATAGAGTAAAAAAAACGGCAGTATCAGTCCAGGTAAAGAGAGGCATTTTCCTACAGTGTGGGTGAAACCTCGGGGAAATAAAGATCACAAGGGGAATCGGGAGCCATATCCAAATTCCACAGTAACTCTGTCAACGAACCCTCAGGGTACACCTTGTAATACCGGGAATTTTCATTCTCTTCTCTTTCACCTCTCAGAGAAGGTAACAATGTCACTGTTAGCGGTAATTCTGGGTGGATGTCTGTTAGACCTGACATCTTTTGTGTGGTAATCTCTCATACTTTCTGCCTTCTCCCCTGTTTGCTGAATTTGTTTTTGTCAGCTTTATGACTGTGCACTCTACCTCTGCTAACCAGTACTAAAGTGCTTTTGCTCCTTCCCACTAACATGATACAATCGGCCTACACCTAATTGGCACATTTAATTTACTTGTAAGTCCCTAGTTAATAAAACTACATGTTCCCAGGGTGTGTAAATTGAATACTACTAGTGGGCCTGCAGCAGTCCTTGTGCCACCCCCTAAAGTAGCACTTAAAAAAAGTCTCAGGCCTGCCACTGCTGCCTCTAGTAACAAAATAAACCTTTTGACATGCCAATACCTACCTTTTACATATTTAGAAGTCACCCCTAAGGCAGGCCCTACATGCTCATAAGTAATTTTCGCTATTGTAAGGCTGATCTCTCCCATTGACTAACACTGGGGTACCTCATTACATTTAATAAGTGCTAACTTTCAGTTGGGATTCAGAAAAGGGGGTGGTGATGAACAGAGTGTCTGAATTAAGCAGACCACTCTTACCCAGTCCAAAGATCAGGGCTTGATCCATCACCGTTATGAGTCTCTTGACTGGGTGAGAGTACTCTGCTTAATTCAGAGACTCTGTCCATCACCACCCCTTGTTGTAAATAACTTTCAGTTGGGAGCAGAGGGAGATATGCTGTTTAAAATGATTTGTAATTTAAAATCATCTTTAATAGTCAGATTTTAAGTTACAATTATGAAAATAGCACCTGTAGAAAGACAATATATGTGATTCATTTTTCATTATTCATTGATTTTGAATATACCTAACGGATGCTGAATGAATCTCCGCTTCTTCCTCCCTCCTCCTGATTTAACAAACTTATAGAAAGTTGACATTTTCTTGTGTCACCCAACTTTGCCTTCTGCCAGTGTCCTGTGTCATATGACTGTGAATGGTCCTGTTGGGATTTGTGTATTACTTCAATGGCTGGGGAGTGGTTGTACCCAAACTTACTTGCACTTCAAAGGGTCTTGCTTACGGCACATACAAAGGAAACTGACACTAGGCCTGTCCTGCCTTTTGTCACCCTTAGACAGTCTGGAGCCTTGACCAGGGGAAGGGGAGGAACTTTCTAGGTCCAGTTCTGGTGGTAGAACAGGGAGTACTCCCACACAAAGGGTGGCAAGAGGTATATATATTGGACCTCCAAAGCCACTCATTAGACACTTTTTGTGTAGTTTAGAATCCTTAGCATGTCCTAGCAAGACATGCTGTTTTGTCATTGCATTCTCGTGGTGAAGGATCCTGGAATGTAAGTTATTGTTGAAGTAAAGAAGTGGTTGGTGCAGAGAGCTGCTGGCTGTGTTTCTCTGCTCTCATCACCAGTGAGTTGTTACATGGCAAATAAACCTCTACTTTCATATTTGAAGAACTGCCACCTGTTTATTTCTTCAATACTCCTGTACGTGTGAAAGATTTGGAATTGTGATTCCCATGCTGCCAGAGGACTGCCCTGCTATTTGAAGGACTGACTTGCTTACTGACAAAGAAGATTGCTTGCCTTAATTGTAGGTTACACAGAGCGACTCCAAGGGTCAGTTTGCTGATCTCCTGTGTGAGCTGCTAGGACACAAAAAGCTTTAGGTCCCATCCTGCGACTGTCCAAATTACCTGCCTAAACCCTGCTGCTGGCCTCTGCTGGAATGCTTCCTTATTCCCAAGATGTACTTCTAGATTCTGACCCTTGTCTGGCATTAGTGGTGTCTCCCACTAAAAGAAAAGTTGAAACTCCTGACATTTGGGTCTTCACAACCATAAGTCTCTGGCACCCGCAGCAGCCATCAATGTAAAGCTCCAGTGAAATCTGCTCTTTGATTCCATAAAAAGCATCCATGGGTCTGGCAATGAGAGACCTGCTCTTTACATTACAGCAACAACCAACAACGACTGCCAACATAAAGCTACAGCAGGGACCGTCCATGACATCTGACTTGCTTGTTGCGCTGTAGCTATGATCATATGCAACACCTGACCTGCTCTTCATGCTACATCGACAAACATCTGCAATGTTCAGCCTCATTCTCGCGACCTCCTCAAAGAGAACTCTGTGCTCCATACTTAAGAAGATAACTTTTCAGCTGGACTAACTAGGTCCCTGTATCTGACCCACACAATGTGGTTGCCCTGAGCTTGTGACTTTCCCTCTAAGTTAGTGCGACCAGATGACCGCGAGTGGCGCTTTGTGCTTTGAGGCATTATTTTCACACAAAAATTAAAAATGCAATATCTCCAGTTTTACTGATCGGTTGTTTGTCATTCTGGTATCATTTTATTTTTCTAAATTGGTTTGAGATTTTTCTTGTGTTGTGTTTTCACTTTATTGCTGTTTCTATACTGCATAAATACTATACACATTGTCTCTAAGTGAAGTCTGACTGCTTTTTTGTGAAGCTATCAGGGGGTTAAGCACAGGTTTATTTAGTGATTTATTTTGTGGTTCACCTTGTCAAGGACTGTGGTTACCAATAACCCAATTTATTATGGGGGAATACATGGCAAAATATGGAAGCATAGTAATGAGGTTCTTGGAGATTTTGAGATTCTGAATACTAGGTCATTTCCAAAGGTAATTTCCAAAGGAGTATGAGCCTTGAAACTCAGAAAGGCAGTCCAGTCACTTCAGACGTTTTACCTCTGCATATTTCAACAGGTTTTATAATATGTCAGTAGCGGAAAGATTGGATGTGTTGTTGAAAAGCACTATTTGAAATTGCAATATGAGCATAAACTGATGTTTATGCCTGAATCGGTATTCGGGGCGGCTCTTCAATTGGAGCGGAGGAGTGTCGCCCCCACTTACATGCCCCCCAAAGACCCAGAGATAAAAAATAAAATGGTAATTGAATATCATTTTATTTTTTATCTTCCCTTCCCAAACTGAGCGTCACGCTGGGGTGGGGCCTGCTGAGTGAGCAGGGGGGAGCCTTTGCACTTGTTTAAAGTGCAGAAATGGCCTGCCACAAATGCACACTTTAAACCTCTCAACCCAGCTGTCTTAAGACAGCTGGGTTGAGAGCAAGTGCAGGCATCCTGTACCCTCGGGAGCACCGAGAGAGGCCGCTCCCACCAATCAGGGCACTGCTTACATGCTAGTTAACAGCATGGGAGCAGGCCAGGATTGTTTGAGGGAGTCTGCTAGTACCTGCACTGTAGTCCGAGGAGATGATGTCGGAGTGAGAAGGATGTCATTGTCAGCTTCCAGTAAGTGTTTTTAATTTTTTTCTATTAGTTTGCCTGCCCCTCCCCCCCCCCACCCCGCCCTCAGTAGATGCCAGGCATCACTGTCGGTATTGCAGATGCACTCAAAATGAGGGTGGTAGTAGACATCTTCATGAACCTGCTCCCAGCTCCCAGCAATTTTTTTTATTTGTACACAAGTCTAATCTCTTGCTGTGCAAAATGCAAGTGTGAGAATGTGCACCATTTATGGACTTGCCAAAGCGTTTTTTCTCAAAACAAAGTTTTTTACTTCACTGGTTTTGGCTAAATAATTTTCACTCAAAAATTTACATATTTTGGTTATCTTTTTTTGCCTTAAAAACTACGGTATCATTTTCACTGATTGTAAGTTAAAAAAGTGGGTCAATCTCCTATTTTCTCTTAGCATGCATTCTGAGGTCACAGGATCCCCTCCTTGCTGTCAGATTATTCTGGCCTCCCAGCCACTTTCTTATGCTTTATAAGGAAGGCAATCTTAACCTATACATGTTTCCCTCATTTAATAACTTGCACATTTATAAAAAATAACAAAAGTTCAGAAAATCCTCTACAATTACATTCAAAGACCATCTGTTTCTTTATTCATGCAACTAAATACTAATTTTTACCTATCCTCTACCCCTAACCCTGAAACAACCTCCACCAGTCTGGAACACTAAACCATTACTCTGTGGAAGTTACTTTGAGCCTGATTTTGGTCTTGGCAAATTGAGTCCCGCTGTGGCTTTTTCCTGCCCGCCCGCTTGACAGTCTGCCCGCTCTATTTAGATGTTAGTTGGTCCATAGGAGAAAGACCGCTGCAGTCCTAGCGTCACCACCAGGAAATCTTGACTTCGTTAATAGTGAGATAGGCAAAAGTGGCTGTCGGAGAGAGGACTGCCAGTTTTCCCACTGGCCTAACCATGATGTGCCTTTCCACCAATGTGATTGTGGAAGTAAAACCTCCACACCTGAGTTGGCGGAATGGAAGGAACATACGGCAGAAACCCAACTTTTCTCACTTACACACTTCCTGTTCCGCCATGGATCCGATCAGCCAAGTCTTACCGCTGTTGCTGCTTGATGGTGAATAAACGCAACACAGTCGATAGTAAGCACCACTTTTACTTGTTACCTATTGAATTTTCTGTTAAGATATGCACAGTTCTTATGCGTTAATACATTTCTCTTGTGAGCAATAGCATATCAATGTGCAATGCATATGTCTGTAATATTAACATTAAAGAAATGTTAAGAAACACACCTGTATGATCACATTGTATACATACATTTAGTGCAAGCTGCCTTCAAACAAAAGGACACTTGAACAAAAAAGGAAATCCAAATAAAAACCAAGAAGTCACCATACAGGTGTGTTTAAAGAACTTTCTAAATTTCACACATTAAAAACATATCCAACACGCATCTTAGAGATAAATGGAATTAAATATGATGTACAAATTGCACTAGATAAGGTGTAAACCTTGCCTTAGAAATTTACAGTAAAATCAATGTCAGTCACAAATTAGAAATATTTAATATACACATTCATGTAGTGTTAGATCTGGGGGTCTCTAGTAGGCAATGGGTATCACAATTGTCCAAATAGGGACTCTTACTTCTAAGTCAGGATAAGGGGTTTACACTCTTTAATAACCCCTGCTCAGCCCCTTGATAGCTTGGCACAAGCAGACAGGCTTATCTCAGAGGCAGTGTGTTAAGCATTTGTGAATATACACAGTAATACAGTGATAACACTACAGATGGACACAAAACAGGTTTTATAAAAAATATGTATTCTTTATATAGACTTAAACACAAGACCAAAAACGACAAAAATCCACAATACTACACTTAAGATTACTTAAAAGATGATTAAAGTCTCTTAGTTCAAGTTGATTGTAGATGCGACAAAGTTCTCAACAAAGTACCTGGATGCGTAATGCAAAGTAAACAAAAGGACTCGCAGAAGGGGAGATGCGTCGGTTCTGAGACCCGGGGGAACGGTTGCGTCCTTCCTCAATGCTTGCGCAGAGTAGGGGACTCGTTGTGAGCCTTACCGGTGCGGAGGTGATACGTAGATTCTCGACCTGTTGCGGTGCGCTAGATGGCGCCTTGATGCGATGACGATGCGATGATCCAGTTGCTGTGCGAGAAGACGGTGCCCTTGATGCGGCGATGCGATGACGATGCGATGACGCCCTGGCAACCTTGCGACGACTCTCTACTTTGGAGCCGCGACAGGCCCTGCGACGCGCTTCTCCGATGATGCGATGGCGACTCTCTCGATGGCGTCACGCTTCTCCGGTGATGCGACAGCAGGAAGCTTCGATGAACACACACTTCCAGGGAGGTGCGACGAGGGCTCGCTTCTCTGGCATTGCGACGATTTCAGCGGCGGCGGTGACACGCTTCTTCTTGATGCGTCGCGCTTCCAGCTCCCAGTGGCACGCAAGTGACAGGAGTCAGAATTCCCAGCAAGGAAATTCAGGAGGGAGCTGGATGTGAAGTCTTTTGGCCCTGAGACTTCAACTGGAGGCAAGCACAGTTCAAGCCCTTGGAGAATATTCTGTAGTTGAAAGTCCTTACAAAGTTCCTTCTCCTTTCCCTTGGCAATGAAGTAACCACGGCAGGCCAACCCAGCAAGCAACACACTGGCAGAGGGGCAGACCAACTCCTGCAGCTTCCTTGGTTCTTCTCCTTGGCAGAAAGGTTTCTTGTTCCAGAAGTGATCTAAAGTCTGTGGGACTGGGTCCCAATATTTATACCCCAAAATCCTTTGTTCTATAAAGGCGGAGAGGCCTCTGCCTTGTTCAAACCTGTTCCTGAGCACTATGTTGACATGACTCTCCTCTTCCTTTCACTGTGCAGGGCAGAGACATCAGCCGCCCCACAGGAGGTGGAGCCAGCACAGGGGAGGGAAGATACAGCTCTGGAGCACTCTGTTGACTGGATTCCTCTTCTCCTTTCACTGTGCAGGGCAGAGACATCAGACAAGCCACAGGGGGTGGAGCCAGCATTGTAGAGGGACGCCCAGCCCTAGTCAGGTCCCAGGTGCACTCTCCCCCTCCCATCTGGATGTAAATCTCCCTATTCACCACTGGGCTGTCCCAGACTATCTCCTGGAATTTCCCCAGCCCTGTCACACACAAACCCAGACAAGGAATACACAACTCAGCAGAGGTGGGCTCAAATGGTTAGGCAAGCAAATACCTACTTTCTAAAAGTGGTTTTTGCAAACACAGAATATTAAAATAAACTTTACTAAAAGATGTATTTTAATATTATGAGTACAGGCATACCAAATTCGAATTTCTACCATGTTCCCTGAGTCAGTTAGGATTATAAGAATGTAACAATCTTCACTGCCCATTCTGGCCTATGAGAACAGGTAGCCTTCAATAGTGAAAAACGAAAATGGCTGTAATTCACTATTCACAATGCACCCTGCCCATGGGCATAAGATAGAGTGTCTAATATGAAGCAAAGGGAAGGTTTAGGGACTGGCAAGTGGGTGCACTTGGCCAAGTCGACATGGCAGTGCTAGACTGCACACAGGCCTTGCAATGGCAGGCCTGAGACATACTTTACAAGCTGCTTCTGTGGGTGGCACAACCAGTGCTGCAAGCCCACCAGCAGCATTTGATCTACAAGCCCTGGGCACACAGGGTGCACTGTACTAGGGTCTGACAGTAAATCAAATAACCCAATTGTGGAAAAATCAATCAGTACATCAATTTAACATAGGGAGCACTTGCACTGTGGCACTGATTAGCAGTGGCACAGTGCCCAAAGCATACATCCATATATATAACAAATTGGTCCTAGACAGAGAAATCAAAACACCAATTAATGTTTACCTTATTTTTTTAAAGGAAAGCGGATATTATCCACAAAGGAAAAGCAGGATATGTATTTATTTGTATGTCCAAAAATGGTAATAATTCAATATACCCAACACATACTAGATCAAAAAAACCATCAATCTTGTTTGATCATTCTTATAGGAGACAAAATGTATTTACATATTCATAAATTAATTACACATTAAAAGAAAACTGCAGAATGCAGTAAGAGTAAGAGAAAGTGGGTGCTCAAGTGAGATGAGAAGGAAAATAGTTCAAAGAACAAGATTGTGACTAATATATACAACAAAAAAAGCAATTTTTTTAATGGGTTTTTTGATCTAGTTTGTGTTGGGTATATTGAATTATTACCATTTTTTGGACATACAAATAAATACACCTCCTGCTTTTCCTTTGTGGATAATATCCACTTTCCTTGAAAAAAATAAGGTAAACATTAATTGGTGTTTTGATTTCTCTGTCTAGGACCAATTTGTTATATATATTAATTGATACCCAGGTCCTTTGACTCACTGGGTTAACCCCATTGTATTAATGGTCTCCAAAGCATAAATCCAGCAAAAACATATCAAAACAGAGGAGGCAATCCATCAAAAATGGAAGGGAGACTCACGCCAATGATGTCAGGTCAAACATGTAGCCTTTCCCCTTGTCTAGTGCAAGTCCTGTACTTTATCCAATTTCAATAGTCACAGCATTTTTTATGCTGATCAGTAATCGAGGTGAAACAAACACACCTGTAGTAACACATCCAAATAAGATTTGTAACATCAATTAGTTGGTGCAAGAGGCAATTACTATGATGAATGCCTGTACCTAAATTCAAATGACCATCACACATTATGTTAATGAGTATATGCACTTAACAAAGGAGACATTTAAAAAAATCAGCTGTATTACCTACCATCTTGGTACTTCCCATTTTACTAGGACTGACACAATTGCTAAGGAAAATTAATGCCAGGACTAATTTGGTCAAATCAAAAGTATCTATTTATTCATCAAAATGAGATAAGGCTCTCAAAATAATATTCAACCCAAATGACAGTCTCAAATGTCCATAATGGTGCAATGTTGTGCAGTGGCACAGAGCTTCATTCTAATGCACTGCCAAGGAAAAACTATTCAGGAAGGGGCATCTAGTGGGTAGAGCAGGCACCTCACTGATCTTACATGGGATGGTGGGTCTGGATTTGAGAGGGGTGATCTTGGGTTTGGGAGGGTGGTGCGGTTTTGAGAGGGGTGCTCTTGCATTTGATATGGGTAGTTTGGGATGTGAAAAGGGTGGGTTGGGGGGTGGAAGGCGGTTTTGGTGTGGAAGGGGTAGATGGGCACTTCCTAGAAGTGGGTACAAGTTTGGAAGGGGTTCGGGTAAGGGTAAAAAGAACATCTTCAGAAGCATATCTGACTGGTGAATCCTCTCAGCTAGCTATGCACTTCGTTAAATTCATGAAAGCGGCACTTGCTTTACTGGCCTCTCTGCAGCTCTCCAAGCCCGACTCTGTGCTGATGGTTACAATTTCATAATCTTCAACTTGCCTGTGCCTTAAAGCCCTGTTAGCAAACCTAACCTTACTCCCTCCATTTGGCCTATAAAAATAATCTGAAGACATGCAATAGGGGAGCCTTCCAGTTAGTTAAGGATCATCCTGCTCTTTATTACTGCCCTCTCAATACTCTTGATTTCACTGTGTCCTCTGTTTTATTTAATTTTCAGCTACCGTATTATGTATATGCTTGTATTCTTATTTACTGGTGCTGTATCCCCTCCTGCTGAGGGGTCTTAGAATATAATGATTTTAATTAATCATGCAATAATGTATCTAGCTATCCAAAAAGGACATCTTCTATGGGAAAATGGGTAGGGTGTTTAGGAGGGAGTTGAGTTTGAAAGGTAGAGGAAGTGGCAGTATCTGATGTGCATGTGTCTGTTGAGGGTGCAGGTGTCTATGGGTCTGGTATATGTTGTGCATATTTGGGTGTGTCTTGCATCATAGGTGTCTGCTGTATAGATGAGTGTGTGTGGTTGAGTTGTACAGCTGTGAATTCTAATGTGTGTGTGTGTTGTGGAGATGCGTGTGCTAGGGAGGTGCTGGGTGTGGTTGTAGTACATGTGGGTGTAGTGGTGGCTGCAGTTGCTGTGGGTGTGCTGGCGGTGGTGTCTATGGTTGTGCTGATGGTGGTAGTTGTGGTGATGGATGCAGTGTGTGTGGTTGTGGCCGTTGGGGGTAGTGCATTTGGGTGTGGTCCCACATCAGCCCTGCTTTGCCATTAGCTCGCATGCCAGCCTCCTGCTTCAGAACACCCCTTGGGGGCTGCACCGACCACCCTCCCACACCGGAACAGCCCGTGTGGGCTGCACGACCATCCTCCCGCACCAGTACAGCCTGTGGGGGCTGCATCGACCATAACATCGAGAAGGGGACTCCATTCCCCAGAGTCCCCCAGTGGCGCCTGATGCGAGCGTCATTCTACAGCGCCAGGAGGCGTGTTAAAACTAGAACAGGGCTCCCGCGGCGCGGGTCCCACATGAGCCCTGCTTTGCCCTTAGCTCGCCTGCCAGCCTCCTGCTTCAGAACAGCCCGTGGGGGCTGCAACGACCACCCTCCCGCACCAGAACAGCCCGTGCGGGCTGCACCGACCATCCTCCCGCACCAGTACAGCCCGTGGGGGCTGTATCAACCATAACATTGAGAAGGGGACTCCATTCCCCAGAGTCTCCCAGTGGTGCCTGATGCGAGCATGATTCTACAGCGCCAGGAGGCGCCTTAAAACTGGAACAGAGCTCCCTCGGCGCGGGTCCCACATCAGCCTTGCTTTGCCTTTAGCTGGCCTGCCAGCCTCCTGCTTCAGAAGAGCCTGTGGAGGCTGTACCGACCACCCTCCCGCACCAGAACAGCCCGTGGGGGCTGCACCGACCATCCTCCCGCACCAGTACAGCCCGTGGGGGCTGCATCGACCATAACATCGAGAAGGGGACTCCATTTCCCAGAGTCCCCCCAGTGGCGCCTGACGCGAGCCAAGCAACCCCTCTAACTTCTGTGATTTGGGACTAAACAAGAAGGTACTGTGGCCGAGGACATGCTTTACATATTCTAATGCGCCTTCAGCATAACTGCAGTTTGCACATTAGGTCCTTTCTGTTACTATTTCGATTGGACTTTGCACCTCGCACTTTGAAGCGTCTTACCTAAACTGCATTTTACACACTATGACCGCTTAGCTGCTATTGTCACTGAATTTTGCACTTTGCACTTTGTACTTTGGATTGTGGTATTCTGTCGTGCCTTGTATGCGTGTACGCTTGCTTCATCTTGAGTCATATTGTTCATATTTTTGATTACAGATGTCGTAACAGAGGCGACACTTAAAGGGATTTGTACAGAAAAGGACTTTTGTTAAGATGGAGGATTTAGTCATTTAGCCTGGCTAACAGGGCTGTATACATTTTAACTGCTAAGGTATTGCTGGTTATTGGGGAGAGGAATATGGGGAAAAGGAAGCAGGCAACGAGCCAGACACCTAAAGTGCCAAGCAAACATAGGAAGATAAATATGACATTACTGAATTACCTAACCGGGCCTTTTGGGGACATTGAGCGGCAGATTATTAGTGTGGAGGAGACTATAAATAATAAATCCGCAATTCCCCATCCTGGCCAACAACAAGACCAAGGGATCAATTTGAACAGCGATAATAATGGTACAAAAGTGGTAGGAAAGGAGATATTAATAGTCGCTGTCTGTGCACAACCCAAAAATGGTTGTGTACAGGCAATTCATGATAGCATACTTAATGATTCCCCAGAAAGCAATAAAATACCCGCCCAGAAGAAAAGTTGTACTTTGCCAAAACCATCAGCAATTAACAAATCCACTGGAGTTACCGCATTAGTCCATCAGGCACCTGCTCACACGCCTATACTCTCCAGGACACAGACAAAAAGACCAAACAGGAATGGACAGCGGGGCAGGAGCAAAATACAAAGGGACCAGGCCCATTTGGGGGGGGGGAGAAATTGTCCACCAACACGTATAGGGAACTATCAGAGGTGGCCAGTGCTATAAAAGACCTAAAAGAATTTGTGACGTCTTCTATTAATACCCTTGGACTAAGACTAGATAAAATTGAATCTAGCCTAAGGATACTCCTGGGGGCAAATCTAAACAACATATTACGTAATGACGTATAAACTTTACATCCCTTAGACGGATCTTCGTACCCAGCTAGGCCAAATACAGAAACCACTGCAGCAGTAACTAGAACAACTCAGGAGTGCGGTGGGCGGGGAGAGCTTCAGGACCAGTGTCTGAACACACTTAACCCCCCAGAAAATAGTTGTAACCAGAGTGATGTACATCTAAGGTCTAATGCTCTGGGCAAAGAGTATGAGAAGGCTAGAACGGAATCAAGGGCCGGTGTAAATACTAATAAGGAGGTCTTAAATACCTACGGGGAAAAACATAACTCTCAAGTTTTGAATCTCCCCCCAGCGGCGACTCCATACACAGTTATTTTAGCTAATGTTCCCCAACTTTCCATTGCAACTGTGTAAAACTGGTCTGCATTAAGGAACAAGACCATCAACTGGCTGGGAAATAGGACAGGTTTGACAAACGATCTTTTCAAAGAATTCAAGATGGTAAGGAGGGTGGCATGGGTGGGAAAGGATACCAAAATTTACGAAGGAGACTGCATAGTTCTCTCACTGGGCTCACCAACATTAGTTAGGGAAGTTTTTATTAAGAATGTACAAATTAAATGTATCAAACTCTGGCATACAAGTATGCCCGCTAGGGTTTTTTTATAAACCGCACATCGTTAATAATCTAATGCATCACGATGAACCAGGACGGAGACAAGATAGGTCACATTATGGAATGGTTTTGTCAAACAGTTTTGCCCCCCTTGCTTCCCTAGATGAAAATGATTGACACCCAATTGATAGGGGTTATTACCTACATGACAATCCCCCTAACATGGGTATAGCAGATGTTATTCCTCTACAGCACTCAGCCCTAGAGGCACCGAGGGAAAAAATAACAGACATCCCAAGTTATCTGAACACCTTAGGAGGTGATAACATGACCCAAACCAAACATCAAATAGGATCATGTAGACTCCTTTTTTGTAATGTGGCAGGTCTTAAGAATAAGATCAATGACCCAGCCTGGGTGTCTTTTATCAATAATTTTGATGGTTTGTGTCACCAAGAGACTTGGGCTATAGAAAGTACACACATAAATGGGTTTAAGACATATCATACCCCTGCTATTCAATCATCTAGTGGTAGGCCCAAAGGAGGGTTGTGCGTATACATTTCTAACCTACTGACTGTACATAAGAGCAACCTGGTTAGTTCCGAAACCTTTTTCCACACGGTTTTCATACAGATAGATCGTTATCATGCCATGCACCTTGTCAATTTTTATAATAATATCGAAATTGGGCACTTGGGCACCATACTAGATAAACTAAGTGGAGACATCACCTATCAGGATTCAAAGTCAAACCTGGAAAATATACCAATTTGGGGTGGGGAATTTAATACCAACTGGTGCTCAGCGGCAGGAATGGGGAAATGTGGTTTATCCTTGGATGTGGATGATCCATCCTTCCATTTCCAACATTCAATCAAGGACGAGTTGCTCAATGAAGTCATGTTTAAGCACGACTTGGGATTTTCAAATCGCTTGTGCACGCCCCTTGTGGATTTTGGTCATACATTCATAGGGAGAGGTGCAAATACTACTATTGATTTTATCATTCTCCCAAATCGATTTGCCTGTTACATGAAAGCCTATGGCATCCACTCGAATATTATGAGTGACCACTTGTCCCTCAGTGTAAACCTAATAATTCCAAGTGGGAGGTCGAAAAAAAATGGCAAGAAATTATCATGGATTCAGGATATTGAATTGGGAAGGAAGAACGGTTATGCCGTTCGCTGGGGAAGCAGGGATCCTAAGAAATTGAGCACTGAAATTGTTGTAAAGGCATTTGATCCTATTTTAATATGTCTAGGTGATAGTCCCTCGCATGACGAGGTTCTAACTGCTTTTAACAGTTTTGCGGAAACTGTGAGAAATATTCTGTTCAAGGAATCTATAGGCTCACCTAAAACGAAGAAAGGCTGGTTCGATAAAAAATGTACACAAAGTTATACAAACTTAAAAACTGCCTTACAGTGCGAGATGAGAGATATGTTTCAGATAAAGGCATGCAGGAAAACGTATAATGAAGCAAGGAAACACAGGATCTCAGAATTGAAAGATAAGGCCTGGAAGGATCTCAGTGCAGCTGTTGAATCCAACGATAGTTCGAAATTGTGGGCAGCAGTTAATGCACCTTTCCTTGCAAATAAAAATTAGGCACCAGCCATCGAGGTAGCAATAAGTGAAAAGACCTGGATTAACTTCTTTTCTGGCGTATATGCTAATCAGCACTCCAAGGAGGGTACCCCGGGGAGGCAAGAATTACCGAATCCTGATTAACATGTTATCCCTATTAATCTTGATATCTCACTAAAGGACGTTAATGCCGCAGTTGTTGCTAGTAAGAGTGGAAAGGCGGCCAGTCCAGACGGGATACCGATTGACCAATACAAGTCAAACCTGGAGGTGTGGGGTCCTATTTTAACTAGGGTACTGGAGGGATGTTGTGAGAGAGGATTTATTAAAACTTGGTCCGAATCCATCATTGTCCCCATCTTCAAAAAGGTCGATCGGGACAATCCTGCCTGCTTTCGCCCGATATCCCTGCTGGACTCTTTGATGAAGGTGGCAGGCAGGATTGTCTTAGATCGACTGCAGGGATGGACCGAAGAAAACGAGGTTTTAAGTGATGTCCAATACGGTTTAAGGGCAGGTTTAGGCACAAACGAGCAGATTTTAAACCTAAGTATTTTAATTGGTAAATATTCAAAGGCAAAATCTGACAGTTCTATTTGGCCTTTGTGGACCTCTCCGCGGCTTTTGATTGTGTAGTTCATGAAAAGCTATGGGTGGTCCTGAATGTATTAAAAGTTGACGCTGTTTTAATACAATTTTTAAGATATTTATATACCAGGGCCATTGCATAGGTCCTTTACGGAACCAAGGGTGAGTGCACTGTCCCATTTAAAATTGAACAAGGCGTAAGGCAGGACTGTGTGTTAGCACCACTCCTGTTCTCTCTATACACAAACGCCCTGGAACAGGAGTTGGTGACAAAATTGGGGAAAAGGCCTTTAGAAATTATGCTAAGGATATATCGCGATAAATGCGTAAGCATAGCTCTCTATGGGGCAGGTTTCCAGGACAGTATGCTAATCCAGCGCGCGGAAAACGCCTTTTTAAGGTCCCTCTTAAGTGTTCCTAATAGCTCATCTGTTTTTTTTTTTATATTTCTTTTTATTGAATAAAAAAACAAAACAAGGCATATACAGTATCCAAGGTTGCTGAGACCCAAAGAGGGTAGAGTTATATCATCCATCATTACAATAAGCATCACAGTGATGGGGAAAGGGGGGAGGAAAGGGAAGCATCAGAGACAATAACAGTAAAGGGTCAGGGGGAAAGCAAGACATCAGGTACCAAAGGCACAGGCGGATCACATATATCTCCTCTATATCGGTTCCAGGGGCTCAAAATCTTATGCCATTTTCGGGGGCGACCCCGAGCCAAGTACACTGTTTTCTCTCTGAACATGCACCAATCCATGTTTTCCACCCAAACATCAAGTGTAGGAGTCCTTGGGGATCCCCATAGCTGTGCAATGTTCCTTTTAGCTACCATGGCACCTAGGGTCACCCACTGAGTCTGTGCCACATTATGATCGGTGGGCTCCCAAACATTTAATAGGCAACGTCTGAGTGCCACACCCGTGACCTCTTGCATCGTTTCATGGACCCTTTTCCAATAATCCAATACCTCCCGACATTCCCAGATGATGTGGAGGAACGTTCCCAGCTGACCACAGCCCGACGACACAGACCCTCCTCCGAAAAGCCCATACGGACCAATCGGGGACCCGTGGCGTATATTCTATGCAAGATTTTGAGCTGGACTAATCTCAATCGCGCCGGAATCGCCACCTCTTTTGGTGAAGAAACCGCCGATTGCCAGTCCTCATCATCAAGCTCAAGGCCGTCACTGGTCCATTGGTCGCGCAGACGCAAAAGAAGGTCCGCCCTTTGATTAATCAGTTTCTTATATACTAGGGAAATGGTACTGTCAGGCATATGGCCATCCAAAACACGATCCTCTAAAGGGGTAGACTCCGGTATCACCTCCCCTTCCGGGAAGACAGACGCCAACGCAGTCCTAATCTGAACATATCGAAAATACTCCAAGTTTCCCAATTTAAACTCAGCCTGGCGAGCTGCAAACGATTTCACCCGTCCCTTCACCCAGAGGTCTCCAACTTTAGAAATGCCAATAAGATCCCATTTGTCAAACCCTTTAGTGTTCCACAGTTTGCCAAATTTGTCAGATCCAAAAAGCGGGGTAGCTAAAGTCAGACGGTCTTTCCATCCTAACGAATGAGTGGCGTCACGCCAGATCTGCACAGCCGTCTTCGTTGGGCCCGACAAAGCCTTCAATACCGATCCAGAATACAAAGCTCTATAATAATTGCTGCCAGGAAGTAACCACCTATCCATGGCAAAACCAGGGTTTAACTCAGGGCCGTACATACCATGATTGATAGCACTTAGTTGTGAAGCCCAGTAATGTCTCTTAATATCAGGGAGGGCAATACCACGGGAGTGTCAGTTTAGTCAGCGCAATACGCGGTCTCCCATCCCACAATAGCTTACGCTGTAGCTCTTCCACGGAACAGAAATAGCTAGCTGGGACGATATCAAGGGTATTTTGAAGAGCATAAAGAAACCGAGGGAGCGACATCATTTTAAAGAGGGCCGCACGCCCAAGCATTGATAATGGGAGTTTCCGCCAATTCGCAACATCTTGCTTCAACCGGGTCAAGGGAGGGAGGAGGTTTCTCTCATATCGGACCTCCAAATTTATTGAAATATAAATTCCGAGATATCGGAACCCATCTCGAGCTATCTGAATGGGACAATTGAGCGGTGGGGTCGGTGTTTCGCCACTAAGAACGTATAAATAGGATTTCGCCCAATTAATGACTAAGCCGGAGTTCCTGCCGAAAGAGGCCAGAACATCACAAAGTACTATTAAGGATTTCCTAGGGGAGGTCAAATACAGCAAGATGTCGTCTGCATATAGCGAAATACGGTCCTCAAACTGCGGAGACCAGTTAATACCCTTTATCGAGGGCTCCCAGCAGATCCAGGCCGTGAGAGGCTCGAGGGCTAAGGCAAATAAGAGAGGCGATAGCGGGCAGCCCTGGCGAGTCCCCCGCCCGAGCGAAAAAGGCTCCGAGACGTGACCATTGACAACAATTTGAGTGAGCGGGTCGCCATAAAAAAGACACACCCAGCCAATGAAATCTGAACCGAAACTGAATTTAGCCAGTACCGCCCACAAATACGGCCATTCAACAGTATCAAACGCCATCGTGGCGTCCAATGACGCCAAAATGGCCGACTCCCGCAATGTCGAGGCCCTCGCGAGTACTCCATGCAAACGTCTAAGATTCAGCGCCGTATTCCTGTGTGGAATAAAGCCCGATTGATCCGGGTGAACCAACTCGCAAATAACCTTTATCAGTCTATTAGCTAACAATTTAGCGAGAATCTTAGGTTCAGCGTTTAGCAATGATATCGGTCTATACGATGCACATCTATTCCTAGGTTTTCCTTCCTTGTGAATTACAACTATCGAAGCTAATCTCTGCTCACGAGGAAGGAGACCGAGTTCTCGGGACTCTAAAAACATATCCCTCAAATACGGAGCAATCCTATCCGGGCAAAGCTTGTAGAGCTCAATCGGGAGACCGTTGGGACCCATCGCCTTACCAGAATTCAGGGAGCGCATAGCCAACGCCACCTCATCTGCAGTAATCTTACTATCCATAAGGTCCCTATCCTCCGCAGACAGGCACGGGAGCACAATGTCTCGTAACAACAAACATGAGTCCTCCTCCGGCCTGTCTGACACAGAAGAGTACACAGATCGAAAATGGTCAGCAAAACATGTCACTATCTCCTGTGGGTCGGTGACCAGAACACCGCCTTCTATCTCAATCTCCGGCACTACACGATTGGCTCTGTCTTTTCTGTCCAGCCATGCAATCAATTTGCTCGCCTTGTCCCCAAAATTATAGAGACGCCCCTGTTGCTCTCGACTAAGGGCCTTCGCGCCATCTGTCACCAATGTTCTATAATCCAACTGCTTCAGGCGCAGGACATGTAACCTAGAGCGGGTAACCTCCTGTTCCAATTCCAATTCTAAATCAGTTATCTCCGTCTCTATCTTCACCACATCCTCTTCCTTCTGTTTTTTAACACCAGCAATAAAAGAGAGAGCTTGACCTCGAATGACAGTCTTGAAAGCTTCCCATAGTGAAATGGAGGAAGAAACCGAACACTCATTTTCGGAGAAATAATGGTCCAATGCCTTAACCAAAGCACAACGAGTCTTGGGATTACGAAGATACCAAGGGTTAATAGGAGCCACTCTTCCCCCAGAACCAGGCACTAACTCAAATCGAAACCAGAGCGGGGAGTGGTCGGAAATGCCCCGAGCTAAATGCCTGACCTCTGCAACATATGAAGCCTGTGCAGCCGGCACTAGTACATAGTCTATCCTGGAGAGAATACCGTGAACGCCGGAAAGAAACGTATATTGCCTTTGAGTAGTGTGAAGCAATCTCCAGCAGTCTACTAAGCCCATCGTATCAATGTAGTCTGGTAGCTAGCCTTGAGCTCCCCTTAGATGCCTAGGTGGGTACCTATCCAACACACCAGACACCACTGAATTAAAATCACCCCCCAGAATCAGAAACCCCCCAGGGAGATCCAGTAGAACTTGACCCAGGTCGGCAAAGGTAGTAGATTGTAAACCAGGAGGAACATAAACAGACACCAAGGAAAGTGTGCGGCCCTCCCACCGCCCAGATAGAGCCACATAGCGTCCTCTCTCATCAAGGATCATGGAATCCACTTCGAAAGGAAGAGAGTTCTTAAGGAGGATTCCAACCCCACGGGAACCAGATGTAAACCCAGCATGAGCAACCAAACGATATCCCTTTCGATTCATGGCGTGACATGTACTCCCAACCAAGTGCGTTTCCTGTAACAAAACCACATCTGGGGAGTGTCGCTTCAGAAGCTGCAACACCACCCCGCGCTTAATCCTGTCCCCCAACCCATTGACATTCCAGCTTATCAATCTCAACCCCCTAACCCCATCATAAAACAGAAAGAAGACCCATCCCCCCTCCGAGCCCAGCACCTCAATGTCAATCGTTTGCAATATAGCGCCTTGTTGAAAAGGGAATCAAAAAACCAACACCCCCCACCACCCCATCCCAAACAATTCGATACAATACCCCCCACCCTGCACCCCTGCTTTCGACTATAGAGCCACCCCAACTCGCAGTGTGCCTGTCGCCCCCACATCCAAACTAAACTACAAAAAGTAAAGCTGAGGATGAGAGAGATCCTCTGATAACTCAGTAATCCTCCCAGTTCGGCTGTATGGAGCTGCACATGATAAGTAGAACCACAGCAATAGGAAATACCCTGGCGACCCCAGGAGTCATATAAGCAATACTCATTCCTGGTCCATGTGTCTGCTCTCAGCACCACCAGATTGTCCCTCCAGGTCTTGCCGGGACAGCAACGTGTCCAACCAGTCGGCCACCATGTCGGGCTTGTCAAAGAAATAAGTCCTGTCATCACGTACGATTCTCAGCTTGGATGGAAAAAGCATGGCGTATTTAAGTCACATGTCCCGAAGTCGTCTCTTCACCCCCAGGAAGCTGAGTCTTTGTCTTTGAACCGCTTGGGTGAAGTCCGGAAAAAAGCTGATAGACGAGTTCTCAAACTGCAAGGGTCCATTCGCACGAGAAGCCTGAAGAACGACATCTCTGTCTCGAAAGTTAAAGATCCGTGCTATGACAGGCCTCGGCGGGGCACCCACTTTCGGTTTGCCACCAGGGACTCTATGAGCTCGCTCCACGGTAAAAAATTGACTGAGTCCCTTGGGCTGCAGGTGGGTAGAGATCAGGTCTTCAACAAAGAGGTCGGTAGCTTGATCTTCCGCCTTCTCCGGAACTCCGATTATACGGACATTGTTCCTTTGGGACCTCCCTTCAAAATCCTCCAGGCGACGAACAACTGTGTCATTCACAGCCCTCAGATTCCAAACTTCAGTCTGTAGCTCCACGACCTCATCGGTTAAACTCGACGATTTAATTTCTACTGATTTGACCTTTTCGTTCGTTTTTGTGAGGTCCGTGCGAATTAAATTCACATCTATAGACACAGTGTCCAATTTATGGCTCTATCTGGGCGGTGGGAGGGCCGCACACTTTCCTTGGTGTCCAATTTATGTGCAAGGGCCTCAATCTGTTGTCCAAGGGTTGATCTGACTCCCTCGATTGCACCCATTACGTCCATCAATGTCGGTTCGGTGTTTGAAGACGCGGAATCCTTCGTCGCATCTTGAGACTTTCCCGGGCTACCGGGCGATCCCTTGACCTGGGTATATCTATCCATGACATTGGACTGGGTATATCCGCCCCTTCTGTTTGTTCTCAACTTCTGCCGGCCCCCCTCCGGTTTGGTCGCCATTTTAGGACAGCCTCAGGTCTAGAGAGGAAGGAACAAGTCTCCGGGCAAACAGGATATAGAAAGGATCCGGAAAGTACAAGACGTACCTCAGGGTTCTGCCCACAAAGTGGCTCGAACGGCGAATCCCTCAGGCAAAAGTCAAATCATTCGTATAGTTGTCGAATACTAGTAAGCGCTCAGAGGGGTAGGGGCCGCCTTCACAATGAGGCGTCTTCCGATTCCAAGACCAGTCCAAGTGTCAAAAACGAAAGTGAAAGTGAGACTATGCCGGCCTCCTCCGTAAGTCCATGCCGATGTTGTTCAATTACACCTCGGGGACTCTGCCAACCCAAGCACCGGGCTTCCGGGAGACAAAGGCCGCAAACTTCTCCACCTCACAACTTCGGTTCCCGGGGTCCGATCGGGACGCGGTTTTCAGCTTTCATCTCTCTCGTGGTTCATACACTCAGGGACATCCACAGCGATCAGGATATGTAGCAGGATATATGTGGGAGGGTACGAGGGTCTCAGGAGCCCCTAGCTCACGCGGCCATCTTAGATGCGCGTGAAGCTCCTCCTCCAGCACATCTGTTTTTAATTGCCACTCTGAGCTGGGAGTTGTACAAATTTCTGATTTGATTAGGGCCCAACCAGTTCTTTTATGGCATAGAATTTGGACTACAGAGAGTGCTGCACTTAATAGGGACAAATTGAGGGATGCTATGAAACTAGATAATGCCCGCAAAATCCAATGGCTGGAATTTGTGGAGAATTATATGCAGGACATTGGTCATCCTGAATATTTTAACCTCCCCGATAGCCTGAATGTGATCAAACGCAAAGAATTTAAAGGAGTCATCATGACCCACTTAGAAGTAAACAGATTAGCACTTGTAATGAATAAACCTACGGTGATCCATCACCAACTAATAATAACCATGTGTAACATCCAACCATATCTGCAACACGTTCCCAGCAGATATGATAGATTCCTCCTGACCAGATTTAGATTTGGGACCTTCCATCATCTAATTTCATACCCAAATATTAACGACTGGTCGAGAGTACTTTCCTGATGCTCCTGTGACGGTGCATCACAACAAAGCACGATGCACGTGGTTTTATTTTGCAAGTTCTACTCCACTGAAAGGATAAGATGGTTAAAGCCGCTACTCAAACAGGGAGATTGGAGGCAATGTCGCTCAGCTTTTATATATCTGCAGATGTTGGATAGTTTTTACTCCATTGGTTCCATGGCGGGATTCTTAAGGAGCGTAATAAGGACTAGAAAAGGTATTAATCAGTGAATCCCGGGAAGCGCCTATCAGAAAACGTTTAAAGGAGGCATTATATGTCTATAATTACTTTTATGAACTTGTTAGTGTAATTAACTGGATTGTTGCATATTGTTGTATTTTAATGTGATATTAATTGATGAATTGTTTTTCTTTCATGTATGCTTTTATGATTTTATTACCTGAAATCGAATAAAGCTCGTTTGATTTGATTTGATTTGGGTGTGGTGGTAGATGCGTTATCTGTGGCTGTGTTGCTTGTTGGGGTTATGCATGTGGGAGTGGTGTCTGTATGTATGGATGTGCATCTGTGTTTTTGAGGGTCTTGTGTTTCTGTGTGGGTATGCTGCTTGTATCTGTGTTAGTGGGTGCAGTCAAAAGTATGAGTGTGCTTGGGAAAAGTCTGGGAAAAGGGAGTTTGGAAGGAGAATAGCCTCCTCACTCAGCGCTGGTGGGGAGACAGGGGTAGGGGTGAAGTGCCTGGAGCGAAGGAGAGGCCACTTCTTTTACGGGGTGAATTTGGCCAACTGGGAGGAGCCAGAGTGAGGGTGTAGATGGGACTTTTGGTGGCGGGTAAGCATGCAGTTGTAAACGGAGCAGTAGGGTTTGACACCACTAGGGAGCGCTCCCTGGAGGAGGCCTCCGAAGAAGGTGTTTAAGAGCTGGCTGCCTCTGTTGCACTTCCCTCATGGTCCATGCCACTGGGTCTCTCGGTGTCGGTGGTGACTGCTCCCAAAACACAGCGACCAGCTGCTTCCCCGTCTGCGTTGGCAACTTCTACTTCACTTGCCGTGTTTGATGCTGAAATTACATACACAATAGTGTTATTGAATCTGTGTAAACACCCTTGATCATGCACTTTGATCACAAAACTGTTCCCAAGTTTTCAGTTTTCACCTGCTTCAAGGCTTTCAAACTTTGGTCCTACGTTAGCAAACGCTCATGCATGTAGGCAACATTTTCAGTAAAATTTGGTCACAGGTATGTCATTCCCCATGGCAGCTCCTATAACTTGTATGATCTTGTCTCTTATCCATTATTGTGTCACTCCAGGAACTGTTTCACACCTCTTAATGGTTGGTTTTATGTTGTTTTGAAAAGTGAACTGATGTCACCAAAACGGATATCAACCAAAAATGCCTTTGTACAGTGTGTTCACTACACCCTAAAATCTGCATACTTTTTATTCTCAATAAGTAAAATATGAATAAATGTGTGTCAACAAATACTGCAATGTTGTACCAATATTAGCATAAACAGAAGCATGTTACCATTGTTTTCATTATGGCATTTCATTATGGTAGCACTTACATCAAGTGACTAAAGTATATGTCAATTGCTAAAAATTATAAATGAATTCTGTACTGAAGTAGCTTAGCAATGTTTCACATACTATGTAGATACCTATGCTGTTGAAGACATGCAGAAACACATATTTGCATGGATTGACAAATGACTTCTAGAGCATTGTAAATACATAGGGGCAGATTTACAAGCCCCTTGCGCCTCTTTTGCGCCGCCGTTGCGTCACTTTTGTGACGCAGCGGCGGCGCAAAAGATGCACCATGGTGCGGGGTATTAACAACTTAACGCATCTGGGAGATGCGTCACGTTGTAAAGCCCTGCGCCATAAGGAGGCGTTCCTGCGCAGGGGGGCGTTCCTGCGCAGGAACGCCTCCTAAAAGTGGCTGAGGGAAATCTACAAGATTTCACTCAGTTACTTTTAGGCCAATGCTGTGTCAAAACCCTGCGCCTGCTTGAAGCAGGCGTAAGGATTGACGCAGCATTTGAAGGATAGGGCACCCTAGAGCCTTGCTGGAGCTGCGTCGCACTTGCGACGCAACTCCAGCAATGCTCCACTTGTACGGCACAGATGCGTGACGCATCTGTGCCATTTTTGCCTCATGGTGCGCCGCATTGTAAATGCGGCACATCCATTGTGGCGGAGGCATGGTGCACAATAAGTGGCGCATCCCAGCTGATATGCAGGGATGCGCCACTTATTGTAAATATGCCCCATAGCCCTTGAAACATTTCTAATACACTCCAGTATAGAGCAAAAACTTCTTCACATTTGACTCCTGAATATCTCTAGTTATTTGAACGTTGTTGTATCTTTGTGGAATTATTTCACTACATATGCTGGCTTTCACTGTAGTCAACAAGTTGTAGGACATCACAGTAATCATTACATACAATGATTCATATATAATAATTACTTCAAAGATTTAAATGTAAATCAGAATATGCAACATATTACACCTTGATGCTTTTCAACATTTGCTTAATGAGTCATGACTTTGGCCTTATTCTGAGTTTTCCTGATGGAATACTCCTACATATGTGATGGAACATTCCATCTTCCAAAATCCCTTTAAGTTTCCATTTTTCCTCCATCATTGTTATTTCATCTGGACATAACAAAGGACATTGAGAAATGGTTTGGGTATGTGTTACTATGTAACCAATGTGTACACACTCATGTTTGTGTTTCATCAAACATTGTATGCCTATCACAATTATTTGTCCAAAAACAGACTGCCTTACACACACATTTGTGAAGGAGTAAGACGTCATGCCAATCTGTCACTTTTAACATGTATGAACTAGTTTACTTAAGCTAAACACAATTTGGATATGTTTTGAATCCAAAATGTAGCATCAATTCTGATGTCACTAGTCATTTTGGATCACATGCTCACTCTTGTGTGTGTAAAATCCTAATTTACCAATGTAAAGTTTGATACATCCACTGTATCATAAGTCCCTAGTATGCTATGTCACGTGTAATAGGGCTACCATTACAGCCATCACAACGGTGAAGGAGCATCACACCTGACATAATAAAGATTATTGGCCTGTTTAGTAAAGCTGTCCCTCATGACACCAAAGAACCTGATAGATATGTGAAATTTTGGCAGCTATGTGTCTGTTCAGAACAGTCTTTGGTTTTGAACAGGAATCAGGTAGGATCATTTCCAGAAAATTAATAGATGAAGCTCATCATCATACACATTGTGCTAAATGTACCACTTAAAAATCTCTTCTTGTGTGTTGGACATGGATCACCCTCAATTTAGATGGGAAAAATCTGGGCTGTAACAAAACATTAGTAATGTTACATGTGAAGATCCGATAAGAACTTAACCCCTTGTTGCTGCTGTTGGGCCCTCAACTGCCAATCAAGCTCTGGATAGGCCACCACAAAATTCAGGCCATTAGGGGGGTCAGGGTGCAGTACAAATGCTTACCACAGTGGGAGGACTGCCTGAGCTGGACTTCCATTGACATTCTGGTCCAGCGTTGTAGGTCCTCCCACCTTTTGAGGCAGTGGGTGCTGCATTGTTCTTAGACCCCCAGGGTCCACAACTTCCTGGTGATGGCCTTACAAATGTCCCACTTGTGTTGGGTGTTGACCTGTTTGGATACAAGAAATGAAAGAAAAAACAAAGGTTTTGTGAATTTGTGTTTGTCAGAATTGATGCATCCACATTTTTCTACATCTATCACTAGCATAACTCATAAGCATACAACATGTGTATTTTTACATGCTGACCAAAACACATATCTTAATGCACACTTTTGAAGTGACCTGTTGACTACCCTCATCCTATGTCCTGGCCTAAACTCACCAATCCACTTCTGTGGCATCATCTAGCCCAGGGGGCTCCTGCAAATACTGTGATGTGACCTACTTCTGATCAGTGCAAAAGACTGTGAACTACTGCAGGCTACACACAAATACTTATGACACAGTGAAGACTGCCCACTATGAGTAAGGGGACTGCAGGATGGACATTACACACTTTGAAATGGAAATAAAATAAAATGAAATGAAGTGTTAGCTCAAGACGTTAGGTAACTCTGTCCTTAAACTGTGGGCCATTTAAAAGCATTCAAGGGCATCTTTTTGACCATTCAGAGGTTGCATTTTTTACGCAGTAGAAGCATGTTAGATGCACTGAAAATTGACAACTTCATTTAATCGCATCTGACTGACTCCACTCTTTTAAGGAATGGTTTTTCACAAGAGGCAAACGTTGAATGCTGGGACTGGAAGTCCATTACCATCTCTTCATCACAAAGTAGCTTTCCTTTCATAGAGTAATGCAGCATGACAGTAACTTTCATGGAGCTTCCGATCTGCTCTTTCACTGATGAATAATCATAAATAATCATATACACAGCACGCGTTATCACACAATTATGCAGTAATGGCCCTGGTTCACATTTAAATTGATCACCATTTTACTTAGCTAGAAATGTTGTTGGATTTGCACAAAGCGCTGAATGTCATACTTCCAATGAGTACATTTGTATTACTCTCTCACTGCAGTGACCCCTGACGAAGGGTATTACACCCAAAATGCACTTGGTTTGCTTGATAGAAAATTGAGAAGTGATTTGCAACTATCTCATTGGACAACACAAATGTGAAAACATTTGTGAATAGAAATCGATATCCACAAGAAACTGGATTAAAGAATACATTGAAAATTTGCATTCCAAGTTGAACTACTCTATGTGGACTGACATAAACAATCTTTGATTCATTGATTCATTAGGGAGCCTTTGGGCCAACTAGTGCATGCAGTGTCAAAGGAAATATGTTTATGAGAGGTATACCTCAATGATTCAGTTGTTTGTTCCTGTGACTCTGCCCCAGCCTGGCCAAGGATTCTGACTGAGCACTGCTCATTGTCAGTCCTGGTTATCTACTGTTTTTTATCATGATGTCACATGAATATAGCCTTCCCTTAACATTTACATGAGAAAATGAACTTGTGCCCATCTAATAAAGGACGTCAAGGCATGGCTATGTGGTACTCTGAAGTGGTTTAGGAGCTACTAGTGGCTCCCATGCAAGAGTTTGGAGAGCCCTAATCTAAGTTGAGTGATTTGTGGGAGCATACAAACAGCTAACATCATATTCATTTGGTTTGTAAAGAAAACATTTGTATGTACAGTTGTAGAAAGTATATAATGCATTGTCTAATTTCCATTATGTGAGTTTTCAATGTAGCACATGTAATTCAAACAAATGCATAGATATATCGCTAAATACACATCAATGTTGCTGTTTTTTCACATTGTAAAGTGCTTAGTAATCCCCAACATCATTGTCCTCTGTAAGAACCAAAATTATATGACACTTCACATCACTAACTACACTTCACTCAGGAACTCAAAGGGGCATTGTAGCCTGTGTTAATGAAAAAATAACAGTTAGACAGATTCCCATATACATTTCAGACATGTACCTATTCCTCTGATGAGCCATAGATCTGCACATAAAGGAAGAGGACCTCCTCTGCCAACAATCCAGCTCCTCTAGCGAGAAGGCAGGGGCCCTTTTACTTTTTCACCAGCCATCGTTGCTCCAAGAGATAAGTAGCAAAAGTGAGGAGTTCTTGATGGCATTGCTATTAGAAGGCAAGTGAGCTCTTTTTCCAACTGCCACATACATGTACATGGCATAAGGGATCGTCATTAGAGACAGACACAGTCATTGGCCTTCGTCTGTTACTTTCACCATGTTAGCCTATGGCTGTGCCCGTCATGGAGTTTACCGCCTACTGCACAGTCAATTTCCACCATGGGCGTCTAAATCCAAATGTCCTATTGCCAAGGTCAGGCACCCACTATTTTAATAGTTTAAAACAGTTTGGGACTGTTAAGTGTGTAACCACCACTCAAAATGTCAGCTAGTTTGTTTACATATTTAAACTTCGATAGAGACTAATTTTATTTTAAAAAATAAACATTTATATGTAGTGCATTACTGTATTGAAAAGCAATATTAGAATGTGGTGTTGTTTCCACCTCAGTTGACCGGATTTTTGGAGGGAAGATTTAAAATGAAAAAATTTGTAAATAAATTTGAAACATACTATTTACCCAACTTTGTTTACATTTAGTTTAGACTATAAAAGTAATTTGTGCAGAATATAAGACAAAAAGCAAATGTTTTATGAAAATATGTAGTAAAACCATATATATTTTCAACAACTACATGACTTTAGTGTTAATTATCAAATATGTTGCTGTTGAAAATATGCAAGAATGTTCAAATGTTTTACCAAGGCAGGCATAGTGTCAAACTCATGGCAGTACTTTATTTTGTGGCCACTGGATCCTTCCAATACACTGTGGCAGTATCTGGTGGAATGCCACAACCAACTTTCAGTGGTGTGCTACAAGAAGTAATATCTTTAATGATAAGGCCCATCAACAGCGTAATCCAGTTTCCACGGCAGCTGGATTTAGCTTATGTGAAGGGGGACTTTTACGGTTTGGGTCGCCTACCACATTTTTTATTTTTTTAATATGTTTATTGAAAATTTTGCAGCATAAAACATACATAAGGCACCGCATTATACAGATCTCGGCACAGGCATTCAACACAATGTCCCCATACAGTACCTCCACATTATACACAACAATGAAACCATGTCTCGGAGAAAATGTTAGAATAACCGGCAACACCTGAACTCAAGCCTCGTCCCCGGTACACTCCTTCTGTCCGTGCGTCAGTTCCATGGAATCTCGACCTGAAGAGGTAAGGGCGTGCCAGCAGTGGGAAGGAAAAGAATGGGTCCGCTACATGTCAGGGCTTCCATTAGTGGGTGCATTGTCTGTTTGGGAATCGGAGTGAGAACTATCGGAGGCGTCTAGAGTGTGCCTATTGGTAACATACAAGGACCAGAAGTTTTTGGGTCTATTGCGCGGGGGGAGCAACTCACTGTAATTTTCTGTTTGTGTGCAACAGTACAGCATATCTCTAGACCACTGTGCCAGTGTGGGGGTTGGGCTGCTCATCCAGCAGACGGCGACACATCGTTGAGCCAGAAGAAAGGCCATATCTACCAGACGCGTACGCAACTTAGGAAGAGGTTTAAAGTAGACAATATGGCCAGCAGTGGGTTCCAGCTCTGATACGTGATTAACCTCGCAAAAAATATCATCCCAGAATCGGGCGATTCCAGGGCAGGACCATGCAACATGGAGGAAATCGTCGATCAGAGTGCCACAGCGCTCGCACTGCGAGTTCTCGCGTAGGCCATAGCGATGTAGACTTTCGGTTGTGTAGTACACCCTATTTAGAAATTTAAAGTGAACGAGCCTATGACGGCCGTTAAGAGATATTCTTTTAGTGCTCAGACAGCAGTATCACCATTTATCGTCCGAAAGCTCTGTCTGAAGGTCCTGTTGCCATGCCAGATGCAGTTTAGTGTATGCACCCTCTCTGACGGCCACGGTGGTATGATAGAGTCTAGATACTAGTTTGGCTGGGGATTGCGCCTTTAGGACTACGGTCAGGGCCACCACCTCCGGGGCTCTGCCATGTCGTCCCCGAGGAGTGCCCTAAGGGCATGTCTCGTTCTGTGCAGCTGGAACTGCGCCAAAGCCAAGGTAGGACCGTGCATCCAGTGATAAGCATGTTAGGCCTGTGCGATCCTATAGTATAGTTCGAGGTCCGGAGCTTTCAAACCACCCATCGCATACGGCAGGGTCAGTATCCTCCAGGCCGCCTTAGGTTGCTTGCCCGCCCATGCCAAACGGACCATTAGCGACTGCAAATGGTGACAATTATTTTGGGATAGGACCATCAGGATGTGGATATATGAGGAAGAGAAAACAAGGCAGCACGACCATCTTCATCAGAGACACTCTACCCATCAACGACAGTGGGAGACGAATCCAAACGTCAATGTCATCCTCCAATTTAGAGACGGCAACCCATAATTTTCTCTCAGTACTATTTCCGAATCAATATGAAGATGGATGCCTAGATACTGTACTGGATCCGTGGTCCATTGTAACGGATACTCTGGCTCAAAGCGTACCATGGCCGGCGTCAGGGGGAACATGATAGACTTGTCCCAATTAACCTTGATGCCTGAAAGTGCACCGAACAGGGCTACCTCACACAGTACAGGTGGGAGGTTAGCTTCAGGGTCTCTAATATATAGAAGGGTGTCGTCAGCGTACGTAGACACAATGAGTCGGTAATTAGGAAATTTGAATGCTCTCTGACCATGATATTCCTGCAGGGCGCAAGCCAATGGCTCAGCCGTTAGTGCATAAAGGATTGGGGATAGATGACAGCCTTGTCGTGTGCCCCTGCGTATACATATAGGATCAGTAACCAAGGAGCCGATCCGAATGCAGGCTGTAGGCTCACGGGATAACGTTGCCAGTAATTGGAGGAAAACCGACCCGACAACCATGCGACGCAGGACATGCCTCATAAAAGGCCACTCGACAGTCGAAGGCTTTTTCCATATCTCAATTGCCTCAATGTAAAATGTGGGTGTACTTGTAAAGCGCACTGCGACTCCATGGAGTATCCTGGCGCTGAAGACCGCTGGGGAACCCGTCCTGGTTTTCCCTGTGAGATGGTCCCTTTCTGGGTATCTCCAAGGTGAAACCAGGCATCCCCGGCGTCTGTGGGGGGCCATTATATAGATGAGGCAAGCTTAATGCCCAGAGTTGGCGAGTGTGTTCCCTGGTTAGAGTAGGCACCGAGGCGAGAATTATCGAGTCCGTTTGGACCCTGGTCCACGACCCTGCCACGTCGGGAATTGAACCCTGGTCCCAGGCCGTTCTCTGCTTACGGGTCTGCCGCCTCTAATCAGTGAGCCACACCACTCCACTAATGGCAGAGACCTCCGGGTGCGTATGCTGCATGGCTGCAAATACCTTTCTTAGGTTATATGTAAGGTTACGAGAAGGCACAAAGCCTGCCTGTTCTGGGGCCACCAGCGAGGTGACTAAAGGGCTCAGGCGATTAGCTGGTATCTTCGCAAAGATCTTCGCGTCAACGTTCATGAGGGACAAAGGTCTGTAAGACTCACAGTCATCTGCGGGCTTCCCCGGCTTGAGCATAGCTACCAGAATTGCTTCCTGCATGGTCTGCGGCATTGTTCCAGAGGTACGTATATCTTCAAACAATGTGAGGAGATGCGTCAGTAAAAGGTCCTGAAATGCCTTATAGAAGGCAACCGTAAGGCCATCGCTGCCAGGGGCACTCCCCGCCCTCATCTCTGAGAGAGCAAGTATAATCTTGTCTCGCTCGATCGGGCGCATTAAGAACTCGCTATGTGGATTAGTGAGCCATGGCAGCTCCATATGAGACAGGTAGTCTAGTATACGCTCCTCTGGAGCCGAACCCCGCGAGGAGTAGAGATCTGCGTAGTATTTCCTGAATTTCTCGACCACCTGAGTCTCCGTCAGGAGGGAGTCCCTGTGTTCTGAATACATAGTTGGGATAGCCGTTCTTTCCCTACGTTGTTTGATAATTTGAGCAAAGACCCTCGCCGGTCTCTCCCCCTCACCGTATGCTCTGGCAGTGGCATATTTCCCAAGATGCTTTAACTCTGAGTCCGCCTCCTCATGGTAGTCACAAAGCATCCGGGTTAACTCGCTGTCAAGCGCCACATTCCGATCCATTCCACGGGCGGATTCTAGTTCTTTTAGCTTGCGTTCCAGTGCCGTCAGCCGAACAGGAATCGACTTGAGCACACCCGAGTGCTTACAAATAGCCACACCCCTGATATATGCCTTAAAGGCCTCCCAGACGGTTTGGAAGGAGTCCACGATCCCACGTTTGCATCAAAGAACGTTTCTATGGACTGGGCCAGTTCTTCCTTAAATGCACTGTCAAGAAGCAAATACGGCGGGAAGCGCCAGGAGAACGGAGGAAGTCTCATTTTGGGGGAAGCTAGAGAGATCAACAAAGGGGAATGGTCAGAGTAGGTACGGGACAAAATTGTGCAGGCGGGGAGCTGCCGCAAAAGGTGCTGGGAGGCAAACCAATAGTCAATCCTAGTATGTATATTGTATTGTGCGGAGTAGTGCGTGAAGCCCCCCTGGTGTGGGTGTTTGTGTCGCCAGATATCCTCCAAATCATATCTCAAGAGTGTGGACTCAACCACCCTGGCAGAGGCCGAGGGTCGTCTGTACGGGCCATCCGACATGTCAATAATGGGTTGTATGGTGAAGTTGAAGTCATCGCCCCACAGCACACCGTCCTGAGCATTTGGCTGCACCATCTCTGCAAGATTACTGTAAAAATCTGGATTATCATAGTTAGGACCATAAACATTTAGGATAATTAGGTCCAACCCCTTCCCGTGACATCTGGAGGGTGTATATCTTTCTTCCCGGTCTGTCGCTAAGGGCGTCATGGTCACTAGTGATCTCGGATTCACCCAAGTCAAGACCCCTCTAGCGTGTGAGGTAAAGCCCTCAGCATGAATGTTGCCCACCAGACCCTTTGAGCGCAACATGGGGGTGTCTGGGTGTTGGTGCATCTCTTGTAACAGAGCGACATCCACCCCGTGTCGAGATAGATAACTAATGACTTTGCAGACCTTACGATGGTCATTGAGACCCCGTACGTTCCAAGTGAGCAATACTAAGGAGTCAGGAGTGCCGTTAGAGTCAGTCATAGACATGGCGGTTGCGATGGGAAGTGGCATTATTAGGTAAGATGGGAACCATGTGGTCTGAGCGTTCAGAGCGAAAGCAGTGCCTCGCAACATGATATAACAATCAACAACATTCAGAACTCACCCACCCAAAGGACCCACCTCCCCCAATTCCCTCCCACGCCTGCCCAACCCCAACTCAGCTGCGGATTTCAACCCTCCCACCCAGATAATGGACACCCACCGCCCCCCCACATTCCACAACAACCAAAAACATTCTACATGTGGTATTCACGCTGGGGTGGATGTAGCTTGCTAATACAAATACACTCCTGTGTTCTACAATGACCGCCTCCCCGTGCCACAAGGGCTGGGTACAGTGAGCCGCGAAGTAGTGTCAGAACATTCCGCAATCTGTGCATATAGCGCTATCCACTGGTAAGGTATCCAAACAAAGCGAACCCTCCCTCCCCCCGCCTGCATCTACCCCGCAGCTCCGAAGCTCAAATGGGAACGACCTAAGGTCTCTGCCCATCTCACCATGAAGGATGCAAATCAAAGCAAAAGTAGAACTAATGTATCTGGTACGTGCTTCCCAACCCTTTATTCCGGCCCCCCTCCCCAACATCCCACCCAACAAGTGGGACCAAACCCGTTGAGGTATCCAAAGGGGATAGACTCCATAGGGACCATCTCGTTAACAAATATCATTATCAGGTCACCCGGCATACATGCAATATACTCAGCCATTAGTGTTCTTATTTCATGGTTAGTCCAGTTCATCTAATGCTCCTCCATCCGCTTCATCCAGGAATACCCTCTCAGGAGAGGGCCGCCACTCTTTCCGCCATTTGTTAAGGGCTTTCTGTAAAGCTTCAGGGTCTGTGAAGATCAAGGAACGCCCCTCCCGATTGACTCACAGCTTCACAGGATACAGCATCGCGTAATCCTCCCCCATTTCTCGGAGTTGCCGTTTCATTGGAACAAACTGTCGCCTCGCTCCCTGCACTTTGGCCGTAAAATCTGGGTATAGAGAGATCGTAGACCCCTCGAATTGTAATGGCTGTTTCTCTCTGGCAAGTCTGAGGACAGTGTCCCGGTCCCTGTAGTTTAACAATTTCGCGATTATAGGTCAGGGAGGAGCACCCAGTTTTGGTCTCAGACCCAAAGAGCGATGAGCCATCTCAACCACAAACATTGCGGAGAAGGCAGTGTCCCCCAACAGTGTCTTCAACAATTTTTCAATGAACAGTTCCATGTTCCCCATGTGAGTGGTTTCCGGCAGACCGGTAATGCGAAGGTTACATCTTCGAGAACTGCCTTCCAAATCCTCCGTCTTGTCCTGAATGACCTGGAGGACCCTCCATAACTGTTTGTGCTCTACATCAAGAGTAGTGTGAGCCTCCTCCACCTCCGTCAGCCTCCGCTTCGACATGTCAAGGCGCTCAGCATGTTTATCCAGCCTCTCGGTCATGTGGTCCATTCGATAAGTGAGCGCATCCATCTTGGTTCCCAGGGAGGTGATCCCGCCCTGTAGATTTTTTTCCATATCTATTAATAGGCCTCAAATGTCTTGCTGATGATCCCCTCCGGTTAGATCCTGTTTGCCAACCCCCTCCTCCAGGGCAGTCTCATTGGCCTTAGACTTCTTTGGATCGAACGCCAATTTCGTCTGAGATCTGTCTACACGCCACATTGCAGCACACAGGCTGTCTCCCTCCCAGGGGTATACCGCACGGACCAGGAAACGTCAGGACATACAGGTGCCCCAACGGGGGATCAACTGGCACCAGGCAGCGAGCACCAAAGGTTGCGTCTGTCAGGGTTTCTCTGCTCCCCTGCTGCTGGGCACTCTCCGCACCTCAAAGCACTACCTCTGGTATTTGAGATGCCTACTCCACAGGTGTGGAACACCTTATGGTATCCTGTGCAGGGATCCGGCCAAAGTGCCACTAGGAAGGCCCCTCAGCCCAGCACCTCCAGCTCCAGGTGGGTCACTGGTCTTGGGCACATCTGCAGTGATATTGCGCGCCCCCGATCTTGAGTCTCAGGCGACCCACCTGAAGGTCCAAGCGCTGTGGCAGCCGATCCACTCACCTCTTCACAGGCTCTCCAGAGTTAGGGGAGACTAGCGCAGTCAGTACACAACGTGTCAGCAGAGGGGGGGACACAACTCCTGCACCCCCCCAGCGCATCAGGGTTCGCACTCCGCAGGTATCACTGTTGGGCCGCAATACCCTGGGATTCCAAAATAGCGGCTGATCTTCCACCAGTGCAATCTCAGGACCTCGGATCCCACCGCTGCCCCAAAGTCAGTGTGCCCAGAGGGCCCAATATAAGGGAACCCCTCCCCTGGCCAGCTCACCTCTTTGCGCCTCTCAGTAGTGCAGGGCTTCCCGGGTTATTGCCAGGTGATGCTGGGGGAGGGGTGGATGGGCCGTCTCATGCAGGCTAAATGCGTCCGGGTCCGCATCCGAGTCTCTTTCGATGCACGGCAGAAGCGGAGCGATGTTGACCGCGCCAGGAAGCCGCAACCGCAGCGTTCATCCCGGCGCCCTCCCAGTGCTGCTGTCAATAGGGCAGAAGGGTCCCCGGGCCGCGCCTCAGGGGTAGCCTGCTCTGGCTCCCTTGATGTGTGTGTGTCCCCACTTTGCGTTGCTCTCCGTCACCCTCTACACCAGGCCACGGGGGACACCAGCGGAATCTGACAAGGGGGGGACAGGCCGCTCCGCTCACCCCCGCACCCGTGTCCTCCCTCGCAAATCGGGCGCACCTCCAGCCAGCAGCCGGGTGGAGGGTCTGAAGGCTCACCAAACAGGGACCGGCCTCTTGTCACCGCCGGCCCCGGAGCACGCAGTCCTCGGAGCCCGGGAAGCGGGCAGGGAGCAGGCAGGACGCTCGCTCCTTCGACGGTTTGGTATGCCGTGGCTAAGCAGACCTCTGTTGGGCACAGGGCCGTTTTCCAGCACGCAGCTCACAGGATAAATTACAGATTGTGGCATGAAGTGGGGGAACACTCAGCTCAAGCGGCCATCTTGGTCGTGAGCTAGCTCCGCCCCCCTCACCTATCACATTTGATTGGAGCAATTGAAGGCAGACATATTGCCTTAGTACCTCCACACACCAGAGAACAGGTCTATCGGAATCAGAAACGATTCCATTGAATCGATGTGCAAGTTGTCTGCTTACTGCATTTGTACCTTACAAGCTTTCATGTGTGTTTCACTGGCTCTGCCAATGATTCCTTTGTACTGCAAAATAGCTACATACCTCTGCAAATGTCACAACTTGGACCAAAGTGGGTCTGGCTTGTGGGGCAGTACACATTTTCATTATATTGTTTGGGGTATTTCAGGTTCTATAATCTGGGATTGTGTTACATTATTTTGTCTTCCATCCAGGAGTCTTCGTTTATCCCAACTGGTTATGGTTGTTGGTACCTCTGAGGAATCCAACTATATCAAGGGAAGTCTGCTTCAGTGAGGCCCATGGAAGGACACAACGTCCAATCGAGTAGGCTTTTGGGCTTCTAAAAGCCAGATTTGGGGCCAGATGTAGGTCGCCAATTACCGGTCGGTAACGGCCGATTTCGGCCGTTACCGACCGGTATTTGGGATTTGGCATGTAGGGGGCATTTTATTTACAGAATCGGTATATTTACCGATTCGGTAAATTTACAGAATCGGTAAAATACCGAATCGGTAAATTTATCGATTCTGTAAATCAAGATGTAGGTGGCACTGTAATCAGTGCCACAGGCCCTTACCGAATCGTTATTTACCATGGAATACTATTCCATGGTAAATAACGAATTCCAGTGTACATGCACATCTGTGCATGTACACCTGTGCCATGTGGCACACAGACATGCCCTAAGGCCCTTAGGGCATGTCTGTGTGCCACATGGCACACAAGCCAGAAGCAGGGGTGCAACAGGGTGTCAAAGTGACACCCTGTCCCCCTTGTAAAATCGGTAATTTTACTGATTCGGTAATTACCGAATCGGTATTTGCTATTGAATCCTATGTGCTTCAAGGCCCATAGGAATCAATGGCATTTACCGATTTGGTAATTACCGAATCGGTAATTACCGAATCTTAACGATTCGGTATTTTTTCCGAATTATTTACCTACATAGCAATTACCGAATAGTGAATACCGAATCGGTAAAATTCGGTATTTAACATTCGGTAATTTGCTATTACCTACATCTGGGCCTTAGTTGTCTAGACAAAACTGGTAGAGCCTTCCTCTACTCACTGGATCAGGTGAACTGCCGCATGATCCACAATGTAGCCCTGGAATGGAACCTCCCTTACATCGCAGAGGATGAAGACCATGAGGAGCCATGGGTGAGGATCCTGAAATCCCAAATGAGGATGATAGTGGTGAAGAAGAAGGAGTTTTCTTATGTCAAGATGTCATTGACAACTTCTTCTCAATCACAGAAATAGGCATGGTAGCGTAAAAGAAATGTAAAGAAGAAAGAAAAATGTACTGTTTCCTAAGGTTCTAGAAACAATTGGGAATCCAGAGTTTGGATGTCACAGGTCTTTTGCCACGTGTCTGAGGAAAATTATCCGTTATGGAAGAGGACACCTCACACACATAATGGTGTCATGCTTCATCATCGTCATCCTCTCCCCACCCTGGTAGGTCAATGCCACCAGGGCGGACTCAACCTCCCCGAAGACTATAATGGAAGGAGGAAGTTCTTCGATAAAAAAACAACTGGCCAAAAGAAGGCGGGATCCAGATTAGCTAAAATACCTTGGTGCACCAAGGTTATTACCTTTATTCAAAAGGACTATCTGGCACATGCATCAACATTGGAGTTTGCGATTCCTTAATTGCGAAAAATAAGGAATCGCCATTAAGGAATCGCAAACTGCAATGCATCAAGAAATCGCTAAATAAATTGCGATTTCTTAAAATTCCTTAATTGCGATTCTCAATTTAAGAATCGCAATTAAGTAATCTCTTCCCATTCATTCCTATGGGCCTAGAGGCCCATAGGAATGAATGGGAAGACATTCTCATTTTGCGAATCGCAATTAAGGAATCGCAAAATGAGAATGCAATTTCAAGGGTGCAGGGGGGGTCTAAAGGACACCCTGTTGCACCCCTGAAATTTGCCATTAAGTACATTTTTCACACACACATGCCCCAAGGGCATGTGTGTGTGTAAAATGGCACTTTGAAAAATGCACTTTTGTGCATTTTTCAAAATGTTCGCAAATTACCATGAAGGTCAACTTCATGGTAATTTGCACCCCTTATTTGCGAATTCGCAAATTTTAAAAGTTTGATGCATTGCATTTAAGGAATCTCAATTTGAGATTCCTTAAATTCAATCGAAATTGCGAGAACAACAAAATGCATAATGCATCCCAAAAATGGAAATTGCATTCGCAAACGGCCGAATTTTGCGATTAGCACCGTTTGCGAATGCAATTTCCTTTGATGCATGTGCCCGTATGGGTATATCTAAAAACAATCACGAGCTGGTATGTTGAGGACAATGGCTCAAACCTGCCTACCATCTGCCAACATGTTTCTGTCCACTATTGGTACCCTAAATGGTCTTGGGAATTCTTCAGGGCTTGTGGATTCCTGTAACTAATTTCTGTGTCTCTACTAGTGACTAAAACTCACCACTAACAAAGGTGTAAACTACTTTTAAACCCAGGTGAATTCTACCTGGAGCTGGATATAGTTTTTTACACTCCTTGACTTTAGAGGATACCGGGATATGTAGGGGGTGATGTCCTTTTTAGTCGCACGTCATCAAAAGGTACACCCCACAGAGATACATATGTAAGCACCGCTATGGACCACTGATACCAACTTCTTCTCATGAGTGTAAGGATAGCTTTACATGTCAATACTTTTCCCGTTACACCAACTATTGATGTGATCATGAGGAAGTATGTGGTGGTAATTTATTAGGAAGGGCAAGGTCAGGAAATTTCAGGCCAAAGGTTGATTATTTATTTGACAAATTGACTACTAATTTCAGCTAAATTTTTTGTGAAACTCCGTCCTCCAAATGTTCACTTTGTAATATGTCTATGTAGGACTTGGCCTTTTTGGCTAAAGTTCCCTAAACTTTTTGCTTTCCCCCTAGACCTTTTTCCTGACATAGAGTTGCACATTTAGATGCTTTGGGTGCTTTGCCATTGCTGATCAGTGTCAAAGTAGTGTTGCCTGTGTAAACTGTAATGGTAATTGGTTGGCCATGATTGGTATGTTTGCCTTACTAGTAAAGTCCCTAGTGATGTGCACTGTGTGTGCCAGGGCTAGTAATGCAAAGGCGTGCAGAGAAGGAAACTCAGGCCTGTAGTGTAGGGCCTGCGCGCAGTTTGCTAAGTTAGCATGTTGTCCTGACAAGTGCAACCACTTGTCGGGCTTTACTTTCCCTTTTACATACACATTGAGCACCCTTGTGGTAGGTCCCGGGTAACCCCTGGGCAGGGTGCAGTGTAAGTAAAAGGCAGGACATATACTGAGGTGTGTGCTATGTCCTGACAGTGAAAAGCACTCCATTTCGTTTTCACTGGTGGATGGCCATTCTGCCCATAGGACAGAATGGGGGAGTCTGGGTATTGTATTTTGGTCGCCTAGTTTCCTATAACTTTATAATGAAGAGGTGAAGTTTAGTATGTATGAACTCCCAGTGTCATAACACATCTTTCTGTGAAAGTGGTTTTTTCACTGTGTGTTCAGAAACCACTCTTTTAGAAAGTGGCTGTGTTTTGTGCTTTAGGCATTTCTGTGGGTCTCTGTTGAATGTTGTTTGACTGTCTGGATCTGAGAGGAGCTGGAGGAGGTCTTGACCCAAGGGAGGGGTTGAGATGGCACCAGGCTGACCTGCAGCTGGAGAGTAGGCGAGGAGAAGCCCCGGGAGGTGATGAGGCCTAGGCTGCCTCTATAAAACAATTGACAAGTCTCCTGCTGAGTGATTAAGGGTCCAGACCCCCAGTATCAAAGGGAGAAAGGTGACACTGGGAGGGAGACACCCAGAACTGATTTAGAGAGGGTTCAGGGACCCCGGAGCACAATGACCTTCAAAGACATTAAGGGGTATAACGAGGAGAGCTGAAACCCCTGAACGTTGGAATGAAACAGAAATGGATTGAGACTGAAAAGGTTTAGACCCATTTTGTGGTCAAGAGGAACCTCTGCTAAGAAAGGAGCAACTGATGAGACTGCTGGGGAAGGGCCAATCCTTCCTCCGTGATCTGGGGGTTTGCAGTTTGCTGTTCTAACCAAGGAAGAGGCTGTTGGGACTGTGTTTGGAGGCACTGGGTCGCCCTTGCTTGACAAAGACTGTGCTTTGTGCTGTGTCTTGTAACCCCAAGGACACGAGGTGAGCTGGCTCCCTGTTTGGAAACACATGAACATAAAAGTGCCCTGTGATCTTGGACACACGAAGGAGAAGTGAGACTCGGACGCACTGGGTGCGTGTTGTGGTAGGCAGGAGTCACAGGTCAAGAGCGCCTGGTCAACGTGGGCATTGAGGTGAAGTGAGTCTTGGGCTCGCTGGTTGCGTGTTGTGGTGCATTGCAGGCGTTAGTGAAGCACGCCTGGTCAGTGTGCGCACCGTAGCTGAAGAGAGACTCAGATGCACACGATGCGTGTCATGGTGCACCGCAGGTGCTGGTGAAGAGCATCTGGTTGGCATGTGCATCGGAGGTGGAGTGAGTCTCCAAAACGCAGGGTGCGTGTCGTGGTGCACAGGAGGTGTTGGTGAGGATCGCCTGACCAACGTGTGCATCAGAAGTGGGGTGAGTCTCTGACGAGCTGGGTGCATATCAGGGTGCATTGGAGGCGCTGGTGAAAATTGCCTGGTCATCGAGTGCACCGAAGGAGAAGTGAGGCTCGGACACAGTGAGCGTGCCGTGGTGCGGCCGAAGGCCTGAATATCGGGGCACCAGAGTTGGAGTAAGTCTCAGTGAAGCAGTGTGCGTTCTTTGTTGCAACCTGGGACTGTGGAGGTGATCGGCTGATCATTGTGTGCACCCGAAGAAAGCGAGTCTGTGCAACGCGGTGTGCATGTCTTGGTGCCAACTGAGACCGCAGGAAGGAGTGTCTGCTGAGCGTGCACTCAGAGTCGTCGTGGGGTCCCATCAGTGTTGTGTGTGTGTCTTTATGCTAGAAGAGTCCCGGAGGGTGCGGTGGTAAATGCGCACCCGGAGTAAAAGTAATCTCAGGGGCCTGGGGTACGTGTGCCCGGCGGCTGCCTGAGACCTTCCTAACAATCGCGCCCGGACGTACAGTCCTGGAGGAGCTGAGCTGCCAGGCCGAGCCGCTGAGGCCTATTGAGGGAGTTCTGCATGGAAGGTCCAGTTTGCGGAAGGAGGAGAGGAGAGTGGGGTCGCGTCCCCAGGTAACGTGGATTCCTACCTGGGCGGGATACGGGCTGCGGGCTCATAGGTACACTATTTCGGTCTCTCAGTCCTTCTGACGTTGTGGGCCTTTGCTTCGGCTCAGAGTGAGGCCTGTACTGACACAAGGAGTGGCAGTACAGGGGCCAGAGTAAGAAGCTGTACTCTGTGTCATCGTTGAACCATGTGGGGGGCAATTGTTAGCGAAGAGGCTTATTGTCGTAATACACATTGCCAATATTGCTGCTAACAAACTACCAGACTGTCTTATGATGCCTGACAATATTATTGCATAACAAAGTACACAACTGTAGCAATACGCATTGCATTATTTCTCCCTTGCCAAGTACGAGAGTATAACGGCCCGCATTGCATTATTTCTTCATTGCAAAGTACATGATTGTAGTTACCCATTGCATTATTCCTTAATTGCAAAGTTCATGATTGTAGCGGCCTGCATTGCATTATTTCTTCATTGCAAAGTACGTGACTGCTTAGCAATGACCACTGCTCGGTTATGTATAGCCACGGAATGGCTACAACCTGAAGCACCGACGTTTGAATTTTGGCGAAGGAAACTGTTCAATGTATATGAATTGGAATGGAATTTGTATGCTTTAAAGGGTGTTAGGAAAAAACGATTAGGTATATCGATATGGGGGGCTCTTAAAGACTATTTAGAGGAATAGTTTAGGGATCTATGTATATATTATATGAAGTTGTTAATCTTGTCTTTCCCGTTTGATTAAGACAATTTTGCAAAAGAAGATTATGGATATGTATAAGTTTTTGGATGCTGTGAATGTATTACTCAGTGTATGACCCAACAGTGGTAATAAAAATAATAATTAAAAAAAAAAGCAAAGTACGTGATCGGGTTGTGACGCATTGCCTTATTCCTTCATTGCGCTGGACATGAATGTAGCATTACACATTGCATTATTTCTCCAACTGCAGGTATCGTGTTGTATTGTTACGCATTGTATTATTGATCCTTTGCCCAGCACAGGATTACGACCAGCATAGCATTCTATGTTGGCTTATGTATCGTGTGGTTTGATCGTATATCTTTTTGTATAACGTTTATACTCGCTTTTATCAAACTTGTGTGGAGTCCATTTGTGGTGTCACCAGAGGGTTGCTGTGGGCGTGGTTACACATACTGAGCCCTCGTGCCTTGGAGATAGGCCTGGCTGCTGGTGCCAAGCTACTAAGGGAGTGAGCAGAGCTATCTCAAATGGTGTCCTTACTTGGCCTAACATTGAGTGGGGAGCCCTTGGTCGCGTACTTGGTGGCAGTAGTGCGGGACTGGGACTACCGGCAGTATAATATTTTATGTTTCATAGGTAATATTTGTAGTTTGATTTGTTTAGGTCCCTTCACCATGCCATCTACATTTGGCCATTTAAGAGTTGTGACATTTGCAGGTATATGGTGCTGTTACAAAGGGAACAAACATGGGTTGATCCTGGGAAAGACAGACACAGACTTTGGGTTTACAAATCTTGCACCAAGGCAACTTGCACTTTGATTGAATGGAAGATTTTAAGATTACATTGGAGTTGTTCTCTGTCATGTGTTGGCACTAAGACAATATGTGCGCCATCATTAGCTCAAACAAACATATGGGAGTGGAGCCAAATCATGCTAATCTACCTTCACATTTGCAAAATCCTCATTGTGTGTAAAGTGTATGTAAATGTTGATGTGTCTCGTCTTTGTAGGACATACTTTTTGTGCCTTACCACTGCAACTTGTTTGTGACATTCCACCAGATACTGGAACAGTGTATTGAAATTGTCCTAATGGAGAATGGACTGTACAATTTAAACTGTGCCGAGGGGTGCAACAAGACTGTATCTTAGCTCCTTTTTTATTTATTTTTGATATTAATCACTTAGAGCAAGCTTTATTAGTACCAGGTGTTGATGTCCCCAAAGTAAGAGGTTGACTTATACCCACCTTTCTCTATGCAGATGACACTGTACCGCTAATAGTCTACAAAAACTTCTCACCCTCTTTATTAATTTCATGAATAATTTTGATTTGATAACAAATGTTTCTAATTCCCACGTTATGAAACTTGGCCCTTCTAACATTAAAATGATGAAATATGTAGTACAAGGCCAAGATACCAGCCAGGTAGAAAAATTCACGAATTTGGGGATTCTTCTATACTTAGAGTTAAAGTGGCACTCACTCATATCCCAGAATGTATTGGCTTTCAATAGAGTGGCATTTAGTATTAAGGATTTCTCCCGTCGACTAGGACGCTCTCACATCCAATCGGTCCTGGAAATTTACAGGGCCAAGTGCATCCCTATAGTGACCTACGGTAGCGGAATCTGGGGTTATGGTCGGGTTGCCCCTCTCAAGTAGCTGGAAATACATTTCTGAGAAGCCTCTTAGGGGTCCCCCAAAGTATACCCTGTGAAATTGTTCACGAAGAACTAGGTATAGACTTTCTCATTAACCAGCTACCCCTTGGCCCTTTAAAGCTCTGGAATTTCATTTGGTTAAAGAAGGAACTTCGGGGGAGATTTTCCAAAAAGTCATGCAGCGCAGCCCCCGTGAGGCTGCACTGTGTTGTGCGACAGGGAGGGAGCAGGAGAGCGCCATATCTTCAGAGTTATGGCTCTCTCCTCCCCTTTCCCTTGTGCCGATGCTGATTTATAGGATGTGTGCATGACTGTAGCATAGGTTTTGTACAGGAAGGGTACCCTTCCTGTACAAAATGTTAGGTATGATGCAAAGGTGTTCCCACTTTGCATACATGCTGCACGGTGCAGAATGCATGGAAAGTCAGAAAAGGACGGAGAAATGAAAGCATTTCTCCTGGTAGCACCTCCTTTAAAGGGGCCCTTACATGCGGAAGTCCAAAGTGTGGATTGAGCCTGTCTGTCTCCTAAGAGATTCTGAACAGGAGAAGCAGCTGCTCAGCCCCCACCCTCAGGCCAGCCGACCATTGGCTATTCAGCTACCAGGCAAGTCTGAGCCCTCCTCTCACACCTGCCCAGGTCCCTTAAGGCCTTGCTGAATGCACCCCAAATCATTCTCCTCCATCTTGTGAGTTGCAGCCTATCTGTGCCCCAGATAGCAGTGAGCAGAGTCCAGGAAGTGGTAAGGAGACAGACTAGTGCTGTCTCTTCCCAAGACAAAAAGTTGTTTAAAAAACGATTTTCACTTTCTGTTTTTACTGTCTTTGCCTGTGGTTGTTACAGTTAAAAAAATGTAGTTTTAGCCTGCCTTTAATTGCATATTTGATCTCCTGTGTTGTGTTTTAAACTTGTGGTTTTCCCTGCTCATGATTGCCTCCATTTAGTGTGTTGAATTGTGGGATTTGCAGTCCAACCTCTGTAGTTTTTCCCTCTCATTCCTTGGTAACAATTCTGTTTTCCCTCCAAATTTCTCCTTTGCTCTGTGCTAAGACCTGTGTGTTAAAACAGTGCACTCCCAGCCAACATTTTGTGTTCACAAGCCAGTGAGGCCAGCCCCCTTGCCTCCCCCCCCAGCAACAGGGATTTTCTACATCAGAGGGTCCTTCTGTGAGCTGTTTAAACTGTATTTACTAGGGCCTGTGCACTTTGTTTGTTGACCAGCAGAGGGAGTAAAGTTTTATTCAACCAGTATTGTTACATTTCAAGTTAGTGAGGCCCTTACCTGCTGAAGTCCAAAGCGTGGATTGAGCCTGTCTGTCTCCTAGGAGATTCTGAACAGGAGAAGCAGCTTCCAACTCCCAGGCCAGCAAACCTTGTCTGAGGTCGCTGGTACCATATATGGTCTGCTAATGGTTGGTACATGTCTACACTGATTGGTGGTTGTATCTGGTGTTTCTATTGGATTAGGGTTAATGTCCTCATTGGTTGGGTATTTGAGGGTTCGAATTGGTTTCTGGGTCTGTGAAGCAATCATTGTAGGGTTGGGACTAGGGCTAGAATTAGGATTTCTATTGAAAGTAGGGACTAGGGCTTCCTATGTTACTAGTTGTTGGGAGTAGGGTGGCACTAGGGCTAGGGTTAGACCTTTAATTGGAAGTAGCAATTGGGGCTACTGGTGTGATTGGTTGCTGGAGTAGGTGTGGGACTTAGAGTAGGGTTAGGCTTTCTATTGGAAGTAGGGACTAGGGCTACCTGTGCCATTGGTTGCATGGACTTGTTTTGGGACTACTGGTAGGGCTGGAGCCTTTGTTGGACGTAGAGATCAGGGTTTTTGAACTGGCTGGGTGCTTGGACTAGGGCTAAGATTGGCTGTAAGGTCCTGGTTTCCTATTGGTTCTAGATTTTAGGGATAGTGTTGTGATTGGATAGTGTTGGGGCTAGGGTTCCCTTTGGCTGAAGGGGTCACCTGATTACTAGGGCTATAAAAAAGGCCAGGCTTAGGGTGTCTCAGCCCGGGCGTCGAGGCTAAGGGCAGAGAGGACAAGGGCAGTTGCATGTTTGAGCCTGTTAAGGGCAGAGAGGACAAGGGCAGTTGCATAGTTGAGCCTGTTAAGGGCAGAGAGGACAAGGGCAGTTTCCTGTTTGAGCCTGTTCAGGGCTGGTTGGGACTAGGGCCAGAAATGCTGCCCTGTTTCTCATTTAGCAATAGCCAGCCCGCACCATCCACATCCACAAACAGAGCAACACACTCACACCAAATGACACCATGCACAACACTATGCACAGATTAATGAACCAGCATGCACTACAAACCCAACCAAACCACATCTACACACCCTACTATCCCAACTACCACACATATCCACCATTTCCTACAAACAGTATACTCATCACTACCATAACACCAATCAACACCATTCATAAATACATCCCATTCAGGCACACTCTCCCTGCTTTAATTACACCTAACAGACCACCTTTTATCACTAACAAACATATAATCATCCTTCCATCAGTTGTCCAACAAACACCCTCCTCTCCCTTCTACCATAATAACACTAACGCACAACACACACAGCACACCACCACACTTTGTAACTCTTGCAACAAACCAGTCTAAGATAAACACTCTCACCTTTACTTCATTCCCTCCTACACACAACATACACTCTACTCATAAACCCATCACCACCCCTCTACGTCACAACCTCCTCTCACAAACAATACTACACAACCAAATCCATTGCATGAAACATATACATCAGCACCCTTTTTCACTACTCCTCAAAAGCAAAACATATCACACCCACCAGCACAACAAGATCTTCAAAGCGCAACACCTCATAATACTTACCATCACAAAATACAAACATATACCCACCTTTCAAACCACACAAAGGAACAAACTCCAATGCCAAGCTTTCACTCTTCCACCACACCTAACACAGATTCAGCAATACAGCACCTCTCTTCTAACCGCCTCTCTTCCTTTGGACAATTTAGAACATTACTACATGACCCACATGCTGCACCACCTCCCCTGACTCACACACCTTCCGCCTTAAACACACTCCAAAATATAAGCAACATGCCACACCTCACAACTTTGCTTCCCCATGTCTACTTCACAACAATGTTACACCACAAAGGCATTACAGCACTCCAACTCACTCTCAAACGCCATCTCCAACACATACACATGCAGACCCATCAAAATGCCTTCTTAGCATGCTGGATGAGGAACACGATACAGAACAGCTACACAATTGCTATCCTAATACAGCTAATAAAAACACACCTGTTACAAACCCACACAATACTGATCACTCTTCTACCAAACAAAGTCCCACTATCACCAAAGGCAACTCACTAAACTGTCTACTAATAAATGCTCAATCCCTCTCTAAAAACAAGCATCACATCTACGACCTTCTCACCGATGCAAAACCAGACATACTATTCATAACCGAATCATGGTTGGGAGTCCTGCATGAAGCCATTCCTCTAGGCTATCAAATATTCACCCAAAATCGTATAGCCAAAAAGGAGGTGGTCTAGCTGTTGTATTCAGGCAAGCAATACATATCACTAAAATTGACAACATCTCCATAAAGAATTGTGAGGCTCTTCTAACAAGATGCAATCCTACACCGTCATCCTCCTGTAATTTCCTGCTACTTTACAGACCTCCACCTAGCAAGGCAACATTCCCAGACGCACTTCGAGACACAGTTTCAAACCTGATAACAATACACTCCAACCTATGCTCTTCTGGGTGACCTTAACATTTGGTTTGATAAACCTAATATGACTCATCCAAAAACTATAATCACCGGCCCAGACGCATTGAACCTGCATCAGATTGTCCACAATCCGACACACACCTCTAGACATATCCTAGATGTCATTTTTGCTAATACTGAACTAGTTACCTTTCAAACTATAACTCCAGTCACATGGTCAGACCATCACGTGCTTGCCTTCCAACATAAAACAACGCTAAGCGACTCACCTAAAACTACCTCACATCCATCCACCTATCGGCCGTGAAACAAACTCAATTTGGAACACTTGGAAACACAACTAACATCCAGTACAAATCTGGAAACCATAAATTCTGTTCAAAATCTATATGAGTGGCTACAGGAAGCTTTTGACATCCTGATACCACTCAAAACCACACGACAGAACAAAAGAAAAAAAGCGCCTTGAAGAAACATAGAAATAAAAGACATAAAACTACAAATTAGAAAGCTGCAAGGTACCTGGCTCAAAACAAATGCCAAACCAGACAAACTTCACTTACAGAAAATTAACAAATTATACAAGTCTGCTATCAAAAAAGCTAAGAAAAGGTACTATTCAGACAGAATTCAAAACTCTAATTGTGCAAATAAAGAATTTTATAAAATACTCAATGAATTTCGCAAACGAAATTACATGGTCAAAGCAGACACGTTGGAATCGTACTTAAAACAGAAACAAAGGGAAGGAGCTTCTCGGGCATCCAAGATGGTCGTGTGAGCAGAGAGCTCCCGGGACCCGCGCCGCCCTTCGCACATATCCTTACTACATCCTGATTTTGCAGATGGGCTTTTGAAGACGAACTCTTGCTGATCCCAATATTTTTTGAAGATTTGAAATCGGACGTCGGGATCCACTTTTACGTCGTCCTAAACTTTGCGGCCCGCCCTGGGACGAGACCGGGGGCTTGGTTACTCTGCCAGCCGAGGAGTAGTTGAATAACAACGGCCGGAGGGGTTTCTCCCCCAGAGGACCTCTGCCTAACTTTCAGTTTTGCTTTCCTACTCCCGGCGAGGATCGACTGAAACGCTGCTCGGATCTACCCTTGATCCTGCCTGGTGCTCCCACACCGTGGTGTGTCCTCCTAGCATTTTGCCTTGTTCTCTGCACTGTTGGCATTTACGTTGATTTTGGCCAGTTTCGTTGTTCTTTGACTACATCACGGCCGGCCATTTTCACCAGGTCGCACGGGCCCCTCTGGGGTCCTTTCTCCAATATGCCCACCAAACCCGAGGCGGGGAGACGCAAGACCAAGACGCCTCACCGAGGGGGACAGACCCAGATGAACATCATGGATCACTACTCCCAATTGAAGGGATCCCCCGTACGCCTGACGACCCTAATGCTGCCTCCGCTACGACACCAGAAGTGTCTCTGCAAGATGTTATGAGTGCCATCACCAGTATGAAGGCCTCCATGGGGCAGCAATATGAGGCCCTTGCCATACCTAAAGTTAGGAGTCCTAACTTTACTACTATTAAATTGAGAAAAATTCTAATTTTAAGACTTTCGGTATTCACAGAAGGCATTTAGGAGTCCTAAAGTTAGGAGTCCTAACTTTACTACTTCTAAATTGAGAAAAATCCTAATTTTAAGACTTACGGTATTCACAGAATGCATTTAGGAGTCCTAAAGTTAGGACTCCTAACTTCTGTGAATACCGAAATGAGTAAGTGTCTTCTGTGAATACCAAAATGAGTAAGTGCCTTCTGTGAATACGAAAATGGTATTAAGTTTAGGATTTTGTCTTAAGTTAGTTCTGTGATTCGGGCCCATAGAACCATATTTAACGTAGAATATGACACGTCACCAGTTTCGTATGTTGATCTATTTCAGGTTGAACCTTATTCCCTCGCCTTCTCCCTTCTAAATACAGATGGTTTTCGTATTCTGACCTATCCTGCTGTGATTGTTATAATGTAACGAATAATGATACTTTACATGGCACTATGTTTTTTCCAAAAAATAATAATTTACGGCATAAGTTTCTACTTCCAATTTTAAAGCCAATGAGTTTTGTTCAAGTCAGGCCTGCCTTTTTGTATTTACAGTTTTCAAGCTCTCCATTTGTCTGCTTTTGTCTTGTACAGTTTTTATCTGGAGTGTTAAAACATGAATGACTTTGACTATGACAATCTGCGCGTAAACTTTTATGATATTTCATGTCTTTTATGATTTTATTTGTAAAATCAAATAAAGTACTCCGATGATGATGTGATGTTATTGGTTATTTATAGAGCGCACAATTACCTGGTAGGTCTCTTGACGCTAGACCTACCCGTCAATAATGATGGCATCGAAATGATCCTGTGTCTGCAAAATGTAGTACTGCTACATGTTTATCTAATGCTGTTATTGATGTGGGATCCCTTATGTGGGCCAGAAGATTTGGCTCCAGCTGATGACATGAGTCAATGCTAATTTACCTATTCAAACTGATTATTTTGGATGTATCCCCTTCTTCCATGTTGGCAAGGTATGGAACTGAAAATGTGAAACCTGGTACTGAGTATTAGTGTCATGTATGGATTGTTATGTTAAAGAAAATGTTGACAGACAATTATTGGTCAAATGCAATAAACATAGTAGTAGATGATTACATTGTATTTTTGGGATTCATGGTTGGGAACTTGAGAAAAACATTACTCACATGCAAATGATATATGTTTACACAATACTTTGATTTTTGTCATTGTTAAAACTTATGATGGAAGGAAACAAATGCATTGATAGAGTTAAGATATACAACACCAGTCTTTGAGTTGTGAATTTATTGAACTAAACATGAAGAAATTAAAGGGGGTGAAAATGATAAAGCAAATCAAAAAGAGAAGAAGTCAGTCATGGTGGCTAAAACCATAGTTGAAGAGCCAAAATTATCGCAGAGTAAGCTGGCGGAGTTAAAGAGCCTCCATAACTCTACTTGGGATAGATTGAGGGCATTGGACATTAAAGCCTGTCAAGCAAAACAACATATGGAGGAAGGTTAAGCTGGACGATTATTAGCCTGGCTGATTAAGCCTGAGTCCAGGGGTACACCTATTCCCAGTGTAACGGATGCACGTGGCCAGATACTCTTATCTCCATTAGCTATTAAAGCTGCGTTTCGCACTTACTATGAGTCACTTTATGGGTTACGGAAGGGAACCGAGAGGAAGAACTGATCCCATATCTTGGGCGATTGAGCTTGCCAAGCTTCGACCTTGATACTGAAACTTTGTTGGCATTACCGCTTAAAGCAGGGGAAATTAGATCAGCTATTAGAGATATGGCTAGAGGGAAAACGCCGGGACAGGACGGCCTCCCGGCCGAATTTTATGCTACCTTCATAGATATTTTGGCACCAAAATTAGAGCAGGTGTATGCTATTGCACTCAAAGACCAGCAATTACCGCCATCAATTAGAGAGGCGTTGGTGATTTCCCTACCAAAAACTAAAAATACTCATGCTCAACTGACTAAGTTCCGACCATTATCCATGTTGAATTTGGATTTTAAGATCTTGAGCAAAGCGCTGGCAACTAGGCTTTTGCCCCATATGAGACACTTAGTTCATGTGGACCAGAACGGTTTCATCCCCACCAGGTCAACATCAGCCAACCTCCGGAGACTCTATCATATCTTATTTTATCCAGCTATAGGAAATTTCCCAAATGCTGTAGTGGTAGCGATAGACTTGGAAAAAGCTTTTGATTCTCTGCGCTGGGATTTTTTAATGACAGTAATGGGGAAGATGAAAATGGGGGAAGGGTGGCAGAACTGGGTTTGCCTTTTATATGCAAAGCCGCAAGCCCGGGTCCATACTGGCCACGTAATAGCGGCTGTGTACTTTATCCATAGAGGCATTAGGCAGGGGTGCCCCCTATCGCCATTGATTTTTGCACTGGCGATGGAACCGCTGGCGGAATGATTTAGGCAGGAAGGTAGTAGATTGGGAATACAGCTTGATGGGACGACCATATAATCTTGTTATACGCTGATGATGTGTTGATATATTTGTGAGACGCCCGTACCAATTGTGCTACAGAAAGTTATTCTATTCACCTTACCACGCGGTGTGGGGCCTGAGCTGGGTCTGGGGACTCTCGCCGCTGCCTGTTGCCCTGAACGAGATTCTACATCGCGGAGCGCTGAACTGCCAAGGACTACAGTTCCCAAGAGGCAGTGCACTCTCGCGGGACTTCGCAACCTTCGTCAGCCTTCAAATTGACAGCTGGGCTCCCGCGGCGCGGGACGCCCGTACTAATTGTGCTGCAGAAAGTTATTCTATTCACCTTACTACGCTGTGTGGGACCTGAGCTCGGTCTGGGGACTCTCGCCGCTGCCTGTTGCCCTGAACGAGATTCTACATCGCGGAGCGCTGAACTGCCACGGACTACAGTTCCCAAGAGGCAGTGCGCTCTCGCGGGACTTCACAACCTTCGTCAGCCTTCAAATTGAGAGCGGGGCTCCCGCGGCGCGGGACGCCCATACCAATTGTGCTGCAGAAAGTTATTCTATTCACCTTACCACGCTGTGTGTGGCCCAAGCTGGGTCTGGGTACTCTCGCCACTGCCTGTTGCCCTGAACGAGATTCTACATCGCGGAGCGCTGAACTGCCAAGGACTACAGTTCCCAAGAGACAGTGCGCTCTCGCGGGACTTCGCAACCTTCGTCAGCCTTCAAATTGACAGCGGGGCCGTCCTTGCCCGTCATAGCCTGACATAGACTGGACCGGGCTACCCCTCTGACATCTGGACTCTGATAGTCACCTAGCATTGGTAAGCAAGCTCCAACTATTGGACTGGCTGGTTTCTTCTTACTATTGACTGTATTTTATCTTGGTCACTTACATTGTCTGTTTTCATTTTTTCCCCACCTGTGATAAAGGGAAGCGTTATGAGTGAACGCAAAGGTCCTGCAGCTACCCTAGATGCTTTTATTATCAGGGCAGAATCTCTTTTAATTCATGAGATTCAAATAGCTGAAAGGAGATTGTCCCTTGCCCCAATATACACTCAAAGATCATCACCTAGACTCTCGGGCACACCACAGTTATTATCCTTTGATTCCTTAGAAAAAGGTGAGGAGGATGGACTGGCTCTTACTTGTTCTGATCTACCCAGTCCTACAAGGACCACTGATATATCAAATGTGGGTTCTAGACTAAGAAATAAAAATCAAACACTGGCAAAAAAAACTGGTCTTAAATGTGTAAAAAAGAAAGCCCCAGCTCCAAGGAAAGTGAGGGTTAGGACTGCTGGGGCCTTGGCACAAGGCGGGAAAACGAAACCATGCCTAGACACCAACAGAGTTCCTGGGAAGAGTGTATACACTCAGACAGAGTCTTATGATGATCAAAGTATCCCTTTTCCTGTTAATCTACTCGGGGACCTCGAGTCTATTGTAAAGAGATCCCTGGATTCTGCTAGGGAAGGCATGTTATCTGATCTTGTGAATCATATTTGTAAGGCTTTAAGACCGATAGAAGAAAAGCTGGGCCTACTGAAAAAAATATGGGACTGTTGAGTCCTGACAGTCATCCATCTGGTGATTGTTCACAGAAGAGAGGGATGGGAAAAACAGTTGGAGTTCCACCGAAACCTAGTGCCCAGGTTGCAAATAGCCCCATCCCACTTGAACCAGTGATAAATATATACCATGAAAAGGTTAGGAACAATCCCAGACCACACAAGAAGTTCACAGTAGACAACATTGTAGAATCAACGGTAACCGAGATAAGAGCCAGTATTGAACCCAACCGGGAGGAAGGAGGCCCTCGTGATGGTGCCTCGACTTGTGACAGAACTGGGGTTCAAATAGACAAATCACCTTTATACAGTCCCAAAGGTACAGATTTAATCCCGAATGAGGGTGTCTTAAAGCTACCACCTGCTTCTTGTCCCTATACGCTAATTTTGGCAGGGGTACCGGTGCTCAGGAGGGACCAGAAAGAGAATTGGACTAACTTGAAAAATAAAGTTATTGAGTGGTTAGCAAAATTCAACAAATTCAACCCATTGAGAGAAGCTGACATCCTAATGGTACGTAGGGTAGGTTGGGTGGGAGAATCTAGGAAGAACATCAGAGGGGATTGTGTGGTGGTAAACTTTAGGCAGCCCCACATGATTAGGGCCATTCTAGCGAACAATGAGATGTCAGAGCAAGGATCACTAATAGTAGTGCGCTACCGTTGGGATACTTCTGTAGACCAACAGAGATGGGTAACCCAAATAGCGATAACCCGATAGTCTCGTTGAACAATTGCTTTGAGGTCCTATCAACTCTTGATAACCTGGATTGACATTCAAACTCTACACTTCCTGGGCTGGAAATGTTTACTGCCTTAGAGAAGGTTAATTGCTTGGCTAGGACAACTGCACCCGAGTTAAGAATGGAGGTACATTTTCAACCACAGGGGCTGAAGGCAAATCGAGCTGTAGCACTTACTTCGGCGATGGCAGAAGTCTCTAGTAATGATCAGGTGATAAAAGCAGTGGCTCCCTTACCTAATACGCTAGACAATATTGACTCCCATAGAAGCACTGGGATTTTGGGAAATGATGATGTACTGCCACCTAGGGCATCCAGAGACACATTGAATCTGCATGGTATATCATGGAACATTGCATGTTTAAAGAGGAACATGTCAGATCCAATGTGGAATGACTACATAGAGGCTGGGGATGTGATACTCCTACAGGAGACCTGGCTCTTAGACTCACCCACAGAGTTGGTTTTAAAACATTTTGTGTGGGGGCGAGCCCCTCAGTAAGGGGAAGACCAGCGGGGGATTGGTTATCTGGATTCGGGTCGCTCTAGAAATTACTATTGTGCCTTTGGATGTTCCGTCTAAAGATATATTGGGTCGATGGGAAGCTGCAGGATGATCTGCTTGCCTGGAGGGTGTTGTGCATGGAGGGGCTCGCAGAAGATGATTCGGATGCCACCAGCGCTGAATTATTTACTCCCACCGGTCCGGAGTCTGACTGTGTTGGGGAGGGGGCAGGTGTGGGGTGCTGGGATCCGGTGTAAAGACCCACCGTAGCCACACCGGTATTCCTTGATATGTATGCTTGTACATAGCTGTGATCCCCATAGGTCCATACTACATTACAATGTCTATGCCTTATCTGGGACCCACATTTATGACCTACTTCCTTCGACTCTGCACTATTGATGCCTTTGTTTTGGGGGTTTTTGTTATTGTTAAAATGTTACATACAATGGAAATTCAGAATGAGAAAATTGGCGAATGTACTGATAGTTTCGTATCCTTAGAGCACAGATGCATTTTTCCTTTCCTCATTACATGCTTTGCTCCTACGCCACCCAGCCTCCGGGATGTGGGCCGTACTTGGCTGTGTATTGTCCTTGCAACAGCATGTTATTATCCCCTGCGCATAAGCGGTTTTGATGACCATGTACTTTGTGCCTACTTTATACTTTCGCAATAAAAACGTATTTAAAAAAAAAAAAAAAGATATATTGGGTCCAAAATTAAATTCCAAGGATGGTGGGGTTGTATATTTGTTTAACATTTATAATAGACCTAGCCCTGCGCATCGCGAGTCACCAGTAATTACTCAGCTGGAACTCCTCCTTGATCCATTAGGACACGGACCAAATATTGTAGTTGGAGGCAACTTCAACTGCAATTTTGAGCCCGTGTTGGGATTTGGTAATTTGTTGGAGGTCGAAGACCTGTCGTTTAATATCCTAGAGCTATAAAGCAATCAAGAGGTCAAGTGTACAGTCACCATGACCCAATTATTAAGATTAACAATGGCTTATAGCCTTAGATCCTGCAACGGGCGCCTTCCTTCAGACAGACCTAATGCTCATGCGTTTAGTAGAGGCAAATCACGCAGCAATATAGATTATATTTTAGTGTCACTGGGATTTCGGAGTCGCTTGGTTGATTTTATAATTGATGATAGAGTTGAAAGTGACCACCGACCCTTGAGGTTGTCGATACTACCAGAACTTTTCCTCCCATCCCATTTTGATCCTGAGGTGGATGGTAGTCTGGACGACAAAATAATATTAAAGAGCAACAATCGAGCTATGAAATGGCCATTCATCCTTGGGAATATAAAACCAATGGCTAGCATTTATCTAATGTTTGCAGAGACCATCGCACCCCTTATAGAAAATCCCCTAGACCAAATCAAGATGACAGATCTTCACGGTAGGATGGTAAGTGCTCTAGGACCTGTATTAACTAAAATCCCTAAAAAAAAGAAGAGATAGGAGAAACAGACAGGACTAGTCTAGCCAATCCGTGGTATAATGGGGATTGCCGAATAGCCAAGAAAGAGCTAATCAAGGCGATTAAGAGCAAACAAATAGACAAAATAAGGGAAAGAAGGCACATCTACAAACAGACTATTGAAGATGCAAAAAGGTCTTGGGATGAGGAGGTCTGGGCAGATTTAATACGTGCAGCCAAAGATAAGGATCAGGCTGCATTTTGGAACCTCATGGCTAAAGACAATAGGTCAGGGAGATCTCAAAGAGATCTATTCCTAGACGAAAATACTTAGGTGGATCGCTTTTCTGCTCTCTATTCTGAATCCAATGATAACAGTTTGGCCTTAACAGAGGAAATGATCAATAATGCTAAGGCAGTAAACTTGAGCTTCACTTTAAATGAAACGATTTTAATAATGGAATCAGTCAAATCCGGAAAAGCACCGGGACCGGATAGAATTCCTGGCGACCTTTTGAAATATGACTTAAGCATATAGGGCCCATATATTAATCACCTATGTAATGCGATAGCAAAGTTTGAACCTGTTCCAAATACGTGGAAGCGGGCGGAAATAGTTACAATTTTTAAAAAATGTAATAGACACGATCCGGCGAACTATCGCCCTATCAGTCTGATCGTCATTCCACAGAAATTGTATGCCAAGCATTTACTATTACGGTTATCGGCTTGGATTGAAGAAGTTGGGTTGCTTTCGAAATACCAAGTTGGGTTTAGAAAGAAGACTAGTACCATTGATGAAGTCTTCAGATTTGTGTGCTTTTGTTGGAAATATATAACCCTAAGACAAGGTAGTCTATATATTGCCTTTGTAGATTTGAGGGCTGCATTCGATTTGGTACCCAGGAGCCGCTTATGAGGCTGCTTGGAAGATTTAGGGGTACCAATCGAACTATTAGTACAGATAATTAGACTACATGAGGGAAACTTTGCAAAAGTGAGATGGGGGCGAGGGGAGAACTCACCAGGGAAATACATGTGAGACGGGGTGTACGCCAAGGCTGTGTCTTGGCACCCACCTTGTTCTCACTTTATGTAAACGATATTCCCTGTTTCCTGGAAGGTTGCAAAAATGATTCCCCTAGGTTGGCTGGGGAAGTGATACCGGCATTACCTTTTGCAGATGATACCATCTTAATCTCGCAAACCCCCAGCGGCCTCCAAAATTTGCTGAATTCCTTCCACTTATACTATACTAATAAGGGATTGGAAATTAATCCACACAAGACTAAATATATGTCTATCAATCCACATAAATCTTTTTAAAAGAATTTAGAGTTAAATGGTCAAAGACTAGAACATGTACACAGCTTCAACTATCTGGGCATTACACTGGACTCGAAATTATCCTGGAAGCCGCAATTGGAAAAAAGTAGATTTTCCTCCAAAACTGTGCCCCTATTACAAAGAAACATGGAGGGAGTACCCCTAGGGCTGTCTCCCCAGCCATAGAGGTATTCAAATTCAGGGCCCAGTCAGCTGCCCAGTATGGGGCCGAACTTTGGGGCCCTTATTGCAAACGTAACTTCGAAATAGGAGAAAACAAGTTTATTCGTAAATTACTGTTTCTACCTAATAGGACCCCGCTGCTTCCGGTAATACTTGATCTTAACTTAAAATGTACCGATAATCTCGCAGTATTACGCCCTCTCTTATTTTGGATAAGAATTTGGTCAACGGAAGAGCTTGTATACTACAAAAAAGGGTTGCAGGAGATAATGAGTATTGGTTTATTAAAGGCCATCCCGTGGTTGCAACATGTGTCAACATGGTTCCAAAAAATAGGTCTATCACATTATTGGAATGAGCCTTTAAATTTGACTGCGTCATATGGTAAGATCGTAAAGTTATCCTTTTGGAACTACATGAGTAGCCTCTCTTTGCACGATCCTAATTTAGGATCTTTATCTACATCGTTTCTCCTGTTCAAAGATATAGCTCTATTTGAACCACTTCTGGATGAGGTACGCCCACAAATTGCTAAATCATTGTACCTGAAATTTAGATATGGGGTTCTTCAAACAAATGGAAATAAATCCAATTGGGTTAGTAATTGTGATGATAAAGATTGTGATAAATGTACATTTTGCAAACATCTGTTTGAGATTAAGGAAGATGATGCACACATTCTTTTCTTCTGTCCGTTATATGATACCCCAAGGAAAAGATGGATTAAACCCCTCTGCTATAATTTAAATTTAAGGCAGCGAGGAGAGGCAGAACGTATACTAAGGTCTGATACTACGCAATTGGTGGTGTTTTATGTATCGAGATTTCTTTCTAGTGTGATGTTCATCAGAGCAAAAAATGGGTTGAAGCTGTAACAACTGTTCCATAAAACTCTAGTGAATAATTGATATATTTCGGTTTTATATCTTAGAAATTGTTTAAAATAACCCAGCTATGTATGTATTTTTCAACCACCCAACCTCTGTGGAGTATTTGGATATTATATACCATCGACAGATAAATTATGTGATGCGTGTCTAAAAGATTATTTGAACATTTTTATTGAGGAGTTTTTTAATTTTTAAATAGTTTTTAAAATATTTATTGTATTAAGGAATTATAGATTTTAACTGTATATTTTTCTATGATGGATTGTTAAACTGTACGCCCCCTGATCCAACTATTGTGATACTGATACGCTATCGTTAAGTGTAGGATTAAAATGTGTTATCTTTTTTCTTATGCACTTTTATGGTAAAAAAGACCGAAATAAAGTTATAAATTGAATTGATATTTGCGAGAGGGTCTTGGTGGGATTCACATTGTGATACGAATATTTGAGGAATTTGCAAAACTTTCTGATTTACGTTTGGAACCGCAAAAGACCAGTATTTTTCCGCTAAGATCTGCTCTCCGGCGGCCTCCAGCTTTTCCACCTGGCCTGGAATGGGCATCGGTCTCCTTTAAATACTTGGAGATACAGATATATCACACGCAAACTGATTTATTCGATAGTAATTTAGGAGGTGCGTTGAGAAAGCTTCGAGCCAACGTGGCATTTTGGCACAAGCTCCCAGTCATGGCTGGAGTAGCGTTATCTAATATGGTAATGTTACCAAGACTTTTGTATTACTTTGTCAACCTACCGGTTGTTGTGGCCAAACGCTGGTTTAGGATGCTTGACGGTATACTATGGGATCTGGTGTTGGATGGTGGTCGGAATAGGGTTTCCTTACAGACCATGAGACACTTGTTGGTGGGCGGGAGGCTGGAGGCCCCTGAGTTTGAGGTGTTCTATCTGGTGGCCCAACTTCAATGCCTTGCGAGATGGTTGGGGGGTAGAGACCTGTCTACATTCTCGCTCTCGCCTAGTGCCTTACATAAGACCTTGCTTCCTAGATTGCTTGATCATCGCCAACAATTACGCACATGGGGGTGCTGATCTCTGTGGCGATGACTTGTTGGGACAGATGCACAGTGCATTCCAAGGGAACCCTGCTCCATGCACCAAGTATACCATTGACAGGTATTCCCCAGGCGGGAAGATATCCCTCCTTACTGGTCGACAATTGGTGGGTTGGGAAGAGGCGGGAGTACAGACACTTGGTGATTGCTATAGAGCTGGTGAATTGCTACCGGTAAACGAGTTGCTAGAACATCACAAACTCCCGCCTGGGCAATTTTTAAATTACCATAAACACAGAGGAGCAATGCCAGAATTATGGGGCATAGCGGGAAATGAGCCGGATACACATCCAGTACTACAGGCACTGCTGAATTTAGGTTCCTGCGGGACATTTGGTATAATGGCAGTACCTGGCAAGAAGGGAGCTGACACCTCAAACCGTGCCTAGACTATGGGAGCGATGGGAACACACTTTAACCAGACCATTGACTGAGAAGGAATGGAGAAAGGTCTTTAGTAGTTCAAAAAAGGTATCCCGGAACACAGCTTTTAAGATGGTACAATTTAACATTCTTCATCGTACTTATCTCACCCCACACTGGGTAAATGTGGTTTATGGCAGGGACGATCAGACCTGTACTAGGTGCTCGCATTTAGATGCAGACTTTGACCATATGATCTGGGCATGTGGACTGCTGGTGGACTTCTGGGGCAGAGTGGTTGATTTACTTAACAGTGTCTTCTCTAGATCCTTCACGTGATCTTCTGAGGTCTGCTTGTTGGGTTTATTCCCAAGACCCCGGCCACTAAAACTGGGACATAGGTTTATTGACCTGGCTCTTATCCTGGCCAGGAGACGGATAGCTCTGGGTTGGAAATCAAAGCACACACCTTTGGTAGTGGCTTCGGAGGACGATGTTACACGCTGGGCTAGAGCAGACGAACAGGTGTTGCTTCGAGATGATAGGATCACGAAACAACGTAAACCATTGGCAGACCCTTAGGCAGAAATAGTGAAACTCTGGGAATCACGTCATGCACAGGATCAGACTCTGACTTCGATCTCGACTGAATCTGAAGGATAGAGAGGGATTTGCACTTAGGCGTTCAGTCCCCTCTTTTTTCCCTCAGCATGTCGGGTCCGCCCCCCACCCTTGGCCCCCTCTTGAAGATTTTTGGACACTCTTTACATTAACATAGCACACTCTTTGGGCAGCCCTCTGGTGAATTAGACTTAGTTGTGGTTGAGGGTTTATTTTGTATGGTTTATCTTTTTCAATGGCATGTATCATTAGCTAAAAAATGATTGAGTGTATATTGCAGAGATGGAAATGTAGACAATATTGATAAGTACACTAAAAGTCAACTACACAGAATAGATGCTCAACGATTCCCCACTGAATCGGAATTTAATAACAAGGGAATATTATTATGTGGACTGTCTCCAACAGAAATAACTGTTTTTCTTTTGATTGTCTTTGTATGCGTTACTGAGCTTAAGACTAACTTTTGCCTTGCAGGAAGCACCTGGATGATTGTACCAATTGTAATCCATATAGTTTGTAATGTTAGTGCCCCTGCTATACTTCAGTAATTGCAATGATTGTGTGTTAACAATAACTATAAATGCTCATAAAAAGATATTTAAAAAAAAAAGAAGAGCCAAAATCGCTTGAAGTCCAATGTCCAAAATACAACTGGCATCAGAATTGTAAATGTGTCCAGAAATAGTCAACAGAGTGAATGCTAGTCACACACTGAAGGGAATTAGCATCAGAGGTTCTTGCTGGTGGTGGCAGAGGTCTTGCAATCTTCATCTCCGGATATTTTGGATGAATGTCCCCTCTTAGAGGGGGCGGGGATTCACAGTTGTAGGGCCTAGGGTTGCTGCAGGTGGTTATTCCTGTGGCAGTGTCTTTTTTCCAGTGCCAGACAAGGATGGGCCAGATGGTGTGGGCACAGGAAGGGGTAGATGATGCTCAGAAAGCCCTGAACACATGGGTGTAAATGTCCTGCAGCACCCCAGTCAAAGAGCCCATATCTGAGCTGTGAGCCTTCATCTGATAATTTAGCTCCCTGTAACTGTTTTATCTCTTTGAGCTCGGTGAGTACCTGGCCCATCATGTCTTGGGACTGATGATAGGCTTTCAAGACTTGGTCAAAGGTGGTCTGGGTGAGTGACCCCAATTACCTCACTATGCTGGCCGACAGAATCCTCCCAGGACCCCTAACCCCACTTCCCTGTGCCCTTGGCCCAGTGTGCCCCTTCTAACTGGATCCTGGGGAAGCAGGACTGGGGGGCACTCCATCTGTGTTACAGTGGTAGGAACACAGGAAGTGGAGCCTTCAGTTAGCTGAGGTGCCACAGCTGGGACGGGAGGTGTTGGTGTGGGCCAGTGAGACTCATTGGAGCTGTCTGTCCACGCTGACCAGATGGACCAGGATCATTATCGTAATCCAGATTACCAGGAGTGTTGTCCTCACTGAAGGCTTGACACTGGACTGATGTGGAGTTCTCTTCAGTGGCGGATTCCTGGCAGTTGGACCTATTGAGAAATTGAGAAAAAGTTTATTAGTAAAAGTGTGTCTTTTACACCCAAATCTTTTAAAACAAACAATGTAGATTCCTAAAAGTAAAAAGAGTTAGAAATACCTATGATGATTTCTTTCAGTGGTATTGAATGTATTACCCTAGCGTTTAGCAATTTCAAACAGTACAACCTCAAATAAGCAGGTACAAAGATATCTTGAAATATTTATGAAGTGATTTCGAAGTACACCTAACATCTCCCAACCATTCAACCCAACACAGTGGAGAGGTGAAATGTGTCATTGACAATTCCAAGGCCTGGCTGACTTCAAAATAGACATTTACACAACTTGGATGGATGTTAGGCATTAGTCATCATGTTAACAGTGCAGTGTCAATGTTTGCAATTAGCACTTATATTCAGCATATTCATTTTCATACCTTACAGGTATTTGTCCAGCACAGTTGGATTTATGAAACTTGTGACACCAGTTCAATTGGTTAAGCAGAACAGGAAAACATTCTGAAAACAACTCAAACTATTTTTAGAAGAGAGCATTAAATAGGGATTGTTCACTACATGATACTTTACCATATGTTGAAATACGTTAGTCAAAAGAGAATGAGCAATACGACATAGCAATATTCTTTTGACAAAACAGAAACAGGGCACCACGGTGTTTGTAGTAATTTCAAAGACAACTTCCCAACACGTGGAAAATGGTTAGTGGAACATACCTCTGGAAAGTATACAGTTGAAATGGGACAAACACTTTCATGGGTTAATTGTCGGATTTTCTGGTGTTGTAACCAGTTCTTCATCTCAAGCCTTCAGGATGTAGGCTGTGCAAGACCTTCTCAACCCAGGGCATGAGTTGTAAGGAGGGCCTGAGAGAACCACTAGTAGTCTTCTGGGTCTCAATGTGAAGCTTGGAAGCCAGGAAATGCACCCTCCCACGCAAGTCATTCCACCTCTTTCTAATGTCCTTCTGTGTGCACAGGTCGTTAGCTCCAACATTCACTCTTTCACTCTGTTGACTATTCTGGCCCACATTTGCCATTTCTGAGATAGGGGTGTTCTTTGGACTTGGGCTCCAAACAATTGTGGCTCTACCCTTACAATTTAATCCACCATCACTGTAAATTCTCCCTCAGTAAAATGTGGATTGTTGGGGCCTGGCATTGTGTAAAGAAATCTGATTAAATTAAAAAATGTACCGCGTGGTAAAAAATAAAAGAAGATAAAGGGACAAGAAACAGGAAAAAGGAATAAAACAACGTTACTTAACTGGCAAAAGCTCTGCTAGAAAATGTTGTGGTGAATTGGAATGACAAAGGATCATGGTCTGAAATTGAATGTGTTTTATAGAGTGGCATGCAGGTGTTTCCATTTGGCCAATGGACATCAGGTGTGCTCTATTAGCATCCATCCAATAGCCACAATGATGGTGCATTGTTACGCGCATACCACGACGGACACCCTCCATCAGGGAACCGCCACTAGGAGATGGCCAGCACAACAGAGAAATCTGCACAGTGGGACCACTCTGCTTTGACGGCGATGGAGTACTATGCACCAGCATTGAAGCCTACTGTGTAATCAGTGGTGTGCTGCGACTGCGACGGTAAACACTTTGTCAACATGGACAGCGAGTCAGTCTGCATGCATCTAAATATGGTGGGTGAAAGACCATCAACATGGCGGAATACTTTGGACCTCTGCCACAGTGGGACAGCGTTAAGACAACCAAGATCCATATCAGGACCTTTGTTAAATTAAATGGTTTTAGATTCTTTGTGAACAAGGTTAGTGTGGTATATTTCAATAAGTCAAGGAATTGATTCTGTTAGAGTCCAAGACCAAAACAAGGACATACCCTGCCAACTTATGGCGAACAAAGCGGTACAAAAGGGGGTGGTGATGGACGGAGCATCTGAACCAATCAAACACTCACACCCAGTCAACAGATCTGGGTTTAATCTATCACCGTGCTTTAGCCCACTCTGCCACCCCAGTTCAGACATGGCCAAATCCAAATCAGTCTGACCCTGTGCCTCATCGGAACAGTCCAGCCCGAACTGCAAAGCCATGCCTTCCCTGGACCGGAAACAAGCTTCCTAGGACCGGTTTCTGGCATTCCAGCCGTCTTCAGCCAGGCTTGCTTGAATCCAGTGGCAAAGTGAGCAAGGGACTCACGTCTGAGCATACCCTGCCAACTTATGTCAAACAAAGCGGTACAAGTGATTTGCTCAAACGTTCCATCCATCATCCCCTTTTGTATCGCTTTGTTCGCCCTAAGTTGGCAGGGTATGCTCAGACGTGAATCCCTTGCTCACTTTGCCACTGGATTCAAGATAGCCTGGCTGATGAGGATTATGAATCCCAAACCGGTCCCAGGAAGCTTGTTTCTGCTCCAGGGAAGGCATGGCTTGGCAGTTCGGGATGGACTGTTCCCATGAGGCACAGGGTCAGACTGATTTGCATATGGCCATGTCTGAACTGGGGTGGCAGAGTGGGCTAAAGAATGGTGATAGATTAAACCCAGATCTGTTGACTGGGTGTGAGTGTTTGATTGGTTCAGATGCTCCGTCCATCACCACCCCCTTTTGTACCGCTTTGTTCGCCATAAGTTGGTAGGGTATGCTCAGACGTGAGTCCCTTGCTCACTTTGCCACTGGATTCAAGCAAGCCTGGCTGAAGACGGCTGGAATGCCAGAAACCGGTCCTAGGAAGCTTGTTTCCGGTCCAGGGAAGGCATGGCTTGGCAGTTCGGGCTGGTCTGTTCCCATGAGGCACAGGGTCAGACTGATTTGCATATGGCCATGTCTGAACTGGGGTGGCAGAGTGGGCTAAAGAATGGTGATAGATTAAACACAGATCTGTTGACTGGGTGTGAGTGTTTGATTGGTTCAGATGCGCCGTCCATCACCACCCCCTTTTGTACCGCTTTGTTTGCCATAAGTTGGTAGGGTATGCTCAGACGTGAGTCCCTTGCTCACTTTGCCACTGGATTCAAGCAAGCCTGGCTGAAGACGGCTGGAATGCCAGAAACCGGTCCTAGGAAGCTTGTTTCCGGTCCAGGGAAGGCATGGCTTGGCAGTTCGGGCTGGTCTGTTCCCATGAGGCACAGGGTCAGACTGATTTGCATATGGCCATGTCTGAACTGGGGTGGCAGAGTGGGCTAAAGAACGGTGATAGATTAAACCCAGATCTGTTGAGTGGGTGTGAGTGTTTGATTGGTTCAGATGCTCCGTCCGTCACCAACCCCTTTTGTACTGCATTGTGGAAGAGCTTTATGATTTTCATGGGTTCAGTACATTTTGACCATTGTTTGTGGCCAGTTGGAGCTTTCACTCTTACACACTCACCCACTTTAAACTCAATATCTTTGGCGTTATGCAATATGTCCAACCTCTCATTTTTCCTCCACTGTTAGTCTACATCAACCTTCACCCAACCTTTGTGCCACGTCATCCACTCAGATACCAGCCTATAATTAAGCTTCCTACTCTTTACCTAATCAAAGGGAGTCATACCTGTTGACTGATGAAAAGTTAGGCAATAAGCCTATATTCGCCTCCAAACCTCATCTTTCCAATACAACCCATTTGATCTTGCCACCTGAATTCCCTTTTTAATTGTTTTGGTAAATCTTTCAACAGGCCCATTGGTTTCTGTGTGATACAGGGCACTACGTTTGTGTGCTATTCCATTCCACTACACTGCATAACCTCCCTCATTTCTCTGGAGCAAAACTAAACACCATCATCAGTTAAAAGGGTGTTGGTGTGTCCATCTCATTAAAAAAACCCTACCAGGAAGTTTATAACTGAGGTCGAGCTGATGTCAGAGATAAATTTGTTTCCTGGCCACCTTGAATATAAGTTGACTAAAGCTAGAATGTATGGGAATTCACTTCTCCTCTCAGTGGCACAATGATTTCCATTACTACGTCCATCAAGGGACCTTCAGGTAAGGTGCGACACTGCATGGGGTAAGTTTGGAATTTTGCTACCCTATCACTGGTGGAAAAGGCTATGCAATTCCTTATCTCTCTCTCAACCAGTATATCCATCTCCGGCCACCAAAAGTCCAACCTCTACCTTTGCTTGATTTTGGTGATTCCCAGATGGCCTTTGTGTGCTAAGTCAATCAGTTTTTACTTGGTGTTTTAGGAGGTATCAAATGTTTGCCTCTGAAAAGGCATCCATCTACTTCTGATAATTATTCTCTGGTCATCCAATATGGTCTCAGCAGTTCTTCTTTCTTTTCCACACTATCCACCCCGGGTTTAACAAATCTCATACTTTACTTAGAATGGGACCTTTTTCTAACTCGTTTTTTCAAATGTTCCTTCTCAACCACCCTTTTGGATATTATACTCACATTTCTTGGTACAATTCTGTATCCTCACTTTGGTTATCACAAACGTTCCATTCCTTTTCATCAACCAATTGGCACAAACAATCTGCTGCAAAGTTAAGTATTTCAGGGATATATCCTATGTCAAATGTGTACTCTGGTAGATTAATGACTCATCCTTTAAGTATATTGGAAATTGCCTCCAGAGCTTTCTTTGTAAATGCTTCCATAAGTGGCTTGTGATTTGTTCTGAACTTGAACACAGCCCCCAAATAAAGTTCTTGAATTTGTTTAGTGCCCAGTACACTGCCAATGCTTCTTTTTCAATTACAGAATACTTGACGTCAGATTGCGTAAGTGCACTTGAGGGAAATGCAATGGTTTCCTCACCTTTTCCACTTTCTTGTAGAACTACAGCCCTTATCCCTTTTAAACTGGTATCTGTTGTAATGATGTTTTGTTTTCCTGGAGCAAACACTTTCAAGTCTGGTTCAGTGGTCAGAGAATGCTTTACATCTTTTAATTCTCTCTCGCAATGCCCATCCCACTCAAAGGTTACCACTCTTTTGTACCAATTTGCGCATGTACCACGTTTGACTGGCAAAGTTGCTGATTAATTTACTATAACATTTGATAATTCCCTAAAAGGATCTTGGCGCAACTTAGGTTTTGGGAGCCTCTAAGTTCATTATGGTGTAAACCAGATTTGCTATGGGTTGTACCCCTTCAGAGGTGAATTTATGCCCAAGATAGATTAATTCAGTACATTGAAGTTTGGTTATCTTTCCTTACTGTAAGGCCATATTTTTTATTCAGTCCAAACTCTTTCATTATGTTGTGCTTAAGAGTTCCCAAATATCAGCACATTGTCCTGATAACAGACCACCCTAGGGCTTCCAGACAGTATATTAGACGTGGCCTCTCTGGAAGAACAAAACCACAATTACCAGACAGAATGGTATGCATTTAATTCTGTATGTCCCAATGGGCATGATAAAAGCAGTAAGCTCTTGAGAGTTGGGGTATAGATGGATCTGGTAATAGGCGGATGTTAGATCTAATGTAGAGAAGAGTTTTGCTCTAGCTACATTTGTGACCAACTATGTTATGTTTGGCAAAGGGAACTTATCAACAGTTGCCTCTTTGTGGAGGGCCCTAGGGTCAACACACATGTGAATCTTGCCTATGCTTTTCTTGCCAAGACAATGGGTTATAACCATTTGGTTGCTTCTACAAGTTGTACTGCACCCAGCTTGAACAATTTTTCTAACTCTTCTCTCTGTGTTAAATGCACTCAAGGGAAGACTGCATACTTTATCTGACACTGAAACTTTTTTTTCTTTCAATTCTATCTTGTGCTCATATTGTTCGAGGCATTCTAATGTTTCTGTGAATACTACAGAATCTTTCTCAAAATCAGATCCTACCTCTAGATCCTTGCTAAAATTCTGGATCAGTATTTGAGGTTCAGCATTGGGATTCAAAAAACACCTATGTCTTTTTGTACTGGCCGTCCAAAAATGTTATCTCCTTTACATGAAACATAAACTTTGCATACTGTATATCTGTTTTTATACTCAATCTCTCCTACAAAGTGTCCTAGCATCTTTATTGGCTGACCACCATACCCTCCCGGGTGTATATCCATTTTGTGTAGTTTCATCTCTTTTTATAACAGTTTATTAAATATCTCCTCTGAAATTATTGTTAGTCTAGAGCATGAATCAAACATGACCTCAAGGTCTTTTATCCAAACCACATCTTTGGGGTAGCTAGATCCCACATCAGTCATCTACAGTACAATTTCTTCACACACTTCAGACGCACCGTGAGCATATTTACAAGCTCCACTTTGTTTGACTTTTCAGTGGCACTGTGTGCTGGCCTATATTTGCAAGGCCACACAATGCCACTTTCCGTGGCTTTACATTGCCTTGAAAATATGGCCCTCTTTCTCACAGTACTCTGCATCAAAGGGGCCTGTCATGGGTGTTACTGTGGGTGTACCCATGCAACACCCATGGGATTTTGACACTGTCCCAAATTTACAAAGAGTTGTAAATCTGAGGCAGTGCCAAAACATTACGTCTTTCCAGGGGAGGCGTTAAAGTGGTGCAATGAGGAGAAATACTACTAATGATTGTTTTTGTGCAGGAAGGTGTCCCATCATGCACAGTAACAATCATCCCTGCAACGCAGGCACCCTGGCGCCAAGGTGCCAGGGTGCCTGCATTGGTGCACTGCTGTTTTAGCGCTGGAGCAGGGGGAGCATAGGGGTGCACCGTATGTTTGTAAATACGGTGCATCCCTGCGTTTTTTAAATGACGCAGCAAAAAAGTTTTTGGCGCCACACCATTTAATTGTAAATAGGCCCCCTTGTTTCTCAGGTTTCTTGCTACCAGAGCTACTTCTACAGCACACCATAAAATGTATTTTCTCTCACACTTATTACATACAGCTTTCATTGCTGGGCATTCGTTACTTTCGCCATGTAGTCAACCCTACCACATCTGTAGCATTGCTCCGTGAAGGTGCCAACACTCCCTTTGTACTTTGTCATAGGAGTACCCTGAACTATTTGTACCTCACTTATTTTTCTCATCCCCAATTATTTGCACATTTTCCTTACTATTGGTGTCTTTCTTAATTTCTTTCACACATCTCATCATGTGCTCTACTTGTTTTGCTATAATGAACACCTCCCAAGGGAGGATCGTCTTTTAGCCAAAGTTCCTCCTGTATCCTTTCAATTTTACAATTGAACAAAAATTGTACTGATGCTAGGAAGAAAATGATTATAATTTCTTTATGCTTATATCATAATTCATTTAATCCCTTGGAATAATTAGCAGTCAGATCAGGTAGATGCTCTAGGACTTCTTGTCCCTATGCTCCTAAACAATGTTGTAGTGGTGCTATCTGACTCTCTAGAGCCAAATTGGGCCCACAACTATGGAATATGTGTGAAATAATGTTCTCCATTTGAATGATTTCAATGGTGGTTCCCCAGGGGGATGTTCATAAGAATGAGGGAAGAGTAACACTCTACAAACTCTTTTCATCTTTTCAGATGTCACATAAAAGATCCCTCACCCCACTTTATTCCACCCCTCTTGAATCCACCACAATTTCTGTATGTAATTTCAGATCAAAGTAAGCCATTTCAGTTGCATTTTTAATTGCACGTTTTATTTTCTTGAAACTTGGGTCACATTCAGATGACCATTCAAATGGAACATCTTGCTTTGTTAGTTCTCTTAGAAGGGCACTAACACTGGCAAAGTCACAAATATACCTGAAGAAGTAGCTGGCCATGCCCAGGAAGGATCTCAGCATGGTCACATCTTCTGGAGGGCAAGTAGGTGACAATGCATGTATCTTTTGGGAGGAAGGGCCATGCCCTTTTGAAACAAAATGTGCCCAAAGAATTTAAGTCTGTTTTTGTGAAAGCACACTTCTCAGCATTTAATGTGTGGCCTTCATCAGCAAACCGACGGCATACTTGTGTGAGTGCTTTTTCATGTTCCTTTTGTGCATTGAAAAAGTAGAAATGTACCTACAGCATTCTTCCAGGTCAAGTTGATGGTAACTTTTTTCAGATCAAGGATGGAGAAGACTTTTGCGCCATTCAGCGGTGTGATCATGTACACAATGTGTGGACCTAGATGTCTTTCTCTTTCAATTGCTTTGTGGATAGTTCTTTGTACTTTCATGCCGGAATGGTGTTTTTTGAAACACCACTGTCTATAATGAAAGTTGTAGGGCATTATTCACCTTGAGCTTGATTTTAAAACGATATCCAAATAAATGTAGTTGCTTCATGTGGTAATTCTTTTCAGGCTTGTGTTTTTTTTTTACAAGCTACCAATCCTACATGCACATGTTGATCTGTGACTGATATCACCATCGCACAATCATTTTCATCATTGTCACTCAGTGATGATGTCAATGAACCATTGGATGATGAATTTGATAACAATCAACTTAGTTTCATATCCACTTGCCTTAGTCGATGTTGCCTTTTGGCCTGTGGGAGCAGCTAGAATGTTTCTGGGACTTTCTGGTGCCCATCTTCTCGTCTCTTTGTGATGTGCTTAGTTTATCTTTTGCTTTGCAAACTGTTATGCAATAATATTCCTTATGAGGCCTTTGCATATTTGTCAAATAGCAGGACTTTTAACTTCATATGGTAAAGAGAATCCACAGCGGAAACACAATTTCTTTTTCTTCAGAGACAACACTCAGTGGGCCTCTGCCTTGTATTTCTGCTTACTTTTCATGCTTAATGCGGATTCGTTTTGAGTTGTTCCAACTTTCATGTCAGGAGTGTGCCAATTGGCACATTCCTCCACTGTTGTAGTCATGAGAACTTTCTCAAAATTGAGAGTTTCTCTCAGCATGCATTGTCGGAACGGAATGAGTCAGAGAGGCAACCATCAATAACTCTAAGACGCATGGCTTCTGCATCATTGAATTAATTAAATTGGCAGTGCTTTAAAAGTGTTTCTAGTCTCTCAGCAAACTCATCTATCATCTCACCAGGTTGCCATTTTGCTTGGTTGAAAATGTACCTTTCATAGTCCACATTCGGCATTGGATAGAACTCAGCCTCCAACATGTTCTTGATTTGAAGATATGACATTTCACCAGCTTGGGATATTTTCTTTATCACCTTTTTTACTCTTTCACCTGCAAAGTTCTTTGTCATCTGCTTCTTCTATAGCATCTATGAAATCATCAAACGTTTCCATCCAGGCAGTCCATCTGGTGGCAATGTTCTGCTTTTTGGCAGTATGGCATGGAAGTGGTGGCTTCAGGAACACAGCAGTTTCGTATGTTGTGCTGTTTCCTACTGATGTCGAGAGTATGTGCTGTTTATGCATTGTTTGAGCTTCAGCATCACTTGGCCTTGTGGCACCACAGCAAGCATCATCCTACTCACTGGTGATCTGGACATTGCGCCCGAGCTGAGGCCGACGGGTGCCATCCCACTTCTTCAAGTCGAATATTGATTTCACGTTTTGCATGTGCTCTTCACCGCTCTCAACTGTATGCATTATACCTGGATGTCGCTGCCTTTAGCACTTCATCGTACCTAGTGGTCACTGTTTGTAGTGTGTCTGCTTTGCATTGATGTTGGCTCTGTGTTATGCTGTTGGCAGAGAATCTCTTCTATCGGCTTCACCAGTAGATGTATGGCAGGTTCACTATCCCTGCTCCTCTGTAGGGCCTTCCCTTTCTTCAAAGGCCTCTCAAACGCTGGAGTGCACTTTGACTCAACACATGTCAACTGTACACCGCTTGTTGAGGCGCACGCAGCACGCACAAGCAGTTTGCTGGACAACAGCAAACTCTCAGGGAGAGCGGTCTTATATCGTTTGGGGGCACGCATCCCATCCTCGTCGCCAGTTGTAGCATCCTCCCTAACCCGGGAGCATGTAACAGATGAAGTCACACACAGAGCTCTATTTGCACATCTTTATTCATCAGTATGCAACTATGACCTGAACGACCCGTGTCACAAACATTATTAACCACACCCAACCACACCAGATTATTTAATACTTGTAAGGAGTCTAGTTTGCTTTTTAACAATTTTTTTGGGCGGAAACTTGAGGCTGCACCCCTTTAGTAAATAGTCTTTATTATTGTGTGCAATAAGCTTTTTCAGCTAGTATGAGCTAACAGCACACATACTTTGAAAAGATTTTTATAGCAGTTTCAAAAAACAAGATTATCAGGAATCCTATTTAACACCAGAGGCTTACTTTTCATCATAAAGCACTTTAAAAAGTTATTGTTGTAAAAACAAATTATGTTATAGTATGCTATGTATGTTATTAACTTTAGTGTGGGGCACAGTCTGCCACTGGCCCGGCATTATAGTTCTTTGAGGGATCCAGTGCCTATGCACAAATAGATCTCATCTTTCTGTAGATTTCCTCATTTCTGCTTTGCAATGCAGATTGGTTAGGCTGCCGGTAACCCAAGTTGCCCCGAGCTTCATGCAATGTTCTTCCTGTAGCCAGGATGAAAACCTTATCAACCTTTGGGGCGCCTCATTGTTAACCCCATTAACTCCTCAATCAGACAATTTGTTCCAGCATATTTTAGTGCTAATAACTGAAGCGTTCTCCTTCGACGGCCATTTGCATCCGGTCATTGCACTCGGAGTTTATCCGCCAATGTCACACAGGTGAACTTTGAACTTGTTGTAGAATGATCCGGCTCTAATTCCTAGTTCACATGAACGCGAAAATAGCGAAATCAAATGTAAAAGGCACGGTATTAGATTAAATGTAACCTTTTTAATGGTTGGTGTTCCTCCTGTCTCAATAATTTGCATCAAAGATTCCCCCCAATTAGATTTCCAAAAACATGAATGATGAAAATTGAATATGGGAAGAAAACATGGAATTCCATTACAGCTAATGATTAAGAAATGTAAGCAAAAGAAATCTTTGATGACATGACGCCAACTGCATAATGAAAAGGCCCTGGAAAAAATGTAAGGCTGCATTATCCGAAGAGGACTTTATCACCTCTTACAAGCCGTTCCTCCTGAAGAGCTGCATAATCAGATTCAGAAACCGCAGTGACAGATCACACCTCTTAAATGCTTTCAGAATTCATTAGGCCTTTGAGATATGCCAGACGATTTTGTGACGTTTATCAGAAAACCAATAATGTCAGAAAATTCTTAAAGCGAAATATGAATTCCGTTAAAATGAAGATTGGTAGCACATTGTAATTCCCGACAATATCGGTACCAGCGCTTTTTTTTGTGAAAGCTGTGAAAATTCGAAAAAGTACTGCAACTAGGAGGTGTAAAATTGATGACTAAATTCACAATTTGAAAACGAATGAGGGTTTTTTTATGAGGACAAAGAGGGGAGCTTTTCCTGACGTTGTAGAGGAAAAACTATTCTAGAAGAAAAATGTAGAAGGGAAAAGTCCCATTTAGCTGAGTAGAGTGGAAAACTTGGGCAACTAGGTAGTCACTTGGGTCAGATTTGCCAGGTAGGGTGAGATTGCCCTGTGTGTGGGGTGAGGTTTGCTTCTCAGTATGAGATTTCCACGTTGTTTGCAATTGCCACATAGGGCGGAATTGACACTGCGGGTGGAATTGCAACGTAAGGTGCTATTGCCACATGTGGCAAAATCGCCATGTACTGTAAGATTGGCGTGTAGGGGTGAAATGCCCTTGCACGAGGGAGGAGAGTAAAAATCGGCGAGAGTAGACAGCACTATTTTGCTCCAAGGATACTTCAGTCATTAATATGTTGCTGTTCATATATGGGATCTAAGGGAGAGATGCGATCATGTCTATGGACAAGATGGCTGATTTTGCTCCACTCGCAACAATGATTTTAAAACAAATTGTATTCTGGAAAGCAGGACTCTAAGCTTTGCTCCCGGTGATGATTTGGAAGGCGTCCCCATTTGTGCACTGATTTCATTTTATGAGTTAAAACGTCGACATAGGTGCACAGCTTATGCTGTTGGTGTTAAAGGTAATTCAGGGTCTTTAATTAGTAATAAAATAACCACATCTAGGGGCATATTTACGAGAATGTCACGCAGTACAGTGCAGCAAGTCACTTTTAAAGAAATACAGCACAATTGTGCCTTTTCCCCTGCTCTGTTAACAGTGCTTAATTTGAGCCGGTGGTTTCCAGTGCTGGAAACCGTCAGCTAATTGTCAACACCTGCGCTTTGACAGTCTGTCACAAGGTGGATCTCTCTGGCTAATTTACATTAGAAATGACTATTACCTTCTGCTAAAGCAATTCTTATAGCTTTGGAGGCTTGAAATAGTCCGAAATGTCACACGTGTAGGAGTGTGATGTTACTATCATTAGCGGCGCTAGCAGGAGTATTGGGTGATGTAAGCTGCAATGGCATCCTGACAAGAACCATGGCACATTTTTGTTCTTTTTTTTAACAAATGAAGTACTGTCTGGCACCCTTTTGGCAGCTTAGTGCCAAAGCAGGCATCCTTTCACCATGGAGCAGGGATGCCTGTGTTACATGCAGCATATTTCGTTGTGCAGGAGGGGACACCTACCGGGACAAAAACAATCCTGAGAGACATATTCCTCTTTCTATGTGCGCTGCAGAAGAAAGAGGAAGAAACAAGGAGAAATAAAGATATTTTTCCCAGTTACACCTCACCTGAGAAGGCTTATCTTTTTTGTGTATTTCCAAGTCTAACAGTTGTGGTAAATCTGTGAATGTGTCAAAAACCATAGAAGTTGCATGGGAACGCTCACGCAATACCCATGGAACACCTTCCATGGACAGAGTAAGACAATGCAGCGATTTGCGCTGAGTTTCCCTACTACAGATATATGGAGCCACTCAAGGCCACGCAAAGTGACTTTACATGCAGTTGCGGCCAGTGCAAGTAAGAGCAGTGGAGCAGTGAGGTGGTGGAGCAGGGTAAGGGCGGGGGGGAGTCTATAGATGACAAATTAGGGAAAATAAAATAAAAAAATAAATAAAATCATTTACCTTGAGTTTGCTGCATCACCGACTCGGCCTCCGAGTGGGTCTCTGAGTGGGCGTATGAATGTCTAAATTGGTCTGTGCATGGCTGTGTGAGAGGCTGTATGGGTCTGTGAGTGGGCGCTTGAGTGTCTGAGTGCAGGAATAGCACGCTGTTGGCGTGCACAGGAACAAGCTGTGTTGATTGTTGCCTTATTTTAAAAATTTATCGTGAATTATACCGAGTGATTTTCGACTCGTTTTAAATTGTTGTGTGCTGACTTTTGATTTAATTCTCATTTTATAATACTGCCCTTTCCTATGATCGCATTGCTTGCACCATAATTCAGCTTGTGAAGCATCACTCACCATTTGGTGAACCCCCAGCACTTCCGACCACCATCTTAGGTGTGGAAGGCCAGAGACGCTCCCTGGACGTGTCAGGGGTAGCGTTCTAGTGTTGCCGCGCTCACTCGCCACACACTATTTAGGGGATGTATGACATTACCACGCATACTTTTAGCACGCATACCTTTACAACGCTATTTTTACAACGCAGGATCCATTACAACGAAGTACCATTACAACGCATTTTTTTACAACGCAAATACCTTTACAACGCATACCATTACAACGTAGGTACTTCGTTGTAATGGATCCTGCATTGTAAAAATTGCGTGGTAAAGGTAGGTCATTGTAAAAGTTGCGTTGTAACGGTTGTATACCCTATTTAGGGGACCAGCATGCACGCGTGCAGCGCACGCGCGCAGCGGAGCACCGGAGGAGCGCCAGAGGAAAGCCCGTCTGTGCCCGTCCGTGCCTCGGATGGGCCAGGGGCTAGAAACGCTGCTGGCATAAGGTATTCCAGGGATGAACTATTAAATATAGGAAAAGGGATAGGGGGAATAAATCCTTCTACACATTTACCTAACCCCAAAAATCTAAATTGCGGGCTGATAAATAGCAGATCTTTGGTCAGACACCATCAGGAGGTAGCAAATTTGCTATTATACAGGGACCTAGATGTCCTTTTTATCACGGAAACCTTGACTCGTGCCGATACTTCAGTAGAATTGGGCTTTGCATGCCCCGAAGGGTACAACCTGTTTCACAAACCGAGGCCGCAAGGAAGGGGTGGAGGGCTTGGGGTCATTCATAAGAATAAATGGGACTTCTCCCCTCTTCAGGTGGATGAGATAGCGGGGATAGAATTATTGGGGTTCTCGTTGCAAGAACCCAAGGGAAGAATCCTGACCGGAGTAATCTGCTATAGGCCACCCGGCGCGGATACACAATACCAGGCGCTGTTTGATTCCATTGCTGCCCTGGCTTTGACTCACGCTAGACTATTGATTCTGGGAGATTTTAACCTCTGGGATAACGGGTCTCTAGGAAATCATCTGAAGGGACTGCTGGATATCTGCGGCAACTGGGGCCTTCAACAGCTAGTACAAAAACCCACGCATTCAGGTGGAAATATCCTAGACCTAATCTTTGCAAACCGGACTGAGACTAAGATGATCGATATCATATTATTTTGAGCAAAAGATCGCCAAAATTGTGGGGGGATTGGAGGAGGGTAGAGACGGCGATAAGGATATAGCAGACCAGCTGGCGGAGGAGGAACCGCCCACAATTTCATCGTCCTTGGAACGTTTTACCCCTCTGACTATGGAGCTTTTCCTCAGCCTGGCACAAAGTGTGTCATCTGGGTCCCCGTTAGATCCTCTTCACATAAGATCTGGAAGGAATACGGGTCAGAGTTGTTCCCCCAGATGTATCAGATCTGTTATCAGTCTCTGGAGGAAGGTGTAGTGCCGGAGGTATGGAAGCAGGCAGTGGTCACCACCCTGCTCAAAAAGCCGTCACTAGATCCCACGGTCCCAGCACACTTCAGACCTATATCGCTTCTACCCTATCTGATAAAGATCATAGAAAAATTAGTCAGCAGGTCCCTGTCAGGCTACTTGGAAGATAATTGCCTACTGGACAAGGACCAGTTTGGCTTCCGCCCAGGACATGGAACAGAAACTGCACTGGCGACTGTGTTGGACACTCTTCGAATGCGAGCTGACAGTGGCAATTCCTCAGTACTAGTACTGTTGGATATGTCGGCCGCATTCGACACGGTCAGCCATGCAGTCCTGGTGCACAGACTGGAGAGATTGGGCGTGAAGGGCAGAACTCTAAAATGGCTCCAATCCTATCTGATGGGCAGACAGCAGGTAGTGACCCTGGCCCCTTTCACCTCCCCTAAGTCCCGGGTTGGTCACGGAGTACCACAGGGCTCCTCGATTAGCCCGATTCTTTTTAATTTATATCTACAGCCTCTGATCCCTATGATAAAGTCATTTGGGGTTGATCTGGTTAACTACGCCAATGACACCCAATTGGTGTTCTCCTTAGAGGGGAAGCAGGCAGTGACCATGGAGACCTTCCAGAATTGTATGAGTAAGGTCGCCAAGTGGCTGAAAATAAATTCCCTTCAATTCAATGAGGGGAAGACTGAGGTAGTCTACTGCCAAACACCGAAAATGAGCCAGCAGCCATCCTGTGAGATCAGGCTCGCACCGGGATCAGAGCCCTGTATCCCAGTAAAGACCGTGCGGAACCTGGGAGTTATGTTGGATGACGATCTCCAACTGACCTCACAGACAAACAAAACCATCAGTGTATGCTGCGGCCTACTGAGAGCACTCAGACAGATCTTGCCTCTTTTACCCGATGCGACCAGATCACTGGTGGTCAGAAGTGTGATCATGGCAAGATTGGACTACTGTAACTCTCTAAACCTGGGAGCCCCCTTTTACATCTTACAGGGGCTCCAGAGAGTCCAATCTATGGCGGCCAAGCTAGCTCTAAACAGACCCCGTAGCTCTTCTACAACATTGGCACTCAGAGAACTACACTGGTTGCCAATTGGGAGCAGAGTTGTTTTTAAGTCTCTCTGTATTGTTCATAGAGCACTACACAACACGGGACCTATTCCATTACAGGAAAGGATTACCTGGTACAAACCTGCTAGGTCACTGCGCTCCTCTAGCTTGGGGCTGGCAGCAACCACCAGGATTAGGAAGTCAAGGCTAGGTGGTAGAGCTTTCTGCACCTCAGCATCAAGGCTGTGGAACGAGCTGCCTCAAAAGATCAGACTGATCGACAACCTGCTGGAATTTAGAAAGAGTCTACAGACATGGCTCTTTGCCAGAATCTAAAGGTCGACCCCAGGCTCATCAAACGTTGTGTCATTCCATCTGACACAAACTTCGCTGTATTGTTCTTTCCATCTGAATATTCCTTCTGGCGCCAGGATACCCGTAGGGTGACAGCTGCACGGTATAAATATTAATACAATACAATACAATACATCTTGTAGTGGGTGTGAGAGTGTCTGAGTGGGTCTGTCAGTGGGTGTGTGAGTGCCAGAGAGTGCAAGTGGGTATCTAAGTGTCTGTGTGGGTGTGTCAGTAGCTGTGTGAGTGACCATAAAGGAACGACACCTGCCCTTTTATCCAACAAGAGTTCACAGTTTTGCATAAAATATCTACCCAATTGGAGGACTTTCTACTGATTAAGTAGCAAGTGCTCCCTCCTTGGGTAAATGTCTAGTACGTATACTACACGACAGCTGTGTAATGGAGCACCATGAAATGTCACCAGAGACCTTGTGTGCATTTTGGCAATGTTATTGGCCCTGGAGCATCTTTATCCAGAATTATGAGATAACATGAATCCTCCTATAGAAAAGACAACAAGACTAGAAATCTCGACCAAACAAGTTTCTTTCCTCTTAGCTATATGAGGTAAGTGCTTCTTTCTTTGGTGGAGATGTCCTCCTTTTCCCCGGCATCAAGAACTCCTCTCCATGGGAAATGTGCTGGGGGTGGGGGTGTACTTGCACATTTGCATACTTGTAGAAATTTAAAAGGTGAACCATGGGCTCTGCTCCCATTAGGACAGGACAACAAAGAATCCACTTGTCACAGTCACTACAGATTTCACTCCATTTGATAAACAATTCAGTCACCTCCACGAAGGATTTCAAATCGTTTTTCAATATGGAACTGCAGAGAAAACACACTTGCTTTGCCTTTGCCAAGCCCAGCCAAGGAGTTAGGATCATTTTTCCTTTACAGAAGTGGGGCTTCAACGGGGGAACCTGATATGTCTATTTTTGTAAATGCCATCCCGTTGAGGTTTAATTGCTGGAAATGAGCAGGAGGGCTAAAACGGCCGTGAAAAAATGTAATGGGGGAGGGGAGCCACGTGGCCTCCCTGGGAAACACCATCCCACAGGGCCTGGTTAGAAATTAATTTTATAGGGGCCATGTTGCCCCCCTAACCGGGCCAATTTTGGCCTCGGGGAACTGTACCCCATGGCCCAGCCATGTCTCAGTGGGTGTCCTGGAACCCACATAGGGCACACAATGTGTTATGGGACCATGGGGGTAGCCTTATGGCCCCGTGGTCCCCAGCCGGCTTTACCCTCCTGCGGGAGCCGGCTTCGGTGTCGCACAGAGGGAGCTGGTGGAAATGCAGCTCTTTGCGTGCAAGAGCAATAGTTTCCTCACTTTATCTGCCCGCATGTCTGCGGGCAGGGTAGGAGATGAAAGCTCTGCTTCCAGCAAACGGGGGCGGTTTGAAGCTCCCGCTTGCCAGAAGTGGAGTGTTTGCCTTTGCTTTGCCGGAGCTATCACAACTCCCACCAAGAAAAGGGAAACAGCTATTTACCGGGATTGGACACCCCTGGATAGGGAGCCGGCCCTTGGGGTTGGTGGCCCCCAGGCCATATATGGTTCCAGGAGGGGGGCTCCATGGCCCCTCCTTCCTTTTTCATGGGCTGCCACCGGGGAGATTGTGGTAGGTAATTTATTTGCCAGTCAGCATTGGGTAGTTAGATTTTGGACCTATGTTCCATATGGAAAAGCATTTTTTGACTTGCCTATATATTTGGCACTGTTTGATAAATCTTCACAAAATGTATGTATGCATATATTACCTACTGGCAGTCACCAGTAGGTAGTTAAAGTTAGGAGCTAGTTTCCATAGGAATTTTATTTTTGTTTTGCCAATAACTTTGGCGCAGTTTGACAAATCTTCACAACATTTTCTAAACTAATACAATGCTCACTTCAGCTGCTATCTTTAAAGTTTCAGGGTGATTCATCAAGCAGGGGTGGAGAATCCATGTTATTTCCCAGAGGACATTTAGACACAGTAAACTGCTGAACGGAATTACACCAAATTTGGCAGGAAGTTAGATGTTGGTTCAAGGAAGCGATTTTTGTGAATTGGTGTAAATCTGTTCAGTGGTTGCTGAGCAATGTAAAGAAATTTGCAGTTCTATATATAGGGATGTGGTGAATCCGAGACCCTTCCCTATCTCGTGCTGAGATCTGATTGGCAGCCAACATTTCAAACCAGGAAATGTTGGCAGCCATCCTGTGACTCAGTTCAACCGAATCACAAGAAAAAATAAAAAAAAAAGAAAAGGGGGAAGGGTAGAAACACCCTGACCCCTTGGCCTCTTGGAGAGGGTTCCACAGGGACCCCCAGGGCTAAAGAAGCATTAAAACAAAGTTTTTCAGTGGGAATCGCGCTGGATCCGTGACTTCCGTTGAAATAAAAAAAACGAAGTGTTGTCTCCCGTGCTTCGCTAAATATGGACCAGGTCCTGAGGGCAAGTTTATATAGTAATGTGGGGTTGGCCATGTGGCACCTCCAGCGCCCCGGGAACTGCCACATCCCTGGGCAAACATATTGAAAGAGATGCAGGGGGCCAAATGGTCCCCTGCAGACCTGGGGACCACCACCAGCCCGGGACTAATTATTAAATAGGTGTGGCAGAGGCCATATGGCCTCCCTCGCAGGCCAGGGGACCGCCAACCTTCCCAGAGCTGAATTAAATTATAATGCAAAGAGGGGCTCTGCCCCCCATGCAAACCTGGTGAACGCCATCTCCCTGGGGCAGAGATGTAAGTAAAAAAGAATGCAGGGGTGGCAAAGATGTGAAAAGTGATGCAGGGGGGCCTTCAAAGCCCCCTGCAGCCCCGGGCGCCACCACCTCCCCAGGGCTAATGAATTGAATGAATGTGGGGGAGGCCCTTATGGCCTCTCCTGCAGCCCCAGGGACCGCCAGCTCCCCAGGGCTAAATAACACAAATGTGGGGGCCACACGGCCCTACCACAGCCCCGGAGACACCCGCCTCCTCAAGGCTAAATTAAATAAAAATGCATGGGGAGGCTCCAACCCCACCCACGCAGCAATGGTGACCCCACAACCGCCCCAGGGCAAGTCTTTAAAATTAAATACAGGGGGAGCACGACCCCCGCATCCCGGGTGACCATCACCTCCCCAAGGCTTAATTAACAAAGGAGTAGAGCCCTAGATGGCCCTGGGGACCGCCACCATCCAGGGCCGGCTCCATCAATGTGCCCACCCCCGGGACATTGCAGTGTGCAATGTCTTGGCGAGGGCGTAGACAACTCAGCTATGCTTTCAGCTAGTGAGAGCAGAAAATGCTCTCTCTTGCTGAAAGCAGAGCATGTCTGTTTCCCTGCCCGCTGTCAAGCGAGCAGGGAAACAGACATTGCATTAGTGATGTCATTGACCATGTCATGAATGATGTAATATGTGACGTCATCAGCAGTGCATTAGGGGGGCACGAGTTATAGTTAGCTCAACTAACTATAATGGCTGAATTTCTCTGGGTATGTATGAGTGAAATGTTCAGCTGACTATAACGTCCCTGAAACCTATGTTTTTTTTAGTGAATTTCAGTGGTTTTGTAAATGCTAATTTCTAACTATAACATCCCTGAAACCTATGGTTTTATCAGTGAATTTCAAAGGTTTTTAAATGATAATTTCTAACTACAGCGTCCCTGAAACCTATGGCTTTTTCAGTGAATTTCAAAGGTTTTTAATGCTAATTTCTAACTCTATCCTGTGACTGTTTTCTAGCATTTTCTTCGCCGCCCTGCGCGACCGTCTTCCCGCTCTGTGCACCCCCCTGCTCCCGGCTCCCCTGCCGCTGCTCCCCTGCGGCCCGCCCCCTTTTCTTTCCTGTGCCCAGCACCCTTCCTATTCGCCGCCCCGCTCCCGCCTCCCAGCTGCTCCTCCCTCCCACTTGGCCATTTATGGCTGGGACCGCGCGGTGGTGAGCTGTGACCTCTGACCCTGTTCACAGGTCCGGTCGCTCCATGCACCGCACGGCCCCCTGTGATTGTGCCCGAGTTGTTCCCGCTACTGCCCTAAGTCCGCCCTGCTGCTGAGTATTGTGCCTGCATTTGTTTTTATCGTATTGTCCTTTGTGCCCTGTGACTGTATTTATTGTATTGCCCTTTATGCCCTGTGACTGTTTTTATCATATTGCCCTTTGTGCCCTGTGACTGTTTTCTAGCATTTTCTTCGCCACCCTGCGCGACCGTCTTCCCGCTCTGTGCACCCCCCGCTCCCTGCTCCCCCGTCGCTGCTCCCCTGTGGCCCCGCCCCCTTTTCTTTCCTGTGCCCAGCACCCTTCCTATTCTCCACACCGCTCCCGCCTCCCAGCTGCTCCTCCCTCCCACTTCGCCATTTATAACTGGGACCGCGCGTACGCGCAGCAAACATGCGCAGCGGGCGTGCCGATGGCGCACCGAAGGCGCGCCAAAGGCAAGCCCATCTGCGCCCATCCGCGCCTGGACCGCGCCCAGCGTCAGCACCCCTGACCCCCGATAACGCCAGCCCACACGACGGACCTACGATGCCGCCACCCTCAATGCACTCAACCCAGGCCGGAACCCCGCCTGCTACCGAGCCACCCCGAAACGCACCCATGGACCCTTCACCTGCCAAGCCTGCAAATTCACCTGCCTCCGGACCTGTACCGCACCCGCAAGGCCAGGCACCAGCAACACTCACCTCAAGTGCATTCTGCTCAACACCCGCTCCATCCACAGACACGCCGTCGAACTCTGGAACCTCCTTGACACAACATCACCAGACGTCGCCTTCCTCACAGAAACCTGGATGAACACCTCCTCAGCCCCCGACATCGCCATAGCCATCCCGGATGGCTACAAGATCACCCGGAGGGACCGCGTCAACCAAACTAGAGGAGGCATCGCCATCGTCCACAAAAACACCATCCAAATCACGACCAACTCCGACGACACCCTCACCACCGCCGAGCACCTTCACTTCCAGATACACACCGACCCCAAGACCACCCTCAGAGGTACTCTCATCTACAGACCCCCGGGACCACGTACTCAATTCAGCGAAGCCATCGCAGACTTCATCAGCCCGCACGCCCTCACCTCCTCAGACTACATCCTCCTAGGGGACCTCAACTTCCACCTGGGGAACAACAATGACAGCAACACCGCTGCCCTGCTGGACAACCTCGCCAACCTCGGTCTCAAGCAACTGGTGAACACCCCCACCCACTACCCGGCTACACGCTTGACCCCGTCTTCTCCTCCAGCAAGCACATCTCCTTCAGCCACTCCACCGGACTACACTGGACTGATCACAGCTGCGTCCACTTCAACTTCAGGAGAACCACGACCCACCACCACCCGCAACAGGTTCCCCGCAGAAGCTGGAGCAACATCACCACCGACCAGCTCACCACCTCCCTCAGCCAGAACCCTCCCGCCAACACAACGGACCCCAACGAAGCAGCCCACAACCTCAGACAGTGGCTCACCAACTGCGCCGACGACCTCGCTCCACTGAAGAACCCTCCCAGCAGACCCGGCAGCAAGAAAGCCTCGTGGTTCACCAACAAACTCAAAACTACCAAGAAAAACTGCCGCACCCTAGAGAAAGCCTGGCGCCATGACCAGACAACAGAAAACATGACAGCCCTCAAGAACGCCACCCGCAAACACCACCAGCTGATCCGCACCACCAAAAGGACTACTTTCAAAGAACGTCTGGACAACAACACCCACAACGGCAAGGAACTCTTCAGCATTGTAAAAGAGCTCTCCAACCCCAGTGCCTGCAACAACGACATCAAACCCTCGCAAGACCTCTGCGACTCACTCGCCTCGTTCTTCCACCTCAAGATCGCCGATATACACAACAGCTTCGGCGCACAGACCACGCACCCAACCACCGAACTGGCGCCCCCCACCACCACCCTCTGCAACTGGACCCCGGTCAGCACCGAAGACACCATCCACACGATGAACACCATCCACTCCGGATCCCAAACCGACCCCTGCCCTCACCACGTCTTCAACAAGGCCGACTCCATCATCGCACGCCAACTCCGGGACATCATCAACATCTCCTTCACCACCGCCACCTTTCCGGAAACCTGGAAACATGGCGAGCTCAGCGCTCTCCTGAAGAAACCCACCGCAGACCCCACGGATCTCAAGAACTTCCGCCCCATCTCGCTCCTCCCTTTCCCTGCCAAAGTCATCGAGAAGCCCGTCAACAAACAACTCGCCACCTTCCTCGAGACGAACGGATCCCTCGACCCCTCACAGTCCGGTTTCCGAGCTAACCACAGCACCGAGACCGCCCTCATCGCAGCCACCGACGACATCAGATCCCTGCTGGACAATGGGGAAACAGCTGCCCTCATCCTCCTGGATCTCTCAGCAGCATTCGACACAGTATGCCACCGCACACTAATACAGCGCCTCAGCAACACCGGAATCCAAGGGAAGGCACTGGAGTGGATCATCTCATTCCTCGCCGGAAGAACCCAGAGAGTCCGCCTCCCCGTTCCAATCCGCGGCCACCGAAGTCATCTGCGGCGTACCTCAAGGATCCTCGCTCAGCCCCACCCTCTTCAACGTCTACATGAGTCCCCTCACAGCCATCGCACGCCAACACAACCTAAACATCATCTCCTACGCTGACGACACCCAGCTGATCCACTCCCTCACCAACGACCCGCCACCGCCAGAGCCAGCCTCCAGGAAGGAATGAAAGATGTTACAGAGTGGATGAAGACCAGCCGCCTGAAACTGAACTCAGACAAGACGGAAGTCCTCATCCTGGGATCATCCCCCTCCGCCTGGGACGACTCCTGGTGGCCCTCTGCCCTGGGCACCACACCCAAGCCAACGGACCATGCACGCAACCTGGGCTTCATCCTGGACTCCTCCCTCACGATGATCAAACAAGTCAATGCCGTCTCGTCATCCTGTTTCAACACCCTATGCATGCTCCGAAAGATCTTCCGGTGGATCCCCACCGAAACCAGGAAGACGGTCACCCAGGCCCTCGTCACCAGCCGACTGGACTACGGGAACACCCCCTACGCGGGAACCACAGCCAAACTCCAGAAAAGGCTCCAGCGCATACAGAACGCTTCTGCACGACTCATCCTGGACATCCCCCGCCACGACAACATCTCTGATCATCTGAGAGACCTGCACTGGCTCCCCGTCAGCAAGAGGATCACGTTCAGACTCCTCACCCACGCCCACAAGGCTCTCCACTCTTGGGACCCAAGTACCACAACAACCGCCTCACTTTCTACACACCCACCCGACAGCTCCGCTCGACCAGCCTCGCCCTCGCCACCGTCCCACGTACTCGCAGAGCCACCGCCGGAGGAAGATCCTTCTCCTACCTGGCGGCCAAGACATGGAACTCCCTCCCCATCCACCTACGGCTCACCCAGGACCATCTCTCCTTCAGGAAAAAACTCAAGACCTGGCTATTCGAGCAGTAGCGGCCCCCCCCCCCCAGCGCCTTGAGACCCTAGCGGGTGAGTAGCGCGCTTTATAAATTCGCCTGATTGATTGATTGACTATTCCTACAGAGGTAGGACATATGTAGAAAGAGGAAGAAACGCGCAGAAAGAAGCAAAGGAAATGCAGAAAGATGCAATAGAAGTCCAGAAAGATGAAGAAAGGTGCAGAAAGAAGCAAGAGATATGCACAAAGAACCAACAGAGGTGCAGAAAGAGGCCTTGTTGCAAAGTTACTCTGTGCCCACAACGTTTTGCTGACTGGTACTGGTGGTAACTGACTCTAACTAACCAGGCCCAGAGCCAGTGCTATCCTGAAAGTCACTTAGAATACAGTGAAAACACCTACATACACTAGGGTACACTATGGGTTGGGGTACCCCTGTGATTGGCATGACCTCCCCTGTAAGGTCCTAAACTACCTCTAAGTCAGAAGTGCAGAAATAGGAAAGAGGGTAACAGACATTTGCAAAAGAGGTACAGAAACAAGCAAGAGAAGTACAGCAAGAGGCAAGAGAATTGCTGAAAGAAGCAACACAGGCGTAGAAAGAAGCAACAGAAGTGCAGAAAGAGGCCCGTGAGGTGCTGAAAGAAGCAAGAGCAGTACAGAATGAACCTACAGAGGTGCAAAAAGAGGCAAGAGAAGTGCAGAAACAGGCAAGAGAAGTGCACAAAGATGCAAGAGAATTGCTGAAAGAAGCAACAGAGGTGTAGAAAGAAGCAAGAAAAGTGCAGAAAGAAGCAAGTGAGATGCAAAAACAGGCAGGAAATGTGCAAAAAGATAGAAGATAAGTGCAGAAAGAGACAACCGGGGTGCAGAAAGAAGCAAATGAGGTGAAGAAAGAAGTATAGAAAGTGCAGAATGAAGCAACAGGGGTGCAGAAAGATGGAATAGAGGTGCAGAAACTACAAGAGATTTGCAGAATGTGGTCAAGAGAAGTGCAGAAAAAGAAAGAAATGTGCAGAAAGAAGCAACAGCAATGCAGAAAGAGGCAAGAGAGGCGCAGACAGAAGCAAGAGTGGCTTGCACACCATTAGTATCAATTTAACACCCACATTTAGCAATAAGTAACAGGTGACCATTCTAGGTTTGCAAAGGGCCTTCCACTACGCTGTAACACTTGCTGCTGCATTTTTGTATCGTTTGACCCGTTTCAGCTAGAAACAAGGCTTTTTTATTCAAATCTGCAGATTAGGGTGCAGATGATGAATTATGTGGCTAATTAACTATTAGTCGCTTTTATGGTGGAGAAAGGGTGCTGGGCCTCCGACCAGCGCTCAGGAATTCCGGCGCGTAGAGCTTACAGGAGGTACCAGTAGGGCTTCTTGGCCCCCAAAGTCCCTCAGGAGTAAATTGGACTTCATCCCCCATCCCGTAGTCTGCCAGGAGGCGCATGCATTTGCAGAATGGTGGAGAAAGGGGGGCAAGGCCTCCACAGATGTCTTAGCAATCCCACTGTGTGGGACTTACTGGAGGTAACAAGAGGGGTAGTTGGCACCAAGAACATCCTTGGGGGCCAACTACCCCTCCTATTACCTCCAGTAAGTCCCACACAGCAGCATTGCTAAGTTTAAAGAGCCCACCGTACAAACTTGCTCCCTGGTGCACTCTTGGATGGGGATTGAAGTCCCCTTTGCTGATGGGGGTCCCTTAGGGGCCAACCAGCCTACCTCTTACCTCCAGCAGGCCCCACAAAGTGGGATTGCTGAGAGGTGGACAAAGGCCATGCCCCCTTTCTCCACCACTCTGCAAATGCACCCCCTGGCACGTTCTAAGTCAGGAGATTAAGTACCCTTGAATACTGAAGGTCCCTGGGGGCCAACTAGCCCACCAGGTACCTACAGTAAGTGCCACACAGCTGGATTGCAGAGAGGTGGTCCAAGGCCATGTCCCTTTTTACACCACTCTACAAACGCAGCTTCTGGCACACTGCTGCTTGGTGGATGAAGTCTAAGCATGGGCGGATTTTGCGGATCCACGATTCACGAATTTGCGAATTCACGGATCGTGGATCCGCAAAATCCGCGGATTTTGCGGATCGGCGGATTTGGGGGCGGGGCTTCGTCGAGTGTGTGGGCGGGGCCAAACGGACGGGGCTTCCATGCGAGTGCACATGCCTCTTGTGTGTATAAAAGGTCAGAGACTGATCAGAGCAGTAGATGTAGAGACAGAAGCTCAGTGGTCACATAACAGCACGGGGATTGCGCTCGTGAAGGTCAAAGATGCAAAGGCCTTTGTCCAGCGTCACAGCTGATTTTCGACGGTATATTTGGGAAGAAGGCACACCTGCCCAGCCTCCACAACGCTCACAGTTATATGGCAATGTCATATCTTGCAAATTCTCCAATATAAAGAATTATTCTCCCATGTCCTTACATAATCACGCCGTGAATGGGCAATCAAAGAGTACTCGCAGAAGGTGAGGAAGAGCGTATGGGTATGTAGGGTGTTCTCTAATGTTAAATAGCAGTGTTCTAGAACCCATATAACCCCATGTCTTGCATTAGATAATGCCCTGAATGGGCAATACCAATATTTTGGGGGGAGGTGTATACGTGCTCGTGGACGCTTCCCCAGCCCTATCTTTTCCAGTGTATCAAAGTCAAATACTACAGGTACCACCGCACACAGAATAGGTGATTTCGGCCCTGACAATTTCGTGACAAATGCAACGGCGCCTGAGAGAGAAACCTTTGAGATATGCGAATTTAAAGCTCAACAACACAATCTGCATTCATACTTCCATTTCGTCTCCGCTGTGAGTCCTCTCTTCCCCCTTGTGTTAGATCTGAAAACTCCTTTTCTGCTAAGGCTTTCTTTTTCTGAATCGAGGTTCATTTAGATTTACTGAGAATGAAATGCATGAGTTATATCGTCTAAATCTGTCAGCCAATTAATCCTCGGTTAAACAAATTGAACCTTCCTAGAGTGTGCTGCAGCCTTTCTACACTAGAAGATGCATAAAATTAATAAGTTATTTTTCCTGGCATACTTTAAGGCTGTTAAGAGATTTGCGATTGTGGAACAATTATGACTTGCACTGGAGGTGAAAAGGGTTTGAATTGGAAATCTCTCATGTCTTTTAGCTACAATTTCAGCTTATTTGCCTTCTGCTGGCATCTTATTGTCATTTTCCAAAAGAGGCCAGAAAAGAAAATCAATTGGTATTCAAGGGTAAATTTCATCCCATTGAACTGACACTCACGATTGTTTTTGGGCTGATGAATGAGTCACTGAATGTAAGCTTCAACTAGGGCACGTGCTGTACTGATATCTGTAAGTGCTTCCTGTTGAGGTTTAATTTTTGTGCCGGGACCATCGTGCCAGAATGAACCCTGCCCTTCATATTTATTCAAGAAGACACCACCGTTTTGTGCCCCTGCTGTAAATAATTTACGATGGCGCCGGCAAGCTGCCAGCGCCATCGTAAAAAAGTTACTTAATTAGCTTCAACAGGAAGCTTCAATTGGTAAAATAAAGCAGGCGCTCGAGCCCCTGCTTTATCTTATCTATTAGAGCTTCCTGTTGAAGCTAATTAAGTAACTATTTGAGGATGGCGCTGGCAGCTTGCCGGCGCCATCGTAAATTAGGCTTGAACTTTTGACCCAGGAATCCGCCGCTCGCGGATTGCGGATTTTCGGTAAATTCGCGAGAGTTCGCGGATCGCAAATTTACCGAAAATCCGCAAAATCCGCGATCGGAGCGGATTTTGCGCTCATGCTTAATGAAGTCCACTTGTGTACTGAGGTCCTCAGGACACAAGCAGACTTCATCCTCTGAGCAGCAGTGTGCCACCAGCTGTGTTTGCAGAGTGGTGTAAAAAGGGGCATGGCCTTGGCCCACCAGTCCGCAACACAGCTCTATGGCCCATACGGGAGGTGCCTGGTGGGCTAGTTGTCCCCCAGGGAGCCTCAGTATTCATTGGGACTTAATTAGCTAACTTACAACGCGCCAGGGGGTGCATTTGCACTGTGGTGAAGGGAGGGGGCGGGGCCTCTGGCGTGATGACAGCTTTTTAATTTTATTTATTTTTTAGGGCCTGACCCTTTTTGTAAACAAAAGACAAAAAACGGGAGGGGGCCGTTCAGCCCCCCTCCTGAGACCAATTTCGGCCCCGGGGACCCCATTCCCCAGGGCATGGCCTCCTTTTAAAAAATATATTAATAAGGAAGGGGGCCCGTGTGGCCCCCCTTCCCTTGACCACTTTTGGCCTGGGTACCCCATCCCCCGGGGCATGGCCTCTTTTTTCATTACATCATTTAAGGGAAGGGGGGCTATGTGGCCCCCCAGGGCCACTATTGGCCCTGGGGACCCCATCCCCCGGGGCTTGGCCATTTTTCATACTTTGTTAATTGAGGAGGGAGGTCCCCCTCCCCAGGCTCATTTCAGCCCCGGGGAACCCAACCCCCGGGGTCCGGCCATTCTTTTTTTTTAAATTAAACAGGAGGGCTCTTTGTGAACTACGACCTACCTTTTTGCCAAATGTGGTGTAATTTAGTTCACCAGTTCGGGCTGTAGCTTTGTCTAAAGTTTCCTATGTAAATTAACATGAATAAAACGCGTTTTGGGACCCCCTTTTTTATCGGCCCCCGCTTGCCAAATCACCCCGAAACCTTCAAGACTGGAGCTGACCAGAGCGCCCCACTAGTTTTGAAAATTTCACGAAGATTCGTCATCTGGCACCAAAGATATTGGCAAAAGAAAAAACGCTTTTTGAATAGAAAAAAGGACCTAACTATAACTACCTACTGGCAACCGCCAGTAGGTGATATATATATTACAATCTCTTCTTGTATTGCTGAAGCAACAAACTGGAAGGGCACTTGTCTGTAATGCCAGCCATGAAAAGTTATTCCATTGACTGTTGCTTAATCATATTTTCAATCCATATAGCCGAACAGACCCAATGCGTTTCAGTGTAGGACATGCCCTGTTCACAAGCAAGATTGTAATTTGACGGGGCTCCTCTACCCTATGTTAATTCCCATAGGAAACTTTAGACACGGCTACAGCCCGAACTGCTTAACGGAATTACACCAAATTTGGCAAAAAGGTAGCCCTGGGTTCAGAAATAACTCTTTTTGTTAAAGTTAAATGGTGTAAATCTGTTCAGTAGTTCCTGAGAAATTAAATAAAAAGAGGTCAAAATATGCAATTCCCATAGGAAACTTTAGACAGGGCTACAGCCCAAACTGCTGAACGGAATTACAACAAATTTGACATGAAGGTAGTCCTTGCCTGAGAAAGAACTCCTTTTCTTAAATGGTGTAAATCCGTTCAGTAGTTGCTGAGAAAAAATAAAATAAAAAATATATCGTTATATAGAGGTGCTGTGGATCCATGCACCCTGCCAATCACGAGCTGCATGCTGATTGGCTGTCAACACTTCAAACCAGGAAGTGTTGGAAGCCATCTTGTGCCTCGGTAGAACTGAGGCACAAGAAAGCAGTAAAAGAAACATGCAAAACGAAAAAAGGGGGCAGGGTAGAAACACCCTGACCCCCTAGGCCTGCTCAGGGGGTCCCACAAGGACCCCCAGGGGCCAAAAAAGCATTTAAAAAAAAAAAAAGCATCCAAATGCGCTGTGGATCCGCGGATTCTGCTGCGAAGCAAAAAAAAATGAAGTGCGCGCTCCAGCGCTTCGTTATTATTTAGCCCTCGGGTGGGCCAAGTCCTGGGGGCAATGTTTATATTGTAATGGAGGGCTCAAAGAGGCCCCCCAGCTCCGGGGACTGCCACCCCCTTGGGCTTTTCTAAAATATTCAGCCCTGGGGACTGCCACCCCCGGGGCTTGTATAGTAAATGGGTGGGGGGCTCAAAGGCCCCCCGAAGCCCCGGGGACCGCCTCCCCTGGGGCTTTTCTAAAAAATTTGTGGGGGGCACAAGGCCCTCTGCAGCCCTGTGGACCGCAACCCCGGGGCTTGTTTTTCCCCAAAAATAAACTAACTGTGTGGGAGGGCTCGCACCCCCCACACGCCCCGGGGACTGCCACCTTCCCAGGGCACTAACTATGCAAATTTGTTTATGGACCCCCAAGCCTCGGGGACCACCACCTCCCCAGGCTTTAACAATGTTGGGAGGGGGGCAGCGCGGCCCCCCTCCTGGAGCCCTGTGATTGCCCTGGGGACCACCATCCTCCTGCAGTTTCCCGGGGTGCCCCCCCCCTGGGACACTGCTGTTTTCTATGGCAGGACGGGAGCCATTTTAGACATTACTACAGCCCGAATCGCAAAACGGAATTACACCAAATTTGGCAGAAAGCTAGATCTCGGTCCAGAAAGAGTGCTTTTTTGTCTGTGCAGTAGCTTCGGAGTTATTAAAAAAAGATCTCTGTATATCTAGAGATGCGAATCCCCTGTGGTGGACCTGCAGATCCACCTACCAACAGCAATGCCATGATTGTTTGGCCGCAACCTGAGGGAAAAGTTGTGCCTGCCTTTTTGTGACTCGGTTCAGAAAAGGGGGTGGTGATGAACAGAGTGTCTGAATTAAGCAGACCACTCTTACCCAGTCCAAAGATCAGGGCTTGATCCATCACCGTTATTTAGCTCACTGCCCCATCCCAGCTCAGAACCTGGCTATATGCAAATTAGTCTGTCCCTGGCCCAGTGCATCATGGGAACAGGGTAGACCAAACTACCAAGCCAATTCTTCACCAGAAAGGAGAAAAGCTACCGGGGACCGGTTTCTGGCATTTCAGCCTCTTCGGCCCGGCTTGCTTGAATCCTGATGGAGCAGTGAGCAAGGGACTCATGTCTGAGTATACCCTGCCACACCTATAGTGGCCAAAAACGATTCACCACCCCTTGTTGTAAATAATTTTGTCCACCCTAAGCGTGGAAGGGTATACTCAGATGTGAGTCCCTTGCTCATTGCACCATCAGGATTCAAGCAAGCCGGGCCGAAGACGGCTGAAATGCCAGAAACCGGTCCCCGGAAGCTTGTTTCCTTCCCAGTGTAAGAATTGGCTTTTGTAGTCTGGTCTGCCCTGTTCCCATGATGCACTGGGCCAGGGACAGACTAATTTGCATACAGCCAGGTTCTGAAACTGGGATGGTGCAATGAGCTAAAAAACGGTGTTGGATCTAGCCCTGATCTCTTGACTGGGTGAGAGTATTCTGCTTAATTCAGAGACTCTGTCCATCACCACCCCTTGTTGTAAATAATTTTGTCCACCCTAAGCGTGGAAGGGTATACTCAGATGTGAGTCCCTTGCTCATTGCACCATCAGGATTCAAGCAAGCCGGGCCGAAGACGGCTGAAATGCCAGAAACCGGTCCCCGGAAGCTTGTTTCCTTCCCAGTGTAAGAATTGGCTTTTGTAGTCTGGTCTGCCCTGTTCCCATGATGCACTGGGCCAGGGACAGACTAATTTGCATACAGCCAGGTTCTGAAACTGGGATGGTGCAATGAGCTAAAAAACGGTGTTGGATCTAGCCCTGATCTCTTGACTGGGTGAGAGTATTCTGCTTAATTCAGAGACTCTGTCCATCACCACCCCTTGTTGTAAATAATTTTGTCCACCCTAAGCGTGGAAGGGTATACTCAGATGTGAGTCCCTTGCTCATTGCACCATCAGGATTCAAGCAAGCCGGGCCGAAGACGGCTGAAATGCCAGAAACCGGTCCCCGGAAGCTTGTTTCCTTCCCAGTGTAAGAATTGGCTTTTGTAGTCTGGTCTGCCCTGTTCCCATGATGCACTGGGCCAGGGACAGACTAATTTGCATACAGCCAGGTTCTGAAACTGGGATGGTGCAATGAGCTAAAAAATGGTGTTGGATCTAGCCCTGATCTCTTGACTGGGTGAGAGTATTCTGCTTAATTCAGAGACTCTGTCCATCACCACCCCTTGTTGTAAATAATTTTGTCCACCCTAAGCGTGGAAGGGTATACTCAGATGTGAGTCCCTTGCTCATTGCACCATCAGGATTCAAGCAAGCCGGGCCGAAGACGGCTGAAATGCCAGAAACCGGTCCCCGGAAGCTTGTTTCCTTCCCAGTGTAAGAATTGGCTTTTGTAGTCTGGTCTGCCCTGTTCCCATGATGCACTGGGCCAGGGACAGACTAATTTGCATACAGCCAGGTTCTGAAACTGGGATGGTGCAATGAGCTAAAAAAACGGTGTTGGATCTAGCCCTGATCTCTTGACTGGGTGAGAGTATTCTGCTTAATTCAGAGACTCTGTCCATCACCACCCCTTGTTGTAAATAATTTTGTCCACCCTAAGCGTGGAAGGGTATACTCAGATGTGAGTACCTTGCTCATTGCACCATCAGGATTCAAGCAAGCCGGGCCGAAGACGGCTGAAATGCCAGAAACCGGTCCCCGGAAGCTTGTTTCCTTCCCAGTGTAAGAATTGGCTTTTGTAGTCTGGTCTACCCTGTTCCCATGATGCACTGGGCCAGGGACAGACTAATTTGCATACAGCCAGGTTCTGAAACTGGGATGGTGCAATGAGCTAAAAAACGGTGTTGGATCTAGCCCTGATCTCTTGACTGGGTGAGAGTATTCTGCTTAATTCAGAGACTCTGTCCATCACCACCCCTTGTTGTAAATAATTTTGTCCACCCTAAGCGTGGAAGGGTATACTCAGATGTGAGTCCCTTGCTCATTGCACCATCAGGATTCAAGCAAGCCGGGCCGAAGACGGCTGAAATGCCAGAAACCGGTCCCCGGAAGCTTGTTTCCTTCCCAGTGTAAGAATTGGCTTTTGTAGTCTGGTCTGCCCTGTTCCCATGATGCACTGGGTCAGGGACAGACTAATTTGCATACAGCCAGGTTCTGAAACTGGGATGGTGCAATGAGCTAAAAAACGGTGTTGGATCTAGCCCTGATCTCTTGACTGGGTGAGAGTATTCTGCTTAATTCAGAGACTCTGTCCATCACCACCCCTTGTTGTAAATAATTTTGTCCACCCTAAGCGTGGAAGGGTATACTCAGATGTGAGTCCCTTGCTCATTGCACCATCAGGATTCAAGCAAGCCGGGCCGAAGACGGCTGAAATGCCAGAAACCGGTCCCCGGAAGCTTGTTTCCTTCCCAGTGTAAGAATTGGCTTTTGTAGTCTGGTCTGCCCTGTTCCCATGATGCACTGGGCCAGGGACAGACTAATTTGCATACAGCCAGGTTCTGAAACTGGGATGGTGCAATGAGCTAAAAAACGGTGTTGGATCTAGCCCTGATCTCTTGACTGGGTGAGAGTATTCTGCTTAATTCAGAGACTCTGTCCATCACCACCCCTTGTTGTAAATAATTTTGTCCACCCTAAGCATGGAAGGGTATACTCAGATGTGAGTCCCTTGCTCATTGCACCATCAGGATTCAAGCAAGCCGGGCCGAAGACGGCTGAAATGCCAGAAACCGGTCCCCGGAAGCTTGTTTCCTTCCCAGTGTAAGAATTGGCTTTTGTAGTCTGGTCTGCCCTGTTCCCATGATGCACTGGGCCAGGGACAGACTAATTTGCATACAGCCAGGTTCTGAAACTGGGATGGTGCAATGAGCTAAAAAACGGTGTTGGATCTAGCCCTGATCTCTTGACTGGGTGAGAGTATTCTGCTTAATTCAGAGACTCTGTCCATCACCACCCCTTGTTGTAAATAATTTTGTCCACCCTAAGCGTGGAAGGGTATACTCAGATGTGAGTCCCTTGCTCATTGCACCATCAGGATTCAAGCAAGCCGGGCCGAAGATGGCTGAAATGCCAGAAACCGGTCCCCGGAAGCTTGTTTCCTTCCCAGTGTAAGAATTGGCTTTTGTAGTCTGGTCTGCCCTGTTCCCATGATGCACTGGGCCAGGGACAGACTAATTTGCATACAGCCAGGTTCTGAAACTGGGATGGTGCAATGAGCTAAAAAACGGTGTTGGATCTAGCCCTGATCTCTTGACTGGGTGAGAGTATTCTGCTTAATTCAGAGACTCTGTCCATCACCACCCCTTGTTGTAAATAATTTTGTCCACCCTAAGCGTGGAAGGGTATACTCAGATGTGAGTCCCTTGCTCATTGCACCATCAGGATTCAAGCAAGCCGGGCCGAAGACGGCTGAAATGCCAGAAACCGGTCCCCGGAAGCTTGTTTCCTTCCCAGTGTAAGAATTGGCTTTTGTAGTCTGGTCTGCCCTGTTCCCATGATGCACTGGGCCAGGGACAGACTAATTTGCATACAGCCAGGTTCTGAAACTGGGATTGTGCAATGAGCTAAAAAACGGTGTTGGATCTAGCCCTGATCTCTTGACTGGGTGAGAGTATTCTGCTTAATTCAGAGACTCTGTTCATCACCACCCCTTGTTGTAAATAATTTTGTCCACCCTAAGCGTGGAAGGGTATACTCAGATGTGAGACCCTTGCTCATTGCACCATCAGGATTCAAGCAAGCCGGGCCGAAGACGGCTGAAATGCCAGAAACCGGTCCCCGGAAGCTTGTTTCCTTCCCAGTGTAAGAATTGGCTTTTGTAGTCTGGTCTGCCCTGTTCCCATGATGCACTGGGCCAGGGACAGACTAATTTGCATACAGCCAGGTTCTGAAACTGGGATGGTGCAATGAGCTAAAAAACGGTGTTGGATCTAGCCCTGATCTCTTGACTGGGTGAGAGTATTCTGCTTAATTCAGAGACTCTGTCCATCACCACCCCTTGTTGTAAATAATTTTGTCCACCCTAAGCGTGGAAGGGTATACTCAGATGTGAGTCCCTTGCTCATTGCACCATCAGGATTCAAGCAAGCCGGGCCGAAGACGGCTGAAATGCCAGAAACCGGTCCCCGGAAGCTTGTTTCCTTCCCAGTGTAAGAATTGGCTTTTGTAGTCTGGTCTGCCCTGTTCCCATGATGCAATGGGCCAGGGACAGACTAATTTGCATACAGCCAGGTTCTGAAACTGGGATGCAATGAGCTAAAAAACGGTGTTGGATCTAGCCCTGATCTCTTGACTGGGTGAGAGTATTCTGCTTAATTCAGAGACTCTGTCCATCACCACCCCTTGTTGTAAATAATTTTGTCCACCCTAAGCGTGGAAGGGTATACTCAGATGTGAGTCCCTTGCTCATTGCACCATCAGGATTCAAGCAAGCCGGGCCGAAGACGGCTGAAATGCCAGAAACCGGTCCCCGGAAGCTTGTTTCCTTCCCAGTGTAAGAATTGGCTTTTGTAGTCTGGTCTGCCCTGTTCCCATGATGCACTGGGCCAGGGACAGACTAATTTGCATACAGCCAGGTTCTGAAACTGGGATGGTGCAATGAGCTAAAAAACGGTGTTGGATCTAGCCCTGATCTCTTGACTGGGTGAGAGTATTCTGCTTAATTCAGAGACTCTGTCCATCACCACCCCTTGTTGTAAATAATTTTGTCCACCCTAAGCGTGGAAGGGTATACTCAGATGTGAGTCCCTTGCTCATTGCACCATCAGGATTCAAGCAAGCCGGGCCGAAGACGGCTGAAATGCCAGAAACCGGTCCCCGGAAGCTTGTTTCCTTCCCAGTGTAAGAATTGGCTTTTGTAGTCTGGTCTGCCCTGTTCCCATGATGCACTGGGCCAGGGACAGACTAATTTGCATACAGCCAGGTTCTGAAACTGGGATGGTGCAATGAGCTAAAAAACGGTGTTGGATCTAGCCCTGATCTCCTGACTGGGTGAGAGTATTCTGCTTAATTCAGAGACTCTGTCCATCACCACCCCTTGTTGTAAATAAGTTTGTCCACCCTAAGCGTGGAAGGGTATACTCAGATGTGAGTCCCTTGCTCATTGCACCATCAGGATTCAAGCAAGCCGGGCCGAAGATGGCTGAAATGCCAGAAACCGGTCCCCGGAAGCTTGTTTCCTTCCCAGTGTAAGAATTGGCTTTTGTAGTCTGGTCTGTCCTCAGTATTTCAGTATTTATTTTATTATGATAAAGGAACTCTTTCGAGGTCCACACAAAAACAAAAATATACATACAAAGAAAAATGCATAAAATAACCTTTTAACACTAAACACAAATGAGGAAGAACATATTAATAAAGATCCAAAAAACATTTAAAGAAGCCATACAGTTTAAAACAAAACATTTCATTAGGAGGGTTAATCAAGGCACTCTGAAAAGACAGGGCAGAAAGAATATTAAGTTGTAGGCAGATTGGACGTAACCATCTACGCCTGTAGGGCATTAGGACTGGACAAACAAAAATGACATGATTTAAGTCCTGGTCATGCATCTGACAAAGATCACAGAGAGGAGAGTGACCATACCATCTGGCATAAAGAACTTTCAGCGGAAGCAGGTTTTGTCTTATTAAGTACATTAAGCGACGAACGCCATGAGGGATGTTCCAGTACATATAAGGTTGCGCTTTCCGCAAGATGCATGACTCAATAACAGGAGTACAACCTTTTTTTAACAGCCGGGAATCTCTATCATGACAAAACCCCAATTCCCATGAAGAAGTCTTCAATAAGGATTTTAATTGATAAGAGGATAACGAAAATAAAGTTTCTTCATCCAATTTCAACTGTGCCACAGCAAATCTAAAAAATTTTACAATCAAGGAATGTTCATTTAGATTTCCCAGCAATTCATTTTTTATAAGGTATCTCAAGGTATTAGACTCACTTTCACTTTTTGCTATGCCTACTACCCAACGAATGGAGCCAGCCAAACCTTGAGCCCAGCTGCTACGTAGGCCAAGTTCCTGTCTCATGGAAACGGTTGAATTTGCTGAACTAACAGATAGTAAACTACGCAAGATTTTCCCTTCCGTGGAAGATAAAAAACTCCATTTATTTTGCTCTATTAACTCTAAACCGTATAACAGGGAGGCAGGGACTTTTGCTCTAAATACCTCTAAAAGAATAGAGAAATGCCTTCTACCTGTAGCTTTATACAAGGCTACTAAACTCTTTCCCTGTGAAATAGCCTTTCGGGAGTTATTGTCTATATGGGGTTTGTCACTTAGATTAGTTGTGACAATTTTACCAAGGAAGGTATATGATTTCACCGTTTCCAATTTTTGCTCCCCCACACACCAAGGAAAATTAAGAAATTTAGGTTTCTTCTTGCCGGAGAAACACATCACTTTACTTTTTGCCGTATTTATCAATAGGTAATGGTTTTTGGCATATTCAGACAGTGCCTGCAGGCGATTATTTAAGCCCTTCGGGGTAAGGTCCAAAATCAGGATGTCATCTGCATACATAAGGCATGCAATTGGAACCCCCCCCGAGGACGGAGCAATACCAGCGCATGCTGAAAGGGCAACAGGTAAATCGACTGTATAAAGGGAGAACAGCAAGGGAGCCAAAAGGCAGCCTTGCTTTAACCCATTAGAGGTGAAAATTATTTTAGATAAATCGCGTTCACCTCCCAGTAGGATTCTGCACCAAGTATCTGAATAGAGTGCACGAATTAACTTAATAAGATATGAGGGCATACCTAAATCAGATAACTTTCTCCACAGTAATATCCTGTCCACTTTATCGAATGCGGTGGAAAAATCAATGAAAGCCCCATAAACCTGCCCACCACGGACTTTAACATATTTTTCTGTGAGAACTTGTAGTGCCGACAGGTTATCTAAAGTTCCGTGATTCTGTCTAAAACCTGTTTGTTCAATAGGTAATATTTTAAAATCAATTACCCATTGATTCATTAGAGTGAGAATACATTTTGCGAAAACCTTACCTATGGCGTCAAGCAAAGCGATTTGACGATAATTTTGGGGAAGATCTCTTGCCCCTTTTTTATATAAGGGGACAATGATACTTCCTTTCCAGGAGGGGGGGACTGTTCCGCTAGAAAAACAGAATTTAAAAACTGGAAATAGGATCTTGCTCCAAAGTTCACTTTGTTGTTTCAATACTGAGATGGGAACTTTATCTGGCCCCATCGCACCAGAGGAACGCATGTTCATAATAGCAAATTCAATTTCCTTTTCAGAGGGACAATCAAATATGCATGTAACATCATTGGATTCCACCCTATGTTCCTGCAAGTTATTGTTACTGTACAGTTTCTCGATGTATTGAACCCAAATCTGTTCCTCAATGGCAATCGGAGTGGCACTGGCTCTGGTCCCACAGCCCTTGCCAATTAAAGACCAAAAAGTTTTTGCTTGACCGTTATAGGAAGCTTCCCTCAGTTGTATCCAAAGAGAGTCTTCCTTGTCACGTTTTAAACGAGCCTTAAGCCTAACTCTCCTTCTTTTTAAAATGGACAATTTATGCTTGGCTTCTTGAAAATGATAAATATTGCCCCCTTATTACTTTATTTATTTCTATATTTAAAGCCCGCAAAGGAGGAGGGATTACGAACGATTTTTCCACACCAGGATTCTTCTTCGCTATAGAAGTTACCAAATCTAGAAAGTTAGCAAATCCTAACAGCTCTCTCCCTTCCCAAAGAGATAAACTCTTAACAGTTTGATTCAGAAGGGACAGCAAACTTTCAAAACAACGTAAATTCCAGAAACATTTTCCAGAATTAGAATCGAAGTTCACCAGATCCCTCTCCATGCTCCAAGAGTCCACTTTCGGAAGACTGACGGAGACTGTAAGCAACAACGCATTATGGTCACTAAGATTAGACTCAATAACTTTCATATTTTTCAACTTAGCAAATAGAGCATAATCAGCAATGACATAATCAATGATTGAATTTCCCTTATTTGATTTATGCGTAAAAGCTGCCGGGGTGTCAGAAGGGAGCCTCCCGTTTACTATTAAACAGTCAACTTTATGTAGACCTTCTAGGACAAGTTTACCTCTTTTATTAGTTTTAACTTTGAGCGGGAACTGGGCCGATGGGATATTCAGAGATTCTTCCCTGAGTTTATTTCTGAATAGAGCTAGCCCACAATTGGATATATTACAGTTCAAATCCCCAAACAATAATGCATAAGGAGGCGAGGCAACATCCATCGCTGCATTTAAGAAGGAAAATAACGTTTTTAGACCGTCATTAAAGCAGCGATTTGGGGGGATATAGATGTTTATTATTACCAATGATCTATTAGAGCAATCCTCAAAAACATCTTTTAAGGTTATTGCTTGGAACAAATTCCCCGGATCGAGATAATGAGAATAATTCCATTTTATTTTATTTGTTAACAAACATGCTATCCCTCCCTTTGCATGACCTCTTCTAGAAGAGGTAGCACTCTTTTCCAAAACGAAAAAATCCTTTTCTAGCGCTATTCTACCTTCCACCCATGTTTCTTGAAGACAGATTATATCCACCTTGTGTGAATACAAAAAGTCTAGTTTCTCCTTATAATCTTTAAAACCTGCTGTATTCCACGAGATAATCTTCAGCTCTTTGTTAAAAATTTAAATGCGGTTTGAGGCCGGAAGTAGCATTACTTGCTAAGACTCCCGGTAGCCAACTCCATTTATATTGATCATCCTTCAACGTTTGTTTCAAAGGAGGATTTTTATACAACACTTGCCTTTCATTCCTGGACACACATATTTTTAAATCCTCTGATCCAGAGCTGGACCAATCCGACAACTTCAAACCCAGATGGGGAGAAGATGACAAATTGGGGAGTACCTGTGGATTTCGTTTTTCCCCAAAATATGGAATAACATCTATTCCTCTAATTTGCAATTCCGCAGCCCACTGTAGAATAAGATTTGACACTACTTTTGAATGAAATTTCACCCTTGTGGATCTCCCTAACAAAGAGTTAAGAAGGAATACTACATCCAAGTCAGATGTTTGAATTAATTTTAAGCCTTCAATCTCTTTGAAACAAACAAGTAGGGCAGATCTATTTAAAATTAAATCAGAATCAAATAAGGGCAAAAAATCAAGAAAAAAAGTATCTACAGTTAATTTTTCTTTGGGTGGACTGACTACAATTGGGGGTGCCTCTAGGAGAGGTCGTGCTAGTAGATTAAGAGAAGAGCGAGAAGGATTAGCAGCAGGGGAAGTGACCTTGAGAACATCTTGATAGGGCATTGCTGATGGGTTAAGACGGGAAAGAAAAGGGTTAACAGCGGGTGAAGTAACCCTGGGGAGAAAAGGATTAGTGGAACTTATCGGACCAAGATCTGAAGAAATGAGCTCCACTTTAGGGGATGCAATCATAACTTCTACAGGGGCAGGCAACTGCACAACCTGAGGGGAATATTCTAAAATTGGTTCCACACTTTTGTCAAATAAAAGTTTTCTCTGTCTTTTCTTAGAGAATCTTCGAATGGGTTTTCTCTTCTTTATTTTAATCTTTTTATATTTTAAGGGGATCGATTCATTAACCCTTCCAGTATTTGCCGTAACAATCTCCTCATTTTTAGACTGTACAGAAAATATAGGAAAAAGAGAGGGAGTATCAATTTTATGGTCGGTAGGGGACGTGGGTACGACCTCTATTTTATCACTAATGGAAGCTATACAATTAATACCAGCCGAAGCCGCTTTGCGGATCTTAAGGTCAGCTGATAGTGCTACTGACTTCATAGCTTTTTGGCCGTCCTTGAGGAGGAAAGGACGAACAGGGTCCAATTCTACTTGAACACTTGGAGAACTCTTTTTGGGGATCTCCATCGAGTTGACAAACGTAGGAGGGCAATCAGACACCGGACCGTTCTTACTTTGCAAAAGCACTTTTAAGATTTGATTTACCGTGTCAAAAATACATTCAGAACCTCCCACAAATTTTTCAAGAAGACCCAGAATCGATGAAAGTATAGATTCCAAAGAAAATAAAGATTTAGAAAATAACCTCCCATCAGCATTTGGAGACCCCTCCGCTACATTGTTCAAAATAGGACCAGAACAAGAAGAAAAATTTAATTGAGCGGGAGAAAAATCCAATTTATTAGAAGGTGTACTACTTAAGGGACCCGAACTTGAAATGGTTATAACTTCATTAGAATTTAGAATAGCCCTAGCTTTCCCCTGAAGGGATATCAACCGATTCTTGTGAGCTGTTAGATCGATATCAGGTAATGTAAAATCACTGGCCGGGATCGGCAAATTAACTGGAAAAACTGGCAAAGGGCCAGTAGTTACTATAGCATTGGGAACTTCCACAGCAGACTCTTGGGGGTAAATAATACTATCAAATTTCAAATCCTTACCACCCACAGACTCAAAAGGACAAATTGGGCCCGGTTGTAAGCCATTTGAAATCAAGCATGAACCCCTTAATATTTCGGGACTAAGAGGTATCAACAGAGATTGACTAGGTACCAAACTCAGACCAGAAGAAACGTTAATATCCATATTAGCAGCTTCCGTAACATTATAATCAGAACCCTCACTCTGGGGTTGCAACTCAGGTGACTTATCTTTCCCTTTATCCCATAAATTAAAAAGCTGACACTGGCCTTTCAGTTGCATGGAGGACGTAATTTTGTTGCGTAAAGGGTTGGATTTCGTTTTAGACCCAGATTTCCCTACTAGGACGCGGCCAGAACGTAATTTTTTGGCCGTCATAAGAAAAGTGTAGTGAAGGTATAACTAAGAATAAGACTCCCCAAGATGCAATATTAGCCTGCAAGAATAAATACCAAACAGAAATATAACAAAAACAAAAATCAAAGGGAGAGGGCCCAGCCCAGCCTACTGCAGCCTCTGACGGCCTCAGACGGTCCCGCCCTTGTCCCGGGCTTCTCCCGGCGCGCTCCCGCGCGCTCCCGCGTTGCGGTACCAAGAAAGAGATATATAGCTGCGCTGAGGTGTGGGAGGAGCCAGCAGGGAGAGCGGGTCAGCTGGTGTAGATGCCGAGGGTAAGGCGCTCCTGGGACTGGAAGTCCTGCGCCTCCCCTCGCTCGCAGCCCTGCTTTCCCCACCACCTCAGGAGCACAAGCGCCAAAGTTTCCAAAGCGCTATTCCCAAATGAATGCGGGCGAAGCGGGACCCGCGAAGCGGGTTCCGCGAGGAGTGAAGGCTTGAAGGCTAAAACAAGTTTAAGAAAACAGCAGCAACAGGAAGAGCGAGTCCTTCGTGCTCGCAGTCCAAAACGCCTTCAGCAAATTTAAAAGCAACAGGTGAGCAATCCACCAGGGCAAGTAACGAGCTGGCTTTAGCTGCGCTGAGGTGTGGGAGGAGCCAGCAGGGAGAGCGGGTCAGCTGGTGTAGATGCCGAGGGTAAGGCGCTCCTGGGACTGGAAGTCCTGCGCCTCCCCTCGCTCGCAGCCCTGCTTTCCCCACCACCTCAGGAGCACAAGCGCCAAAGTTTCCAAAGCGCTATTCCCAAATGAATGCGGGCGAAGCGGGACCCGCGAAGCGGGTTCCGCGAGGAGTGAAGGCTTGAAGGCTAAAACAAGTTTAAGAAAACAACAGCAACAGGAAGAGCGAGTCCTTCGTGCTCGCAGTCCAAAACGCCATCAGCAAATTTAAAAGCAACAGGTGAGCAATCCACCAGGGCAAGTAACGAGCTGGCTTTAGCTGCGCTGAGGTGTGGGAGGAGCCAGCAGGGAGAGCGGGTCAGCTGGTGTAGATGCCGAGGGTAAGGCGCTCCTGGGACTGGAAGTCCTGCGCCTCCCCTCGCTCGCAGCCCTGCTTTCCCCACCACCTCAGGAGCACAAGCGCCAAAGTTTCCAAAGCGCTATTCCCAAATGAATGCGGGCGAAGCGGGACCCGCGAAGCGGGTTCCGCGAGGAGTGAAGGCTTGAAGGCTAAAACAAGTTTAAGAAAACAGCAGCAACAGGAAGAGCGAGTCCTTCGTGCTCGCAGTCCAAAACGCCTTCAGCAAATTTAAAAGCAACAGGTGAGCAATCCACCAGGGCAAGTAACGAGCTGGCTTTAGCTGCGCTGAGGTGTGGGAGGAGCCAGCAGGGAGAGCGGGTCAGCTGGTGTAGATGCCGAGGGTAAGGCGCTCCTGGGACTGGAAGTCCTGCGCCTCCCCTCGCTCGCATCCCCTGCTTTCCCCACCACCTCAGGAGCACAAGCGCCAAAGTTTCCAAAGCGCTATTCCCAAATGAATGCGAATGAGAGTCTGGTCTGTCCTGTTCCCATGATGCACTGGGCCAGGGACAGACTAATTTGCATACAGCCAGGTTCTGAAACTGGGATGGTGCAATGAGCTAAAAAACGGTGTTGGATCTAGCCCTGATCTCTTGACTGGGTGAGAGTATTCTGCTTAATTCAGAGACTCTGTCCATCACCACCCCTTGTTGTAAATAATTTTGTCCACCCTAAGCGTGGAAGGGTATACTCAGATGTGAGTCCCTTGCTCATTGCACCATCAGGATTCAAGCAAGCCGGGCCGAAGACGGCTGAAATGCCAGAAACCGGTCCCCGGAAGCTTGTTTCCTTCCCAGTGTAAGAATTGGCTTTTGTAGTCTGGTCTGCCCTGTTCCCATGATGCACTGGGCCAGGGACAGACTAATTTGCATACAGCCAGGTTCTGAAACTGGGATGGTGCAATGAGCTAAAAAACGGTGTTGGATCTAGCCCTGATCTCTTGACTGGGTGAGAGTATTCTGCTTAATTCAGAGACTCTGTCCATCACCACCCCTTGTTGTAAATAATTTTGTCCACCCTAAGCGTGGAAGGGTATACTCAGATGTGAGTCCCTTGCTCATTGCACCATCAGGATTCAAGCAAGCCGGACCGAAGACGGCTGAAATGCCAGAAACCGGTCCCCGGAAGCTTGTTTCCTTCCCAGTGTAAGAATTGGCTTTTGTAGTCTGGTCTGCCCTGTTCCCATGATGCACTGGGCCAGGGACAGACTAATTTGCATACAGCCAGGTTCTGAAACTGGGATGGTGCAATGAGCTAAAAAACGGTGTTGGATCTAGCCCTGATCTCTTGACTGGGTGAGAGTATTCTGCTTAATTCAGAGACTCTGTCCATCACCACCCCTTGTTGTAAATAATTTTGTCCACCCTAAGCGTGGAAGGGTATACTCAGATGTGTGTCCCTTGCTCATTGCACCATCAGGATTCAAGCAAGCCGGGCCGAAGACGGCTGAAATGCCAGAAACCGGTCCCCGGAAGCTTGTTTCCTTCCCAGTGTAAGAATTGGCTTTTGTAGTCTGGTCTGCCCTGTTCCCATGATGCACTGGGCCAGGGACAGACTAATTTGCATACAGCCAGGTTCTGAAACTGGGATGGTGCAATGAGCTAAAAAACGGTGTTGGATCTAGCCCTGATCTCTTGACTGGGTGAGAGTATTCTGCTTAATTCAGAGACTCTGTCCATCACCACCCCTTGTTGTAAATAATTTTGTCCACCCTAAGCGTGGAAGGGTATACTCAGATGTGAGTCCCTTGCTCATTGCACCATCAGGATTCAAGCAAGCCGGGCCGAAGACGGCTGAAATGCCAGAAACCGGTCCCCGGAAGCTTGTTTCCTTCCCAGTGTAAGAATTGGCTTTTGTAGTCTGGTCTGCCCTGTTCCCATGATGCACTGGGCCAGGGACAGACTAATTTGCATATAGCCAGGTTCTGAAACTGGGATGGTGCAATGAGCTAAAAAACGGTGTTGGATCTAGCCCTGATCTCTTGACTGGGTGAGAGTATTCTGCTTAATTCAGAGACTCTGTCCATCACCACCCCTTGTTGTAAATATTTTTGTGACTCGGGACATAGTACCCGATAGAGGAAATAAAGTCTAAATAGGATATAAGTGGTCAGGATAGAATTATCCTGACCCATAGGACTGATGGAAGGGTTTGTGAGGGACCGCTCATGGGCAATAATTTGTCCAAAAATGTTTTTTTTTGCATGCAAAGGATCCACAGATCACATAAACCCACTCAGAGGCCGACTCACACATACCCTCACCCAACCATAAACTACTCATATACCCACTCACACATCTATAGACCCACTCCTACATGCATACAATCAGTCACATACCCATACTGAAACATCCTCTCAGAGACTGAGAGAACCACACCCACTCACAGTCCCACACAGGGACTCACACACCCACTCTCACAGCTATGTACACACCCATACAACCACTTATACACTGACATAGCCAGTCACACACCCACTCACACACTGACTCACACACAGAACCCCATACACACCCACACAACCATTCACACACCAACTCATATATCCATACAGCTACTTACACACAGCTTCACATATCCAGAAAACTACTCACCCACCTGACACACCCACTCACATAGCCACAAATACACCCATACAGCCACTAACACACCTACACAGCCAGTCACACACCCACTCACTCACAGACTCGCAGAACCACGTACATACCCACACAACCACTTACATACCCACTCACAGATCCAGAAAACCAAACAAATGTCCCCACAGGCGCTAGACAGCTACTGACACACCCACACAGTCACTCTCCCACCGAGTTGCAAACCCACACAGCCACTACCACACCCACTCACACAGTCATATATCCCCTCTCGCACCCATACAATTACTTATACAACTACTCACACACCCACACGGGCAGTGATATAGTTATCTAAATTGTAGTAGGATGTTTTTATATAAAATGTATTGCTGTTTTGTATTGAATGTGTGCTTTTGGTAGGGAAAGAGTCCACGTATCTGTCACAGATCTACCTGCAACATAGCCTGCAGACCATTGTTTGGCCGGGAATACACAGCAAATCCACGGATCTGAGTGAGAAATTGGAAAAAAGGATATGAAAACGAAAAGAACCAGAGTTTGATTGAAGCGGTGTCTCTGAAAAAGAGCCTTTGTGTTTATGGTGTGTTGATGATAACTGCACATAGAACAGGATGCAGTCTTTTAAGTTGTCGAGGAACACCCTGTAAATGTGAAATGGACTCCGTCTTTTTGATATATTTCATCAATATCAAAGTGTAAGTTGTTGGGGGAGGAGCTTGGCGGGGACCCGTGATGGCCGTGTGAGCACAGCGCTCTCCGGACCCCCGCCACTCCCGGCATAATATCCTGAACATATCCTGATTCTTCACGAGGATTTGTGTAGAGGACACTGGGCTGATCTTCCTATGGTTTTTGGATTTTGATTCGGACCGGGGGCACCGAAGATACGACGACTCGAACTTTCGGGGTCCGCCCGGGGGGTACGCCCGGGTCTGGGTGAGGCACTGTGGCCGTGTCTGAGTTGAACAACAGCGGCTGGGGGATTCGACTTGTGGGTCCCCCTCTTAAGTTTCGGTTTCGATTCTGCCTCGGACTGCGACGTCTGGCAGAGGAGTCTGGCCCTTGCTGGGTCCAGCGGCACGGGACTGCTGTTGTGCCTTGGGCTGGCTTATTATCCTTCCAGGCTGGTTCACACCTAGAGGTACCCTCACCGCTGCTTTTGGCTACAACGCCCTGCTCTCCTGCGGCCATTTTCACCTGATCGAGTGAGTCCCCTGGGACGCGGTCTCCAACATGGCGGGCAGAGGGGACCGAGAGACTCGGAAGACCAAAACGCCCCTTCGCGGGGGCCCGGTCCAGTCTAACGTCATGGACCGGTACACCCATTCGAAGGGGTCCCCTGGAACCGCCTTGTCCGGCCCGAGTGCAGTTGACCACACTGTGGAAGCGTTGACGGAGCCGTCCTTGCAGGACATCATGGGCGCCATTTCTGGCATGAAGGAAACAATAGGCCAACAGTATGAAGCTTTGGCCCACAAAATCGACACCGTGGCCATTGATGTGAATTTGATTCGGGCCGACCTGTCTAAAACCAATGAGAAGGTGAAGTCATTGGATCTCAAGTCATCCAGCCTCACGACCGACGTCTCGGAGATACAGACGGAGATTGGCAATCTCCGAAGGGTGAACGATTTCATGACCCGGCGCTTGGAGGACTTTAAAAACAGAGCACGTCGTTGTAACGTACGTGTGGTTGGCGTTCCGGAAAATCCGGACCCGCATTCTGTTGATCTCATGGTCGAGGACCTGATACAGAACTACCTCTCTCCGTCTGGGTTGAGTAAATTCTTCGCAGTGGAACGTGCCCATCGTGTTCCGGGAGGCCAGGGCAAGCCGGGCGCCCCGCCGAGGCCTATTGTTGCGAAACTCTTTCACTATAGAGACCGGGACGCTATCCTGCAGGCATCGCGAGTGAAGGGCCCGGTGGCCTTTGAGAATGCCACGGTGAACTTCTACCCGGACTTTTCTCAATTGGTGCAGAAACAGCGTATGGGCTTCCGTGGAGTCAAGAAGCGTCTCCGAGACTTGGGACTGCGCTACGCTATGCTTTTTCCAACCAGGCTGCGAGTTGAATACAATGAACGGACCCTTTTCTTTGATCGGCCTGATTCCGTGAATGACTGGCTGGACTCTCTGCCGGACCGACCTCCTGAGACTGAACCCGCCGAACACCTGGGTGGTGCCGAGGGTGGTATAGAGAGCTGAACTTATTGTCTATGCCCCGGTCTCCGTGCCACGTAACTTCTTCAGGGATTTTATGCCTCAGTGCCTCTATTTTCTGTGTGCTTTCCTCCTTCTTTATCTTGATCGGGGTGGCGGGTGGGACAGGGCCTTTCCTCCTCCGGGGTCTTTTTGTAGAATGGGGGTTCTTGGGCGACAGGCACACTGCATGTTGGGGAGGCTTTTTAGCTTCTTGCAGGGGTGCAGGGTGGGGGGTGTTTTCTTGGTCGTTGGGGGGTGGGTTGATGGGAAGTTTGATGTTTGTGTTTTGTTCTTTCAAGGCGATTCTATCTTGCTAATGGTGTTTTCGATGTCATGCTCATTGGGGAAGGGTTCCGGCATCACTGTGTGGGATGGGGGGTAGCGGGTTGAGGTTTATTTCGTGGAATGTCAATGGTCTGGGGGATCGTATAAAACGGGGTGTGGTGTTGCGATGTCTACGACGTTTGTCTCCTGATATTGTCTTTCTGCAGGAGACCCATCTTGTGGGCAATACTTGTCGTGCAATGAACAGGTGGGGCTATCGCCTCGTCGCACATTCGGGGTTTACCACGGGTTCCAGGGGGGTGGGCATCCTTGTCCGGGCTTCCCTCCCCCTGGCAATTGATGATGTGATTCTTGATGATCGGGGGCGTTACGCCGTCCTCGTGGGACGCTATGAGGGTCGGACCCTTTCCCTGTTTACTGTTTATGTGCCCCCCAGTCTACAGACCTCTACCTTTTCCGATTTGGGCCGAGTGTTGTTGAGTCTCCCAGATAGTAATCTTTTCATTGCAGGTGACTTTAACTCTGTGTTCTCCGGTCTACATGATCGTCACCCCCCTAGGGACACTCCTTCGGCCCAACAATGGCTGGGTGGGTTTCTGGATACTTTTGGTTTAGTGGATTGTTGGAGACTTATGCACCCTACTCAGCTTCAATACACTTTCCATTCCGGGGCCCATGGGAGTCTGTCTAGACTGGATTATTTCCTGATGCCTGCGGCACAGTCGTCTGCTGTTCGGGAGATTAGACACCTCCCCCGGGGCATCTCCGACCATTCTCCGCTTTGGCTTTGTTTTGAGGTGGGGGTGGAGGCGGCGGGCCGGGTGGCTCCCATCAATCCATGGTATCTGACCTCCCCCGAGACCCGTGGTCTCTTGATCAAGTCGTTGGACAATTATTTTTTAGACAACGAGGGGTCCGTCTCCTCTGCGGTGTCCCTATGGGAGGCCTTTAAGACAGTGATCCGTGGGCAGGCCCTTTCCCTTATTGCTGAATCCAAAAAGGCGAGAAATCGGGAGGTGGTGGAACTCGAGAGAGAAATTGTTGGGATAGAGGCTGACTTGGAATCGGCTGTTACTCCTGATAAACTCCACGCCCTGGGTCTGAAACAATTTGCTTATAGGTCTCTGTTTACGGACGCGGCTAAAATGATGTTTCGGGAGCAACAGGGTTGTTTGTATGATGTGGGGGACAAAGCGGGTAAATTGCTGGCGTGGTTGGACAAGAAGGAGAGGGCGAATCGTGTGGTACCGGTGATTCAGACCCTGAATGGTGTGAGAGTGACTGACCCGGTGGGAATAGTGGACTGTTTTGCGGACTATTTTCGTGTGGTTTATTCCCCTGTGTCTGACCGGGATGTGGATGACTCTCGCCTCTTGTTGCGTGATATAGCTCTGCCCTGTGTCTCCGATTTAGACCGAGTCTCTTTGGAGTCTCCCTTTTCCACGGACGAGATAGCGACTGCCATTCGCTCACTCCGTTCGGGCAAGGCTTTGGGCCCGAATGGATTGCCGATTGAGTTGTACAAGCTACGTCCTGATAGGGTAGCGCCCTATCTTCGTACCATGTTTTTGGAGTCCCGGGAGCGGGGTATTCTCCCATATGATCAACGTCTGGCTACGATTGTTGTTATTCCTAAAGAAGGTAAACCCCGGGACCTTTGTTCGTCTTATAGGCCCATTTCCCTGTTGAATGTTGAGCCCAAGGTTCTGGCTAAGCTCCTGGCTACCCGCCTCCTGACGGTTATTAGCAGCTTGATTCATCCAGACCAATCCGGATTTATCCCGCATCGTAACACGGCTCTTAATCTGCGTCGTCTCCACGGAGCCATTGCGAGGGCGGGGCTTCTGGCGGAGCCGGCCATTTTGGCTTCGCTGGATGCTTCGATGGCCTTTGATACGATAGAGTGGCCCTATCTTTGGGCGGCTCTTGAGAAATTTGGTTTCGGTCCTGGGTTTATTGGTTGGGTGAAGTTGTTATACGCCGAACCCTTGGCGCAGGTTGTGGTTAATGGTCGAGTTTCTGTTCCCTTTTGCCTTGGTAGGGGGACCAGACAGGGGTGCCCCTTGTCTCCGCTACTTTTTGCTCTTGCTTTGGAGCCGTTAGCTGCGTGGCTTCGATGGGAACCTTCACTCAAAGGGATCCGTTGGTCACCAGATTTTGAGGACCGCGTTTCGCTTTACGCGGATGACATTCTTCTTTACCTTACTTCCCCGCGCAAATCTTTAAATGTCCTATTTGACGTTCTCACTTCGTTTGGCGCTAACTCTGGTCTGGTTATTAATTGGGCTAAGTCCTGTGTGTATGTTCTTTCGGGTGTTCTGCCCCCGTTGCCGGATAGATTTCCTATCCAGGTGGTCCAATCCGGCTTCAAATATTTGGGGATCTTTATTACGCTGGACTCCTCACTCCGGTTTGAACGTAACCTCCTCCCCCCGCTTCTTAGACTGCGACTGGATGTGGCCCACTGGCGTAAGTTACCCTTGTCTCCTCTGGGCAGGGCTGCCCTTTTCAAAATGATGTCTTTGCCACAATTCCTATACGCACTTCAGAATTCCTATGATGACGTTCCCGCTACCTATTTCCGGGAGATTGAGAGTCTCCAAAGGCAACTGATTTGGGACGGGCGTCCACGTATCGCCCTTGCGAAACTTACCATCCCTTGGTATGACGGGGGCATGGCGCTCCCTGATATCAAAAGATATTATTGGGCTACCCAACTGTCTGCCATTAACCACGCAATGTATTCCCCGGGTCGGGATCCGGCCTTTGAAATGGATAGATTCCAGCTACCGGGAGGGGATTTTAATAGAGCGCTTTATTCCAGGTCGGCTGGGCGCCATCTTACGGGCCCGTCCAGGATTGCAGTCAGTGTGTGGCGCGCCGCGAATGTGAGTCTGGGATGGGAGAATCGACTGACACTGGCGACTCCGCTTTATGCTTCTGAGCGTTTGGGATGTCTCTGGTCTACTAAGGGCTTTGACCGCTGGGATATGATTGGAATATGTAGAGTGGGAGATGTCTGTGTGAATGGTAGAGTGAAGTCCTTTGAGGCCCTTCAGACCGAATATGACTTGAGTGATAGGGAATTTTTACGGTATCTGCAGGTCCGACATGCCCTGGCCTCTGTTCTGACTCCGGGTGTGGCCCTCCCCGAGTCCTCCCCCCTCGAGGATCGCATTCTGGATGGCCACCTTCCCGATAGCACTATCTCCCTGATTTACAAGAAGCTGATTAATAATCGCGCCGACTTACTTGTCCGACTTAGGGAGGTTTGGGTCGGCGACGGGCTGGAATTAGATGACGAGGATTGGCAGTCGGCACTCTCTTCTCCGAAAGAGGTCGCCATCCCTGCCCGTCTCCGTTTGGTTCAGCTTAAGATCCTCCACCGGGTGTATGTTACGGGTCCGCGTCTGGTTGTGATGGGTTTTTCCCCGGACGGTCTATGCAAACGCGGATGTGGGATGAGTGCTACATTTCTGCATATTATTTGGGAGTGCCCGGGGGTGGCGGCCTACTGGACTGATGTGCTCGCGGTGATGACTGTTATGACTGGGATTGCCCTACTGCCTGAGGCCCGACGATGCCTGTTGAATGTGTGGGAACCCACCGACTATTCTGTGGCCCAGACCAGATGGGCGACCTTGGGATACATGGTTGCAAAGCTGGACATTGCGCAACTCTGGGGCGCATCTAGACCTCCCGACGTCTCGGTTTGGGAGGACAACATGGACTGGTCCATGTTCCGCGAGAAGACCGTTTATATAGCTAGGGGCAGGCCCAGGGCGTGGACGAAGATTTGGGGTCAGTGGAACGAATATCGTGGGAATATTTGTACTCCTCCCTTGGTTGACGCACCCGATGTTACCCTGTCTCCCTAGGCTGGTGTTCCCGAAATTTCTCATGCTGTTCTATGATTTGCCTATCCTCCCCGCTGTCCCCCCCTCCCACCTTGCCGAGTCCCATCGATTGTGACTTCGTGTTTCTGATTAGTGAGTTTCCCCTCCGCCTTCTGGGCTGACCTTGATTAGTATGCATTCGCCTTTTTGTAGTTTGTTGTTTTTTGTATGTATATAACAGAAAATGGCTGTGTCCTGTTCTATATTTCGAGTAACATTTGGTATCTGCTTTATGCCTGACCACGGGAGTGATCGTATGTTTTTTACATTGTGCCTTGATTTTAGCGGCCGGCCCGTGTGGTTGTAGGCCCATCCTTGTGACCCTTATTTGATTACTCAATAAAAGTTTTTAACCAAAAAAAAAAACACAAAAAAAAAAAAAGTGTAAGTTGTTATGGTATATAGAGTCCACGTTGTGGCCTCATGGAAATGCAGAAACAGCTTTATTGACATATTTCCTGTTTTTCTCTATATGCGGACAAAATTGGGTTGACCACTACCGCTTCTGTATTTGGCAAATGTTAGAGAACACTAAGGCAGTATGTGTCAAAAGTGACATTAATTTACCAAAGGTATCCTTCATTAGGATTTCCAGTCCTACCACAGTAATTGCACCTAGGCCATTCCCAACACAGTGTACAATCATGAGGTCTGGATGTTGGCAGTCCACAATGCTTTCAACCAAAGGCAGCCATTGATGCCACTTTAACCCTCTCTGGCCATCTCAAGTAATATCTACATTAGTTTAACCTAGGTCCCTGTCAATGCCACTCTTTCTAGCACTCTTTCGGACCCACAACACACAGCTATGGCCCATGATCCAGACTCTGCTCATTTTAGCGAAAAGCAGGAGTAGCACACAGGAAAAGGCTTCAGCAGAATGAGGCAGTTTTGAAGATGAAAAGCAGCTACAATAGAGGACAGCAAGCAGAATAAAAAAGAGCTTATTTGATTGGATGGTGGAGATGTACAGGGAACTAAAATTAGTAGTGACTTTAAGTAAAAAAGTAACCAACTCTCTTATTGGCTTTGGGGAAAAAAGTTATGTTGTTTGGTATATGCTTGGAATTGCTAACAGTCAACCAAACCTGCTACAGTTAAAGGGAAACTAGTATGGTGTTTAGAGGAATTTTAGTGAATTTGTGAACTACAGGTAGACAGACACTATTGGGCACATAGATACTTTGGAAACTAAGCTACCAGAGTGTAGGCGAAAAAGGTAACAAAAGAGACTGCAGTGTGAAACTGAAAAGCAGACTAGTGTACAGAACATTCCTAGTATGTAGTATATGCCATCTTCTTGACACATTTTCACAAAATTTAATATAAATAAAAAGCATTAACAGCAGATTGTTGGATGCTTTTAAGGGCTTCCGTGTGGATCCACGGTTTCAACGCAGACCACACGCGGCTCCACTGAGCACAGTAGTGGATGTGCAAAAAACCAATAAAATTAGGCTTCTTTACAGGAAACATGGAGAGAGTTGAAACATAGTGAGCATTTAGAAATGGCACAACAAAAATAACAGATGAAAGGAAGTCTGTGATTTACTAAGCACAGGTGTATGAATGAGAGCACAGTGGGAAGGGAAGCCATTTTAGGAACATTTCTACTCAGAATGGAGGAGGATTGCCATATTTCTGACTTGACGGTTGGCAATGGAAAACAGATGTTTACATATATTAAAATAAAAGTTGGCCAACTGCAAATAGATTTTACAGGTATGTTAATTAGGTTGTACTATAAAAATGTTTATTTAAAATAAAAAACTTATGAGTGTATATAAGCTGAAAGAACATGTATATCGTTTAGACACTACAGTAAAAGGCAAAATAAAAGGGATGTTAGATGAGAACATTAACAAAAATGTAGGGGCAGATTTACAAGTCCCTTGCGACACGTTTAGCCCACTGTTGCGTCACTTTTTTATGCAGCGGCGTCGTAAACAATGCGCCATGTTGCGACACATTTACAACGTGATGCATCAAGGGAGATGCATCATGTTGTAAAGTCCTGTGCTACATTATACCTGTGTCAGGTTTAATGTATTCAGGATGGGCGTTTCGTCACAAGAAAGCCGTGTAAAAGTGATGCAGTGAAATCTACAAGATTTCACTGCGTCACTTCTACGCTGCCACTGCGTCAAAACTTACACTCCCACAAAAGCACTTATGCACCACCACTCATGTAGTCAGAGAGTGAATGACACATTCAGTCATATGCCCATAAAACCATTCACAGACCCATTTTCTCACCTATAAATCCTCTTAAAGTCCTTCAACCACCCATGTTACACCCACTCATACACCTATACAGCCATTTATTTACCCAGCACTCAGACAGTCACACACACACTTACATATCCATACACCAAGTTACACACCCAGTCGCCCACCCATACAGCCACTCACATACCTGTTTACAAAATCATGCAGCCAATTACACTCCCAGGCAGACAGTGACAGGGCACATACACATAGATCCACACACCCACCAGTACTTCTGTATCCACCATCAATAGAGCTCCTTGAGGACAAACTTACACATTAAAACACCTACTAATACAGCCAGTAACAAATCCTTACAGTCACTTACATACCCATTTAGACACCCATACAGTCACTAACACACACAGTCACGCACCCAAACAGCTACTTACATGTTCAGTGATGCACCCCAGAGGCACTGATAGAATCACACCTATATTCACTCAACCACTCACTAACCAAGTCACCCACCCATTCAGCCACTCATGTACCCATTTATACACCAATACCTAGGCACTTACATAGTCTCTTACACACTGACATAACCACTTATGTAACTACACATTTGCCAAGAATTTTTACTGACGCCGACCTGTTGGTTTGGGAAATTGCTGCTAAATTGTTGCAGCCCGTCATGCTGGGGCACTTACCACTCTACTCCTGACATTTGTTTTCACTGCCGGGGAAGCACTGCGGATCACTGCCACTGGGAACCACAAGTCCCACGAACAGGTGCTGGAACCACACCTGATTGGTGCTACTTAAGCACGCTGTAGTCCCGCTGCATGGAACATGCATGGGTCACACACAGAAAAAGTCCTGGGCCAAGAGCGGGCCCTTCCGTGCCCATAAGAGCCCAGAGGAGGTTGGGTCGTGTCTACCCTCTTGGTTCGAGCACTTGGACACTTAAGGCACTGTTATTTGCGCAAAAGACAAAGACTGGTAAATTTCTCTGCTGGTCTACCTTTATCAAAATGTGGTTTGGGGTGTGTGATGCTTTTCTGTTCCTCCTGGAAGTGTTCTTACTGATTGAGTGTTTGGGGGTGCACTCTACTTTCCCTCATATTCATACAACGTATTTTAATAGTCTTGATAGCACACTACCTGAAAAGGGGATTTCCTTCTACATTACCTGTATCTTGGGCAAACAAAAGACATCTGACTTAGTCCTGGGCACTGCTTGGTATCCCAAAAGTTCCACCAAGCCTGATGATTGTACCCTTAAAGAGATCGAGCTTATAGAGGCGGTTGAGTCTCGCATTAGTACAGATCCAAGCACAAGAAAGAAGCTCAAACTATCTTGAGCTACTTTGAAGACCAACGCAGCGGCAAATGTAGTTCCAACGTCTCTTCTGTCCCGGGGACTTCTTCTTCAGAGCCTATAAGCGATCTGCCAAGCCAACAACTCCCTTCTTTCTCTATCTCTTGCAATAACCATTTTACAACACTCGCTGAACAGACTCAGGCCATACTACTGCCAGAGATGAGTAGAGAGCTAGAACTCGCAGGGATCTCACCATCTATTATCCCGGGTGATAGAGTTTTCCTTTTCCAGCAAACCAATGTTTAGGGGGTGAGGTGGGGGACCTTAAAGTATTGGTGTCAATTCTTTATACTACACTAAATAAACTAATTGCAAGCACAACCCACTCAGTTGATAAAAATACGTACACCATATCTTCTTGGGATCAACAGCCCTTGATTAGAAAACAAAGGTCCATTAAGACTCGGATTCTGGCACTGTCCCATGAGTCTATCCATGTGACCCCCTTGTAGAAACACTTGGTATAACAGGGGAGTAGGATTCACCAGTGAGCATCGGTCCTTGCAATTACCAAGCTCCTTGCAGATTTCCTGTTATCCCAGAAATCAGTATTATGGGGAGCCTAGTTCTATTAAGCACCCCCTAGAAATGAAACCAAAATGACATCACCCAGTCAGGAATCCTATCTTATAAACCTACTTGCTCCATATTTTTGATCAATAGCCCCAAACCTGTGCAACTTATGTATACAGAAGGGGAGTATGCGCTAATAAATTAAACTATTCATTGGATCTACCTGGTGAGGCACTGTTGCTCATTCATACAGGAGGATATCCATGGAGCTAGAAGGCACCAGCAGCCTCGTACCAACTTTGATGGCATTGAGTTAGCTCTTAACAACAGGGGTCTAGCTGACAATATAGTGGCTTTTGATGTTCAAACTTCTTCCCTGTTTAATATCAACATTCAATTTAAAAGTAGATTGCCTGAGTACAGTCGTCAAAATGATCAGTGTGTCCCCTCTCCCCACACTTGTGGAGGATCCTCAACCCAGGATTTAGACTGACAACAACTGTTTTCCATCCTCCTTGTAGATAATGATCAGCTTCTTTACACTGTTAACTGTGAGGTCCATAGTGTCACTTAGGTATATATCAAATAAAATAAAAAATATTGTGCTACATAAATATTGTGTCAAGAATATTGTCATACATGGGGGCGCTAGAGGGCGCACAAGCGGAATGGCTGCCTAGACGCGCAGCTCCCGCTCCTTGTTTAATTATCCTCCGTTAATCCTTTACCACAGGGTGCTAAATCGCTGGTATTCCCCCTGTACTGGTGCAGGACGTTATTATCCACACTCGTTCCAAGTCTGGTGTTGCTGGGAGGTTCGTGGCCAGAGATATCGGCGTCTGAAATCTCACTGGGGATCGCTCTGGAACCAGCGAGCTGTGAGGGCCGGCTGCGGCCACCTACGCAACGTCGGGGACGTCCACGAGGAGGTGGGCCGCGGATTCAGGGCGGCCGCCCAGGAGCAGAGCGGACGTTGCAGAGAGGCTTGGACCGGGGGTGAGTGACTGTTGCCATCTCCCACGCGGGAACCCCCCCCCTGCCGCTGCTGCTCCCTGCTGCTGGGGCCACAGGTGAGCCGAGTCCTACGCATGGAGGAGCATCGTGGGACGGACTGATCCTCTGATTGAGCAGAGAGGGCCCCGTCCGGCGGTAACATCTAGTGGTGAGGCGCGGACCCCGCAGTGGCCCGGATTGCAATCGGGGGCCGTGCCTGGGCCCCACGTGGGAGGGGGCCGCTGTATCTGACTGTGCCCCAGCGGCCACCTGTCGTCCTGCTTGGTGGTGAGGACACCCCCGTTTCCCCACGCATTCCCGAGCGGCGGGTTATCCTTGGGATGCCTTAACCTGGTGCTTGCCCCCGATGGTTTGCTGGCCCTGGAATGTGCCTGAGCTGAACGTAATCACCAACCTTGCCTTCTTATAGGCCTAGTGATTTGGGTTCCGGACTCTGCCCCTATATAGTGCAAGTGCACCCGCGACCTGCTGACGCCACAAGGAGGGCTTTGGCACCGCTCTCAACTGGGCATCTCCATCCCCCGCCACCAGAGCGCCCGACAAGGGAAAGGAGCGACAGGGTATCTGTGCCCACCTGCGGTGTACCTATTAATCTACAGGTGCGCTTCCTGGTGCGACGGTTCTCACGCCGTCACATACCTGCGCATACCGTGCTAGCGGGCTCCACTGCTGCTCGCCCACCTGCCCACCGGGCCTGAAGAGTTGCCACGTGTTGCGGCACGCGGGTGCCGTGCCAGCTGCCACTATGGTGCGGCCCGAGAACCGCCAATCGAAGCTCAGTTTCGATGCTCCAAAAAGAGGCGCGAAGTCTACGCAGATGGATCCTGGGTCTAGCGTGCCGTCTCCGAAGGCTGCCACACCCCCCGCGAAAGACATTGACCTACATAGCCTGTTCCAGGAGATGAGGCAGGGGTTCGCAACCGTCGTTGAAAAAGTTGATGGAGTTACGTCCCGGCTGGACGCATTAGTGCACAAGGTCGATCGCCATGAGGAGAGGATAACAACTGCGGAACAACGCATATCTGACAACTCGGACGCCACCTCTACTGACACGGCGCAATTAACTAGGATGGACAATCTGCTCAGGGTCATAGCGGCTAAAAATGAGGATTTGGAAGCTCGCAGTCGCTGAAACAACATACGAATCACCAATGTTCCAGAATCCACAGACATGGGCAGGATGGAACTCTACATTGAAAAACTGCTTAAAGGTTCGATCGGCGAAGATGCGTTCTCCCCTCAATTCATCGTGGAAAGGGCTCATCGATCCTTAGCGCCTGTGCCCAAGCTTGGTCTGCCACCGCGGCCTATCATTGCTAGACTTTTGAATTACCGGGACCGCGACACTGCGCTACGTGCGGCCCGGTCACAACGGTCGCTACAGTAGAATGGTGTCGCTTTCTCCATCTACCCGGATTTCACACCAATGGCGCAGGAGGAACGACGCAAATTTCTCCCAGTCAAGAAGAAGTTGCGGGAGGCCCAAGTGGACTATGCACTTTTATACCCTGCTAAGCTGCGAGTCATACACCAGGGAAAGCAACGTTTTTTTACCAACCCACAGAAGGCGGAGGACTTCCTGAAATCGCTCCGAAGACAGCGTAGGGAGGAACGTGACTCCGCAGAAGAGCGAGAGGATGCGGACCCGTCTCTGGCACCACACGATGATTGACCACTGACACCCCCTATGCCAGGCGCCCTGTTTGTCCTGGTTTGCACTTCACCATGGATTGGACCGCAGACACTGGGGTGACTGCGACTTATGGACCTGTACGGACTCAACACTCCTGTGGTAATGTATACCAAGGACCACTTACCTGGCCCTAGCCCCCACCGAGGGCGGTACAGAGTTGGAGCAATGGGCTGGGTAGTGGCTGTGCGTACTCTATGTCATACCCCTACTGGGTGTTCCCCTTATAACTGCTGAGGTTATTGTTATTGTTGCTACGGTTGGGGGGGAAAGGGTGGGGGGTGGGTTACTGGGTGGGGACCTTTGGCTACTGGCATGATTGGGATGCTGGGGTGGGAGGGAGGGGGGGTGTTCTTTGAAGAGGCAATCATTGGCTGGATTATGTGCGTGGCTTCTGTCCTGGTGTGGGCACCTGTGTTGGTGGGGCGGGATGGGCCCTACTTTGCTGCCGTTGGTGGCGCTGATATGTTTATTGATGCTCTGCCTGTGGCTGCTCTGAGTGCTAACGCACACTTGACCTGCATGTCCTGGAATATTCGGGGCTTAAATGATGCAAAAAAGTGTCTTAGTGTTATTGCCTACCTTGATAGGCATCATGTTCAGGTGGCCATGCTGCAAGAAACTCATTTGTCGCCACAGGGTGGGTCCCTTTTTGCGAGCAGATGGGCTGGGCACCGCGTCTTTTCCTCATATTCCACCTATGCGAGAGGGGTTGCTATTCTTGTTGCCCGTAGTGTACCGTTTCAGAGGTTCGGAGAACTGGTTGATAAGGAGGGACGCTTTGCATTGCTGTGGGGCAGACTGGGCCGCAACACATACACGTTTGTTGCAACATATGCGCCAAATGTCGATACACCTGCATTCTTCACTACCTTATGGGGCAAGATTATGTCTGCTGGGTCACGACATGTTGTTTGGGGGGGGATTTCAATCTGGCACTGGCACCACACCTGGACAGGGCAGATTGCGTCTGCTCCTACAAGCCCAGAGCACGGGAGGCACTGGAGGGTGTGATTACGGAGGGTGGGCTACTGGACGCCTGGAGGCACTTGCACCCTCACGGAAGGGAGGGGACACACTTCACCTCACACACGGGGACATGGGCACGCTTAGATTTTTTTTTGGTTACCAGGGGCGTCGCTGCGGAGCTGGTGGGAGCGGTTCATCTGCCGCGAACATACTCAGATCACAGTCCTGTCCTGCTACACTTCCGTACACCTGGGTGGGATAGCCCAAGACCACACTGGAGACTCCGCCCTGACATACTGCTGGACAACCTGTTTCGCACTGAACTGGGGAGGAGATAGCAGCTTTCTTTCCCAGAAATAAGGGGTCAGTGGACTCGGTGGAACACATATGGGAGGCGTTTAAGGTGACTGTTAGGGGCGTTTGCATCTCGAAGAGCTATGGTGTCCTGCGAGATATCCTCCATTCGATCGACACGTTGGAGAGGGAGCTGCGAGATCTGGAACTCCGCATGGTCTCTGAGCCTGGACCCGAACCGCATGCTGCTTTTAGAGTGGCACTGTCGAAGTATGAGGAGGAGGCTGCCAGAGAGGCCAAGTTCCGCGGTAAATATTGGCAAGCCCGCAAATACTGCGAGGGGGATAGACCCGGGAAAGTGCTCGCAACACTTACACAATCTGCAAGAGCGCATAATATTATACTCGAACTCACGGACACTGCTGGTACTGCCGTCAGAGACTCGGACGAGATACTTAATACATTCACTGCGCATTACCGTTCGCTATACACCTCCACTGCAGGTTCCGGCACGTCCTATGCTGAATATCTCAATGATGTGGCGCTATGCTGGCTCAGCGACAGGGACAGGGCATTCCTGGCGGCACCCTTTGAGCTAGATGAAGTCCGCGAGGCCATTATGTCCCTCAAGAACGGCAAGGCCCCGGGGTTCGATGGCATCACTGCCGAGTTTTATAAAGCATACATCGACATCATGTCCCCCGTCCTTCGTGAGGTGTATTCGGAGTCGTTGAGTGACGGCGTGCTTCCCTACTCTATGCGCGAAGTGGTGATCACTTCTCTCCTCAAACCAGACAAAGACCCCAAATCCTGCGATTCTTACCGCCCACTCTCCCTCTTAAATTGCGATGTCAAGATACTTGCTAAAATATTGGCCACCCGGCTGTCGCTGCTGATGACTAGACTTGTGCTGCCCGATCAATCCGGCTTTGTAGCAGGCAGGTCCACCTCTCACAACCTGCGCACTCTTTTTTCTCTGCTTCGCACGGTTAATCCTGATACACCTGTTGCGGCCATTTTCCTTGACGCATCTAAGGCTTTCGACTCAGTCGAGTGGCCCTACCTATTCTCGGTTCTGGCCAGCATGGGCTTTCCCAAATTGTTTATATCATGGGTTCGCCTACTCTATACCGACCCCACAGCGAGGGTACTGATCAACGGTCGCCTATCGCAGCCAATGGCAATCACCAGAGGCACGCGTCAGGGGTGCCCACTTTCTCCCCTTTTATTTGCTATAGCGGTTGAGCCTCTGGCCTGTCGCTTGTGTCAACTACACCGGGACGGTGCAGTGCAATGCTTACAACGTCAAATAGATGTGTCACTCTATGCAGATGACATCACGCTATATGTGAAACGCCCTGAGATACACCTCAATCCCTTACTCAGGGAATTTGTTGCCTTTGGGGGGATGTCAGGTGTACACATCAACTGGTCCAAGTCCCAGCTCTTCCCCTTAACGGAAGCGGTGACTGATTTTCCTCTTGACTACCCACTAGAATGGTGTCGGTCCGATCTCCGGTACCTGGGGATCCGCATCTCTCGAGATAGGGACGAGACATTGCGCTCCAACTACGGAGTGGCAATAACCAAATTGACCGCTTCTGTGGATCTCTGGATCACCCTGCCGCTCTCTATGGCCGGGAGGGCATCCCTCATAAAAATGGTGATTCTTCCTCGCTTTCTCTACCTTTTCCTCAACATCCCTTACTTCCCCGGTGCCTTCTTCTTTAAAACCCTGCAGATGGAGTTACGTAGGCTTTTTTGGGGAGGCAAGAGCCCCCGGCTCAGATGGTCCACGCTAACTCTCCCTTATGACAAGGGAGGTTTAGATGTCCCTGACTTCGAGGCATACTACCAGTGCGCGCAGGCGCACTTCGCCTACCACTGGATGGCTCCCACCCCTTTTATGCTGCACATAGCGGTTGAGGACTGGATAGTGCACCCTCTCCCGCTCAATGGGATGCTACACTGCCCTGAATCATCCATAACCACGCCGAACACCTCGGTCTCATGTACTCTAGACGCATGGCGTCGCATAGTCAAAAGCTTGGACTGTCGCCTACTTTACTCGCCCAAACTGCCGCTTACTTATCATCCGAATCTTACCCTTTTATGGGAACAAGGCTTCCGCAACCTTTGTGCTAAAGTTCACGTCACCTGCTGGGGGGACCTGTTCTCTGATGGTCATTTTATATCAGCTGACCTCTTCTTCGCTGCACATGACCACACTCCCCTCGAGCTTTTTTATTATATACGACTTCGAGCAGGGATGAGAGACATCCTGCCTGACTTTCCTGACGAGCCCGAGACCCTGCCTCCGCTGCACTTCCTGCTGTGCTCGCAGGACGGGGCCCACTTGGTCTCCGGCCTTTACCGCCAACTTAGGGGAGCTGCTCCGATGCCGGAGTCCAATGCCCGGATGCGCTGGTCTACCGAACTTGCCATTGAAGTCACTGATGAGCAATGGCATCATTGCTGTGCGCTCACCTCCCGCATCTCTGCTAGTAGCAGATTGAAAATCATCCACTATAAATTCCTACAACGGGTGTATTACACGCCGGCGAGGAAACGGAGATTTGGTCTGGCGGATGACGATCGCTGTGAGCGTTGCCGCGTCGAAAATGCTGACTTTCTACACTTGGCATGGGAGTGCCCCCAGGTGGCGTTCTACTGGCAGCGTGTGACGGATGCACTCGCGGAGATGGTGGGGGAGGCGATACCTATGGATCCATTGATGACGCTTCTTGGATGCACTTCGCAGCTCCCTAGGGCTTGCCGGAAATTTGTCGATACCGCACTGCTCT